>NC_136068.1:1773267476-1773867476 GCF_964261635.1 Lissotriton helveticus
CCTGCAGTGGGGAAGGCGATGAGCCTCTTACTAATTAGCTGAAGTCCCCTCATCTTACAAGATGGAGGGGACTGAGATGCGTGCTTTACCTCGTCTCCCCCCTGAGGGGTAGGGTTAGCAAGGTGGGCCCACCTCTCTTCCTAGCTTGGTTTTCTTGCCAATTCTCCAGCCCAAACTGGTAACTGGATACGTTTTTCCAGTTAGGTATTGCTCTGGGGAATCTAGAGTTATCTCTCACCATGATGACACTGGCACCTGTATCCCCCAGGTCTTCTATCTTCGTACCATTCACTGATGGGTACTGAGGTATTTCTTTAAAATAAGGAGTCACACAGCCAACGTGGCTGACAATCCCTCTCCTTCAGAGACTAAAACAGCTATTTATCCCATCTGGAGATTTGCCATTACCAGTAGGTACTAGTGGGGGTCTAGGAGCTGGTGTGTTGGGACAGGCAGCATCTCCAGTTTGATGCAGGATCAACATTTTTCCCCTTGTAACCACTAGTGTGCTGGGAAGAGTTCTTGGACCCACCCCGACCAGGATTTTGGGGGCCTTTAGAAGACTCTTGTGTTTTATCTTTGGATTTCTTCCCAGGGGAGGCTTTGTGACCCCTTTCTTTTGGTCACCCCAAGTGGTTGTCTTGGTTACCCTTGTCTTGACCCAGTGGTTCACCTTTCCCAATTCTTGGAATGAAATTGAACCTTGGTCTACCAGGTTTTATCATTTGATGCAGTTACTTAAAATGTGTTCTTTCATAAACAAATTATAAAGACCATCATAATCTTAAACTGTACTTCCAGTCAACAAGCCACCTAGTTTATTTACTGAGTAGTCTACAAATTCCACCCAGGACTGACTCTGGGATTACCGAGCCACCCTGAATTTAATTCTATACTCCTCAGTAGTGACTTCTAATCCCTCAATCAGGGTGCCCATTATGAGTTCATAGGACTCTGCTTCTGCCCTAATAAGGGTCAGAAGTCTGTCTCTGCACTTATCAGAGAACAGTTCCCACAGGAGTGCCCCCAGTGTGACTTTCTAGCTTCACAATCCCTCTCAAGGCTGTGAACTGCTTGGTGATGTCATCACCATCCTCAAATTTAGGGACAATCCATTTGGGGATTTTAGGATCCTTCTTTTTATTTATTTATTTTCGAAATTTTTATAGCGCAACAAATACCCGAGGGTGTCTCGGCGCTGTGGAGCTACTAGCATCAGCAATCGTCTTACTGGTTGAACAGCCATGTTTTTAAGAGCCTGCGGAAGCTCATCAAGTTCGAGGCGGTCTTAATGGCCAGTGGCAGAAGATTCCAAAGTTTTGGAGTGGCCACCAAAAAGCGCCTGTCTCCCCAAGTGGCGGTTCTTGTACGCGGTACAGAGAGGAGGCAGGTGTTGGCCGATCTTAATTGCCTCTTGGGAGTATAAGGCTGAAAAGCTTCAGTAAGAAACCTTGGTCCTATGCCATGTACAGCCTTATAGGCGATGCAGAGGGCTTTAAATTTAATGCGGCTTTCGATTCTCAGCCAGTGGAGGTAGCGGATGGCAGGAGTAGTGGGCTTGCGGCGCGGAATATTTAAAAGAATCCTTGCAGCCGCATTCTGGACAGACTGCAGCTTCATTAGGACACGCTTCTGCGTATGTAACAGGAGAGCGTTCCCGTAGTCTATTTTTGAGAAGACTAAGGTAGAGACCAGAGTTTTCCCAGCCGAGGTGGGGAGGTAGGGAGGTTTTCTAAACCTTCTAAACTGCGGTCACCATTGATGGGTCCTAGGCCCATCTCTGTCCTCTCTTTTTATAGAGCTAGGAGCCTAGTCACTAGGTCTAATCTTTTGGTCTTACTGTAGGAGAGTAGGGTCTGCAATCCTATGGTCACCCCAGATTTTTGCTTTTTGCTTCACTGGTTTACGACTTTCCCTGGCTGTGGGCCTGCTAATCAGACCCACAGCCTAGCTGTTCTCTCTCTAAATTGACACACATGTACTTTAGGTGCATTTACCAATTGGTATTGGGTCACTCTTATAAGTCCTTGTACAGTGTACCATAGGTACCCAGGGCATAAGTGCACCCAAGGCCTACCCGGGGCTGAAGCATGTATTATGCCACCCCTGGCTGGCCACCTAAACAGACACAACTGGCTGATAACACAGCTGGGGCAAGGTGGTGTAATCACCCTTTGCTTAGATATAGTATACCTATATCTAACCCTAAAATGGACACATATATTCCTATAAGTCACTCCTATGGCAGGCCTTATCAATCCTGAAGGCAGAGTGCTTGGAATTATGTGAGATGGTGCTCTAGCATGAGCTGAGCCTGTCTGCAGCTTTCGGAACCAAGTCCTTTAGCTGTTTCCATGATAACGCTATACCATATGCTCTTAAGTGCATTATAATCCCCGCGGTTATTGCTAACTTTGGTATGGCATTATCAAAACATGTAGAGTAAGGTGTCATACGATTTGGAATACTACCCCCTCGCCAGTTCTGGCGACGGGGGTAGCATTCCACCCTTCTAGAGGGATACGACATGTCCATAACTGTGAACCCCGGTTAAAGCTAAGCAGAGCCTCAGCATCACAAAATGGATGCTGCCACCACAGACACAAGTCTGACCTGCTGCTGCTGGGAGTCCTTCCAGCGAGGGAGGCCTGGACAAAGGGTTTCCTGCCTTGGGAGGTGCTAGCACCACCCCAGACAGGATTTTGTGTATTGAGGTAGGGAGGGCTGAAAGGAATGAGACATGCCTGGGGCACACAAGGTGTCCCTGTGCATACCCCAGTTCAAACCAGTTTCTGGGGCACTCCAGCCCCAGCTCTGGCGCGAAACCGGGCAAAGGTTAGGGGGTGTAACCACCCCCCTTCCTGGTCCCACTCATGGGAGGGACCTAGTCGCTAGTACAGCCCCCTTTAGGAGAATAAAGGTAGGAGCTGGTCCCATTCCAAATTAGATTATCCTGAATTGAAACTTTACAAGAAGAAACTCTGGACTTCGACGTGCTGCTCCACAGAAGACTGAAGAAATCTCCCTTGTGGCCAAGGAGTGACCACCCTGCAACTGCAGGCACCATCAAGCGTCCTAGCAGTTCACTTTGTCGTCCTTCCTGCCGGAACCAGACCTCAGAGCCCGACGAGACCCGGATTCCCAGACCTCTCCGACCTCTACCCACATCTGCAGCACAGCTGAGACCCGTGGGTGCGACGAGACATGTGGGACCGGCCATCTTGGAGAAACTGCACTTTGCTTCCAGCACGACTTTAGAAGCATCCTCGAGAAAGTGCTTTGGGGATTGAGAAGCCCCAGCCCCGAGCAGCTCCTGCACAGAAGATCCGCCCTCCAGCATCCACGAGATCTGCGTGGGGCCCTTTTGCTTGACTGCGGCTCGACGCGTTGTCTGGTCACTTGCCGGCTGGCTAGTGACCTCCTAGACGACGATCCAGGAAATCTACACCACTGGTCTGGTTGCTCCAGACTGGCCCTTGCTTCACTGCAAAGGAGAAGCACCCCGGACCCTCCTGGTCCGCACCAGATGCCTTTTCCACTCACCACGTGGGTTGCCTTTGCCAAGGCCTGTTGATGTCGAATCCGGAACAGACACCGCCGACAGCGAGAGCCTGCGTGGGACAGCTCGTGCCTCCATCCTGGTCGTCGAAGACACCTCCTGGTCCACGTGGCTGCAGAGTCAAGCGTCCACTCTTCACCTGATCGCGACAACAACATCTGGTTCCTTCCTGGTTCCACACCGGTCACTGGCTACTGACTTTGAACATAGTCCCCTCTGCTTTCAGGTCCTCATCTTCATCGATCCGCCCTTGGATCACTCCGGACATCTTCCTCCTGGTCGCCTGCAGCATCTTTCTTCAAGGCTCTATTGACTTCAACGCGGAAACCCGACACACTTTCACACCTATGCACCCGCAGCCCGTGGGTGAGGTAACAAGAGCATGTCCATGCTACCATTAGGATAGCTGGTCTATAAGGTTGACTTACAACCAATCACCATAAGGGTTGTTTGGACTGATACAAGGTGATCACTAGAACTAGTGAGCATCATATATCAGACAACTTCTCACACTTACCAAAAGGTGATCCTCCTCAGTGAGGTTGCCCTCACTGTCTGGTATGGAGTTTGCCCTACCTCTGTAGGAGCAAGACCCTGTACCTCTTGGGTGTGGAGGGTAGAACACAAAATCCCCTTCCTCTCTAAGTAGTTGAGGTGGTTGGTCTAAGACTTCATAATCCTTACTAGCTTAACATTCTTATGTTTTATTTTTTTAAGCAAGTAGGACTCAGCACAGGTGAGTAAAATATACTTTCTAATGCAAGACTGTTCAAGGAAATGCAGTTGTACTTGAAATTGCAATTGTTACAGGATTGTTGATGCTTTGGAAACAGTTTAAATTACACAGTAATTACTTTTCAATACTCTTGGATTACTTTTGGATTACTTTGAGTACTGGGGGTGGTATGCCAAAATACCACACCATAGGATCGCTGCATACAACTTTTCATAGTTTATAATGGAATTCTCTTTTCTTCATCCAACACAGTTCAACACTTAGACATTTTTAGGCCCAAAATCTCTTTACATGGGTTCCTATGGGGAAAATGTGTTAGTGGTTTTGAAGATAAGTACACAACTTGCGAGGGTGAGTTTTGGGGGTTAGGACCCATGTACCCTCTAATTTTCTTCCCCTGTGTGGGGCAGTGAATGGTCTCTGTGCACTGCAATCAAAGACATGTGTGTCAAAGAAATGTTACAGCTCACTAACCAAGCGAGTGTGCTACCATAATCAGTGGTATTTGTCAGAAGTGTGATCACTCACCCTTTAACCCAAGATGACACCTCAAGGCTGACCCCTCGTCTGATTCTAGCCCTTCAGCTGACATGCATTAATAAGTCAGTAGGGTATGGAAGGACCAGGAGTGGACACGTTACGGAAAGCTAAAAAATCATTTATTGAGTATTGTATTGTAATTACATTACATAGCGCTTATTAGTCCTAACAAGGTGTTCAAGTGCTTTATGGCAATCTGCACTTTCCTCAGGAGCCAAGGTAAGTGGTTAATGCAGTGGTTATTTTTTGTAAAGGGTTTAGTCTAATTTTCTCTAAGGAGACCATTCCATATCTCCATGACCACTCTAGTGTCTTTGGGGTAGATTGAAATTAGTATCAGTTAGGTATGATCATTAGTGAGGGTGGGTATAGGAGTTCGTGCAAATGGTCTGTTCAATCAGTAGATGAGCTGAAACACATTTGGTAGTGCTAGATTGCATGGTCGTATTTACCAAGAAGGACTGGTTTCAAACTTTGGGATAAGGTGAGGACAATTTGCACAAATAAAATAACAAACCTATGCCTCTCCAGGGACTTTATTTCTCCTCGTATTTCCTTTTTCCATATGTGCTGCATTCTGCAGTACACATAGAAAGAGAAAAACACCTTTTGTGATTGTTTTTGTGCAGGAAGGGTTTCCTTCCTGCACAAAAACAATCACCCCTACAACGCAGACACCATTGGACAGTGGAGCAAGGCAGCCCATTGTATGCCAGCGCAGGGGAAAAGGACAGGACTGTGCTGTGTCTTGTAGATACGCCGCATTCCTGCCCTTTGTTTGATGTATGGTAGCGCAGCACAAAGGCTTGCTGCGCTGCCGTGGGTCAAAATATTTTTCATCGTTTTTAAGCATGAACTACTACCGAACTAATAGGCAAGACAGTTGTGATGTAAACCCTGTAGGTGGCCCAGATTGTTAAAGAGCAACATTATAGCCTATTAAATCACACACAATAGGTTTTTGTACAACTGGTATTCTGAACTCACATATTTAAAAGTGCTTTCATATACAAAATGAAGAACATTGAGTTTTGGACAAATACAATATTTGCCTAGGATCACAAAAGTTAAGCAAGGAAGCTATGTTTTAGCAGGTTTTACTACACTAAATTTGCATCTATTTGTCTTTACTCTTTTATGCCAATGCTTTTTGATTTAGGGTGAGGCACTGGAACATTCTACATGAGCACAGGTTACATTGTTTTTGTAAACCTGGGAAGATTAAGTGATCTGCCCAGAATCACAGGATGTTTAGCGCTGCCGAGTAGCCCCACCTTGGTTCATCAGCTCCAAAGTTAGCAGCCCTGGCCATAAGGCCGCAGAAGCCATAAGGAATCGAGTTTGAAAGGCCAGCTAAAGATCTAAGTGCATCTACATAAGAATGCACTTCATGACTACAGACCGCATTGTTAACAGCCCCTGACTCTGAAGTCATACTTTCCCCTTCCAGAGGTCTCATCAGAATAGCTATGGAAGAGCAGGTGTACGGCTCCTGTGACATTGTGCACCAAGAGAAAGATTCCTTCAGCTTCAATGATTTGAAACGCTCGGGAAGTCTTTCTCTTGATGTGCACTCCAGCATCTGCCCTGTGCGCCTGCAAGCAGTAGGGTGCGTGGGCGCACAAGCGCACATCTTACAGGGAACATAGGTTAGGACTAAAGTTCTCCAAGGTTTAGATGGGCACTCGAGTTGCACCACCAGCGTCACTGGGGTTTGCGGGGTGCAGAGTGCAGGGGCCCAATGCTGGCCGATTGGGCTAAGGCGGCCTCGGTCAGGGACTGCTTACAAGCAGGTAACTTGGGTGTGAGAGCAAAGCTCCTAAAGTAAAGGTCAGAACTGCAGGGGCCAATGACCAGCACAGGAGCTGCACCACCAGCAGCACTGGGAAGGCCTCGTGCAGGGTGCAAAGCGGACGTCTGGGACCCTGTGCTTTCCAAGGGAGACCTTAGGTTTCATAAAGATGCTGAGGGCTTGGGCAGGGAGACTTCCTGAAGGCGACCACCTGCTGGAGAGCTAAGTTGAGATCTGGGGGATGCCTGGAAACCATTGGTTAAGCCACTCAAGGCCGTGGGGCATCTGGTGCAGGGGTTTCTTCTGGCATTGGGTTTTCTACCAGCTCCAGTTGCAATCATGGGAAACCTTCAAGTTGAGGCTGCAGGCGTTGTCGGGTGACTTGAGGGAGGTCAGGGATCATCAGATCCCAGGTAAGGATCACTGGGGAGACCTCCTTAGGGTATTGGGCCACTCAAACTCGGGCCGTGGGGCGCAGAGTGGTGCAGATTCGCGGAGTCGATGGCTCTGGATTCTGGAGGTGAGTCTTTGTTTAAGCAAATCAGGTGCTGACGGGAGATAGTCTGTAGGAAGGTTGCAGGGCATGGCCTCTGGGCTCTGGTTGTTGCTGTCTGCTGGACTGGCTGGAGTTTTTGCTGTAGGCAGGCCGTAGATGGCCCGCTGCATGCGTTTTTACATTAAATTCCACACTGGCATCAGTGTGGGTTTAATGTGCTGAGAAGATTGCTACCAAACTTCTCAGTTTTTAGTAAAGCCAATATGGAGCTGTGGAGTTTGTAATGAACAACTCCCAGACCATATACTCTTTATGGCTTTACTGAACTTACAATGTCTAAGAATGGACTTAGACACTGGAGGGGTACATGGCTCATGCCTCTGCACCCTCACCTTATGGCTGGTGCACCCTGCTAGAGGGGTGACTTACCTAGGCCTCAGGCAGTGGTTTGCAAGCATAACATACAGGATGTGTGCCATGTCAACTCTTCACTTTTCTCTGCACCAAAACACTTAGCCAGCAGTGGCAGTGTGTGGTGTGAAGGTACAGGGCCTCTAAGGGTGTCACAAAAGGTGCTGCGTTCCATAGACGCCTTCCCTGGTCACAGAGCCCTTGGTATCCATGGTAATGTTTAAGAAGGGCTTACTTGGGGCTAGGGATGTGCCAATTGTGGATACAAAGGTACAGTACTGGAAAGAACACAGACCCGGGAACCTGATTGGCAGAGGCCCAGGGGACATCAAGTCAGGTTGCATCAGATGTCAGGCAAAAAGTAGAGGGGCTAACGATGCAAAAATGGTCACTTTCTTACAACCCCCCTTTCCCTGGTAGTTGGGCCATATTCCTTATGTAACGAGGGTGACCTGGGCCCAAATGTTAGCAAGGAAAATGGGCCTCCACTTTTTGCTAGTAAGACCGTCATTATTTGGGTGCAGTGGTCCCCCCACACTCTTATCCCCAGTGCCAATGCACCTGTAACTTTAATAGTAGTGCTGGACCTTTCATATAGAAAACAACCCTCATAAGTTGCCCTTATGTCTGTCCATTCGTATATGGAAAAATTAGCCCCCAGATAGCACCTCTCCTATGGGCCATGCCGTTGATATTATCAATGGATCTTGATCTTTTCCTCTTTCTCCTAGGTCATTACTCTGAAGCTTAGGGATCCAGATGATTAGGCCTCTGCTTCCAAATGCAACCATGTAGGCAGCCCCACAACTTACCTGAAAAGACATCTGCATGTCAAAGTGGGCAGGATTTGTGGAGACGGATATTCCTGTGAGTGTTTTTATTTACCAAAAACAGTTTCCATACTTTTTGTTCAACCAAAAAAAAACATCTAAATAGTTAATGTGGAACTTGCGGTGCCTTTGGGTGACAGTGAAATGGGAGGAGCTGGGGCAATCGTGTTGTGAAGCCGAGGGCAGGTCAGAGAGGTAAAGAAGAAATAGGCCTTCTCACCAAGGTGCCTGCTACCTAAAAGAAAGGTAAATGTGTGCAATTGGTTAATCACCAAATGTAGGGGAAGCTGGGACCAAGTATAAGCCTTGATGGAGACACTCGAAGTTTCACTATGTTAAGTGACATAAGGGTGCTGAGGTGTGGAAAGTGTCATTTTAATGGGTACTTGTAAAAATGCTTGCACTAGGTACATTCTGCTGACCTATTCCTTAATATATGTTTTGAGATCTTAAACACTAAACCCAGAGCCATTGGAATTGAGTTTTTGTGTTTTTTTCTTTAAGTATGAATCTCCACATTTGCCACATAATTCATCATTTGGTGCATAAGCTACATATTTTCGAAAAAAAATTGTTTCTAGCTGAAACGGATCGAAAGTTACTAAAATGTGACGACGTGTACCCACGCAGTGAAGGCCCCTCACAAACGTTAACTGGCTCCCTTTCATTTGCTTATTTCTGTATTTTTAGTTGTATAACTGGTATTAATGAGGTAAAATCTTTGCCCAAACAGTATCACCATGTGCAAAAAAGTGCAAAATAATGTAAAAAAATATGCCACATTATTCACATAATTTGCCTTTTCTTCTTGCACAGTTTCGTCAGCTCTGCTGCATAATTTGGCTCTCCCCTGCCGCATAACTCCAATGGCTCTGACTAAACCATTCTGCAGCAGCCTATCTTGCTGGGTGTAATCCAGTTTTAAAATAATGATTTACATGTTCACATTCAGAGTGCTTTCAGTTACAGGCTGGGACCTTGAAGCAGCTATACATACACACAAACCCCCTTTTCTCACTGCACCTACTAGGATTCAGTTCTGAACCTTTGTGGCCTCACACACAGACATCTGCAGTAATTGCATTAACAGTTGAGGATTCCTTTTTTAAAATATATTTTTATTGCATTTTACAGATGCAACGGTTAGACAAGTACATCCATAACAGCTCATATGTCACATTATTAGTGTTTCCATATGCGATAAGTAAGAGGTCCCTCGCTGTGATATACATTCCACTAAAGTTGGCAATACAGGGGTCCTCCAACAAGACAATCAAGCTCACGCCATTAGTTATCCATGAGCACTACTTGGTACAGTTACAATAGGGGGCATATGCAGGCCCGATTTATCTGCTGGTTACGCTAGCTCCATATCACATAGATGCTCGGCCTTGACAAAGTAAAACTGAGGGGTATCCTATAATCTACTTTTCAACTATATAAACTTTAAGTAAACCAATGCAGGGATACCAATGTGCTAATGCCTTAAAAATGTGTGGGTTTGGACCAGTCTGGAGGAGGGTAGAGATCTCTACGATCGCTTCAACTTTAATATCGTCTGAAGATCTTATCCCTACATTGCTGGTGGGATACGCAAGGTACAAAGAGGGGGTCCCTTCAACAGCGCCCCATGCATCTTGGAAACTGGCACTACGCACACAAGGGGTGCCTTTCTGTACCGGGGAATCCAATCAAGGTCCATCTATTTCCTCGTGTCACCCTGGGGACTCTCAACTCCCTCCCCCCTCTATCCTTCCTCATCCTCTTGGCTACTGTCCAACTCCCTCTCAGTGTGCTTCAAGAACCTCCCTCCATAATCCAGCAATGGGGCGTCTTCTCAGTTCCCGGGACTCCTCCCGAAGTTCACCCTCCCCTTCGCTCCAGCTCAGTGCGTCACCTCCCCCATGCAGGTCCCACTCAAAGGTCCGGTAAGGGGTGTCCAACCCTTGATGCATTGAATGGTAGTCTCAAAGGGGAGTAAGTAGCCCCTTCGGACAATCTACAGAACCCACCTGGTTGATGGTATGGACTGCTAGTGGGGCAGGTGATTGCGAATCCTTCCACCAACTGGAGGTCCATGGTAGTAAAGGGCAGATTAGGAAAGTTTGGAAGCGTCTAGGGGAATGGTGGACTGACCACACCACTGGCTATCTGGCCAAAAAGGTATGTGCATACCGCTTCCTCGTCCACACAGTGGCTGGAGAGCAAGCGCAGCTCAGTGAGTGGGAGAGAATTGCACGGCTGGAATCCCTTTCTGTAGCCACAAAAGGAGCATAAAGCAGATTGGGGTGACATGGGTCCATAAAAAGGCCCAAGAACTTGGCAGTAGTCCGACTGTCCTTGAAGAGCTTGAGCTCTGAATTTGTCTTGTCTACATGGAGACGGGTGCCATTGAAGGAAATGTCCATAAGGGAAGCTTGGACAGCCCCTGAAAAGCCAGTCATCTTCAACCAGGCATGGCGCCTCAGGGCCATCGTCGCTGAAATCGCTCTGTCCAGTGGGTCAGTCATGTCGAGTCCACATTGTATTGGGAACTTTGCTACATCCCTCTCATTGGCAATCACTGAGAGAGGATGGCCCAGGCCTCCTGCGGGACCTATGGCAGCACATGCACAACCATGTCCCACAGCGGGTGGGAGTAATGGCCCAAAAGGTATGTGGTGTTCACTGACTGCAATGTGAGGCTGGTGGAAGACAACATCTTCTTCCATAAAGAGTCCAGCCCCTTGGATTTCCTATCTGGAGGAGCAGTAGGGATTGTGCCTTGTGATTAAGGCTTGGACCACCAAGCTCACTGGGGTAGGGTGTAGGGTGAGGACGTTTGTGTACCCTGGAATGGGGAAGTGATGGCGGGCAATTATCCTATTCACAGGAGCCCCTATTTTGGGCTTGGACCAAGTCCCCAGCAGGACGTCAGTGAGAGTCATTGAACAGGAGTAGCGATTTGGATGTGGAGACACCCGGTTGTAGCAGCTCTGCCAAGATGTTATTCTTGACTGCCACTGAGGGCAACTGAAGGTCAAGGACCTCAGCCTCCCTCCTCACCACCATTGCATATTAATCACCCTCCTCCAAGGCCACGGTAGGGGACGAACTTACCAGTATCTGGAGAAGTATCCAGTCCACTGGCTTCACCCAGATCCTCACACCAGTCCATGTTAGGGTCTTCCTCATAGGGCTGGTATTCTCTAGGGTCCAATGACCCCTCCCATTTCTCTTTGAGTCCTAACCCAAGGGAATAGGGCTTAGGCTGTGATTGAGGAAGCACAGCATCAGGTGTGGCAGCAAGCGACGGCGCTCCGGCTCCGTGTCAGAGTTGGGGATCAGAATAGTGATGCCTGGGAGCATTGCAACAGGGAAGTTAGAGAAGGTATGACAGATGCTGGCCTGAATCCAGGAATGCATCTATGGTAGCCTGTTGGGGCCGGAGCTGCTGACGTGGCCTCATAAACTCTTTTAGTTGGGTAAGGGTCGCTCCGGCTCATGAAAAGTGGAGGTGGTGTGGAGTCGGCCCAGGTGCAGGCTCTACCGCATACCAGTCCTTATATGTCGACGCTCCTCCCTCGTCTTGTCTGCCAACAAACAGGAAGATGTCAAAGATCTCTGCTACTTTTTCTTGTGCCTTGCTTTACCTGAGTTTCCCGAGGACTTGAATTGGGATGACGAACTCGGACTACGCGAGCGCTGCGGGACCCTCCTCTCGACCAGGACCTCGATTTACGTGGAGTAGCATGCCAGGCTGCCACGAGATTTAGCCTTTGGGTTTATGGCGCCGCAATTGGAGCATGACTTCAGGTCGTGGTCATGCTCCAAACACCAGAGGTAGAAAAGGTGCAGGTCCGTCACAGATATTGGCCGGTGACATGCTCCGCCGGGCTTAAACCCTGTCTTCCTAGATGACATCTTCCTAACACATCAGGAGGAAAACCCTCAAAACCACTACAAAAAAGTCGAAATCATCATGTCAAATAGTGATTTAAGGGTAGAAACCTTGCAGCGCGGTCTGTGTTTGTGAGAAGAGCGAGGAAACTGATTGGGGCTGATTTGAAAACCCCTCGGGAGGATTTGTGCATCCAGTGATCCTGTGAACTTGTGCCATCACCTCTCGTGTTTCCCGCTTCGCGGGAAACGCTCGCAGGAACAAAGACATTGGGGAGAATTTTGGGAAAGGACTACGAGTCCCAGGAGGCTCTGCGGAGCTGTGACAACCACCCGCCACGCCCAGCATAGAGCACCAGGTGATTTAAATCACCACTGGACCCGCGCATCGCGGGACGTGCGCGGGCGAAGCCCGGGCATAGGGCGGGCGCTCTTAGGCCCTCAGAGGCCGAAGGAGGCTGGGCTGGGCCCACCCTTTTTCATTTGACTATACTATGAGCTAAGTAGAGTGGGTATTATTTGCTGCAAGCTCTAGTACCTATTGTCCGTATGAACATTGGTTGGCAAATTGCTCCTGTGCTCCAAGCTGTACAATAGTGTTTATTTTACTTTAGTAGATTGTGTTTAGATTGACTTGGGCACACTATCTATAAATGGCGACATCACCTACGAAAGACAGGCACTCACTGTTAGGGGGGGTTAACCAGCGAATAATGGATGACTTTTTGCTTACGGTGAATGTGGGGACAGATAAGGAAATTGCTTTGGCTGAGCGAAGGGCGGATAGACGCCGTTCGATTGAAAGTATTAAAAATAGGAGAACACCCATAGGCTCACCAAAGCTCTTAATCTCCCCAATTCGTAGTATTTCCCCCGTTAAGGTGGTTAATGAGGTAACCCTAAATAATATTAGTATTCCACTACTTCTACAAAACAATACCCCTCCCCCAGTCGTAGCCATTAGTCTGAGTATAAATGATCTACATCTGAATAGTAGTCTGATTGTTGACACTGATCCCTTGCTGGATATATTGTCTACGCAAGTGGTCTCACCCATTATAGTAAAGGGACCAGGGAAAACTCAGAAAACATATAGAGCCCAAGGTCCACCTCCTAAAAGAAGAAAAAAGAGGGGGGATTCTTTGTCTACAAAGCAGGTGCCTGTAAAAAATGGGGGCACTTGTATCAAACCGACACCTAACACACCAGCATCCGCAACAAACCTGTCGGAAAAACATACACCCGTTCAGTCAAATGATCCAGCTAGCTTAAATTTGTTGAGCTGCATAGAGAAATTATTAAGTTCATTTACGCTGCCACTAGTTGAAAGATTGAAGGGTTTAACTAGCCAAATGGAGAAGCTAGGAAAAGATTTAGGGGACATTAAAGCAGCTATTACAAATTCCCCCAATAAGGAACTAATGTACAACCCCCCTGTATCACTATCAATTACAGCTGCCCAGAAGGGTACCAAAACCACGTCCTTACCCAAACCTAAACCCCGCAAAATATTACATATTAACTCTAAATCATCAAACAGTGGGAATAGGGCTAAGAATACACAAGTAGGTGCAATCTAGGACACTCTAAGTAAAGGACCTATATTACAGGCAGCCACTAAAACACACATTGCAAAACCCGCAAATACAAATATCTCAAAACCCACAGAGCATCAAACAAGTATCAGGACACTTCCAGCTAGGAGACTCAGAGTGGAGCTGCCACCTGAGGCGGCGCCATTTGTCGTAGTCCTGACCGGGGTACCAGTGTTGGTAGATGGACATGTGGAAGATCAACGCGGGCTAAAAAACAAAGTAATACATTGGCTGAGGCAGAATTGCCCTCTTCCACCACATATAAATGGGACAATACTCAATGTTAGACGCTTACCTTGGCTGGGGAAAAGAATCAAGGACTTAGAGGGCGATATTGTCATCACAAATTTCCAAGATGACAGGGTTGTTAGGTATATTATGAATGAGTTCCCACAAAATACAGGCAACACTATCACTATTCGTGATTTAACCTATTTCTATCCAAGAGCAGTAGTTGCCCCGATACCTAACCGTATACCATGGTCCTATCAACAGAATAACCATGCAGCAGCCTTTCCTAGACATCAGGACATGGGCCACGGGTATTTTACTCAGAGACAGGATGACTATCTTAGACCCAATTATTATTACCCTCAGGACACCCAAATAACTCCACCATATCGCCCCGGAAACTTAGATTTTTGGCTAGCCTCACGGAGGCAGGATGATTATTTAAGACGACCTGTGCAAGGTGACTTTTACTGGCCTACCTTCAACCACTTTGCAGCATTAGCTGATATGTAGGGTGTTGACTGACTTAGCTCAGGGAATTTAGAAGAGATTGTAGATAATTTAGTTCCTGGAAAAGACCCTTGTACAATAATTGCTGACCCAACTATCACCTGCAAGGCCTATGTCTCCCTTTTAAACCCTAAAGATCCCCTAAAAACAGCGCATGCCAGCATGGCCACAGATAAGGGGCAACTAGCTGACGTACACGCTTCAGGTAGGGATGGCATAAGGGCCAAGGTGGACAATGAGGTAGTGAGAATGGTGTTATGTTATGTTATGTTATGCGCTTTTATTAGGCGCACAGATGCTCCAGCAAAGGAGCGTCCTGGCGCCACGACAAGGTAGCAGCACAACACAACGTGACAACACACAGAAAAATTAAAACTAAGGGAACAAGAAGGTTTTCACCGCACGGCAAAAGGAAAACAGGTCCCTAAGGGCGCGAATCGCCGGGGGAAGGGAGTTCCAAAGCACCGCCGCACGGACTTGGAAGGAACGTCCGCCAGCTCTACTCCGCTTAAAACGAGGAACAACAGCCAGTTCTAAATCAGCAGATCTTAAAGCTCGCGCTGGAATATAATGAACCAGAAGTTTGGAAAGAATCATGGCCGGAGACCCCTTGAGTATTTTATAGGCAACACAGAGGACCTTGAACTGAATCCGCTGAGCCACCGGGAGCCAGTGCAGCGGGCGCAGGGTACTGGAAGTGGGGCACGATCTAGGTAATCCTACCACCGATCTAGCTGCGGCATTCTGGATCCGCTGCAGGCGTCCAATTTCTGCCTGGTTCAGGCCTGCCAATAGGGAGCTCGCATAATCCAGCCTAGAGATGACAGTGGCTTGGATCACGAGTTGCCTGGTGGCGGCATCAAAAAACCTAAGCACAGGACGGAGCCCCCGTAGAATGCCAAAACAACAGGCCGCCGTACATTTGGTATGACAGGCAAACGTAAGGGAAGGATCCAACCATACCCCGAGGTTTTTAAGCTCAGAGACTGGGGTAGGTGTAAGGTGTCCTGGAACATTGCTGGCCTGGCCGCTAAAATTAATAATGAAGAATGGTGCCAGTTCATACACCAATTCTCCATAATTTGTCTACAGGAAACCTGGGCTGTTGACAACCAGTCCTTACATGTACAAGGATACAAATTCGTTTCTGTCCCAGCAAGGAAATCCAGATCGGGCAGGGCAATGGGTGGGCTAGCTATATATGTGGATTTGAACCTCCCTGGCGCATGGTCAACTATTGATTGCCACTCTCACGATATCCAAGAGGTGCGGCTCATGGGTAAAGGATTTAATTTGACCATACTGAATGTGTATAACAATGTGGCAGGGGGGAGGTGTAAAGTTTTAATACGGGACTTGGAGAATAGATTTTCTCCTCATCCCACCCGTAAAATCCATACACATACTTCAAATAGTATTATTGTAGGGGACTTTAATTGTCACCTTTGCCCGGCTCTTTTTCCAATAGACTCAATATGGTCGCGATGTCCAAAGGACAATGGGGCTCATTTTGAGCACTCTGAAGTAGGGGAAGCCTTATCAAAATTTATATTAAACCAGGATCTGGTTCATACCCTAGATATAGTGCCCATATCAAAGGATGAGTCTCTGCAACCCACCTTTAAGGGGAGAGGATGCTCCTCGTATATTGACTATATTATCATCACAAGGACTATGATAAATAGAGTATCTAGGGCAGACATAGAATGGAATCCATTCAGTGACCATAATCCCTTGACGCTGGATATATTATACCAGCCCTCCTCAACTAGGGAGAAGTTTGTAGCGGTTGCTGAGAAGGTTACCGATCAGGGTAGACGCCTAAGGTGGTCTAAGATTAATGAGGAAAGGTTTTATGAATCACTTATCGAGAAAGGAAAAACACTCATTGAGACGTGCTTAGATGAGAATATAGAAGGGAACCAGTTACTTACAGTATTTGAGCAACTAGTACACTTGGTGGATGGGTTGTTAAGGTCCAGAGCCCCAACAAAAGTGATTCATAGCCAGCCGAGATGGTTCGATCGAGATTGCTCCAAAGCCCTGAGGGATCTTAAAGACAGTATTAAAGCAAAACCCAGGGATACTAATCAGGTTAAGTCCTGCAGGAAAAAATACAAAAGCGAGCTGAGTAGAAGGAAAAAGGTTTTACAAGCAGAAGGTTGGGCGGACCTGAGAGAAGCGGGGGAAAAGAGGGACATGACTGAATTCTGGAAAATTATTAACAGACCTACATTCCAGGATGATTGTGCCCCGAAAATAGGAACAAATATTACACCCGATATGTGGATTACCCACTATAGGGGCCTATATAACCACGAGACAGATATCCAGGATGACAATGGGAATACAACTCAAGTCCAGCCCGTGGTTTTCTCCTTAAAGGAAATTATTGTTGGGATCGAGAGGTTATCAAAAAATAAAGCACCAGGCCCAGATGGTATTCCTCCTGATCTGTTTCTTAGTTCAGTGGATTTATGGGCCCCTATATTGACGAGAGTTATTAATATTGCAATCTGCAGTGGTCTACCGCCATCTTGGTCCACGGCCACTATCGTCCCTATTTTTAAAAAGGGTAATAGGGAGGACCCACAATGTTATGGCCCCATTTCACTAATTGACGTCTCTGCTAAAATTCTGGGAAGGGGGATATTAAACCGGCTGTCCGAGTGGACAGAAACCAATAATATCATCTCAGACGTGCAGTACGGTTTTAGGAGGGGTCGTTCTACGAGTGACCAATGTGTGAACCTCTACATGCTAGTAGCTAAATACACCATGGCTAGTGATGAATCCATCTATTTGGGGTTTATGGACTTGGCTGCCGCCTTTGATCATGTTAATAGAGGCAAGCTCTGGAATATGATGATTTCCTTGGGGATAGAGCCTGGTCTCATTAACATATTGAGGGAATTGCATAGCAATACATCTGCACAAGTCAGGTATAATACCGATGGAGAATGCACATACCCCTTCGAATGTAATAGTGGGGTCCGCCAGGGTTGTATTCTGGCGCCCTTTTTATTTTCTCTTTATATCAACAACCTTGAACAGCATCTTTTACAGTTGGGAGCCGACTGTCCACGAGTAGGGCTGCGACATGTCCCTGTGTTATTGTATGCGGACGACGCAGTCCTACTCGGGCGTACACCAAAGAGTCTGCAGGTTTTAATTGATGGGTTTGTTTCTTTTATGAGTTCTTTAGACCTTTCTGTTAATCTAAGTAAATCTTATGTTTTAACGGCGGGGAAAAAACCCTCTAAGAAATGTGCTTTTACAATAGGGAGTCATAAGGTTGAGAAAGTTGAGTCATTTTCATATTTAGGCGTTCTGTTTGATGGGCTAGTAAATTTTAATGCCCTGATAGAGGAGCGCAGTCGTAAATTGATTATGGCCAATGGAGCAATAGCCGGTTATGGTAGAAGGTTTGGCAGATGGTGCCCCGAACAGGCAATGATCCTATATAACTCAATATGTTGCTCTAAAGTGACCTATGGGGCAGAGGTGTGGGGCTTTACAAATGTTGGTCATCTGCAGCGGGAGGAGAATAAACATCTACGATCCATTCTGAAAGTCCCACACAGTGTAACTGCTTCAATAGTACACAGAGAGTTAGGGATCGTCTATCTTGAAGACCTGATAAAGGTTAAGCCAATTTTAGCGTGGCTCAAGATCTGGACGAATCAAGAGGCGTCCCTAAGCAGGGAAATATTGAAGGATTGTTTGGGCAGAGACAAATGGTCACGAATCCCGTGGTTCAGTTACGTAAAATCTGTATTGGTAACTTTGGGCCTAGGGAATCTTTTTAATGACCCAACTGCGATCATCCCCCAGCACAAAACAACTGTAAAAGAGGCGTTCTTTGCGCACAGAGCCGAACAAAGAGTAGAACAAGAATTGGCTAAAACCACGGTGGGCGCATACAACCTTGTAAAGAAAACAGAAGGAATGGAGCCCTATTTATATTTGCTACATAATGCACAGGAAAGGTTCTTTATGACCCGTTTTAGGCTCAATTTTTTACCTTATTTATTGGGATCACCACTAGGGTACCTACCTACTATTGAGCAGAGGGGAACCTGCGGCTGCGACAATAGGTCTCCGCAGGATTCCCTTCATTTTGTATTAATATGCCCATTTTATTCAGAACCCAGATGCAGATTTTTGGTAGATATTTTAAAAAGATCAAATATTAAAGGTGCAAAAGATGCCTTGATTTTTTTACAACAAGCTGCGGACCAACTAACATTGTGCTGTATAAATAATTTTATCAAAGTAGCTGTACGTTTAAGAGTAACCAGAGGAGGGGGGGGCCGATGATGATGAAAACTCAATGGTTGGTTTTAATGGATCATAATGTTTATTAATTTTATGGGGATTTTGTTGCTGTATTCATATTGGGCTATATGCTAATTTGATTGATTGTTTTTAAAGAAATGAATTCAATGCATAATGACTGTTTGCACTTTTATGGTGATTTTTAATCATCGAATAAAGAATTCAAATGAATGATTTAAGGGTAGCTCTTCTCTGGATCAGCGCTGGCTGGCGTGGAAAGAAAAGAACTAGGTGAGGCCTAGTTCACGCAGATGTCACTTCCAACGAGGACACTGACGCATGCATAGCCGATAGATGCCACCTACCAGTGCGCAGGGGTATTGCTCATGAAAAATCTTCCGGATCAAGGCTGATGCCTGGGAAATTCAAAGGTAAGGATTCTGTGGCTAAAAGTCACTATCAGATGCAGTGTTATGATGTTATTGGTCTACCACTAGAATGAAGTGTGTCTAGATCACAGTAAAAAGAATATTACTCACACTAAAATGGGTTCACCATATCTTGCCTAGTCTTTACACTCTCCATTAGCCACCCAGAGGGCCATCATGTGCAAACTACAGTGCATGATACAGTGGACATTTCTCAATATGGGATCTTCTTTCTTACAAACTGTTTTTATCTCACTTGCCACCAACTCCCAAGCACTTACTTGCTCTCTAAAAACAGCAGATCTTAACGCTGTTAGGGGCAGAAATCGCCTGCAAGCCGCCATCACCGGCCTCGAGGAGACACGGAACACGCCCACCCCTGGTGGCCACGCCCCCCCCTCCAACGCACCCACTCCATCTATAAATCATGTGTCAGAGCAGGCAGCGCAGCGGACGAGCGCAGCGGGCGCGACGATGGCGCGCCGAAGGCGCGCTTAAGGCAAGCTCGTCTGCGCTCGTCCGCGCTAGGCAGAGCGCAGAACCAAGCCATACTACTAAATCCAGCAATCTGACACAGAGATATGAAAGGGACGACCTACTCCACCTTAATAAAAAGGTACACGACTCATGCTTACATGGCCTACTCGCTGACCACCCCCATAGCCGATGTTCCCACTGCCCATACAGACTCACCCCCACTGTACCTAAATTGCCTTCCCCTATCCCTATACGAATGGCCCTCATTAACTGCAGATCTCTCCCTAAGCACTCAACAGAAATCCATCTTCTGCTGGAAAGTTATAACTTAGAAGTGCTCTTTCTAACAGAAACATGGCTAGGACCGGACTCAGACCCTGACATTGTCAACTCCCTTCCCTCAGGCTTCCTTATTCAGCGTATGGATCGCCCTAAGGGAAAGGGTGGGGGCATTGCCATAATTCATAAAGACCAGTTTTCATGCCGTCTTCAAGGCAGTCCCCTCGCTGACTGCGAAAACGCCATGTTCTCCATCCAGGTCTCCCCTTGTCAATCCATCTCAGGCTTCCTCATCTACCGCCCCCCAGGACCACTAGGTCATTTCTGCGAATCCCTTATGGAGCACTCCTACACTCTGGCCGCTACCAACTCCTCATGTCTGATCCTGGGGGACCTGAACATCCATTTTGATAAAAAGGAAGTCAAACCTACTGCTGACCTGATAGCAGACCTCGAAACCCTTCAATTAAAACTACTAGGCCACCTTCCCACTCACACCTTAGGACATCTGTTGGACCCGGTCTTTACCAACATCAACAATCTTACCGTCCTCGACCCCATCCCAGTCCTCTGGACTGACCACTTCCTTATCTCTTTAAACTGGCCTATCACTCGCGCTCCTCGTCCCACTGCCCCTCCTAGCAAGCCTTCACGTTCCTGGTCTAAACTTGATGTAGAAACCTGGAAACAACATCTAGAGAGCTCCCCGCCCGCACTCGATAACAACCCCATCAGCGCTGATGCAGAATTCTCAGCATGGATAGGCAACACCCTGGACAAAACCCTCCCCAAAAAAATCTCCTGTAATCTACGGAGCAAAGCCACCTCCCCCTGGTTCACTGATGAATTGCGTCTCCAAAAAAAAGCCTGCAAGAGAGCAGAAAGAGAATGGAGAAAAAATTTTGACCACACCAGGAAAACTGAATACAAAACAACTCTTCTCTCCTACAAGAAAGCAATCAAAGCCGCACAAATCGCTTACTTTGAGGAGAAAATAAAATCATCCACCAATTCATCCCGAGAAACGTATCAAATAGCCAGGAAACTCCTTAAAATACCGGAGCCCCCTCCCCTGGTTGAACCCTCAGCCACTCGCTGCAATGAACTTGCGGAATTTTTTAACTCAAAAATTGCCAACATCATCAAATCACTTCCCTCTACCCCTTTGGACGCCCTCACAACCATCCCGGACGTCAACCTACCCACTCCACCACCTATAGTATCTATCACTCAGCTGTCAGCCTTCACCCCGCTTACAACCGACACTACCCTCCTCATACTCAACTCCATTAAAAGTGGCAGTCCAACTGACGCTGCTCCACTTAACATTTTGAAACTAGTCGGACCTACTATCCTACCTTATCTGACAAAACTCATCAATAACTCACTCATCCTAGGCATTGTCCCTCCCAGCTGGAAAAGAGCAATGGTGAAAGCATTGCTCAAAAAACCTCACCTTGATCCACTTGAACTCGGCAACTACAGGCCAATTTCCCTACTCCCAGGCATCAGCAAAATAGCCGAGAAACATGTTAACCAAAATCTTTCCCATTACCTCGAATCTAATAAACTACTGGAACCCTCCCAAACGGGATTCAGGCCGGGCCAGAGTACCGAGACTGCAATATTGACGGTAGTCGAAGAAGCAAGGAAGATCATCGACTCAGGGGGATCAGTGGCAGTGATCCTCCTAGATCTCAGCGCTGCCTTCGACACCGTCAACCACTTAATCCTGATCCAAAGACTCAGGCATCTTGGAATTGCAGGAACGGCTCTGGCTTGGCTAGAATCTTTCCTCAAAAACAGATCTTTCCAGGTGACAGAGAGCACCTTTACGTCCAGACCTACAACCATCAATTGCGGGGTACCCCAGGGCTCATCCCTGAGCCCAACCCTTTTTAATGTTTATATGTCCCCCCTCGAGAAAGTCGTCGCCCCTTACGGAATCAAACTACTGACCTACGCTGACGACACTCAACTGGTGGTCTCCCTTAACCAGCATGACCACTCCGTTTCCAACCTCCACACATGTTTAATCGAAATAACGAAATGGATGAGCAGTTCCCACCTCAAGCTAAATAACGAAAAAACCGAGATAATGTTTCTAGGCAACAAATCTCTACACAGCTCCATATCCGTATGGCCGTCAGCCATGGGCCCTCCTCCTGCGCCTAAACCTGAAATTAAAAGCCTGGGCATTTGGTTAGACGAAGAGCTCAACTTTTCAGCCCAAGCACGGAAAACCGCTGGAACTTGCCACGGCCTGCTTAGATCAGCAGGAAAATCCTTCCCTTGCTCCCGGCACAATCCCGCAAACTCCTTATCCACGGCCTTGTGCTATCCCGTTTGGACTATGGCAATGCCCTGTATCTGGGGGCCCCTAAAAAAGTTCTGGCAAAACTTCAAACGGCTCAAAATGCGGCAGCCCGTATCCTTACAGGAACCCATCGTCGCTGCTCAGCCAAACCCTCCTTGAAGGCCCTACACTGGCTCCCCATTCAAGAGAGAATTCAATTTAAGGCTCTCTGTACGACCCATAAGATTCTGCACGGCAAGGCCCCCCCCATACTCCAAAACCTCATCTCACCTCACACCACCCTAAGAACGCTCCGTTCCTCCAACTGCAATTTGGCCTCGGTACCTAGGATCAGAAAAGCCCGCTCTGGCGGCCGACTGTTTCGTATAACGCGGCTAAACTATGGAACTCGCTTCCCTCAAACCTCCGAGACCAATCTAACCTTCTCTCATTCCGCAGAGCACTTAAAACATGGCTTTTCCCATAAGGCACGTCACACCAGGTTCTTGTTATCAGCGCTGGGACGCCCATGGGCAGCCATGCGCTCTATAAATCTGTAAATTAAATAAATAAATAAATAAATAAATTAGGCTTCAGGTTTCATAGCAATTTTCCAAGTTGCATGCCTTGATCCTCTTTCTATCTTCTTTTTTTGCCGCTCCTGAATTCCATAACTACAGAATTGGACACAAAATATTTTGCATTCGTGGAACGACCTACTTTTACCCTGTGCCACAATAAACCAGGCTATAGGAAGCTCTGTAAGCCTGGCTTTATCAGAACAAAGGATGTATGTCATGGGACAATGAGCATTTGAGCATCTCAATGATGTTAAGTGTCTCCTTAGAAGGATAGACACCTTTACAAAACAGTATTAATGTAACATATGCACATAGCCTCAACTTGACTGACTTGGGTTTTAGCTATTTTAGCTGTCTCCTACCAGCGGATAACTTATATAGCTATCTAGCTTATATTACATGATCTACTCTGCCTCAGTTCCCTTCAGGATGTTCTTTGCACAATTATATGTATGTGTTAATTGCTCTTTATTAAAAAAATTCAATATAATTTAGTAGACATTGGACATAGCATGTTACACAACAGTTGTTGTCCCCTGCACTGGACTGAGAAGCTACTGACAGCTTTTTGCATTATCCATAAACAATTGCAACAAGAACTCCAATGAATTCAAACTTGTTCTAGTTCTGGGCTCCCTCTGGTCTGTTTAGTGTTGTGATGTTGGTACAGGGTCGGTGCTGCTATCTGATTTATGTGGGTGTGCGTGGGTCCCTTGAGGCTGCCACCGCTACCCATGCTGTTAATGGCAATGCCATGGTACACTGAGTTGTTAGTTAGCATCTGGTTATCTAGCTTGTAATTCTGCAGTTACTCATTTGTATTGCGCGGCAAATCATCCTTAGGGGGATTTGCGGTGCCTGGTGCCTGGATTTCCAGAGGCAGATGTTGTTCATGGGGTTGTTCTTCCTTCATGGGGGTTGCTCTTCAATTAAAATTTCTAGTGCTGTCAAAACTTTGTCCGATTCACTGTATGTAACCTCTCTTCTTGTGTGTCTTTGTTGTGGTGTGATGGCAGCACTCTCTGGATCTGCCCATTTCATGAGGTCTGCTAGCCACATCGTTATGTTTGGCGTTTCTTTCGACTTCCAGTTCACAGCTATATAGCACTTAACTAGCACCAGGGTTGAATTCCCAAACTTACTTATTTTAATGTTTGCAAACTATGTATTTGGCTCAGCAGGAATGAAGCGTGTTGCTTTCCAGTTATTTTCCTAACAATTCGGATGTGAAAGTGTAAGAAAATGCTTCTGCCTGCTTTATCATCCCCATTTTTTGCTGATGGTTATTTTTTTTTTTATGTCTGTTCTCTGGGTCACTGCTTTTTAGTACCTCATGTATGTGTTTTGAGCCCAAAAACATTAAAACATGGTAACATTGGGGAATAACCAATTGGAATATTTACATATCCATTAAGGGGATTGTATATGGTCAGGTATGTACACCTGTGGACTGCAGCACATTGTGCCGGCCACTGGTCTAATGAGGAAAACATCGCTTCAGGCCTACCCACCTGTATAACCTGACTGCTGCAGTTTTAAAACCTGCAGATGGACCTGTTAAAATAACCCTTTTTGACAGGAAAGACCCCTACTTTTACATAGAGGAAATATGATCCCATCACCCCTATCCTGATGGAACCCATTGGCTCCTCTTGCCGGCATTCACCAGCTTTAAAACCAGCTGCATCATATACAAAGCCATCAGGACACCATCTCTGGTTTCTATCAGCACACCTGCAATGAGGACACCATCAGAATGCAGACTAAAAAGTGTAAAAATTAAAAACAAAGACAGCAGGCCTTTTCCATCTATGCACCCAGGATCTGGAACAGCATTCCCGTATCCATCAAACCCACCCCCATGCTGCTCTAATTTAGGAAAGAGTTGAAGATGCACCTCTTTAAAGAGCTCTTCATCACACTGCATTAATGGTCCACTACACAGCTTTCCCTCCTATTTCTCGCTGACTTTATGCCTGTTTTTGACCATGTACTGCGCTCTGCTCCCTTTTAGCTAGTTTCGCACTGTAGAAGTGCCACATACCTACCTACATACATGATTTTAAATATATATAGAATGTCAACCCCAAGGACTGATGAGTGGCGAGGAGTACAATGGAGTAGGATTTTGTTGCTGCAGTGCAGCTCCTTGGCACGCCTGAGAGAACCAAAAATAGAAGCCCACTCGACCTGGGCTGAGATGGACTACAAGAAGGTGCCTCCAGGAAGAGCTCATCTGGCTGCTCCGATCACCAGCTGAAGGCTGATGGGGTGCAACTCTGGTGGGCATTGCATGTCCGACCTCACCTTCCTCACAGGACCAGGCAGTTGTGGACTTTGTTTGCACGAGGCTTCCCTGGGGCTACAGTGCGGCCAATCAGACCAGGACCTGCCAGCAACCTTAACCCGCAGCCTCACCCCACAGATTCGCCAATTGCTGGCAATCTGCTTGAACAGTCCTGCCAGTGAAAAGCCTCCCAGAGTGGTACAAGCAGCTCCCTGGTACCCATGGCATTTTGCCTGGTTATACCCCCACCCCGACCTTGCTTTGATAAGAATCAATTCTTTGAGGTTATACTCTTTTGGGATCAACTTGGACATTCCCAACACTGCTGGTCCAGCTTTAGTGCCCAGGACCGCCCTTCCTTACTGTAATATACAGTGGGAAGCATTGCTGGATGGCGTCGAGGACATAATGGGTGCGGGCCTTCGGGGCAATGTAGCTCACGAAGCGTTGTGCTAGCAGACCACTCCAGGGGCACTAGTGCTACATCATGGAGAAGCCCTGGGGGAAAGGGGAATTACAGGCCAATAGGGGTTTGGCTTCGGATCCCAAAGTAATTATGTCACCCCTCCCAATCACCTCACTCAGGGCAATGAAGAATACACTAGAGGACCATAGTGAAAAGTTTCCTGCAAACCTTGAAGCCATCTCTAGCTCTAAAGCGACTTGGAAAGCAAACTTTTTGTGGTGGTCATAGAAGTCACATTCCTCAGAGTGGGTCAGAAGAAACTGTTAAAGTGGACAATAAACAATTAATCCAACATGGCGAATCTGTGCCCCAAAATGAGGAACCTACAATCCTAATTCAAGGTCCTGATGGGAGAGGTCAAAACTATGAAGACCAGAGCTGAGGATACAGAGGGGTGCTCCCGCCGGATTAACATCCGTTTGGTTGGTATACTGGAGAGCACAGAGGGAGTGGCTCCATAGATATTTCTTGAGAACTGCTTGTTGAAAAATGTGTTTAACAGCATTCTGCTTAAGTTCTTTGGGGTGCAACAAACCCACTTGTTGCCATATGGGTCAGCCGATGCCAGGAGACTCCCCCACACCCATCTCGGCAAAGCTGTTAAACTAACGGACCGTGATAAAATCTTAGCAGCTGACCATAAACATGGGCCTTGGGACGTAGAAAACAGAAAGGTGCACTTCTTTTCAGACTAAACAACTTTGATGAAGCAATTTCTACATAAGCAGGTCGTCAGATTTGCTCTGCTCCATCCCTCACGGCTAAGCATGGCAATGAAAGAAAAGACATCTCCTTCAGTCTCTGGACGCTCCCTGGGACTGGCTGGCCAGCGAGGGGGATCCACAGACCTGAACAACCGAACAGACCAGAAGGAAAACAAGCCTCCAAATGACAACGTATCAGGGTCTCCTTAAAGCCCAGTGAGCAGGGCAAAACAATCTAATTATTAAGATACATGCAAAGTAATTGGACCAAGAAAGTTCAGGTATGGGGAAGACTAGGGGGCAACGTTTGGCATTATACGAACTCTAAAATCATGATGCAGTGAAAGAAATTGTCTCAAAGGGTTGTATTTAAGATTTACACAAGACAGTGTAAAAACTACTTGTGCACACACCATGAATAGGGAAAGCTTTGAGTTGTATGTGCCAGTAGCATGGGATTCAAGATCTGGAAGCTTCTATGTGAGGTCGCCCGAGATTACAAAGTCTCAGTGGCCATTTAGGATTCCAAAACTATGAAAAGCATCCCCAGTGTGCCACGCCTTGCTTGGCACCTGATTCAACCCCGAGAAGGAACAGGCCAGCAACTGAACCAGAGCTTACCTGCAGAATGATCCAGACTTCCTGTGTGATGACCCTTAATCCACCCGGCTCCAGCACCGCTCCTCGCCAGTGATGGAGCAAGGACTCGTATAAAAGAGACTTGTTCGGACGTAATCCTCTCATATAAACTTGCAACAAAGTATTAACAATGTATTTTGATACTAACATACACCACATTTCATGTATTTCTAGATAGAGGAAGCTTGCATATGTGTTTTACTAACAAGTAACCCGAGTGTGATTAAAGATGGCTGTTAGCGGGGGAAAATGTATTGCGCATGTGTCAACTTCATCTACGCAGAATTACGTCTCTACGCTTGGAGGGAAAGTTTTGCTTCTGCACAATAGCATCTAAAAGGGCTGCTTGGAAACTCACGTGCTAAGCATCTGCTTTGCTGGAACCAAAATGAGTTATATATTAAATGCTAATGCATGAAGAGTCTTTATAAGTAAATGGGATTAGAGTAGAGATAGGTGGTATACAGTGAAATAACTATTTTTTAAATTAATACTTTGTCTTATGACCTCTCTATTAGTTCGTATTTGGGCCTCTGATCGATGCTAAAGTCTAACACTCACATGGTTCCTCAAGCATGCGCAAAGATGACAACTCAGAAACAGTGAGGTAAAGTCTTGAAACTCATCTAAGGACGTTCTCCGTACATGTCCTTGGAACCAGCTGAACATCCTGAAGATTTAATAGACAACTTTAAAATGTATACATCGTTGTTGATAAAGTTTGCAAATATAGGTGGGAAATAAAGCTTGGGAGAACAAATTAATGGGCGGGAACTTAAAACAATGAACTAAAGAAAATTATTAAAAACTTAGCATGGTGTGATGATCATCCCCTCAGCTCGTCCAATCAGAAATAGGAGTTTCATAAAGTTGAAACATTTAGGGGTGGTCATGCCATTAGGAAAGTATAATTGAGGTAGTTAGTTAGATTAGTTACGGCAGTTGCAGCCAGAATGCTGAGAGACCGAGATGCTGTCTGAATACTGATCGAATACCCGAAAAAGCAGACTTAAAACTTCAAAGCAAAATAGACTTATAAGAAGATCGCGGAAGAATCAAGGAGGTAATAGAACTAGAAGATGATCGTGGAAGAATCGAGGAGGAAGTTAGTATCAGAGAGGGGTGAGACGCAGGCGTCAAATCCAGAAGAGGTCATCTATCCTGTCCTGAACTTGTCCTGAATTCCTTGTCACCACAACTTTCAAAGGGGCCCTTTAACTCTTGGCCAAAGGGGTCTGATTTTCACACCATCCTAGGTAAATATATATCTGTGTGTATTGTGTCAATGTACTTTTCTTTCTCTCTATCCTCTCTTTTCCTGAGGTACTGGTTGTTGTGAAACCTTATTTTAAATTTGGTAAACCGATCTTACTTCCTCAGAAAGATGGAGTTAACACTGTAATTTGTTTTGCTCAAATGATTAACCAGATAAACATCTTAAAACTTTCCAGAGTCCGCTATTATTTAATAAATTGGGTACATTAATTTAGGTGATATCATCAGTCACTACTCAACTAAAATAGATCCACTGATGAAAGAGAGGGCTTCGGATCAGTAATAGATTAGAGAATTGATAAACAAATGAATCTACAATTTTAGCCCTATAAAATATGAGTGTGTGTATTTATGGGCCCAGATGAATATATAGTGATAGATGTTCGAGGTTTACAGCCCGCTGGATCAGTTTCCTGGTAGCAGAGTTATGGTTTTATTGATTAGTTTGGTGATTATTGGCTATCGATTTATGTTTTAACAAACCCGTTTGTATATTGTATTATGTTGTCTGGAAATTCCCGGGAAGTGTATAGTGGGTGGTGAATGGAAGCCACACTGCATTGAGGTTACTCATCTGTTTTAGTAATTAGGTCTTGTGTATAAGTGAGAGCGATTGTTAGCAAAGAGTTCGCTGGTGAAACTTTGGAGTTATATCACCTAGAAAGGGTAACACTAAAGGAGCAGCAGGTTCTTCTGAGCTTGGGTGAAGAGTAAGCGTAAGGTTTTATTCGCAGTGTATGAAGAGTAAGCAGAAGGTTTTACTCGTAGCAAAAAAAATCAACCATACTTTAGTTTAATGAAACAGACAGAGTAGCAAATGTTTTTATGTTGTTATTAATGTAAATTGTGGGGAAAGGTTAAAAGAAAAGAAGTTTTTGTATTACCTTGTGAAGGGAGTGTCAGTTGCCGGAGTTGTACTGACATCACAGAGTGCCGCGCTGGGATTGGTTGAGACAGCAGGTGTGTGTGACAAGACAGGGAATAGTAAAGGAGGGGTCAGTTGTTGCAGTGATGTCACAGAGTGCAGCGCTGGGATTGGTCGAAACAGCGGGTGTGTGATTTTTGGGGGTTCTGTAAAGGAGGGTTCAGTAGAGAGGAGTGATACTAATGTCACAATTGAGGCACACTAGTATTGGCTAAGGACATTTTGTGAAATTGAGCTTGATTGGATGAAAGAATATAAGCTGCAATAGGATTGGAAAAACCTGAGGGTAAACAAAAGGACTAATTGGTTAGCAAAATAGAAGTGATAATAATATTAGACAGTGGAGTTTGTATGTGGAAATACTATCAAACATTAATAGGAAATCGCCCAGGTAGAAGATATTTAGGTTTTGCAAGAGAAGAATATATAAGAGGATCTTCTCCTAAGATGTTTGGAGAGAAAAGAAAAATTTCACTTATGCAGAGAATTAAAAATTATTTCAAGAAAGATAAATCCATTAAGACAAAAGAGGGAATTCCTATCCAACCACCTAAAACTCCTGCCTCATTTATGATGATGGAAAGAGGTTACCATACCTGTGTGTGGTTAGAAAATTGGATTGAGTATACAAAAAGTGATGGAATACTAGCTTGCCCAGAAAATGGTATGTTTAATGGGAGAATTCGTCAGAATTTGAGGACGAGAATGAATAAATTAGAGCCCAGACTAATGCAGTATGAAGCTTTAGAAGAATGGGAAACAGAGGCATTTGAAAGAGACAGATCTAGAAGTACTAGGAGTTATAGAGGATTCTATCCTAAACAAGTGTATGAATCACATGAAGATCAGATGAAACAATGGAGACAGCAATGGTTACAGAAGGACTGTATCCTGTATTAATGTTAGAAGAACAGTCAGGAGGCAAGTGTACAGGAAAAACTAAACATTTAACAATGCCATGTTGTAGGGAATCAGAAGATGAGTTTATGGAAGATATTCTAACAAAGAATCCTCTGCCATATCAGGAGGGACCTAGTAGAACAGCTCCAAGTGCCCCTACTTTAGAAACACCATTAGTTCCTCAAGTTATGCATGACTCATTAAATTGAAGGATACTCCAAGAAAGAGAAAGAGAAGCAATAAACAAAAATAGAGAAGAATTAATACAGAAAATAACACAATTGAGTGCCCACCCTGAAGCGTAGACTATACCAGTGACTACAGGTCTCGTTGTCCCATTGTATGGGGATAAGGGCATTTGTCCAAAACCTCCAGTTATGGCTACTCCTTTAATAGAACCTAGAAAGGAGAACATAATAATTGAAGATCAAGCCAGGGACTGTGAATCAGTAATATCTCGAATGGATTTGCCGATAAGAGAACAAAAAAGCAAAACTCCAAGAAGAGTTGTTCCCAGTACAAAAGAAATACGATTAGAAACATCTACATGAACTAAAGTGCCACAATAGTATCTCCTGAAGAATTAGAAAGGGGGCACAGAGAATAGACAAACCGAATCAACAACCGAAGATTTTAGACATTTTTAAATTAAAAGTAGAATTGGAACAGATGATAGCTGGAAATGTAGGAACAGACAAGCTAAATACGTACTGTGAAGAAGAATTGTTGTTCATATGTAGGAGCATAACTAGAAACGTAAAAATATTCCAAGAAAGATTGACAGAGCTTGCCTATGAGATTGGAATTGAAATAGGGAGATCAAAGGTATTGCAGAAACCATACAGAGCAGACTTTACTGACAAAGATTTGGAAACTATGAATATATCCGGAAGAACATTACAGATTAAAGAATTAATGTCAATTTTGCAGAAATGGGGAAATTTGACAGATGGGAAACAAGGTGGACAAAGAAGAAGGAGGAAGCACAGGCAAAGAGGACCACATCAGAATATTTACTAAGAGAATCTAAAAATACAGAAAGATTATGCCCGATGAGAGAGTTGCCAGGAGGAGGATATGTACATGTTCCATGGACCTGACAAGATATTTTGTAATTTACTAATGATTTCCCGAAATTACGAGAGAAGCTAGTTAAAGGTATAGACAGGTTGAAAGGTTTGAGGAAGTTTTTAAAGTTTTGTTGAAGGATTTGGATGGTCTGTTTGACATAGTAGTGCCTGCAGATTTATGGACTGAATGTAAAATTACAGTTGATTGGTCTAGTGATGAGTACCCAAGAGATGAGAAAACAGGTGCAGCCTCAGGAGAGGTAATGAAAAAATATCACCAGGTGATCACTTTCTTGAAAGGGAAAATTCCTCCAAAGGAAACAGATTGGATGAAAATGACAGAACAACTCAAGAAATAAATGAGACTGTGCATACTTATTATAAACGCCTGCTACAGGTGTTCAAGCAGTATAGTGGATTTGAGAATATTGAAGATAAAGGTATGGGACATTTTGTATATCGGTGTGTATCTGGATTGAGACCTGAGATTTGACAGATGATTCAAAACCATATGTTGTGTTGGCAAGGAAAGCCAATAGAGGAAGTACTCAAATATGCAAAATATTGCTGAGATGAAATTAGATGCAAAAAGTTAGAAGAAAAAGTAATGTGAGCACAATTAAAATTGGCAGAACAGCAAGAGATTAAATAGTCAGAATATAATGAACAGGCAAAAGGATATGGACTAAAATGAAAATAGTGGGGGAAAAACCGAAAGGAAAAATGAGTAGAGAGGATGCAAACAAGAAATTTCCTTTCCATGGGTGTGGAAAATTGGGGCATTGGAAAAATGAGTGTAAAAGTATTCAAAATAATAATGGCCCAAATCAAAATTTAAATCCACAGACGCAGAATGAGGTGATAATGAGTCAACCGCAACCGGTTGTTAATCAACAGAGTCAGTTACCACCGGCCCCTATGCCAAATTTTCAGAACAGAGCAAAGTACAGTGTGGACGCTGGACTTCCAGGAGAAAGTAGTAAGATAAATTCTGTAACTTCACAATTTATTTTGCAGAACAGTTGTTCTTTTGAAGATGAACAATGACGGTGCCTGAGGGGGGAGGAAGAGGAGTGCGTACTTGGCGCACCCTTACCGGTAGATCAATCAGGTCCATATATTGATGGAAAGTTAGAAGGAAAACACATTACCCTTTTATTGGATACTGGTGCTACCCATTCTACTGTGAGAACAGCAGACATCCCAAATCTACCCCTCTCAGGAGAAGCCATCCAAGTAGTGGGTGTTTCAAACGGACAGATCAGAACTCCGATCACAGAACCCATGGAGGCATGCATTGGTAATTTTAGGGAAATGCACAAATTTGTAGTGTGCGATTCTAGTCCTGCACTGGGTAAATGCGCACTGTGAGGCTTGTTACCGGCTTTTAAAAAAAACGTATTTTGCACATGTCTTAATTTTAAAATTGTTCTTAACGCTGTATTTACTTACTTGTGGTGCCTTGATCTATGTTCTGTCACGCTGTCCCCAGTCCGTCACGGCGAGTAGTGCCGTTTGAACGAAGGAAACGACTCCTCCCACATTACTCCTCACTTCCTGCCCCTGGTACAAAAAGCAAATGGCTCTCCGGCCACGCAGCTGGCGCGCAGCTGGTGCGCCGCTGGCGCGCCACTGACACCGGCACGCCAAAGGCCAAGCCCGTCTGCGCCCATCTGCGCCCGTCCGCGACCGGATCATGGCCAGCGTCGGCCATGCTGCTGGTTGTGGGAGTGAAAAGGTTATATGCTGGTCTCAAGACGAGCTGATGCTTCTCAAAGGTTCTGCCTGCCCCAAGACACACCAGATGGATTTAGCAAAGACCTCACTGCCTCATAGCTGTTGTACATGTGGTCAGATGCTGAAATATGTCAAAGACACCAGTACTGGGCGGGCGAATCCCCAGGACATGGTAATGGAGCTCACTGATAAAATGAGGGCTTGCCTCGTCAATTGCAGATCACTGCCCAAGCATGCTGAGGATGTCTGGCTAGTGTTAGCAGAGACTACCTGGGATGTTATGTTTTTAACTGAAACCTTGCTAAATACGGACTCTGTGGCAACAATTGCCCTGGCCATCCCGCCAGGTTGCAAAATGTGTCACGCCAATCGAGAGGGCAACAAAAGGGGGATGGGGTGGCCATTATTTTTAAAGACTCGTGAGAGCTGGTGTCCTCTGCCCCACTCCACTTGTAGGGCATTTAAGGACTTAACTTTTGCCTACAAATTAACCCCTCTCCCTCCCTCTCAGGCATACTCATCTATAGCCCGCCTGATTGCTCAGCGACTGTGTGTCAGGATCTCTGCAATTTTATTGCTCAGAAATTGCTAGTTTATACCAACTTTATGACCCTTGGTGATTTTAATCTGCATGTGAATGACGCTAACTGTGCACAAGCAGCACAGCTGGTCTCGTCCTTGACGGGGGCCAATCTCATACAATTGCTGTCCTCCCCGATGCACATAGCAGGCCACACCCTGGATCTAGTTTTCTCTAACATTACTGCTATAGGTATGGCGATTCCCTGCCCTTTGGTGTGGTCAGACCATTACCTGATTCCTTTATCGGTTATTCTGTCTAGACCTGGTCAAGTTAAGGGCAAACGCTCCATTTTAAAAAAGAAACTGGAAAAATTTGACCGCAGCATCTCTTAGCCCTATTTTTCAGGACAACTATCCTCTTCTATCCCCTGATCCCAATGCAGATGCTGTTGCTATAAATCAATGAATTGCCACTGCTGTGTAGTCCGTTGCTTCGGCCAGAGTGGTGAAGTCCATTAGACTGTCCCCCACCGCACATTGGTTCTCTAACGCCCTCAAAGAAGCAAAAGCAGGTGCAAACGACTAGAACGCCAGTGAAAAGTGAGCTACTGTGACTTAGCAAAGGGAATCTATAAAAAAGCACTGAAAGATTTTTATAAGTCACTAAAAGTAGCCAGGAGGGATTATATTGTCTCGAGCATCCGCAACGCAGATAACTCCAGTAGAGAGGTCTTTAAGGTAGTCCAAACCTTTTTTAAGCCCAAAGCAAAAGAGACTGTAGTGGTACCGTCGCCAGGTTTGTGCAAAAATATTGCTAGTTACTTTGCTAATAAAATTTTAAAGGTCTATAACTCCTTCTCAACATCAGAGGTAACAGAGAAATTAGATACACCTTTGGGAGTGGTGGAGGTGCCTCCGTTTACTAATTTCACCCCTATCTCACTTCAAGATGCTCTAGAAGAAATTCAAAAATGTCGATCAGGCGCCCTAGATGATCCATGCCCTCCTAAACCCTGGAAATTACTATCCCTTTCCCTGACTGATGGACTACTTCATATATGGAACTCCTCTCTTGACACAGGCATCTTTCCAGACAAATGGAAACATGCGACGCTTATCCCTCTGAGAAAAAAAACAAATGGTGACCCAGGTGATCTCAACAATCTTAGACCAATCTCACTGCTCCCCGCGCCTGGTAAAATGTTGGAGAAGCTGATCCAGCACCAACTGACTAACTTCATCGGGAGCAATGGCTCTCTGCATGATACACAATCCGGATTCCAGACAGATTTCAACACTGAGACTCCTCTTCTAAAGGTGGCAGAGTCAGTAAGATGGTTGCTGGATTCAGGGGTGTCAGCGCTGCTGGTGCTCCTGGATCTGTGTGCTGCATTCGACACTGTCTATCATACCATATTGGTCCAAAGACTACAAGATGCGGGCTTTGGGGGGAAGGTGCTGGCCTGGCTGACACCATATCCTAGCGGTTGCACTCAGAGAGTCACCCTACAACCATTTGAATCAAAACCCAAACATCTTTGGTGTGGTGTCCCTCAAGGCTTAGCATTGATCCCTTTACTCTTTAATCTCTACCTAGCTGCGCTTTTTTCTTTGATTGCCAACTGGGGAGTGCAAGCAATTTCCTATGCTGTACCCAGCTGGTTTTCCCTTTTCAAGAGCAGACAGTAGCTGCCTTCAAGAACTTTAAACTGTGTCTGCAGGATATAGCACTTTGGATGAATACAACAAACTAAAACTTAATGTGGGGAAGACAGAAGTTCAGTTTTTCGGAAAGGGCCCAGTGCCAGCTCCAGATCTGTGGTGGGCATCTGAAATGGGTCCACCTCCGTCTCCTGCCACAAATAACAGTAATCTAGGTGTGAGATGAGAGGCTGACCTCTCCTTCTCGGCCCACATTAAGCAGGTCACCGCTACATGTTTAAGTAAACTAAGAAATCTCCGGAAATTTTTACATTTCTTACCGCAAGATTGCTGCAAATCCGTAGTCCATGCCACAGTAACATCTAGGCTCAACTACGCAAATGGCTTATATCTTGGCCTCCCTAAATACTCTATCTACCGCCTCCTGATGCTACAGAATGCGGCTGCAAGACTGGTCATACGCATACCGTTTCGACACTATGTGTCTCCGCATCTACAAGAGCTCCACTGACTCCCAGTAGCCAAAATAATCAAATTCAAGGCCATGACTTTGGCCTACCGGGCTCTCAATGGAAAATGTCCTGGCTATCTTAAGCAAAAATTATGTTGCTATAAGCAAAATCGAGCTCTGAGGTCGTACTCTCAAAACTTGCTGTGTACTCCCCGTTTTGCGAAAGCACGTCTGGGTGGTAGAGCGCTCACAGTTAGAACGGCCACAATGTGGAATGCCCTACCTGAGAACCTCCACCAGGCTAAATCAGAAACCTGCTTCAGAAAGGCCTTGAAGACGTGGCTCTTTAGGGCGGATTAGGATGTTTTTTATTTTTTTAGTGCCGTAACCCCTTTGCGCGCATTGCCTGCTGCTACAGCGCCGGTACATCTCTCTTTGAGGTAGCTGTTGTGCTTTACAAGCTCCAATATTATTATTATTATGATTAAACTTGTTAGGAAGAGACTTACTGTGCAAAATGAACTGCCCAATTTATTGTACACCGGATGGTGTTGCAATTCAGACCCCTGATGAAGATGGTAGTTACAAAATAATGCTAGCAAAACAAGGTACAGAAGTAGATGAGATGTATTCAATGATGACAAAAGATGACTTACCTGATGAATTGAAATTAACTGTATATCCGGAAGTGTGGGATTTCAATGGAAAAGAAGTAGGGTTAATGGCAGATGTAGATCCAGTAACAGTGACTGCAAAAGAAGATGCCATCTACCCAAACACGAGACAATACAAAATGAGGCCTGAAATTAAAGCAGGTGTCATATCAGAAATAGAACGAATGATTGAACAAGGCATTTTAAAAGAAATAATGAGCAGTGTGGAATGCCCTACCTGGGAACCTCCGCCAGGCTAAATCAGAGACCTGCTTCAGAAAGGCCTTGAAGACGTGGCTCTTTAGGGCGGATTAGGATGTTTTTTTATTTTTTTAGTGCCGTAACCCGTTTGCGCGCATTGCCTGCTGCTACAGCGCCGGGACACCTCTGTTTGAGGTAGCTGTTGTGCTTTACAAGCTCCAATATTATTATTAGTATGATTAAACTTGTTAGGAAGAGACTTACTGTGCAAAATGAACTGCCCAATTTATTGTACACCGGATGGTGTTGCAATTCAGACCCCTGATGAAGATGGTATTTACAAAATAATGCTAGCAAAACAAGGTACAGAAGTAGATGAGATGTATTCAATGATGACAAAAGATGACTTACCTGATGAATTGAAATTAACTGTATATCCGGAAGTGTGGGATTTCAATGGAAAAGAAGTAGGGTTAATGGCAGATATAGATCCAGTAAAAGTGACTGCAAAAGAAGGTGCCATCTACCCAAACACGGGACAATACAAAATGAGCCCTGAAATTAAAGCAGGTGTCATATCAGAAATAGAACGAATGATTGAGCAAGGCATTTTAGAAGAAATAATGAGCAATCCTTATAATTCACCTATAATTGGCATTAAGAAACCTAACTGGAATTATCGGATAGTGCAGAATTTGCGAAAAATAAATAAAATTGTGGTGCCTTGTCCTGTAGTGCAGAAACCAGCAGTAATTCTGTATCAACTACCATGGAACGCAGGATGGTTTACTGTAATTGATTTATGTCATGCATTTTTCTCCATCCAATTACACCCAGACAGCCAGTATCTTTTTTCATTTAAATTTGAAAATCGTATTTATGTGTGGAATCGGGTTCCTCAAGGGTACACAGAAAGCCCTTCAATTTTTAATCAGATTCTGAAAAAGTGTTTAGAAACACTAGTAATGCCCAGAAATTCAGTTCTAGTCCAATACTTTGACGACTTGCTTGTCGCATCAAAGGCACAAGATGATTGTGTCATTGACTCCATTTCCGTGTTAAATCATTTGGCTGATGGAGGACACAATGTGTCACCGGAGAAATTACAATTTTGTGAAACTGGAGTTAAATATTTGGTACATCTCTTAGAAAGAGAAGTGAGAAGTGTGACACCGGAGCAAATAAAAATAATCAAACAAATGCAGTTACCGCAAACCCAGAGAGAAATCAGAATGCTTCTTGGTGTGGGAGGGTATTGTAGACAATGGATTGTAGGTTTTTCGTTACTAGCCAAACCATTAATACAAATGACAAGAAAGCAAGCAAAGTACCCAATAGTCTGGGATGATGAAAGCATGGAGGCTTTTGTGAGATTACGAAATTGTTTATGTGAAGCTCCTGCTTTAGGTATGCCTGACTATACAAAATAATTCACATTATTTTGTTGTGAATGAGAAAATTGTGCTTTGTCAGTAATAACTCAGCGACATGGTTTGATGTGATGTCCAGTAGCATATTGTTTTGCTACTTTGGACCCTGTAGCCTCAGAATTACCTGGCTGTTTAAAAGCAGTGGCTGCTGCTTGAACGAGTCTTGGACAAAGTGAGTCCATTGTAATGGGGCACCCCGTAAAGGTTTATGTCCCTCATTCAGTGGAAATTCTCTTAACTAGAACACAAACTCAGTACCTTACTCCAAGTCGAATGACTAAGTATGAAAGAATCATTTTGGGAGCAGAAAATGTGACAGTAATTAGGTGTACTATCCTAAACTCAGCTACTTTATTGTCTGATGTACATGGAAAAGAAGTGAGGGATGACGTTGAGCATGATTGTCTAGACGTCACTGAATATTGTACCAAACCTCGCCCAGACATATGGGAAGAGCCTCTGAAAGAATGTGAAAATGAGCTTTTTGTAGATGGCTCATGCATGAGGCATGAGGAAGGAGGATTAAGTGCTGCTTATGCTGTCTGAACATTGGCTGGAGTAGTCGAAGCATCCTATTTACCAGGAGTCAAGTCTGCACAAATAGCCGAATGAATAGCTTTAATTAAAGCATGCAAAATTGGGAAAAATTGGAGAGTAACCATTTACACTGATAGCTAGTATGGTTATGGGGTTGTGCTTGACTTTGGCCAACTCTGGATGCAGAGGGATTTCATGACTTCTTCAGGAACCCCTCTTAAAAATGGAAGATTTGTGAAAGAGCTTTTAGAAGCAATACAATTGCCAAAAGAAGTGGTCAAGTGTGCTGCACATCAGTCTGGAAATGACTATGTGACTGCTGGTATTCGATATGCTGACCAAGTTGCCTAGTACTGTGCTAAACGTATGCTAATCTCAGCATTAGAAACATGGGATGAAGTAAGACATTTACAGGATGAGGTGGAAGTGAGTGAAAAGGAAGGTTGGATAAAAACATGATGTCAAAGGAGAGAAGAAGATGGTGTCTGGATTTATCCAGATGGTAGACCGGTTATGCCAGACTGTATGCTCTAACAAATGGCTAGGATGTACCATGGAGATACACACATAGGTAAGATGCCATGATCAGACTCTTTAGACAAAATTGGTACAATACGAAGTTTAGGACTGTCGCAGAGAATCTTTGCCAGAGATGTTTAATTTGTCAACAGAATAACCCAGGCAGGAAAACAGTGGTCAGTTGGGGAAAAATTGGAAAGGCAGAGGGACCATTTATGAGGTTGCAGATTGATTTTATTCAGTTACCACCATGTAAAGGATTGAAGTACATTCTTGTCATAGTGTGTTTGTTCTCACGATGGGTGGAAGCATATCTTACTAGAAGACATGACAGCATAACAGTTGCCAAGCTATTGTTGAGGGAACTGATACCAAGTTTCGGTTTTCTAGTAACTGTAGAATCAGATAGAGGATCTCACTTTAATAATGAAATCATCCGGTTGATCTGTGAAGCATTTAAAATTGTACTGTGCTTACCATCCAGAGGCTTCTGGGGTGGTAGAACAATTAAATGGCACAATAAAATCAAGATTGGCAAAGGTGTGCACATCTACATCACTGTGTTGGCCAGATGCATTACCTCTTGTTCTGATGGGACTCAGAAACAATCCTGAGAGAAACACAGGGTTGAGTCCCCATGAAATACTCATGGGAAGAACAAAGAGATTAGCCTTTATACCAGGACACAAACTGTTAAGTATAACTGATGATCTGGTATTAGATTATTGTAAAAGATTGGCTGACCTAGTGCTTTCTGTCTTTCATCAGGTTGGAGAAGACGCAGTTGCCAGGTAAGGATCAAGCAATCCTGGAGACTGGGTGGTGGTGAAGAATCACACCCGAGAGACATGCCTAGCACCCAGGTGGGATACACCGAGACAGGTCATACTGGTTACAACAACAGCAGTGAAATGTGCAGGTTTGCCTAACTGGATACACGCTAGTCATACCAAAAGAGTACCAGCTCCTGAGGAGGGAAATCTACAACTGATACCAGCAGTTGAGGGTGCTGAAGGTTGTGCAGCTGAAGAGTCTAGAATAACAGACTCTGAAGTAGCTGATCAAGAACAACCAAGCACCAGTCGGAGGATTGGATACCAGTGGTTGACATACCTGATGTAATTATCAAAACAAGAAGTAGAACCAGATTAGAGAAGCAAGAAACTAGAGAGGACCAACCAGACAGGTGTAGAAGAACATGCTCAGGAAATTACATTTGAGATTGTTGGGGACTCTGAGCAGGATCAGATAAGGAAAGAAAAATATACTCAGACAGAGGTAAACTAAAATATTCACAAATCTGAGGAGGGACAGATAGGATTAACACGTTCAGGCTGCAACTAAGCCAAGTGCAATAAGACCTGAGCAGGACCAGTTAGGAAAAGAAAAACTAGTTCAGGAAGAAGAAGAACAAGCTAAAGTAAAACCTGAACAGGATCAGTTAAAAGAAGCAGAACATGTTCAGACAAATGAGGTAACAATATTAAGTCCTGAACAAGGACAGTTAGAGTGGGATTCAGAAGACGGAAAAAATCAAATTGTGCCACAACTTAATAAAAATAAAGAACTTTTGAAAGAGACAAAGAAAGTGAAAGTGCAGTGCAAGGTAAAAGGGTTAGAAAGAGTGATAATTGGCCTAGTTGTGTCAAGTGATTAAAATATCACCTAAAGATAATAAACGAAGAACCTGAACACGTGAATTAAGTCACCAGTCAGTCAGGACAATCAATCAAGAAACCAAGGCAAAGAAGTCAAAGACTAAAATTACTGAACAATAAATTCAAAGGCCCTGAATGGACCGATGTGATTCTTGAAGAGCTTGAGAATGTAGATTTAAATGAAGAAAGTGACAAATAAATAATTGCAGGACAGATTGACGAAGGAGAAGTGAGAACTCCTTGAGCTAATTAAAAGAAATTTTAAATTACAAAAATAAAGTAAAAGAAAGAAGAGAAATCTTCTTAAAATGGCTAAAGATAGAGTTGCTGAAAGACCAAAACTAAATTGCTTACAGAGATGCTGTAGAATATGCATATGTAGCATTTTAATAGTGATTGTAGAATGGTTAATTTTAAGTATAGCAATACCATATTTGATGAGCGTAGAAAAGAAAAATAGTACAGACACAAAATGAAAGTTAGCTAACTCAAAGGGAGATAGAGTAGAATTAGAAGCATCAGATGAGTCAGAAATACATCACACGGTAATCGATAATAACACAGAGTTAAATGTTTTCACCAAGTTATTGTTTCAATATGTAGACACTATGGAAATCAGTGATTGTTATGTATGTATGAAATTACCAGCTTCAGTAGCAGAATGTGTCACATATCACCATTTACCCCTAACATATGGCATTTCTTGTAGTGTATTAACAAGTCTGTTTTATAAAACAGAAAAATTGCAATAATATTATTCAGATGTAGATGTTATATTTTCAGAGGTTCCTGTTCGGAAGAATATGAATCCAGTACTTAGTAGCCTAGGAGCGCAGTTTATGAGTGAACTTTTCTTAACACAAAAGGCAATAGATATAGCAAAAGCTCACAAGCATAATTTAACATTCTCGCTAAAAGAAGAAAATATAATTTTGAATTTAGTAGAAGAAAGGTGACAGGATTTTCGGAAGAAAGCTAGTGAACAGAAAAGCCATATTCCATCACGGGCTGAGAAGGAAAGAATTTATACATCTGGCAAGACTCATGCTGCGATGTCTCTAGATTTCGAAAAGAAAGGGAAGATCTGTCTCAATAGATTAAAGACTGACTATAATAATGCATTTACTGGTTCCAGTAAATGTGAACATAACTTTTTGGTTATTGGAGGATGGGGATTAAAAGGGGGAACTGATCCAATATTTCCTGAAATTTATTATATATGTGGAAATAAGGCTTATTTAAATCTACCTGCAAGATGGTATGGGAGTTGCTATTTTGGAATAGTATTCCCTAAAGTCTATCATGTGAAAAGAATCACTGGAAGCAATGAAAAAAATAAAGAACTAATTTATGATAAGAGAGCTTGTTTTTCAGAACTAGTACGTAACATATTTAGTGCATTGATACCTTCAGTGGGAGTAATTCTGAATTCACTCAGAATTTGTCAACTATCCACAGTAGTAGATCGTTTATCAACTGATACTGCTGGAGATTTTCTGATGATCAATACCAAAACGGTTGCGACCAGATCAATGGTTTTGCAAAATCGACTTCCCCGTGATATATTATTGCCAAAAGAGGGTGGAGTCTGTAAAACACTGAAAGCGCAACATTGTTGCACTTACATTCCTGATGAAAGTGTAGAAATTAGAGTGTACATTAAAAATATTACTAAATTGGAAGAAGACTTGAAACCACTGGAAGTCGATAATGTATGGAAGAGATTAACAAATAGCCTAACATCAATAGTGTCATGGTTTGTTAACCTAGGGAAAGGAGTTGTAGCTCAAATAATACTACCTATACTTGGAATAACTATGATAATTTTAGTAATAATGATATGATGCAAATGTTGTAGAAGGAGAGGAAAGTACGAAGTGAACAAACAGGGTAAGAATAAAAATACAAAGAAATTAAGCTTGAAGAATTGAAAGGAGATTTATACAAGAAGATGAAAAACAAGAAAGATAAAGATGGAAGTGGAAATTGAAAAGACAGAGAAGGGAATTGAGATATGCTAAAGTTGGCATTTGGTTGGGTTTAAGTAGTTTATGTTCGCATAAATGCCTTCAGAGAGGGGATTGATGGAGCAAGGACTCGTATAAAACATACTTACTTGGACATAATCCTCTCATATAAACTCATAATAAAGTATTTACAATGTATTTTGATACTTATATACACCACATTTCATATATTTCAAGATAGAGGAAGCTTCCCTATGTGTTTTACTAACAAGTAACCCAAGTGTGATTATAGGTGGCTGCTAACAGGGGAAGTTGTATTGAGCTTGCGTCAACTGCATCTACGCAGAATGACGTCTTTACGCTTGGAGGGAAAGTTTAGCTTCTGCGCAATAGCATCTAAAATGGCTGCTTGGAAACTCACGTGCTAAGCATCTGCTTTGCTGCAACTAAAATGAGTTATATATTAAATGCTAATGCATGAAGAGTCTTTATAAGTAAATGGGATTAGAGTAGAGATAGGTGGTATACAGTAAAATCATTTTACTTTTTAAATTAATACTTTTTCTTTTGACCTCTCTATTAGTTCGTATTTGGGGCTCTGAGCGATGCTAAAGGCTAAGACCCCCGTGGTTCCTCAAGCATGCGCAAAGATGGCAACTCAGAAAGAGTGAGGTCAAGTCTTGAAACTCGTTCAAGGACGTTCTCCGTACATGTCCTGGGAACCAGCTGAACATCCTGAAGATTCAATAGACAACTGTAAAATGTATACATTGTTGTTGATAAAGTTTGCAAACATGGGTGGGAAATAAAGCTTGCGAGAACAAATTAATGGGCGGGAACCTAAAACAATGAACTAAAGAAAATTATAAAAAACTTAGCATGGTGTGATGATCATCCTCTCAGCTCGTCCAATCAGAAATAGGAGTATCATAAAGTTGAAACATTTAGGGGTGGTTCATGCTATTAGGGAAGTATAATTGAGGTACTTAGTTAGATTAGTTACGGCTGTTGCAGCCAGAACACTGAGAGACCGAGATGCTGTCTGAATGCTGATCGAATACCTGCAGAAGCAGACTTAGAATTTTAAAGCAAAATAGAATTAGAAGAAGATCGCGGAAGAATCGATGAGGTAATGGAACTAGAAGAAGATCGCGGAAGAATTGAGGAGGAAGTTAGTATCAGAGAGGGGTGAGACGCAGGCGTCGAATCCAGAAGAGGTCATCTATCCTGTCCTGAACTTGTCCTGAAGTCCTTGTCACCAGAACTTTCAAAGGGGCTCTTTAACTCTTGGCCAGAGGGGTCTGATTTTCACAACATCCTAGGTAAATATATATCTGTGTATTGTGTCAATGTAGTTTTCTCTTTCTCTATCCTCTCTTTTCCTGAGGTGCTTGTTGTTGTGAAACCTTATTTTAAATTAGGTAAACTGATCTTACTTCCTCAGAAAGATGGTGTTAACACTGTAATTTCTTTTGGTCATATGATTAATTAGATAAACATTTCAAAATGTTCCTGAGTCTGTTATTATTTAGTAAATTGGGTAAATGAATTTAGGTCATATCATCAATCACTACTCAACTAAAATAGATCCATTGATTAAAGAGAGGGCTTCGGATAAGTAATAGATTAGAGAATTGATAAGCAAATAACTCTACAATTTTAACCCTATAAAATTGCCCCCCAGCGGTGTTAACCAGCCTATATGAGTGAGTGTGTCTATGAGCCCAGATGAATATATAGTGATAGATGTTCGCTGGTTGGTAGCGCGCTGGATCACCAGCTACCCGGAAGAGAATAAAATGCAATTAATGTCACAAATGATTAATCAAGCGACTTGATAAGAAAGACATCAAGATTCAATGAAACCACAACATTTAGGATCATTCCAAAAGACTTGAAGTAGTAGACCCACGTTTTCCAAAGTGCTTCAAGAAAGGTTTGAGCAAGAACGTAATGATTAAATGTTGTTGCAATCTAAGTGTCATTTAGACTGGTAAAGGATTTTGCATTTACTTACAGCAGCAAAGGGTGAAGCAGAAGACTAGTCTAGACAGAAGTCATAAAGGAGTCGAACCAGTGCCAAGCAACATGACAAACCTTTCCAGTGTGAGGTAACAAGACTACTTTTTTTGTCTTCTCTCAACTCCAGTGTATCTCCTTCCCCTCGGGTACTTCTTAGATGGAGTGTTCCTTCCTCGCACTCTGGAAAGCAATCAGGGTTTTACAGGTAGCAGTTACCCGTGCATGGCTTCTGCATGGCCAAGTGCAATACAGGTCACTCATTTTATACTTAATACTTCATGGGTAATCTGACCGAATGGGAGAGACTGGTGTGGTTGAGAAAAAAACATCCCATTCTTCCAAAGTGGTTGACGCATATAAGACAGGGCCCCCGAGTTGACTCCCTGACCACGGAGTCTTGGCAGTTATGGTGTGTCTGCGAAGCTGGTACACATTGAATGGGACAGTAATGGTCCACGTATATGTTAACTGAGGGACTTGATTTACAAGCGCCTTTGACCTTTGTCGGAGAGAACTAATTACACTGTAGGTGTAGCCTATGATGTGATGTGAGTTGGGCGGTGAGCATTACGATACTGTTTGTTCTTTCTCCTGATGTACAGATGCACAGCCTTGCTGTAAGATCAGGAATGCTTGTTATTGGGGCTGTAGGGGTACTTGAAGGCATTGGTGAGGTAGTTCCACAAAGTTTGATCTGTTGACCATGCGGGTGCACTATTGTATAGTGGGGGATGAATATAGTGGTTCCCAAAAATGTGCAGCATGGATTGCTTTGGTGTGTGGACCAGGGCCGTTAGTGGCTCATATTGTTCCAAATACCAAAACATGGAAGTATTGTTGAATTGAGTAACCTGGAATGACTTGGGTTTGTGCACACCAGTCAAGTGTTATAGAATTTTATCTTACCTAAAAAGGAAGACGGTACAAGTAGTGTGTTTGCGAGAAACTCACATGACAGCTGTTGAGTTTGGGAAACTCCACAGAAAGTGGAGGATCTAGTTTACGGCACTATGCATGCGGCATACTCGAGGGGAGTGCTGATCTGGCTTTCTCCTGAGGTTCCCTATGTTTTGCTGAAGGCACGAATTGACCCTGAGGGCAGATATGCAATTTTTTAAGGCGATATTGAAGATAAATGACTGGTACTAGCTTGTATATATTCCTCGAATGTCAATCAAATATGATTCCTGCAGGACTTACATCAGTACTTGCTTAAGACACAAGGTATGATGTGCCCACTAGGGGGCCATTATAATATGATAATTGACGTGCAAAAGGACAGGTCTGTCCCCCCCCAACTTAGGTCTGGTGGTCTGGTGCAAGAGAACTGAACCCGTCAACCGTTGAATATTCTTTTTACTCCTTAGAGCATGACATACATACACACATGCGTCAAGATGCTTCTTGTCAGACTGGTAGGGCCTTTGGAGGTCAAGGAAACTGAGTACCTTGGTAGTACCATCTCCAACAACAACCCATTGGAACTTACATATGCAAAGATCAATATAGGATCCGATTCTCACATGGCGACGTAATCCGGACTCACTTTTGGATTCTGCTTTCTGATTTGAGGTAGGAGAGAGAAGAGAACATTATTTTCGTGACAATGAGGGCACTGGCAAAAACTTGGACCTTGAGTGGGAAGCTTTTAAAACAGTCATCAAAGGAGTATACATCAAAATCATGTGTAGGGACAAACGTGTCATAATATGCTAAATCACGGAGAAAGGGGTGGAAGTAAAACATAGAATTTAAGTCTTCATGACACTGCGGCACGCACACAAAAAGTAGAGGTCATGAAAAGAACTCTTCAACAAAGAAGCACAATTTGGAGGCTTTACTATAGGAAATATGTGGCCAGACAGCACTCAGAGGGTGATAGGGCTGGTACCCTGCTTGCTTGTCTTTTACACTCAGCGCTATATAGCCAATATGTGGACGAGGTGAACTTATAAGTATTCATGGTTTTGCAGAATAATATCAATCTGTGTAGTTAGCTCCTGACCACTCTGAGGAATTTGACCTAAGACAGCACTTAGAGAAGTTCACTTTGAGCAGTTTAAACATACAGCAAAGAGAAACTCTGGATGACCCTTTTGACAGCCAGCAAGATTAGCGTAGCCACAGACCAGCTGGCCAAGGGAAAAACACCAGGCACAGATGGACTACCTAGTGACTTTGATGATGCATACAAGTCCAAGCTATTGCAAAACTGATGGTGGGCTATCCAGATGCATTGGATAAGGATGCCTGTCTGGCATCCACCAGGACATCCACATCGTGCTGCTGTTGAAGGTTAGAAGGACCTGGTAAATCTAACTCCATATCGACCACTGTTTTAGGAAAGGTCTCTGTGAACAGAAGACCCCACTAACACAAACACTGGTACACTAAGAACAAAATGGATACATTAATCGCATACAAATGGCTCCTGAAGATACTCAGTTTGGAACGATTATAGCGCGGAGACACACCAGCTGGTGTAACCAGGCGCTTCATAAACTCTATCTAATCTAATCTAATCTAATCTATGAGTACATGTCCGACAGAAACACGTACATGAACCTGCATGGACGTTCATGTGATAGAAATACTCCCACAAATACCTGAGGGTGCAGTGGTGGTCTTATTATACATACAGAAGACCTTTTATTCTCTACTGTCGCTCTTCCTATTTGAGGTTCTCCACAAAATGAGGCTGCAACATCATCGCGACATATTCAGATATCTTGCCAGAGGCAGCAGACTGTCTATCCCTGTCACAAATATCTCACGGTCGGATATCAGCTTGGCTATTAGGGCAGGGACACAACACCGGTGGTGTAACCAGGCGCTCTAAAAATGGCAAAAATAAAAATATAAAAAATTGGTATTTGGATATATCATGATGAAGAACAACTAGAGCCGCCCGCGAGCCAGGTCGCCTCCCCTGCCGCCTCTCAGCTCTTCCTGACCTCGTCTTGCCGCTGCCCACCTGCGCAAGTTCGAGGCCGCTGAGTTCACTTCTGACCAGATCTGCCAGTGTCCCCCTGAGTGTTGTTTAAGTGCTGTGGTAAATAAATAATTAATTACCGGTACTATTTTTCAGGATACTCATACAAATAGATAGCTCAATAAATAAGAGTCAAGATACGAGGTAGCTAGAGTTGACAGGCTTTAATTAAGCATAAAGGACTGGAACAGGACAGCCTGTACGGGGATGGGATGGCAGCTGCCTGGGGCAGGGACAAAGGAATGGTAACTTTTAATAACAGTGCACAAGTATATATAGTTAAAACATTTTCATGGCATTCAATACAATAGGCGTAGCAGTAGGCGGAGTTTGTAGCAGTCGCGAAAGATAAGGGCAGAAATGAAGTAACAAGAAGGCGTGTACAGGGCGAATACATAGACATGTGATGTAAACGTAACAGAATATGTCATAAAAAGGGGCGGAAACATGGAGGGGGCTACCTGAGCAGCTGGGACCTCTAACCTAGTGGTGCGCACAAACTGGCAATGACGTGTTACCAGGAGGACTGGGGGCTATGACTTCTGTGCTAGAAGAGGAGACGAAAAGTCTGGAGTGTCAGGGCGACATGTACCTAAAGCCTATCTAGTATCTAGTGTTTAGGGAACATGTTGATAGAATCCAAAAGTTATCAGGGCAAAGACTAACAGACATTAAGACTGGTGCATGCATAATCCTATATGTAGTGTGTGTGCGAGGAATATTCTATGAATATTAATACAGTATTTCTCTTACATGGAGACATAAAGGCTAGACCATGACGGAAACTATTGATGCGATTCAGTAGCTTAGGAATGCAGAGAAGGAGGGCTGGACTGATAACTAGAATCATAACATACTCTTGGCAGACTGAGAGGCAGAGCCAGGCCGAGCCGGGCACTGCGAGGCATGAAGTAAGCTAAGGGTCAGGGATACAGGTGGGGGCTGTATTGCTCCTCGGAGAGGGTTCAGGAAACAGGAGCTGAATCTGAGTCCGGGCCCTTTTGAGGCCTAGAAACGGGGACTTTTCAGTGAATTAACGTGCACACTGTGAAACGTGGCAACGTAGCTTTACATAGGCCTGATATTCGTTGTATTCACGAAGACTGGAAACTGGCATACTAGAGATGGACACAACTGTAATTGCGTCTTTAATCGATCAGAAGGGGAATACATGCATATCGATCATGCACATATGACATAACAGGGGGAACACGTAGGCACATACAACATGGCAAAATTTACTTTTCCACATTCCCTCCTTGTGCCCTACGTTTCCATCAGGAAGCATCTATATTCATGATACCATCTATCATTTCATACAGCATCATTTGCTCGTCTCGAATTGTCTTGGAACGGGACTTAGGACTAGGAATACAAGAGGTAGCACAAATGCCGCAAATCGCAGGGCCACATTGTATACAGAGGCAGCAACTGAATATGATCATTACTGCAATACCTAGAAATGACAATACTTTCCATCCCCAGGCAGATATGATACTCCATAGCCAACCGGACCATGTCCAGGTGCCTGGATTCTGGTGTAACTGATGGGCAATTTTATGAAGTCTGGTTATAGCTGAATAAACAGACGGCGCGTTATTAGGAATGAAAATGCAGCAACTAGATCCGATGACTCTACATGCTCCTCCTCTATCGGCCAGTATGACGTCAAGAACGAGACGATTTTGGAGCACGACAAATCTCATAGCAGATTGCTCTTCGGTTAAGTTACCTAGAGCAGAAGTAGTCTCATTCACTACTGCTTCAAGGGTTCTGGTTAATCTACGTATTAACTTACTATTCTGGATAGGGCCTATAAAGAAGAAAAAACCTTTATTGAAATCTGTATACTGTTCTAGAGCAGTTTCAGTTTGATCGACAATTGGGGACTCAATCTCCCTTCTATGTCTGACGTGTACTAGATGTGTGTTTCTGTGATAATCAGATGGGGCTAGAAAAACTGGTGGCAGTAGGAAGGCAATGTAACATGTTCCATCCCAATCGAGGGGCAGACGAACATATGCGGTCTGACCACAAACAAAATAAGAATGACGTGAAGCTTTGAAAATAGATTTCCCACTGTCACTATACTCGACAGTAGTAATACAATCACTATGTCCTACATGTGCGGAACCATTATTTCTGACACATAATTCGCCTTTGACTGGTAGTACTGAAATAGCAGGTAAGTCTGGAGTAGTATCAGACTGAACATTCAGGACCATAAAATTCGAAGAATAATTACCTAAATTATAAACTTCATTTTCTAGATCTAACCCTATTCTATGGGAGAGACCTTGCTTGTCTGGAAAACATGTTCTATTCAGAAGGGACATATCATTTGAGGATGACGTTAACATGGACCATGCTCCACACGAACCATTATGTGAAAACGGATAAGGAAAGAGTGGCAAAACTCCCTTCGGTGTCTGGAAAGGGGGGAGTCGACCACACACCCAACAATTAGTAGCATTGCTGGTCTGGTGTGAATAGTGTAACATTCTAATGAACGTGTTATTGCGCATAGCAAGACGATAGGATAACTCGTGAGGAGGCAGATCACTAAATGTGTGCTCTACTGTAGTATTAGAAAACTTATTTACATGCGGAATTGGAAAACATAAATGAAATGCATAACTTGTGCAGGTAACCATCAAACTTAGAAACAATAGAAAACTTAGAAAAACGATACATCGGATAGAGTTTTGACTAACTCTCTCACTATGGGGGTCTATCTCATACATGTCAGATACCTGTCTAACCGTTTCACCCGAGGGGGACTTAGACAATTAAACTGGCTGACTTATTTTACTAGACCGGAGTTTTAATTTATACTCCTGCTGCGGAGTTCTCTCTAACAGAGGAATTTTTAGTTCTGGATTTGAATGAATGTCTGATTTAGAGTCTGGTTTCAGGTAGTCCTTTGAAATGGAAATGTCTGTAGAAATGTCATTAAAAGTCTTGTTTCTGAGTCCGTGAAATTTCTTGACATGAGACAGATGGACCCAACCCTTACGGCCCTCCAACTTCACGGCCGTACGGGTGGTCAGAAGGACTAGTTTCGGTTCTTTCCAGCGAGGCTCCAGCGGACTTGAACGATCAAAGTTCCGTATTAAAACCAAATCCCCAGGAAGGACCTCATGCGGTTTTACTTCAGTATTGTCTGGAAATGCAGCGGCAACCTGTGAACGACAAGAGTGTAGGGCAGACATCAAGGAAGCTAGGTAATCTGTCAACATATTACTGGAAACATCTGTAATACTGCGGGGTCTAGGTGTACCCCACATATTTGGGGGGCGGCCGAATACGACCTCATAAGGGGACAGACCTGATCTGGAATGTGCGACCATGCGCATGAAGAATAAAGCAACTGGCAGGGTTACTAGCCAGTCTACACCTTTCTCTTTACATGTCTTAGCAATACGGATTTTCAGGGTCTGATTATGTCTCTCTACGAGACCGGCTGCTTCAGGATGGCGCACACAATGGAACTTCCACTGGTACCCTAACAAAAGGGAAACATGCTTCATTAGCTCAGATGAGAATGGCTGGCCGTTATCAGAATACACGACCCTAGGGAGTCCATAACGGGGGAAGAATTCACGAACCAACTGCCTGGCAGTGGTCGCTGCTGTGTAATCTGGAACTGGATATGCTTCTGTCCACCTGGACAAAGCGCATACAACTACGAGGACATACTTGAAACCTCAACATCGCTCCATCTGAATATAATCCATCTGGAGGACTTCAAAAGGGTGGTCAGGAGGCTGGAATCCACCTTGATCCACCGGGACACTTTTACCTGGATTGAATTGACAACATATCATACAAGTACGGACTTTCTGCTTGGCTGCAGCTCGTAAGTGCTTGTTAAACCAAAGGTTCTGGATACTGTCTAACATAGCTTTTTCTCCCAGATGTGCTGGACTATGTGCGGTATTGATAATGACTTGAACCATAGAGTCGGGGAGAAACCATGTGGCTTTTCCCTTCGTCACCCATCCCTGACCTGTCTGGACCCCTCCTTGTTCGGACCATTTCTTGATTTCTTCAGGAGTAGCATGTAACTGTATGTCTATGACATCTTGTGTAGGGTCCTTAACTGTCATACATGTAGTCGGATCTGGAGTGGATATCTGTGTTTTGTTAACTGGAATGTCGGGAGTCTGAGCTGTAAGCTTGGCTGTTCGATCTGCTAGATCATTACCTTGGGAAATGATGTCAGTAACTTTCGTATGTGCTTTGCACTTCATGATAGCGATAGCTGTCGGTAAATGTATTGCATCTAACAGAGCTTGAATGAGGAGACCATGCTGAATCTTGGTTCCATGAGAAGTCATGAAACCTCTCTCCTGCCAGAGCACTCCGAAGTCGTGTACAACTCCGAATGCGTAACGTGAATCTGTATATATGTTTACTTTCAGGTTCTTGGCATGTATGCAGGCTTGGGTCAGAGCAACTATCTCTGCTGCTTGAGCAGACAGGGTGTCAATACGGTGTGTTTCAATAACTTCAGTGTCAGTAGTCACTGCATACGCGGCTACTAGTTCTCCTGTACTAGTTCTCATACATGAACCATCCACATAAAGTGTCAGGTCGGGATTAGGTAAAGCAATGTCTGTCAGGTCTTGTCTTGGCTTAGTCATAGTGTTAATGACTTCCACACAGTCATGTGTGGCAGGATTTGAAGTAACTGACGGTAACAGTGTAGCAGGATTTAAAACGTTGCAGCGTCTGATTTCTATGTGTGGCTGGAACAGTGTCAGTTCATAACCTGTTAATCGTGCAATGGTCAAGTGCTGAGTCTGTGTTCGGTTTAAAAGAACTTCCACGGAGTGTGGAACTTGTACTGTCAGGGAATGTCCTAATACTATGGAATCACTTTGTCTGATAGCTAGTGCTGTGGCTGCAACTGACTTGAGGCACGCAGGCAGAGCCTGGGCTACTGGATCTAACGTGCTTGAAAAATAAGCACAGGGCTTGTACTGTCCTGCTTGATCTTGTGTGAGAACAGATAATGCAGTACCATCACGTTCTGTGACAAAAAGTGTAAAAGGCTTACTGTAGTTCGGTGTAGCTAGAACAGGTGCTTGGCATAAGGCTTTCTTTAACTCATTAAAACTAAGTGTATGTTCAGATGTCCAAGGGAGAACAGTCGATACGGCTGCCTCCTGTGTCGTTAACTGTATCAGTGGCATTGCTAGAAATGCATACTGAGGAATCCATTGTCTGCAGTAAGAAGTAAGGCCGATAAAAGCACGTACCTCCTTCTGTGTCTTGGGCTGTGGAAGACTCGCTATTAACTGGATACGGTCTGGTGTCAACTGCCTACCCCACTTGGACAGTAAGTGGCCTAAGTAGATCACTTGCTGGACACAGAACTGAAGCTTTGAAGGGGACACCTTGTGCCCCATCTCGGCTAGGAAATACAGAACTGTAAGTGACGCACGCTCGCAATCACGTTCAGAACGGGCTGTGATCAGTAGATCATCAACATACTGGAGCAAGGCAGTGTCAGTTGGCATATGAATATTGTCTAGTTGTCTTTTAAGTGCTTGACTGTAAATGCTAGGACTTTCTGTGAAACCTTGAGGAGCTCGTGTGAATTTATAGCTCCTTCCATTTAAACAAAAACCGAAAAGGTACTGGCTGTCTGGATGAATTGGAACACTGAAAAATGCATTCTTGAGGTCTATTACTGTAAAAAATATAGCTTCAGAATCAATAGCTGTCAATAGAGATAAAATATCTGGGACTACTGGATACTGGGGTATGATACATTTATTGAGTTCTCGAAGGTCAATCACTAATCGATATACTGGAGGTGCATTTGGATCAGTGCGTTTCATGACTGGAATGATAGGAGAATTACATACATTGGAGTCAGTTTCTACAACCCCTCCTTGAGCAATAAGCTCGTCAATAATTTTGGATAAGGCTGCTACAGCCTCAGGTGGCAATCTGTACTGTCTAATTCGTGGCAAGACGATACCTTGCTTGAGAGTCACACGATGGGGTGTGATTCGCATAAAACCTACATCAGTTGGACCTTGCGCCCATAAATGCTGCGGAACATTGGACAATCTTGGATCAAAATCTCGTAATACATAGTGACCTTTAAAGTCACGCAAAAACATACGTATTCCTTCTGGGGAACAGCAAATAACTGCACCTAATTCTTTCAATGTCCTAATACCTAACAAATTTTCTGGACATGACTTCGTAAGTAACAAATCAGTAGTTCGGGACAATGGACCAACTTCTAGAGTAACTGGCTTTGATATCTCGTTTACAATAGGCTTTCCTGAAAATCCAAGGGAAACATTTCTAGAGCCTGAGAGCGGAGCCCCTGGAACCTCGTCATGACTGATAGTAGTCCTACTTGCCCCTGTATCAATCAAAAACTTTCTGTCTTTCCCTAATACTTGACTATGAACATAGGGACCCTCTTGATCTACAGGTATCTCGATGAGAGGCAAGCCTACCTCCCTCTCTAGGCTGTTTCATGAATACGGTTGATAATCTGGATACTCTGACTGGGCATACTGGTACATTTGCTGTGTAACATGCTGTGTTGCAGCGATAGGCTGCGGTGCTGGAACTGTCTGTTGTGCATTCTGTGGTGACTGAGAAGTCTGTGAAACTTGCTCTTGTCTAGGCGGACGTGGTCTTTCTTTAGTTTTACCAGTGGCTATGTTGTGTTTCAGAACTGCACATTCGTTTATGAAATGACCTGGCTGTTTACAATAGTTGCATGTCCCTTTAACGGGAGCTGCAGGATGACTGGCCTGATTCGGACCCCTCTTCTGACTGTCTTGTGGAACAGATTGTGCAACTAGTACTTTCATTTTCGTGTCTTTCATACGTCTCCTTTCGTGTTCTTGCTCTTCCCTGATTCTATTCTGGTGATACTGGAGCATCTGTAACATCTGGGACGGGGTACTAGCTTGCCAAGTACTTTCGACTTTCAAAACTCGATTTTTAACTTGTGGACTTGAATTCTCGACTAATTTAGTAACAAAAAGATGAGGGTATGACTCGCTACTCGTCCTGAGACCACTGTTGATACTAAAACATTTCTCGAATCTAGAATAAAAATCACTAGTGTCTTCATCCTGTTTCTGTTTGCATGCTGAGATTGCATCCCAATCTTCCTTTTTCGTGGCTAATAACCTTGGCAAAACCTGAATCAATAACTCTGGCAATTCTTTACATTTCTCCCCAAGACCGGTACCTGGTACTCGTATTTTATCTTCAGCTTCTAGAGCTGTCCAATCTATCTTTTTCTCTCCCACCTCCCATTCTTTTTCCTTGAGTTTCTCGTATACCCCTGCGGGCAACAGGACCTTTAGCATTTTAATAATATCTGGATAAGTGTATTCTCCCATTCGGAGCATGTCTTTTAATTCTCGATGGAACCCTGCTGGATCTTTGTCGTGACAGGGAATTAATTTCTTCATCTCTAAGAGTTCCATCTTTGTGATAGGGGTGTAAACAAATACTCGTTGCATTTCACCATCCGGTGTCCTAACTGGGTGTACTTCTCGTAACGGATGCTGTCTATCTATGTAAAATGGTTTACTTTCTGGAGGTGAGACGTGAACAAAATGCGGGTTCAGAAACGTTCTATATTTGTGGCGTTGTCCTAGAATGACACTAATTAAATCGGTACCTAAACCTTTCCATTTATACTGGAGTAACTCGTTCAGGACATCATGTAACGGACCTGGATCAGAATGCTGACCCTCATACAGTGTAATGAGGTGCTGGATCATATACATACCCACCAGTCGCTGCTCGGCTGGGGGCAGTTTCAGAAACATTTGTGCCACTATTTCGTCTGGAAAAGTGGTAGAATCAGTAATCCATCGGACTGCTGATCAGGCTAATTCTTGTTCATGCATGGTACTAAGTACACTATAACCGATACGTGATTTCAGAATGTGATCGGTAGCTTGAAATACTTGTTCTAGAGAACCTTGTTCTGGTGCTGGAAGATAAAAGACTTTCTTGTGTTCTAGACGTAAATGTCGGTCTGGAAATCTAGATTTACCTACATACGCTATTCTGGCGGTATTCTCGTCGTCTACCTCTTCAGTAGAAGAGTCGTTTTCTTTCTCGCTTACTTGTGCTGTTTTACGTTGCACGTGTAACCTTATTATTTCCTTGCGAATTTTCTTGTACATACTCTCTATACTACTGAGGGTCTTGTGTCTACCCTCGGCTATATTATCACTCCACCTTGTCAGGACTTTCATTTCGGTCGGATCTTTAGTCGGACAATCTTGTTCCCTTATTAAACAATTAATTAGAAACTTTAATAGCATGAGCTGGGTCTCAGCTTTCCTTAGAGACATGATTTCGCCAATACTTTCTGGATCATCCCCTGTACGGATGAAACGATACATTCTGTCTAGATCTTCTTTCATATTCGGTAGGGTGTCCAAATACTCGGTCACCCGTCTTACACGCAATGAATATAAAACCATATTATCATCGCCTGGGACTGGATCATAACGGCATTCGGTAAGAGCTCGCCTGATATCTGCAACGGACTGATATTTGGGCGTACGCTGTAACGCACGTTCATGTAACTCGACTAATGTTACACGTTTGTGTGGCGGCGGGGTACCAGGAGGACCTCCCCCCGCGGCCCCTAAACTGGAATCGTCGACTGATACTCTTCGTGCTGGCAGAGTGACCGATGTAGCGGGAACTTGTACTATGGGCTGGACCGGGGGTACCGCAACAGGTGCTGTAACAGGTGCCCCGGTGGCTGGAAGAACAGGAATTACATTATTTACTGGAGCTGGCGGAGCAGGATTCGCATATTCTGGGACTGTGTCGTCCAAATAGGACGAGAGAAAAATATCAGCTGCGGTCGGTTTGTGACGTAGCTTAATCGGAACTAATGGCGGCGGAAAATTACATGGTGCTTCCGGGGTTGCTTTTGGCAAGCCCTCGGCAAGAAGAGGATACATACCCTTAATGAGGGCATTTCTCTGTCTGTCTGACTGTTCGGCTTTAACTCGTTCACCTACTTCGATCAATTCCCTTTCTTGGGCTCTTTCAGAGGATTCTCTACTTAATTCTGACTTTCTGATTTCTTTCTCTGTTCTTCTCTGAGATTCTTTGCGCCATAACTCGATGGCATCTTTCTGGGACTGTCTCGCTTTCTTTTTCCATAATGCTTCTTCTATTCGCATGATGCACTCGGCATCCCAAGTACCTGATATGGGCCATCTATACTTTTCCTCTAATTCCTTGGTGTACTCCACCCATAAGTCTAGATATAATATGGCACTTATGCCATGCTTATGATACATAAAATGACCTGGACTGTCCCTAGGCGGGACAGGAACTGCTTCTTCGAGCAGACCTTTTCTAGTTCTTAGCTGACGTAATTTTGAGAACAGAGGCATGACTAGACTGGAGTCTGGACACAATACAATACACAATGAACACAATAATAACTGCAATACGAATCATTCATACCACGACGTTGAAAACACATGAAATAACATTTAGAATAACAGTTCGGACAAGATACTACCTGAAATACTGAGAACAGAACACATGAATTTCTCGAGAACAGAACTTACTAGAACAGACTAGATGCACTGCTGAAACAGTACGAAACTTACCGGTCCCATAAAGAGACACGTCAGGACCCGCATCCACCTAAGTGGACACTTCGTGTTGGATCTGTGTACCCAAACCCACGGACCAGAGACAAATTAATTGACCCTGTCTAGATACTACCCCAGCAACGGTACTCACCGGGCAGCAAGAACGGAAGGCCTCGGACTGGACTGGACTGCTACGACGACGGACGGACGAACTTCGGACTTCAGTTACAGGTGGGCCTCCGGATAACGCGGACCTTGGACTCTCGGCTTGGGCTCTGGTCGGGACTCGCCGCGTTCCTCCACCGCCTCGTCTGGATGCTGGACCGCAACCTCCGTCTCCTCCGTGGACCTGAGGGATACTTAAAGCAGAAATATCTGCCGGTGCGCAGGATGGTTCCGTCACGGCTGCAGAGGGTCAGGGGGCTTGCGTGGCTTCTCCGGCGCGTGGGGAAAGGGCAAGTTCCTGTTCGGGCGCCATTATGTGGTAAATAAATAATTAATTACCGGTACTATTTTTCAGGATACTCATACAAATAGATAGCTCAATAAATAAGAGTCAAGATACGAGGTAGCTAGAGTTGACAGGCTTTAATTAAGCATAAAGGACTGGAACAGGACAGCCTGTACGGGGATGGGATGGCAGCTGCCTGGGGCAGGGACAAAGGAATGGTAACTTTTAATAACAGTGCACAAGTATATATAGTTAAAACATTTTCATGGCATTCAATACAATAGGCGTAGCAGTAGGCGGAGTTTGTAGCAGTCGCGAAAGATAAGGGCAGAAATGAAGTAACAAGAAGGCGTGTACAGGGCGTATACATAGACATGTGATGTAAACGTAACAGAATATGTCATAAAAAGGGGCGGAAACATGGAGGGGGCTACCTGAGCAGCTGGGACCTCTAACCTAGTGGTGCGCACAAACTGGCAATGACGTGTTACCAGGAGGACTGGGGGCTATGACTTCTGTGCTAGAAGAGGAGACGAAAAGTCTGGAGTGTCAGGGCGACATGTACCTAAAGCCTATCTAGTATCTAGTGTTTAGGGAACATGTTGATAGAATCCAAAAGTTATCAGGGCAAAGACTAACAGACATTAAGACTGGTGCATGCATAATCCTATATGTAGTGTGTGTGCGAGGAATATTCTATGAATATTAATACAGTATTTCTCTTACATGGAGACATAAAGGCTAGACCATGACGGAAACTATTGATGCGATTCAGTAGCTTAGGAATGCAGAGAAGGAGGGCTGGACTGATAACTAGAATCATAACATACTCTTGGCAGACTGAGAGGCAGAGCCAGGCCGAGCCGGGCACTGCGAGGCATGAAGTAAGCTAAGGGTCAGGGATACAGGTGGGGGCTGTATTGCTCCTCGGAGAGGGTTCAGGAAACAGGAGCTGAATCTGAGTCCGGGCCCTTTTGAGGCCTAGAAACGGGGACTTTTCAGTGAATTAACGTGCACACTGTGAAACGTGGCAACGTAGCTTTACATAGGCCTGATATTCGTTGTATTCACGAAGACTGGAAACTGGCATACTAGAGATGGACACAACTGTAATTGCGTCTTTAATCGATCAGAAGGGGAATACATGCATATCGATCATGCACATATGACATAACAGGGGGAACACGTAGGCACATACAACATGGCAAAATTTACTTTTCCACAGTGCTTGCCTTGTCTTTTTCACAGTTTTTAACCCCCGTTTGCCTTCTGTACCCCACCGCTGCCTCCTTCGGCCATGCCCCGCTTCCGCCTCCCAGCTGCTCCTCCCTCTCCTCCTTAATGGCGGCCGCCGCCCGGACGCGCAGCGGGCACGCCAATTGCGTGCCGAAGGCGCGCCAAATGCAAGCCCGTCTGTGCCTGTCCGCGCCTGGACCGCGTCCAGCGCCAGAACCCCTGGACCCTGAAGCCGCCACATCACCAGACTCCGCTATGACTCCAGCACCCTCCACACACTCAACCCCGGACGAGATCACTCCTGCTACCAGGCCATCCCGAAGCGCACTCAAGGGCCCTTCACCTGCCGGAACTGCAGCTTCACCAGCTTCCGGCCCGCTAAACCATCAACCAGAGAACCCAACCACCTCAGATGCATCCTCCTCAACACCCGCTCCGCTCGCAAGCACGCCATCGAACTCTGGGACCTCCTAGACTCAACCACCCCCGATGTCGCCTTCCTGACGGAGACCTGGCTGAACGCCACCTCAGCACCGGACATCGCCATAGCCATCCCAGAGAGCTACAAGATCTCCCGCAGAGACCGCACCAACGGAGTGGGAGGGGGAATCGCCATCATCGAAAAGGACACCCTCAGAGTTTCGACCAACACCGACGACACCCTCACCACCCCCGAGCACATGCAATTCCAGATCCACACCGACCCCAACACTACCCTCAGAGGAACACTCGGACCCCGACCACAGTTCAGCGACACCATCGCCGACCTCATTAGCACCCACGCCCTCACCTCAATGGACTACATCTTCCTCGGGGACCGGAACTTCCACCTCGAGAACAACAACGATGCCAACTCCACCGCCCTGATCGACAACCTTGACAACCTCGGACTCAAACAGCTCGTGACGACACCCACCCACGCCACTGGACACACACTGGACCCCATCTTCTCCACAAGTCCCCATGTCTCCTCCAACCACACCACTGAACCCCACTGGATAGACCACAGATGCGTCCACTTCACCTTCAGGAAACCCACCACACACTACCGCACCCAACACCTGCCACGCCGCTGCTGGAGCAAGATCACCAAGGACCAACCGACCACCACCCTCGCCCTGGGACCACCCGCAGACCCCACCGACCCCGACACTGCCGCCATCAACCTCAAACAATGGATCAACGACTGCGCCGACACCCTCTCCCCACTCAAGACCTCCGCACCCAACCACACTAACAAGAAAACCGCATGGTTCAATGAAGACCTCCGGGCCCCCAAGAGCACCTGTCGGAAGCTGGAAAAGAACTGGCTGCGCGACCGAACACCAGACAGCTGCACAGCCCACAAGAACGCCACCGCAGGCACCACCAACTAATCAGGACCGCCAAGAGGACCGCCTTAAGGGACCACCTAGACATCAATGCACACAACAGCAAAGAGCTCTTCAACATCGTGAAAGAACTCTCCAACTCCAGCTCCAACACCAACGACGTTCCACCATCACAAGACCTGTGGCCCCACCACATTTTCAACAAAGCAAGCACTACCATTGCACCCCATCTCCGGAAAACAATCAACATCTCCTTCGAGACAGCAACCTTTCCGAAGAGCTGGAAGCACGCCGAGATCACGCCCTATGGAAGAAACCCAAGGCGGACCCCAAAGACTTCAAGAACTTCCAGCCCATCTCCTTGCTCCCCTTCCCGGCGAAAGTCACGGAGAAGATCATCAACAGACAGCTGACCCGCTACCTCGAAGACAACAGCATCCTGGACCCGTCCCAGTCCGGATTCCGCAGCAACCACAGTACCGGGACCGCCCTCATCGCCGCCACCGACGACATCAGGATCCTGATGGACAAAGGAGAAACAGCCGCCCTCATCATCCTTGACCTATCAGCAGCCTTCAACACGGTCTGCCACCGCACACTAACAGCACGCTCCATGACGCCGGTATCCAAGAGAAGGCCCTAGCCTGGACCACATCCTTCCACTCCGGCAGAACCCAGAGCGTCTGCCTCCCACCCTTCCGCTCCAAGACCACCAAGATCATCTGCGGCGTTCCACATGGATCCTCCCTCAGCCCGATGCTGTTCAATATCTACATGGCACCACTCGCCCACGTCGCACGACAACACAGCCTCAACATTATCTCCTACGCCGACGACACCCAGCTGATTATATCCCTCACCAAAGACCCGCACACCGCCAAAGCCAACCTTCACAGAGGAATGAAGGCCGTCGCTGAATGGATGAAGGACAGCAGGCTGAAGCTGAATTCAGACAAGACGGAGGTCCTCATCGTCGGCCCCACCCCATCAGCCTGGGACGACTCCTGGTGGCCTACATCGCTAGGAACAGCCCCAGAATCCACCGACCACGCTCGCAACCTGTGGGTCATCCTCGACTCCGCCCTCTCCATGACCAAGCAAGTTAACGCCGTCTCCGCATCCTGCTTCACCACCTTCCGAATGCTACACAGGATCTTCAAATGGATCCCCCCGACACGAGAAAAACCGACACACAGGCCCTCATCACCAGCAGGCTGGACTACGGAAATGCCCTCTATGCAGGAACAACAACCAAGCTCCTGAGACGGCTGCAATGCATCCAGAACACCTCAGCACGACTGATCCTCGACGTCCCCCGATGCAGCCACATCACACCCCACCTGAGAGGCCTGCACTGGCTCCCCCTCAACAAGAGGATCACCTTAAAACTCCTCATCCACGCACACAAAGCCCTACACAACGCCGGACCAGCTTACCTCAATGACCGACTCAGCCTCCACACCCCCACCCGCAGCCTCCGCTCTGCCAACCTCACCCTCGCCACAGTTTCACGCATGCAAAAAACCACAGCCGGTGGCAGATCCTTCTCCTACCTCACCACCAAGACCTGGAACACTCTCCCCACCGACATACAGCAGACCCAGGACCTACTGGCCTTCATAAAACTCCTCAAGACCTGGCTCTTCAATCAGTAGAAGCCCCACCCCCAGCGCCTTGAGACCCTCACGGGTATGTAGAGCACTTTACAAATGTAATGATTGATTGATCGATAGAGAGGTGCAATTTGGGGAGGGCTGTGGCTTCGGTGCGATCTTTGATCTCCTTATGAAGGAAGTTACTTCTGTCTACTCTTGGCATAGTTTTCATAATAAAAATGATAATACTGCCATGACTGCTGTATTATTTACAAGCTACACTAACTATTTTAAAGCTTATATTTTTGGTGGATTTGAATAGTCTGTGATATGGGGGAGGGGAGAAAAAAGCCGGCAATGGACACATTGATGCTTTGGTTATGGAGCAGAGGCATGGTAGTAGGGCCTAATATGGAGTAGTACTACTACACGGCGCAGCTGATCTGCCCAATGCACAGGATAGGTGAACCGCATGGACGGGACTCACTGCACACTGGAAACAGTGGCATCCATACCCGGATCACCCTTCGTCACCCTTCTACTGGGAGAAGTGAAGAGTACTAAAAAAAAAATCACCCAAGGGTTATACAAGTGTTTTATATTGCTCACTAGAATATATACATACACTAGGGGTCAAGAGCATCTGTGCTCCATAGATTTCTCTGTAGTCCCTTCCACTATTTAGTTGACTCTTCAGGCGCTATGATTTGTAGATCTGGAGTGATGCCGGGATTGTGGTGGTGGGTGATTTATTTTCTGGAGGAACTCTGGGGCATATTAGCAAGGTCCTGTGATAATTATCGCTCAGCGCTTTTAGGGCGAGGATAATTATCGCAGTCTAATGCTGGATTCCATCGCAGAGATAGCGTGCTATCAGCAACGCTTATCTCGCAAGCGATAGGAATCCATGCGTTAGCTGGTAAACAGTGTGATTATCGCTGGAAATCCAGCGATAATCACACTGCAACCAGCGAAACCTTGCTGATAGGGCAGGGTGATCTTAGCCATGTAATCCACCTTCCATTGGATTACATGGCTAAGGCTGAAAATTAGCAGACGTAAAAAAGTAGCGTTAAGCGTGGTTAGCGCTGCTTTTCTTGTCTCTAACACGTTTAGCGTGAAGCTTGATAATAGGAGAAATGCCGCTTAGCAACATTTCTCCTATTATTTTGCTCTGGAACGCCGACTTTGCATCTCATTAGATATGCAAAGGGAAGCGTAGTGGAAAAGGGTGCTAACATGCGATTTTGCATGTTAGCACCCTGCTGTTGATAGGGCGATATTTTTATCTCCGCTTCTTTGGCGTTTAACCCAAAAAAGCGGAGATAAAGCCCTTGATAATATGCCCCTCTGATGGGGCATATTATCAAGGGCTTTATCTCCTCTAACAATCAATACATCTCAAAGATGTGAAGCACGTTTGGTCCCTTTAGGACGACAGAGAGTATTTGTTTTGTAAACCATGAAGGTTTATTAAAGGATAAGCAAAGTTACAAATTCAAATCTTCAAACTTTTCACAAGTCAGTAGCCAAAACATAAAAGCATTTTTCAATATAGTGCAAAGCAAATTTAAAAAGAAAAAATGCAAATGCAAACTATTATAAAGTTGTCATAATATGAATCAAAGCATACTTTGATTCCCAATCGACGGAGAAAACACAACTTATCTAAACTAAGAAAAATATAGGAAAATTAGGGAGGAAAGCCTCTGAGAGTCTGAATTGAGAGTCAAATCTAACAAAGTGTAAAAGCATCGATTCCCAAGAAAGCTAGAAGGGCATCATTTTTGTAAGTGAAGCTGGAAATTCAATCGGTCAAGAGTAAGGCTAAGCTCCATCAGCAAGTGGAAAAGGCATCTGATTGTGTATCAACATTGCATTAGCTTAAAAAAAGTATGTTTCACAAATTTCTACACCTACAAAAGGATCCCATGAAGGGAACCATTCGGGTTAAAGCAGAGTTCGATAAGAATAGATCATTATTTCACAAACTATAATACAATGAAGTCTTTTGTGAAGAGTCCTTCAACCCTGTATCTGCAATGTAAGATGACACTTCCATCTCAGGACGTTCTCTCCAGGTTCACTTTTTAGCGACTACTTTGAGGATTGTTAAACACGAAACATTCACATTGGAAGTGATTAAAAGATACATTCGCCAGGCAGCTGGTTTAGCTCTTCTCCTGAAGTGAAAAAGAAGATATATAATAAAAAAACACGAGACAACTAATGTTGGCCATTTTAACATGCGGCCTATATTAACTATGGCCAAGTAAAACTTGAACACATGCACAGTAAATACGGTTGAGCATGTGGGTTAATTTTAAAGTGTGTGCAAAACATTTAATTTTGAAACATTTCTTCCACTAGCCACAGTCTCTGCATTGAATATTTCTTTTTTTATTTATTACCTTTTGCATGACCTTTTGCATCAGCGCATGTGCTCTAGTATCGTCTCTGGGGTGGGCGTAGTTCGCGAAGTAGCGCTACGCGTAGCTACGTGAAGTGCACTTCGCACTACGCGAGCTACGCGTAGCACTATGCGAACTGCGTAGTAGCATGTTCGCACTGTGCAAATTTTGTTTTCAATGATTGCACAGTGCGGACAAGCATCCGGCACTGTGCAATCATTGAAAACGGCATCTTGCACAGTGCGAGCTGTACTTTTCTGCCGCTCAAGTAGATTTTTACTCGAGCTGCAGCTTTCTCAACGCGAACTGGTATTTTATCATCGCGAGCAGTCGTGAGCATGCGCGACCACTCTCAATGAGAAACCTGACCTCGTTGACAATCTCGACAGGAGGTTTATTTTCCATGCTCTCGATCGGCAACTTGATGTTGCTGATCGCGAACAAGGAAAAGTCTCGTGAGGATGTCATTTTGCTTGCTCGCGGTTGCCAACTTGACGTTGAGGACCGCGAGCAAGCAAAAAATGACCGCTGCACTACGCTACGCATTTTTGCACTGTGCTATGTGCAGTTCGCGTAGTGCGAAGTTGCGGAAACTTTGCAAACTACGCGAGCGTAGCATAGTGCTTTGCCTAGGGTTAGTCCTGAGCTCTCCAGTAAGGGTCATCACTCACATGATCATGCCACTCCAATAAGAGACCAGGTAGTTCTTGTTAGACTAAGCCTTCAGAGAGTGTGTGCACCCCGCACTGAAGGTTGTGTAGGTCACAGGGTGTGGGGTGAGCAGGTGTGCCCTCATGTCTTCAGTGTATTCAGATGTAAGCTAGTAAGCAACAATCTATTGTACACATTCTTTATTCCAACCAGATAATCTTGAACCCCTTCCTACCATATCCTAGGAGGTATTTGGTGACTGCTGTTTTAGACTTTTACATTTACTCTCTTTGGGTATTCATTTTATCTAAGAGAATAACTTTGATCTCTTTTTTACTGTATTTCAATATACCATGGGGTTCCAGGTAATTCATGTTTTCCCCTAATTCTGATAATAAGGATATCACATTTTGAAGCAAAGGGTCTTTTTCAGAATGATGCAAACCTAGGCAGTCCTTAATGGACTCCCTATTGAACTTTGTGCCCTATTTGACCAAATACCATGCCACTTTTTCAAAATACTTATTTGGGTAGTCTCCTCAATGTGTTCCATACCCAATTCTTTATGTATAATTGAAGTAGAGGAAGAGCTGGGTACAACCAAGAGTCTTCGCAAAAATAGTTTTTTTTTACACCTTTAACGGCGGACACTTAATCCACCCCACAATGGTGAGCCATACAGAGCTACTGGTGAGCATTTACTCCTGTACAACTTCACCATTTCATCCATGGGTGTGTTTCCTACCTTTTTAGAATATCTAAGAACCTCTGATATAACCCTAATAAAATTAAATTTTGCTACCTCCATATGCGAGGACCAATTACTTTTTGAAGCATGTCATTCCTAAATAATTAAAAGATTTAACCTCCATTCATTTTTGTCCATGTACATAAAAACTTTTACTGGGTCTCTTCTTATTTTCGCAAAACATAAACATAGTTTTCCCTAAGTTTAATTTAAGGGCTTTATTTTCCATAAAACTTACATAATGATGTATAAGATGTTCTAAACCATTTGCAGTCCTCGAAATTAGTACCGCATCAACCGCATAAAGCAGAATAGGAGTGGAACTTGAACCTATCCTATGGCCATCAATACCAACTTCTTTTCAGGGAGCTATCTACCCCATTTATGTACAAAGAAAATAAAAGAGGGGCAAGCACACAACCCTGTCTGATCTCCTGGGTCACCTAGAACTTTTTAGTGTGTTCTCCATTTCTACCACATCGGAGAACTTGCCAAAGTTTGGGATGGTCTACAAAATCAACAAAACATAAATATATATAAATATATATGCCCCTCTCTTGCCTGGCTATATTTACTGATTATAAGGTGTATATCGGAGATTATCCAATGTTCGTGGGCCCAGGCTTCCAACCTTGCAAATATCACCATGCCCATTGTTAGACCTGGCATCATTGGCATGAGTCTCTCCTCCATTTTTTCTGTTTGCCTCCTCTGTTTACGATGTTTTTGCTGGTATATTGTTTTGGGCACTGTGCCTCTGCTGATCAGTGCCACAGTGCAAGTGCTCCCTATGTGAAATTGATGTATTGATTGGATTCCATGTTTGGCTTATTTGGTTTACTGTCAGTCCCTAGTAGAGTGCACCAGGAGTGCCAGGGCTTGTAAATACAAATGCTGCTCGTGGGCTTGCAGCACGTGTTGTGCCACCCACAAGAGCGGCCTAGTAAAAGTATGTCTGAAGGTCTGCCATTGCTAGACCACGTGCAGTCTGACTGTCACGAGGGCTGCGCAAGGACAACTACTTGCCAGTCCCTAAACCTTCCCTTAACTTCATGTTAGTCACCCCTATGGTAGGCCCAAGGGCAGGGTGCATTGTAAGCATAAGGTAGGACAAGCCTGACAAGGTTGGCATGTCCTAATAGTGAATTACAGCCATATTCGTTGTTCACTATTGTAAGGTAACCTGCTCTCCATAAGTTAGAATGGGCTGCCAGGATTATTAATGCTATAATCCTAGCGGGCTCGGGGAGCATAGTGCAATGTCGAGTTTGGTATCCCTGAACTCAGGGTTTAATAACGCATCCGTTTGGGTGGATGGTTTTTGGACTCTGTGTTTGAAAATAGCACTTTTAGAAAGTGCCTATTTTCTTGTCTAACTGTCTACCGGTCTCTGCTGGTTTGGTGTGCGTGTGACAGGAGTTGGGTGGCTCCAGAGGTCTGAATGAGTCAGTGTGGGGTGAGTGGGGCAATTGCATTGAGAGTAGGGGAAGAGTAGCTCCTGATAGCCTGCCCTGCCTGACACAATGCTGGTTCCACCTCCTACCGGGCGACTGATGGCCCTACCCCTGCCAGTGACAATGCTGGCTCCACTCCTGCTGGGCGGCTGAAGACTCTGCCCTGCACAGTGAATAGGCCAGGTGCCTCGGCCTGGCAACACCCACAACAAACCCAGGATAGGGGGAAATTCCCCTGCATGGACAAAGGGATCAACGCCAAAAAGGGGTATAAGAGAAGGACCCCTGAACTGAGAATTTAGACCACTTCTGACAAGGAAACCTGAACCAAGGACAAGAAGCCTGCTGATCCAAGGACTTGCCTACCCCTTCTGCCAGTGTGCTGTTTGTTGGGGGAATCCTGCAGTACTTCTTTATTTTTGCCAAGGAACCAGGGAGAGGAACTGTGTGTGTACTTTCAAGCTTTGCCAAGGAAATCTCCAAGGGCTGGAAGAGTGCCAGCCTCCTGTTGAAGTCACAGGGCCAAAGGACTTCACTTATTTGCTGAAAGTGCTTGTTGCTGGAACCTGAAAATCCAGCACCTCTGAAGAACCTAGCAATCTCGACGCCGACGGACGCCGCCGAATCCAGCTCGACATCGTGAGTGCAGCTCCCGTGTCCCGCACCTTTGACGCCGGCCGCCGGGCCCGATCGACGCTAGTAGCGACGCCGCTGCCGACGCCTCGACACCGAGCCCTCTCGACGCCGTGAGCGCTGCTCACACTTGCAACATCATCATCGACATCGACGCCGCCGCCGTATCCTGCTTCACCTCGTGAGCGCTGCTCCTGCCTGACATCTGTCGACGCCGCTGCAGATCGCCCCGACTCCGAGGCCCGATCGACGCCGAAGACGCGACGCCGGACATCTCAACGCTGCTGATCATCGTGTGCTTCACTTTTCCAAGGTACTGTGTTGTGGGGGTCTGTGCGACTCCGGGCTCGACGTAGCGCTCCTCGCGGTCGACTAATTTTGCCTCGACGTCGTGTGACTCCCGTGGGGGTTACATTGTTGCCAAGAACTGTGATTTAAAGAAGAAGAGTTGCTTTTGTTACTAAAGACTTTTGTGCTAAGAAGAAACCGTACTTGAACTATTATTTTTCCTTCCAAGAGTATTTATTAAGATTGTGGTATATTTTTGTTGTTATTTGGTCTTGTGCTAAGCCTTATATAAACCTTCTTATTTTTTATAATACTACTGTGTCGAGTCCATTTGTAGTGTATTCACTTTATTACTGTATGTGGTCATAAATGCTTAACGCACTACCTCTGAGATAAGCCTGTCTGCTTTGCCAAGCTCCCAAGGGGGTGAGCAGGGGTTATCTAAGTGTGTGATCCCCTTGCCCTGACTAGAAAAGGTGTGTCCCTATTTGTCAGAAGTGTATACCTCTGCCAACTAGAAACAGCCGCTTCTAACACCCATCAACTTCAAAGAGGATTCTGGGGGCATATTATCAAGCCCCTTATCGCAGCGTTATCGGCACTTTTCTGACGATAACGTGGTGATATTTACATCGCCCTATTATCAAGGCAGCGTTAAGTCAATTAACGTGGCTTAAAGCCATGTTAATTGACTTAACGCCGCCTTGGTAATAGGGCCCCTTTCACGATAAACTCATCGTGAAAGGGGGCGTGCAGTGGGTGTTGCGGTGGACGTTCCACCGCAACACCCATTCCCTTTGACGCTGCCACCTATTATCAAGATTGGCGATAATAGGTGGCAGCGCCAAATTTGAGAACAGGTAAGACCTGTTCTAAGGTGGCGAAGCAAGGAGAAATGCTTCATTTCTCCTCGTTTTTGCTTTTTCCATGTGTACTGCCTTGTGCAGCACACATGGAAAAAGCAAAATGCCAAGGTTTCTTTATGTACAGGAAGGTATCCCTTCCTGTACATAAACAAACCTCTTTTTAAAAATGCCAATTTGTAACTTACAAGTTTGCCACATAAAGCAGCACACATGTAAGTTACAAAATGGCATTTAAGGTTTTATTATGTGCAGGAAGGAGCTCGCAGACACCCTTGCACTCTGGTGCAAGGGTGTCTGCGCTGGCGATAAGTTGTAAAAACTTCCGCTATCGCAGGGGGAAACGCTAGGCTGCACCATATCCTCCTAATATGGTACAGCCTAGCGTTTCTGAAGTGGTGAAGAGAGGCGTTAAGCCAAGATGGCTAATGCCTCTCTTCGCCACTTTGTTGGTAATATGCCCCTAAGAGTGATACGGGCAGTAACATCTGGTGTCCGCTCTGTCCCCTTTATTAAAAATGGGCACAATCACACTTTCTGACCGGGTAGTTCGGTAGTAACCATGAGCAGCAGCATTAAAAATTTGAGTCAGAATCGGAACCCATAATAAAGGATGTAGCTTAAAAGCGTCAACAGGGATGCCATCAGGCCCTGGAGCTTTACCCAATGTGCTATTCATTAAGGCAATACTAACTTCCTCCAAAGTGAAGGAATCCAGTGGAATATGATTTGTATTGTTAATAGACACATCCACTGATGAACTCTCTGTGTTAAAAATAGCACAAAAGTGGGAAATCCAGGTGTCTGACGGGACAGTAATATCCAGGCTTGGTGTAAAGCATTCTTTTAAAAATGGTGAATTTCTGATTCTCCAAAACAATATATCATCACCAGTATCAATTGCCTGCTCCAAATCTGCCCATACCTGTGCCCGAAGTTCCTTTTTCCTATTAAATATTTCAGTCTTATAATTGACTCTTAATATCCTAATTATTTCCCTATCCCTTGGGATTTACTTGAGGGCTTTTCTCAAATTTTGGTTCACTTTTGTACATGGTGAATTAAACCACAGAGGGGAGGTTTCGTCTTTCTCTTTACTTCAAACTGGTCTATGTAGATTGTTGGAAATGGCTGCAGTGATTTTACCAAATGCTTCCCCAATTTTGTGAAAAGCTTCCTCCCATTCAGTACAATTCACAAAGGCCTCCCATTGTTCAGAGACAACAGTTCTGTATAATAATGGTTTGTTATTCCCAGACCATTTAACAGTAACAGATTTACTTCCTGCGTACTTAATTAAAGCTGTTTGCCCATGAGGTTCCCCTCTGTTATACCCTGCTGTTGATAGGGCGATATTTTTATCTCCGCTTCTTTGGCGTTTAACCCAAAAAAGCGGAGTTAAAGCCCTTGATAATATGCCCCTCTGATGGGGCATATTATCAAGGGCTTTATCTCCTCTAACAATCAATACATCTCAAAGATGTGAAGCACGTTTGGTCCCTTTAGGACGACAGAGAGTATTTGTTTTGTAAACCATGAAGGTTTATTAAAGGATAAGCAAAGTTACAAATTCAAATCTTCAAACTTTTCACAAGTCAGTAGCCAAAACATAAAAGCATTTTTCAATATAGTGCAAAGCAAATTTAAAAAGAAAAAATGCAAATGCAAACTATTATAAAGTTGTCATAATATGAATCAAAGCATACTCTGATTCCCAATCGACGGAGAAAACACAACTTATCTAAACTAAGAAAAATATAGGAAAATTAGGGAGGAAAGCCTCTGAGAGTCTGAATTGAGAGTCAAATCTAACAAAGTGTAAAAGCATCGATTCCCAAGAAAGCTAGAAGGGCATCATTTTTGTAAGTGAAGCTGGAAATTCAATCGGTCAAGAGTAAGGCTAAGCTCCATCAGCAAGTGGAAAAGGCATCTGATTGTGTATCAACATTGCATTAGCTTAAAAAAAGTATGTTTCACAAATTTCTACACCTACAAAAGGATCCCATGAAGGGAACCATTCGGGTTAAAGTAGAGTTCGATAAGAATAGATCATTATTTCACAAACTATAATACAATGAAGTCTTTTGTGAAGAGTCCTTCAACCCTGTATCTGCAATGTAAGATGACACTTCCATCTCAGGACGTTCTCTCCAGGTTCACTTTTTAGCGACTACTTTGAGGATTGTTAAACACGAAACATTCACATTGGAAGTGATTAAAAGATACATTCGCCAGGCAGCTGGTTTAGCTCTTCTCCTGAAGTGAAAAAGAAGATATATAATAAAAAAACACGAGACAACTAATGTTGGCCATTTTAACATGCGGCCTATATTAACTATGGCCAAGTAAAACTTGAACACATGCACAGTAAATACGGTTGAGCATGTGGGTTAATTTTAAAGTGTGTGCAAAACATTTAATTTTGAAACATTTCTTCCACTAGCCACAGTCTCTGCATTGAATATTTCTTTTTTTATTTATTACCTTTTGCATGACCTTTCGCATCAGCGCATGTGCTCTAGTATCGTCTCTGGGGTGGGCGTAGTTCGCGAAGTAGCGCTACGCGTAGCTACGTGAAGTGCACTTCGCACTACGCGAGCTACGCGTAGCACTATGCGAACTGCGTAGTAGCATGTTCGCACTGTGCAAATTTTGTTTTCAATGATTGCACAGTGCGGACAAGCATCCGGCACTGTGCAATCATTGAAAACGGCATCTTGCACAGTGCGAGCTGTACTTTTCTGCCGCTCAAGTAGATTTTTACTCGAGCTGCAGCTTTCTCAACGCGAACTGGTATTTTATCATCGCGAGCAGTCGTGAGCATGCGCGACCACTCTCAATGAGAAACCTGACCTCGTTGACAATCTCGACAGGAGGTTTATTTTCCATGCTCTCGATCGGCAACTTGATGTTGCTGATCGCGAACAAGGAAAAGTCTCGTGAGGATGTCATTTTGCTTGCTCGCGGTTGCCAACTTGACGTTGAGGACCGCGAGCAAGCAAAAAATGACCGCTGCACTACGCTACGCATTTTTGCACTGTGCTATGTGCAGTTCGCGTAGTGCGAAGTTGCGGAAACTTTGCAAACTACGCGAGCGTAGCATAGTGCTTTGCCTAGGGTTAGTCCTGAGCTCTCCAGTAAGGGTCATCACTCACATGATCATGCCACTCCAATAAGAGACCAGGTAGTTCTTGTTAGACTAAGCCTTCAGAGAGTGTGTGCACCCCGCACTGAAGGTTGTGTAGGTCACAGGGTGTGGGGTGAGCAGGTGTGCCCTCATGCTTCAGTGTATTCAGATGTAAGCTAGTAAGCAACAATCTATTGAACACATTCTTTATTCCAACCAGATAATCTTGAACCCCTTCCTACCATATCCTAGGAGGTATTTGGTGACTGCTGTTTTAGACTTTTACATTTACTCTCTTTGGGTATTCATTTTATCTAAGAGAATAACTTTGATCTCTTTTTTACTGTATTTCAATATACCATGGGGTTCCAGGTAATTCATGTTTTCCCCTAATTCTGATAATAAGGATATCACATTTTGAAGCAAAGGGTCTTTTTCAGAATGATGCAAACCTAGGCAGTCCTTAATGGACTCCCTATTGAACTTTGTGCCCTATTTGACCAAATACCATGCCACTTTTTCAAAATACTTATTTGGGTAGTCTCCTCAATGTGTTCCATACCCAATTCTTTATGTATAATTGAAGTAGAGGAAGAGCTGGGTACAACCAAGAGTCTTCGCAAAAATAGTTTTTTTTTACACCTTTAACGGCGGACACTTAATCCACCCCACAATGGTGAGCCATACAGAGCTACTGGTGAGCATTTACTCCTGTACAACTTCACCATTTCATCCATGGGTGTGTTTCCTACCTTTTTAGAATATCTAAGAACCTCTGATATAACCCTAATAAAATTAAATTTTGCTACCTCCATATGCGAGGACCAATTACTTTTTGAAGCATGTCATTCCTAAATAATTAAAAGATTTAACCTCCATTCATTTTTGTCCATGTACATAAAAACTTTTACTGGGTCTCTTCTTATTTTCGCAAAACATAAACATAGTTTTCCCTAAGTTTAATTTAAGGGCTTTATTTTCCATAAAACTTACATAATGATGTATAAGATGTTCTAAACCATTTGCAGTCCTCGAAATTAGTACCGCATCAACCGCATAAAGCAGAATAGGAGTGGAACTTGAACCTATCCTATGGCCATCAATACCAACTTCTTTTCAGGGAGCTATCTACCCCATTTATGTACAAAGAAAATAAAAGAGGGGCAAGCACACAACCCTGTCTGATCTCCTGGGTCACCTAGAACTTTTTAGTGTGTTCTCCATTTCTACCACATCGGAGAACTTGCCAAAGTTTGGCATGGTCTACAAAATCAACAAAACATAAATATATATAAATATATATGCCCCTCTCTTGCCTGGCTATATTTACTGATTATAAGGTGTATATCGGAGATTATCCAATGTTCGTGGGCCCAGGCTTCCAACCTTGCAAATATCACCATGCCCATTGTTAGACCTGGCATCATTGGCATGAGTCTCTCCTCCATTTTTTCTGTTTGCCTCCTCTGTTTACGATGTTTTTGCTGGTATATTGTTTTGGGCACTGTGCCTCTGCTGATCAGTGCCACAGTGCAAGTGCTCCCTATGTGAAATTGATGTATTGATTGGATTCCATGTTTGGCTTATTTGGTTTACTGTCAGTCCCTAGTAGAGTGCACCAGCAGTGCCAGGGCTTGTAAATACAAATGCTGCTCGTGGGCTTGCAGCACGTGTTGTGCCACCCACAAGAGCGGCCTAGTAAAAGTATGTCTGAAGGTCTGCCATTGCTAGACCACGTGCAGTCTGACTGTCACGAGGGCTGCGCAAGGACAACTACTTGCCAGTCCCTAAACCTTCCCTTAACTTCATGTTAGTCACCCCTATGGTAGGCCCAAGGGCAGGGTGCATTGTAAGCATAAGGTAGGACAAGCCTGACAAGGTTGGCATGTCCTAATAGTGAATTACAGCCATATTCGTTGTTCACTATTGTAAGGTAACCTGCTCTCCATAAGTTAGAATGGGCTGCCAGGATTATTAATGCTATAATCCTAGCGGGCTCGGGGAGCATAGTGCAATGTCGAGTTTGGTATCCCTGAACTCAGGGTTTAATAACGCATCCGTTTGGGTGGATGGTTTTTGGACTCTGTGTTTGAAAATAGCACTTTTAGAAAGTGCCTATTTTCTTGTCTAACTGTCTACCGGTCTCTGCTGGTTTGGTGTGCGTGTGACAGGAGTTGGGTGGCTCCAGAGGTCTGAATGAGTCAGTGTGGGGTGAGTGGGGCAATTGCATTGAGAGTAGGGGAAGAGTAGCTCCTGATAGCCTGCCCTGCCTGACACAATGCTGGTTCCACCTCCTACCGGGCGACTGATGGCCCTGCCCCTGCCAGTGACAATGCTGGCTCCACTCCTGCTGGGCGGCTGAAGACTCTGCCCTGCACAGTGAATAGGCCAGGTGCCTCGGCCTGGCAACACCCACAACAAACCCAGGATAGGGGGAAATTCCCCTGCATGGACAAAGGGATCAACGCCAAAAAGGGGTATAAGAGAAGGACCCCTGAACTGAGAATTTAGATCACTTCTGACAAGGAAACCTGAACCAAGGACAAGAAGCCTGCTGATCCAAGGACTTGCCTACCCCTTCTGCCAGTGTGCTGTTTGTTGGGGGAATCCTGCAGTACTTCTTTATTTTTGCCAAGGAACCAGGGAGAGGAACTGTGTGTGTACTTTCAAGCTTTGCCAAGGAAATCTCCAAGGGCTGGAAGAGTGCCAGCCTCCTGTTGAAGTCACAGGGCCAAAGGACTTCACTTATTTGCTGAAAGTGCTTGTTGCTGGAACCTGAAAATCCAGCACCTCTGAAGAACCTAGCAATCTCGACGCCGACGGACGCCGCCGAATCCAGCTCGACATCGTGAGTGCAGCTCCCGTGTCCCGCACCTTTGACGCCGGCCGCCGGGCCCGATCGACGCTAGTAGCGACGCCGCTGCCGACGCCTCGACACCGAGCCCTCTCGACGCCGTGAGCGCTGCTCACACTTGCAACATCATCATCGACATCGACGACGCCGCCGTATCCTGCTTCACCTCGTGAGCGCTGCTCCTGCCTGACATCTGTCGACGCCGCTGCAGATCGCCCCGACTCCGAGGCCCGATCGACGCCGAAGACGCGACGCCGGACATCTCAACGCTGCTGATCATCGTGTGCTTCACTTTTCCAAGGTACTGTGTTGTGGGGGTCTGTGCGACTCCGGGCTCGACGTAGCGCTCCTCGCGGTCGACTAATTTTGCCTCGACGTCGTGTGACTCCCGTGGGGGTTACATTGTTGCCAAGAACTGTGATTTAAAGAAGAAGAGTTGCTTTTGTTACTAAAGACTTTTGTGCTAAGAAGAAACCGTACTTGAACTATTATTTTTCCTTCCAAGAGTATTTATTAAGATTGTGGTATATTTTTGTTGTTATTTGGTCTTGTGCTAAGCCTTATATAAACCTTCTTATTTTTTATAATACTACTGTGTCGAGTCCATTTGTAGTGTATTCACTTTATTACTGTATGTGGTCATAAATGCTTAATGCACTACCTCTGAGATAAGCCTGTCTGCTTTGCCAAGCTACCAAGGGGGTGAGCAGGGGTTATCTAAGTGTGTGATCCCCTTGCCCTGACTAGAAAAGGTGTGTCCCTATTTGTCAGAAGTGTATACCTCTGCCAACTAGAAACAGCCGCTTCTAACACCCATCAACTTCAAAGAGGATTCTGGGGGCATATTATCAAGCCCCTTATCGCAGCGTTATCGGCACTTTTCTGACGATAACGTGGTGATATTTACATCGCCCTATTATCAAGGCAGCGTTAAGTCAATTAACGTGGCTTAAAGCCATGTTAATTGACTTAACGCCGCCTTGGTAATAGGGCCCCTTTCACGATAAACTCATCGTGAAAGGGGGCGTGCAGTGGGTGTTGCGGTGGACGTTCCACCGCAACACCCATTCCCTTTGACGCTGCCACCTATTATCAAGATTGGCGATAATAGGTGGCAGCGCCGAATTTGAGAACAGGTAAGACCTGTTCTAAGGTGGCGAAGGAAGGAGAAATGCTTCATTTCTCCTCGTTTTTGCTTTTTCCATGTGTACTGCCTTGTGCAGCACACATGGAAAAAGCAAAATGCCAAGGTTTCTTTATGTACAGGAAGGTATCCCTTCCTGTACATAAACAAACCTCTTTTTAAAAATGCCAATTTGTAACTTACAAGTTTGCCACATAAAGCAGCACACATGTAAGTTACAAAATGGCATTTAAGGTTTTATTATGTGCAGGAAGGAGCTCGCAGACACCCTTGCACTCTGGTGCAAGGGTGTCTGCGCTGGCGATAAGTTGTAAAAACTTCTGCCATCGCAGGGGGAAACGCTAGGCTGCACCATATCCTCCTAATATGGTACAGCCTAGCGTTTCTGAAGTGGTGAAGAGAGGCGTTAAGCCAAGATGGCTAATGCCTCTCTTCGCCACTTTGTTGGTAATATGCCCCTAAGAGTGATACGGGCAGTAACATCTGGTGTCCGCTCTGTCCCCTTTATTAAAAATGGGCACAATCACACTTTCCGACCGGGTAGTTCGGTAGTAACCATGAGCAGCAGCATTAAAAATTTGAGTCAGAATCGGAACCCATAATAAAGGATGTAGCTTAAAAGCGTCAACAGGGATGCCATCAGGCCCTGGAGCTTTACCCAATGTGCTATTCATTAAGGCAATACTAACTTCCTCCAAAGTGAAGGAATCCAGTGGAATATGATTTGTATTGTTAATAGACACATCCACTGATGAACTCTCTGTGTTAAAAATAGCACAAAAGTGGGAAATCCAGGTGTCTGACGGGACAGTAATATCCAGGCTTGGTGTAAAGCATTCTTTTAAAAATGGTGAATTTCTGATTCTCCAAAACAATATATCATCACCAGTATCAATTGCCTGCTCCAAATCTGCCCATACCTGTGCCCGAAGTTCCTTTTTCCTATTAAATATTTCAGTCTTATAATTGACTCTTAATATCCTAATTATTTCCCTATCCCTTGGGATTTACTTGAGGGCTTTTCTCAAATTTTGGTTCACTTTTGTACATGGTGAATTAAACCACAGAGGGGAGGTTTCGTCTTTCTCTTTACTTCAAACTGGTCTATGTAGATTGTTGGAAATGGCTGCAGTGATTTTACCAAATGCTTCCCCAATTTTGTGAAAAGCTTCCTCCCATTCAGTACAATTCACAAAGGCCTCCCATTGTTCAGAGACAACAGTTCTGTATAATAATGGTTTGTTATTCCCAGACCATTTAACAGTAACAGATTTACTTCCTGCGTACTTAATTAAAGGTGTTTGCCCATGAGGTTCCCCTCTGTTACACCCTGCTGTTGATAGGGCGATATTTTTATCTCCGCTTCTTTGGCGTTTAACCCAAAAAAGCGGAGATAAAGCCCTTGATAATATGCCCCTCTGATGGGGCATATTATCAAGGGCTTTATCTCCTCTAACAATCAATACATCTCAAAGATGTGAAGCACGTTTGGTCCCTTTAGGACGACAGAGAGTATTTGTTTTGTAAACCATGAAGGTTTATTAAAGGATAAGCAAAGTTACAAATTCAAATCTTCAAACTTTTCACAAGTCAGTAGCCAAAACATAAAAGCATTTTTCAATATAGTGCAAAGCAAATTTAAAAAGAAAAAATGCAAATGCAAACTATTATAAAGTTGTCATAATATGAATCAAAGCATACTCTGATTCCCAATCGACGGAGAAAACACAACTTATCTAAACTAAGAAAAATATAGTAAAATTAGGGAGGAAAGCCTCTGAGAGTCTGAATTGAGAGTCAAATCTAACAAAGTGTAAAAGCATCGATTCCCAAGAAAGCTAGAAGGGCATCATTTTTGTAAGTGAAGCTGGAAATTCAATCGGTCAAGAGTAAGGCTAAGCTCCATCAGCAAGTGGAAAAGGCATCTGATTGTGTATCAACATTGCATTAGCTTAAAAAAAGTATGTTTCACAAATTTCTACACCTACAAAAGGATCCCATGAAGGGAACCATTCGGGTTAAAGTAGAGTTCGATAAGAATAGATCATTATTTCACAAACTATAATACAATGAAGTCTTTTGTGAAGAGTCCTTCAACCCTGTATCTGCAATGTAAGATGACACTTCCATCTCAGGACGTTCTCTCCAGGTTCACTTTTTAGCGACTACTTTGAGGATTGTTAAACACGAAACATTCACATTGGAAGTGATTAAAAGATACATTCGCCAGGCAGCTGGTTTAGCTCTTCTCCTGAAGTGAAAAAGAAGATATATAATAAAAAAACACGAGACAACTAATGTTGGCCATTTTAACATGCGGCCTATATTAACTATGGCCAAGTAAAACTTGAACACATGCACAGTAAATACGGTTGAGCATGTGGGTTAATTTTAAAGTGTGTGCAAAACATTTAATTTTGAAACATTTCTTCCACTAGCCACAGTCTCTGCATTGAATATTTCTTGTTTTTATTTATTACCTTTTGCATGACCTTTTGCATCAGCGCATGTGCTCTAGTATCGTCTCTGGGGTGGGCGTAGTTCGCGAAGTAGCGCTACGCGTAGCTACGTGAAGTGCACTTCGCACTACGCGAGCTACGCGTAGCACTATGCGAACTGCGTAGTAGCATGTTCGCACTGTGCAAATTTTGTTTTCAATGATTGCACAGTGCGGACAAGCATCCGGCACTGTGCAATCATTGAAAACGGCATCTTGCACAGTGCGAGCTGTACTTTTCTGCCGCTCAAGTAGATTTTTACTCGAGCTGCAGCTTTCTCAACGCGAACTGGTATTTTATCATCGCGAGCAGTCGTGAGCATGCGCGACCACTCTCAATGAGAAACCTGACCTCGTTGACAATCTCGACAGGAGGTTTATTTTCCATGCTCTCGATCGGCAACTTGATGTTGCTGATCGCGAACAAGGAAAAGTCTTGTGAGGATGTCATTTTGCTTGCTCGCGGTTGCCAACTTGACGTTGAGGACCGCGAGCAAGCAAAAAATGACCGCTGCACTACGCTACGCATTTTTGCACTGTGCTATGTGCAGTTCGCGTAGTGCGAAGTTGCGGAAACTTTGCAAACTACGCGAGCGTAGCATAGTGCTTTGCCTAGGGTTAGTCCTGAGCTCTCCAGTAAGGGTCATCACTCACATGATCATGCCACTCCAATAAGAGACCAGGTAGTTCTTGTTAGACTAAGCCTTCAGAGAGTGTGTGCACCCCGCACTGAAGGTTGTGTAGGTCACAGGGTGTGGGGTGAGCAGGTGTGCCCTCATGCTTCAGTGTATTCAGATGTAAGCTAGTAAGCAACAATCTATTGTACACATTCTTTATTCCAACCAGATAATCTTGAACCCCTTCCTACCATATCCTAGGAGGTATTTGGTGACTGCTGTTTTAGACTTTTACATTTACTCTCTTTGGGTATTCATTTTATCTAAGAGAATAACTTTGATCTCTTTTTTACTGTATTTCAATATACCATGGGGTTCCAGGTAATTCATGTTTTCCCCTAATTCTGATAATAAGGATATCACATTTTGAAGCAAAGGGTCTTTTTCAGAATGATGCAAACCTAGGCAGTCCTTAATGGACTCCCTATTGAACTTTGTGCCCTATTTGACCAAATACCATGCCACTTTTTCAAAATACTTATTTGGGTAGTCTCCTCAATGTGTTCCATACCCAATTCTTTATGTATAATTGAAGTAGAGGAAGAGCTGGGTACAACCAAGAGTCTTCGCAAAAATAGTTTTTTTTTACACCTTTAACGGCGGACACTTAATCCACCCCACAATGGTGAGCCATACAGAGCTACTGGTGAGCATTTACTCCTGTACAACTTCACCATTTCATCCATGGGTGTGTTTCCTACCTTTTTAGAATATCTAAGAACCTCTGATATAACCCTAATAAAATTAAATTTTGCTACCTCCATATGCGAGGACCAATTACTTTTTGAAGCATGTCATTCCTAAATAATTAAAAGATTTAACCTCCATTCATTTTTGTCCATGTACATAAAAACTTTTACTGGGTCTCTTCTTATTTTCGCAAAACATAAACATAGTTTTCCCTAAGTTTAATTTAAGGGCTTTATTTTCCATAAAACTTACATAATGATGTATAAGATGTTCTAAACCATTTGCAGTCCTCGAAATTAGTACCGCATCAACCGCATAAAGCAGAATAGGAGTGGAACTTGAACCTATCCTATGGCCATCAATACCAACTTCTTTTCAGGGAGCTATCTACCCCATTTATGTACAAAGAAAATAAAAGAGGGGCAAGCACACAACCCTGTCTGATCTCCTGGGTCACCTAGAACTTTTTAGTGTGTTCTCCATTTCTACCACATCGGAGAACTTGCCAAAGTTTGGCATGGTCTACAAAATCAACAAAACATAAATATATATAAATATATATGCCCCTCTCTTGCCTGGCTATATTTACTGATTATAAGGTGTATATCGGAGATTATCCAATGTTCGTGGGCCCAGGCTTCCAACCTTGCAAATATCACCATGCCCATTGTTAGACCTGGCATCATTGGCATGAGTCTCTCCTCCATTTTTTCTGTTTGCCTCCTCTGTTTACGATGTTTTTGCTGGTATATTGTTTTGGGCACTGTGCCTCTGCTGATCAGTGCCACAGTGCAAGTGCTCCCTATGTGAAATTGATGTATTGATTGGATTCCATGTTTGGCTTATTTGGTTTACTGTCAGTCCCTAGTAGAGTGCACCAGGAGTGCCAGGGCTTGTAAATACAAATGCTGCTCGTGGGCTTGCAGCACGTGTTGTGCCACCCACAAGAGCGGCCTAGTAAAAGTATGTCTGAAGGTCTGCCATTGCTAGACCACGTGCAGTCTGACTGTCACGAGGGCTGCGCAAGGACAACTACTTGCCAGTCCCTAAACCTTCCCTTAACTTCATGTTAGTCACCCCTATGGTAGGCCCAAGGGCAGGGTGCATTGTAAGCATAAGGTAGGACAAGCCTGACAAGGTTGGCATGTCCTAATAGTGAATTACAGCCATATTCGTTGTTCACTATTGTAAGGTAACCTGCTCTCCATAAGTTAGAATGGGCTGCCAGGATTATTAATGCTATAATCCTAGCGGGCTCGGGGAGCATAGTGCAATGTCGAGTTTGGTATCCCTGAACTCAGGGTTTAATAACGCATCCGTTTGGGTGGATGGTTTTTGGACTCTGTGTTTGAAAATAGCACTTTTAGAAAGTGCCTATTTTCTTGTCTAACTGTCTACCGGTCTCTGCTGGTTTGGTGTGCGTGTGACAGGAGTTGGGTGGCTCCAGAGGTCTGAATGAGTCAGTGTGGGGTGAGTGGGGCAATTGCATTGAGAGTAGGGGAAGAGTAGCTCCTGATAGCCTGCCCTGCCTGACACAATGCTGGTTCCACCTCCTACCGGGCGACTGATGGCCCTGCCCCTGCCAGTGACAATGCTGGCTCCACTCCTGCTGGGCGGCTGAAGACTCTGCCCTGCACAGTGAATAGGCCAGGTGCCTCGGCCTGGCAACACCCACAACAAACCCAGGATAGGGGGAAATTCCCCTGCATGGACAAAGGGATCAACGCCAAAAAGGGGTATAAGAGAAGGACCCCTGAACTGAGAATTTAGATCACTTCTGACAAGGAAACCTGAACCAAGGACAAGAAGCCTGCTGATCCAAGGACTTGCCTACCCCTTCTGCCAGCGTGCTGTTTGTTGGGGGAATCCTGCAGTACTTCTTTATTTTTGCCAAGGAACCAGGGAGAGGAACTGTGTGTGTACTTTCAAGCTTTGCCAAGGAAATCTCCAAGGGCTGGAAGAGTGCCAGCCTCCTGTTGAAGTCACAGGGCCAAAGGACTTCACTTATTTGCTGAAAGTGCTTGCTGCTGGAACCTGAAAATCCAGCACCTCTGAAGAACCTAGCAATCTCGACGCCGACGGACGCCGCCGAATCCAGCTCGACATCGTGAGTGCAGCTCCCGTGTCCCGCACCTTTGACGCCGGCCGCCGGGCCCGATCGACGCTAGTAGCGACGCCGCTGCCGACGCCTCGACACCGAGCCCTCTCGACGCCGTGAGCGCTGCTCACACTTGCAACATCATCATCGACATCGACGACGCCGCCGTATCCTGCTTCACCTCGTGAGCGCTGCTCCTGCCTGACATCTGTCGACGCCGCTGCAGATCGCCCCGACTCCGAGGCCCGATCGACGCCGAAGACGCGACGCCGGACATCTCAACGCTGCTGATCATCGTGTGCTTCACTTTTCCAAGGTACTGTGTTGTGGGGGTCTGTGCGACTCCGGGCTCGACGTAACGTAGCGCTCCTCGCGGTCGACTAATTTTGCCTCGACGTCGTGTGACTCCCGTGGGGTTACATTGTTGCCAAGAACTGTGATTTAAAGAAGAAGAGTTGCTTTTGTTACTAAAGACTTTTGTGCTAAGAAGAAACCGTACTTGAACTATTATTTTTCCTTCCAAGAGTATTTATTAAGATTGTGGTATATTTTTGTTGTTATTTGGTCTTGTGCTAAGCCTTATATAAACCTTCTTATTTTTTATAATACTACTGTGTCGAGTCCATTTGTAGTGTATTCACTTTATTACTGTATGTGGTCATAAATGCTTAACGCACTACCTCTGAGATAAGCCTGTCTGCTTTGCCAAGCTACCAAGGGGGTGAGCAGGGGTTATCTAAGTGTGTGATCCCCTTGCCCTGACTAGAAAAGGTGTGTCCCTATTTGTCAGAAGTGTATACCTCTGCCAACTAGAAACAGCCGCTTCTAACACCCATCAACTTCAAAGAGGATTCTGGGGGCATATTATCAAGCCCCTTATCGCAGCGTTATCGGCACTTTTCTGACGATAACGTGGTGATATTTACATCGCCCTATTATCAAGGCAGCGTTAAGTCAATTAACGTGGCTTAAAGCCATGTTAATTGACTTAACGCCGCCTTGGTAATAGGGCCCCTTTCACGATAAACTCATCGTGAAAGGGGGCGTGCAGTGGGTGTTGCGGTGGACGTTCCACCGCAACACCCATTCCCTTTGACGCTGCCACCTATTATCAAGATTGGCGATAATAGGTGGCAGCGCCGAATTTGAGAACAGGTAAGACCTGTTCTAAGGTGGCGAAGCAAGGAGAAATGCTTCATTTCTCCTCGTTTTTGCTTTTTCCATGTGTACTGCCTTGTGCAGCACACATGGAAAAAGCAAAATGCCAAGGTTTCTTTATGTACAGGAAGGTATCCCTTCCTGTACATAAACAAACCTCTTTTTAAAAATGCCAATTTGTAACTTACAAGTTTGCCACATAAAGCAGCACACATGTAAGTTACAAAATGGCATTTAAGGTTTTATTATGTGCAGGAAGGAGCTCGCAGACACCCTTGCACTCTGGTGCAAGGGTGTCTGCGCTGGCGATAAGTTGTAAAAACTTCCGCTATCGCAGGGGGAAACGCTAGGCTGCACCATATCCTCCTAATATGGTACAGCCTAGCGTTTCTGAAGTGGTGAAGAGAGGCGTTAAGCCAAGATGGCTAATGCCTCTCTTCGCCACTTTGTTGGTAATATGCCCCTAAGAGTGATACGGGCAGTAACATCTGGTGTCCACTCTGTCCCCTTTATTAAAAATGGGCACAATCACACTTTCCGACCGGGTAGTTCGGTAGTAACCATGAGCAGCAGCATTAAAAATTTGAGTCAGAATCGGAACCCATAATAATGGATGTAGCTTAAAAGCGTCAACAGGGATGCCATCAGGCCCTGGAGCTTTACCCAATGTGCTATTCATTAAGGCAATACTAACTTCCTCCAAAGTGAAGGAATCCAGTGGAATATGATTTGTATTGTTAATAGACACATCCACTGATGAACTCTCTGTGTTAAAAATAGCACAAAAGTGGGAAATCCAGGTGTCTGACAGGACAGTAATATCCAGGCTTGGTGTAAAGCATTCTTTTAAAAATGGTGAATTTCTGATTCTCCAAAACAATATATCATCACCAGTATCAATTGCCTGCTCCAAATCTGCCCATACCTGTGCCCGAAGTTCCTTTTTCCTATTAAATATTTCAGTCTTATAATTGACTCTTAATATCCTAATTATTTCCCTATCCCTTGGGATTTACTTGAGGGCTTTTCTCAAATTTTGGTTCACTTTTGTACATGGTGAATTAAACCACAGAGGGGAGGTTTTGTCTTTCTCTTTACTTCAAACTGGTCTATGTAGATTGTTGGAAATGGCTGCAGTGATTTTACCAAATGCTTCCCCAATTTTGTGAAAAGCTTCCTCCCATTCAGTACAATTCACAAAGGCCTCCCATTGTTCAGAGACAACAGTTCTGTATAATAATGGTTTGTTATTCCCAGACCATTTAACAGTAACAGATTTACTTCCTGCGTACTTAATTAAAGGTGTTTGCCCATGAGGTTCCCCTCTGTTACAGGGGATATTTGTGGTCAAGACTAAAAACAGCATGATCGCTAAGAACTGTACAAATTGTTCTATAGTAAACACAAAAATTAGGGCTTTTACAGCACACCACTTGTCCTTATTTAGTCTTGATTAAATGTATCACACCTCTGGGTATAAATGACCCTCCACTACAAATGGAGACAATTCAACAATGTTGATCAAAACAGAAATCCAGAAAGATCAATCTTCTTGCTGTTCAGCAGTCTTTATTCATATTATAAAAATGTAAAAACTCCCAGCACATGATTTGCTGGCACATATTTAATCTTTTTCTAAGACTTTTTCAAGGCGTGGACGTTGCAATCAAAAGCCAGGATTGTAAATGGACCACAATTGGTCCTGCGTAATAGTGTGAATGCCGGAATCACCAGTCTGCCAATATGCGCTCCCGAGTCATTTCCAAATATCACTAGTGGAACCACGGGCACAGTCCTGATGTCTGTCCATTAAGTTCAGATAGTTCAATAAATTTCAAGGCACTAGACTCATTCACCTCCTCTATGGATAATATTCATACGGTCAGGTCCTGTAATATATGAACAGATCCCCGTAAGCGCACCAATTGTCCGTTGTTTGCAACCGTAAACGGACCATTATTGACTTCCCTGCTCCAATGCACGCTGTAACCTTATAATTAGCCAAACCGTCCACCTTTACTGGTATACAGAGATTATTCTGGCGTTACCATCCACCGCTCAAAGGGGTACTCTATTGAAAATAACAAAACACATATCACCCGTTCCCACATTGTGCGGTCCAACCATAGTACGTTGAGACCTTACAATGTTCATAATCAGCAACAGATCCACACGTCCCTATAGATACACAGTAGGATACTTATGTTTTTCACGCTCAATGATTGCTAGAATACTGTTTGCTTAGTGAATGTGCGGACGCTTCCCTTTAAGGGAACACTACTAGCTGTATTTTTTATGCCATATAAAAATTATTCTATAGTCTTTGATTAACGATAAATCCTTGGCTTTAACAAGAATATGCCCAATAACAGAACAATGCCTATTACCAACAAAAGTTGGCGTATCAATTCCATCATCATTCAAATTCTGGGCAATAATTTCCACATTAAACTGATATATTATTTCATTGAAAATATCACTGTAGGGATCATGTGTAAGATGAGATATGCCCCAGAGCAATCTAGATAACCACAAACAGCATTACCATTAGTCTGACATGTATTAATGTTGAAATCTCCAATCCAAATATGCATGGGATCTAGGTAACTGATTTAAAAGCTCTCAAGATATTTTCTTAGTTCTATTGCAACCCTACCTCAAGTATTATTAAAAATATTATTATAATAATTAATCAAAACAATTTCAAAACTGGGGTTACTTGTAAAATGAACCAACTGGTGGAATGAAGATTTCATTATTGTTTTCCCAACCTTAATGAGTATATTATTTGAAATAAGTTCAGCTAAGTCACCTTTTGCTCGCCCATGCACTGATGATATAGCAGGAGTTTAAATAGAAAAATAACCATCAACATGTAGATTCTCCTCCAGCCAGGTTTCGTAGTGAGACATATTATATTAGCACATTTTAGAGACCTGAGCCAGTCCAGATTTTTCATTTTTCTTTTTTAAACTTTATTTTGTATTTTGCAATAACAAAAACAAATCGTCAATGATACAGCATATAGGAGCATACCGTTGATGTGATTGGCAATACTTGGTATAGGTGGCAGCATCAGAGGTAAAAAGGCACAATAGGGGTACATATTCACCCGTGAGTATAACACAGTGAGGTATAAGCATGGGACACACCAATGATACCCAGGCCGCTTGCTGCTGCAATCAATTCTCTCACCCCCCATCATGATCAGGTTGGTCTTCCACATCCGACCCGCTTCCCCCACTTTCTAGCGTATTGTGAGCAGGGGGCTCTCCCTCTGCCAACCCCGAAGTACACATTTCTCGCCAGATCACCAGGTCCACTTGTAGCTTCTCGTCCCTACCAGTAAGTTTCATATGTGCTTCTTCGATACAGACCACTCTTGTACATCCTTGAGCCAGACCAGCACTTCCGGGCCCCTCTGTCCCATCCATGTTATGGCCACCCTACGCCTTGCTAACACAAGCATTAATTGTAGCAGTTTATATGGAAGTTTCCTTTTCTTGGGCTTCCTGACGGACGCAAGTAGGCAACTCAAGGGTTCCGGTCTCACCTGAAGCCCCGTGGCTGCAGTAATCCTGCCGACCACCCCGCCCAGAACTGCCTGACCGCTGAGCACTCCCAGGCCAAGTGCAGAAAGCCCTTGGGCATTTATCATCCGTCACATGAAATGCGTTTTAACGATACCGGGGTTAGGTAGGTGCAATGCAAGAAATTGAAGTGCGTCAGTTTAAATCTGTCATTGCTCGAGACAGTGCGTGTGAGGGTTCCTATGTTTGCCCACTGTTTCTCTTCCAACTGGACGCCTAGATCCATCTCCCAGGCAGCCCTAGATGATGGCACTAGGGGCGTGGAGTCCTGTTTCATAGCTTTATAGAGGAGAGAGATCAGTTTGCGACTGCAACCACACGTAAGCATGATATCTAGAGTTTGTGCCGGATGTGGAATGTCCGGGTATTGTGGCCAGGTGACCTTTACCACCTCCTGAATACCTCTATAGTGTAGAAATTGGCCCTGCCCGAGGCCAAGGCTCTCGTCCGCTTGTTAATAAGTGATAAATGTCTCATTGGGGAAAAAGGTCGACAAGGACTTTGCATTCGCCCTCCCTCCAGGGTTGAAACTACAGATGCCTTCCCATGTCTGTAAAGGGTGCCAGTATCCAGATCTGTAAATGTGAAATGGCGCTTTCCTTAAGACCTTTTCATCAAACCGCTGCCACATGTCAGCCGTATGTCTCACCACGTAGGGGAGAGTAGCCGGATTTTTCATTTTTGATCTGACTCTAGCCGTATTCGAACTCATAATCTTCACTAGTTCCCTTATATTGTGAACCTTTTCTCTATTTATCTCTTTACTTGCTGTTTGCTCTATTACCTTTTCCTTCCCCGGGCCACTATTCTCTCCACCAGATTCCCTAGGATTATCATGTCAATTTTGCTCTTCCAAATGGGATAGTGGGGAATATCTATTGGATGTGGCAATTGTAGGGAGGGGAGTACCGTTTGAGCTCCATTGACCACCAAGGTTGAACTTTCTGGGCACTTAGCCCTATGTAAAATATTATGTAAATCTGTATTAGGAGGGTAAACTCCACCCCAAAAAACTGGTCTTTAAAAATAGCCCAATGAAAGAGATTTTATGCTGCTTGGGCTGGGCGTTCTTTGCGTTTAATCTTCGTAGGAGATTTCCCATGATACAGGGTCTGTAAAAATTCCAAATTATATAGTCTCCTGATTCTCTTTAGATTGTATTCCTAACCATGGAACTCTTTTTAAATGCAAGACCTCTGGTGACAGCCGGAATTTAGGTGTAGCCAGTGAACTGACCTATTCCACAGGTTTTCAAGTCCACCTGACCTCCTTTGAAAGCCTTGGCACCCCCTTCATAATAAATAATTGTACAAGGGGTGCATTCACGGGGGAGATGGGGATATCCATTTTTATATAGATCATCGTTCGTACTTATGTCTCCCTCAAAATTCAGAGCACTGTAATTTTTGGCACACACTGGTACTATGGGCGGATTTGAGATTTCAGGAGCAATATAAATATTAATCATATTTTGTCCCTATCAACCTGTTTGTCGCATCCCTTCCAGGATCAGATAAAAAGGGCACCTGATTCCCACTCCCGCCATAATAAGGTATTAATGTCTGCCAATTGCGAAGACGCAATCTTAACAGGAGGGGGGAATTTCCCATTTAATTAAGTCTCTAAAGAGCTCTTTACACTTCCCCAACCATAAACTCATAGCAGGATCTAGTGAGGAGCAAGAGTCCATGGACTCGCTATTGGGATTTAGTGGGCCTCGTACTGCTCTGCAAGATTCCTGACTTTCTACTCCCCCCACCAAGTAGGGCTCCTGCACACCTTTTTGGAATTTGATAGATTTAGTCTTAGTTTTTGTTTTATCAGGCCTCCTCACTTTTCCAGTCTTGGGAGGACTAATTTCTATTTCAGGCTCGCCTCGGGGTCTCTAATACCTCTTGATTCTGATTGCTAACCGGACCTTATGACATTCCTCGATCTCAAAGAGTTTGATTAGATTTCTCTATATTAACATCCACAAGGGCCACACCCAGGCCAAGGGAGTCTCCTTTCAGTTAAGTTTATATCTGCATTTCCCACATTTATGGCCTTCTCTAACATCTGGTCAATTGCAATATTCGTTGGACTTTGCCCACTTGCGGTACCCATCTGCCTCCTTTTCACCATATAATGAACCATAAAAAAAGAAATAGGCAGTGGGCCCCAAAGGGAGAGAGAACCTCACCTAGTAGTTTTATGTTGGACCTACCTCTCCTTTTTATGACAATGAGCTAGATAAAATTATTACTATACAATTAAAGCAAACCCACCCAAACAATTTACACACTCCAAAGAATAATAAAAGCAAGAACTTATAACTAAATGCTCTATTTAATACTAAGAGTCCCAAAGGCTCATTTGAGACTATATACAAGAATAGTGAGCCAGTCAAGAAGTATTATAGATAAGATAGCCCAAAGACCTTGTGCCACAGGCGTTTGGGGGATGCCCCAGCCCAACTTCATCCGGCTGCAGGGTAAACATGCCCGCTTTTGGCTCAGTCTTCACCAAGAGCCCCGTCGTTAATTTATGCTCCTCCGGGTGCTCGCTTGACGTGGTGTGGAACAGGACAGTCTGAGGGCTCTAGCCTCTTACCATTCGACTACATTACACTTGGACATTCTCAGAATCTTTTCAGGTGACATGACTTGTCACATAGTATGTTACTCAGTCTGAGACAATTAGGGTACCCTTGATTAGGTACATCTTGACCAGTGTAACTGGTAAAGTCTTATAGTGTTTTCATTGCTAAGCCCGCAGTTCTTTATCACAGTGAAAATAATAACAGTGAAAATGATGTTGTTGTATGCTACAATGTCTTTTTCAAGATGTAAATTTGGTTAAATACTACAATGTAGGAAAAACAGATCCCACACCATTGAAGGTTATCTTCTTACACAGTTAAGGAAATTAAATCTGCATTTATAGACCGGGGGCAGGATTACCTCTTCCACTGTTATCCCTGTCCTCAAGAAGCCAATGTGTCACCCACCTAAGGAAAACTGTCATCCAATGTTGATGTACTTTCTGGAACACGTGTTAATGTGTGCTCCTTCCCTGCCCATCAATGGGAGATTTTTATTTTTTTTACTTTTACTGTACCACAGTTAGGAAATAAATCTTTGAATGGGTTCTGGCTTCATCATTTCTCTATCCATATCTCACTGTGACAAATCCAAGCGTACCCAAATTTCCAAGGAAAGGTTTAAATATTCAATCAACCCCTTTTGGAATGATCTCTTTCTAGTGGTCCTCCCAATCTGGTGCACACATTCATTTGTGTTGGTTTATCAACCTCACAATTCTTCTACAGTCTTTTTAATGAATTTATTGACTTGTTACAACATGTGTTTCTCTACTTCAGAAACATAAACATTGTCAGGCTCCTTACGCTGCAATCAGAGGGCCCGGCGATCTAATTAGCAGCTGATGCCCTTCAAGCTTGTGTTTGCTTTGTATGACATTTAGCCTCACCCAAATCATTCCTTAGCTTACACATCACAAAGGTCTCATCGTAGACCTGGGGCCAGATGTACGATCATTTCATTTTGTGAGTCTTTAATTGCCATTTTTTATGACTTGTAATTAGGGACTTACAAAATGCGAGTTACAACATTGTCTCAGACACTATTTGTGATTCTCAATGGGGTCGCAATTAATCTGCCTCTTCAATATTCATGACTCGCTGATTGGAAGGGACGCCCTTGAAAAGCCCCTGCATAATAATGACTCACAAACCCTATTTTTTGAGTTGGTAATAGGTTACCAACTTGTAAAATAGGGTCAGTACATGCCCAACAACTGTCTAGCAGGCACAAACAGCACAATTCTCCGTTTGAAAACGCTAAAAACAACGTTGAGGATAATGTAACAGTTTGGGAGTTTCTCCATTTCTTTTGTACTCATTGATATTTTGTGCGATTTAATAACCTACTAAATGGTTTAACAGCCCCACAAAGTGACTGTGCCATTATGTACCTGGGCAAGATCAATACAATGACAGCTCTGGAAACACTTTGAATGTATTTCAACATTAACAGATCCTAGGAACTCTATCCCAGAGTCCCTCAAAGAACTGTCTGTTTTTTTTAGTATCGTGAATTAAGATGAACTCATAGACATCTGTCATCCTAAACGTAAAACATCCGCTCGGTGAGATGGCAATACTAGAATTCATGGCTCCTATTATATCCCATTCCATAAAATAGCTTGGGGTACAATTAACTGCAAACTGTCCCAAGCGAGTAAAACAATCCAGGAGGACCAGAGACCTTGGGACCCACTATACCTCACCTGGTTGGTGGTACATAAATGTTCTGAAAATGAACATGTTGCCTTGTGTCTTATTCATATCCCAAACACTACCAGTAAATGTCTCAATTGTAATTGTTTAGGCTTTGCAAAACCAACTTCTACAATTTGTGTGGGCAGGAAAGAAAGCGTGTACCCAAAAGAGAATCCTGCTTTGTGCTGGGAGGCCTATCATGTCCAGACTTGCTAAAGTACTACAGAGTGGCACAGCTTTGGATAGCAGTGGAATGGGCAGCATGGGAATCTGAGAAACAATGAATGATAATGGACAAGGTAGTGCTGGGAGGATCCCTCTGGGCCAGTATGCCTTGAGAAAGCAGATCACCTCTGAAATGCTTATATGGCTCTCCAATGAGAGCAACACTTGAAGTATAAGACCAACTGGGCATAAAAGGTGGGTTACCAAGTTTCCTAACGTCATACACCAAAACCCTGCCTTCACCCCTGTGGTGGGACAGAAAACCTGCCACAGAAAGGGAGAAAGGGACTGTAGAATGTTCTGGAACACGTTTCAGTAAAGCAAGATTAGGTCAATTCGATAATGTAAAGTACAGTTATCAGGTCATTGAAAAGTAGAGAGTTAAATAATGTCAATTTAGACATTGGGCCTAACACCTGACCAACGTAGTTGAAGCCACAAGAGACCATACACAATTCAAGAAGTCCATCCCGTGGCTGGTAGGATCAGAAGATCAAACCTCCAACATAAACAAAACCCTGGAGGAGGGTAGAATTAGAAACCAGTGAAAATATTCCAAGAAAGGTCAGAGTGTAAGGCAAAAACAGACATAACAGGTAAGAAATGGGAAAACCTTTGGGCAGATATCCCTTAAATATTCAAAAACAAAGCTAGTTTGTCCATACTCTGGAAAATAAAAAATGCCATTTAAAAGCTCCTGGAAGTTGGAATACAATGACTAGGTGCCAACAGGAGACGAGCCATTCAAAACTCACAGGGCAACTTGACCTGCCTGCATAAACATAAACAAAACCCTGGAGGAGGGTAGAATTAGAAACCAGTGAAAATATTCCAAGAAAGGTCAGAGTGTAAGGCAAAAACAGACATAACAGGTAAGAAATGGGAAAACCTTTGGGCAGATATCCCTTAAATATTCAAAAACACAGCTAGTTTGTCCATACTCTGGAAGATAAAAAATGCCATTTATAAGCTCCTGGAAGTTGGAATACAATGACTAGGTGCCAACAGGAGACGAGCCATTCAAAACTCACAGGGCAACTTGACCTGCCTGCATTGGAAAGGAAGATGATCTCTGAGAAAGCCACAAAAATGTCTCAGCTATTCCATGCATCCTTGTTGGTTAGCCGTTGATGGAGCTTGGAGTGACAATCATGGTCCACCGAGATGTGGTCCAGTAAGGTGGGTGCTCCTGCGACCCCATTACCAGAGTGAAGGGTGGTTTTCAGGAATCTAAGACAGCGGCCGGTGCCACTCCTTTGAGCACCTGGGATTTACCCTTTTGACACTATGGAGAATGTCATTCTTTTGGACACATATGCCAGCCACAGCACCTCATGCCGGTTGCCTTTCATTTTTGCACTTAGATTTCAAAGGTGCTAACGTGGTTTTTTCATCTCATGATGTTTGCATGTTCTGTGAGGTAACACAAGGATCCTTTCTAATCTGCACTTTTTCAGACCTGTTGAGCTTCAAATTATATATCCTTTCAGTCTATCCTACTGGGTACCAGCCATTAGTGGAACATCAAAGTTGGCTTGCTTGAATGGTTCCTGGAGCCATGCAGATTCCTTGAAGTGCAGCTTATTACTGTTACACATACATCAGGCTGCAAATATTGGCACACACCCGACATGAGGTTAGATGTTTCTTCCACGGCCAAGCAGCGGTCTTAACCCCTTCGACGCTCATGACGAGCCCAGCTCGTCATGGAGTTTCCATTGACTTCAATGGAAATTACATGGAAGAACATCAGGGAGCTTAGCATCCAAGTGGTTAAATGACCTCAGTAACCGAGTATAATAAATGTCACTTGCAGAAGACTATCTACAGCACAGCATTGGGAAAAACACAAACACAGGACATAGCACATCTCCCTTTTTTTACCCAAAACACAGTGATAACAGGTAGTAGCTTCCAACTGCAACACAAACTATAATTTACACAAGGATTACCAAACACTTAAAACGAGATAAAAGTGTACTGTGATAATATGCCAACAAGTCGGAGAGAGAATTCAAGAACGCATCACATCATTATTATTTGGGGAAAAGCATTTACAACGTGGTGCGAACCACGTGCTGCTGTTACAACGTAAGCACTACAACGAATGTGTCTTTACCACACAATCCTTTACCACGCATATAATCACAACAACATGGCTTAGGGAAAGCAAAGTTGGACTTTAAAGTACAACGCTTTCCCTACTGTTGCACAGACTGAAATTGGAATAGTAAATTATACTGCTTCAAAGTTCAGCGCTTTCCCTAACGAATGTTTTTGAAAAGATATGCATGATATAGGAATGCATGTTAAAGAAGCATTCATTGTAAAGACTACAAAGTAGCGGCGAGGTAAAGGCATGCATTTTACCGACATACAACCATATTATTTGAACGTTAAATCAGAAGCTCACACTAATCTATTTGTATGTGTGCTAACATACTCAAGTTGTTCATGTTGATTGCCACAGTCTAGTATACAGTAAAGCACAAGTTCATGCATCCACCCCTCAGAGATTTTAATTCTAAGGTGTCGCATGGGGAATAAAAGTGACCAGCGAACTGAGAACTAAATGGATAAACAAAGAGGATATTTAGCAATTCCTAAATTGCAACAGATACCGATTCACAAAATGGGTAATGCTAAATAAGATTTAACTACTTTTCCCACATGGAATTAGAGATTTGCGATTATTCACTATTTTTAAATACCAAATTGGAAGCTGGCACTGGGTATGAGTAGCAAATTGTGACTGTCGCACCAGCAGCGAGTGAGGAGCTCATCCATCTCAGGTTGCTCTTCTAATAAAACAGAAACAGAATTTCGCTCATAGCCACGTGTCTAACCAGGAGCCACCGGTTAGGTGAGCAGAAGGAAGAAGAGAAAGTTCAATAACACACAGCTGGAAATATTAGTGGAGGAGTGTGTCTCAGAAAATGACAAGCTCTTTCGGAAAATATTCATGTGAGTTCCAGAAACAACTAAAACCACATTTCTCAAACAGGCTTCCGCCCGGGACAAGGGACGGAGACGGCACTTCTCAAGGTGGTGGAAGAGTCTAGGAGGATCCTGGACACATTTGGCAATGTGGCCATCATCCTCCTAGACCTCAGTGCCGCCTTTGATACGGTAAACCACTGTATCCTATTAGCCCGCCTAAACAAAATTGGAGTCTCGGGAAAAGCCCTTTCCTGGCTTGACTCCTTTCTTGGAGAGAGGTACTTTAAAGTATTTGAAGGGGAGTGTCACTCATCACCGCTACCCTTGCAGTGTGGGGTTCCACAGGGCTCTTCCCTTAGCCCCACACTTTTTAATGTGTATATGTCCGCCTTAGCCGAGATAGTGGCCCCCTACGGAATTGAATTAATCAGCTATGCTGATGACACTCAGCTCGTGGTCTCTCTGAATTAGGCTGATCTGTCCCATACGAGTCTGAGTGACTGTCTTGAGGAGGTATCAAAGTGGATGGGCCAGTCTCAGCTCAAACTCAACAACCAGAAACTGAACTGATGTTATTGGGCAAGAAGGCATCATTTAACTCCCCCAAGCTATGGCCCCCTTCCATGGGTGCTGCTCCTACCCCAAGAAGCGTGATTAAGAGTTTAGGATTCTGGTTAGATGATGACCTTTCATTTAAAGCACAAGCCAGGAAAACTGCGGCCACCTGTTTCGGCTTGTTAAAATCCATATGTAAAATCCTCCCTCTACTTCCCGATAGAGCCAAAAAAATCCTAGTCCAAGCCATGATTTTATCTAGGCTCGACTACTGTAATGCGCTCTATCTGGGAGCCCCGGTCTCTGTAATCCATAAACTCCAGGTAGTCCAAAATTCAGCAGCTAGATTGCTGACGAGCACGAACACCGCTCCTCAGCCAAGCCAGCGCTAAGATCACACCACTGGTTACCGATAAAAGAACAGGTACAATTCAAAGCCCTCTGTATTGCCCTTAAAAATCTGCAAGGCAAAGGTCCCCCGATCCTCACCAATCTGATCAAACCATATAAAATGACCAGAAACCTCCGCTCTAACGATCTGAACCTGGCACAAGTCAACAGAATCAACAACTCCCGCACGGGTGGCCGCCTCTTTTCCTACAACACCTCCAAGCTTCGTCAGGAGCCCAATCATCTTTCTTTTCGTAAGAAAATAAAAACCTTGCTCTTCCCTGGAATCTAACGAACACTTGATCCCTTCTTCTTTTTCAGACCCCCTCTCTGTCGCAGCTACAAGCGCTGGGATGCCTCCGGGTAGCCATGCGCTATAAAATAACTATTTTCATTTCATTCATTTCACATTTGCATAAGGACCCAAAAGCACATAAATGCAGAGGGTGTTGCAAACAGGTCAGTGGAAGAGACCAGGAAGTGCTAGTACAACCTGCACTCCTGCACCAAAGAGAAAACAGCAACCAGAAGAAAGGAGCCTGCAGCTGCAGGCGGAGGACCAAGCACAGAGCCAGCTCCTGCTCTTATAAGAGAATTAATAGAGACAACATTCCAGCCTGAAGTCTTCTCTGGAGTCTTAAATATATACACTTCAGTCAATGTACCTGATGCTCCAATTTAGCTGTTTGCTTATGTAAATATATCTAAATTTAACACTAATACTTTATATAACTTGTAACAACAACAGTAAGGCCAGAGGTTTGATACAAGGTTTTTATTTTCAAAATATTCAAAGTAGTATCTCTTTAAAATGATGAAATCACTCTAACCCTGTTCTACAGACAGCTCTTCTTCCACTGGGGTTGATACCTGGCTGACTGAGGGAGCAAAGAAGGGCCTTGCCCAGGTGTCAGATAACATTTGCTTTTGACAGGGTAGTCCTCTTTTAACTCAATCGAGGTTCCTGGCCCGACCTATATGGGTATACTGCCAGAGGAACAGAAAACCAGAACCACGCCTTCCTCCTGCTCTGGGATCAGTTTGTTCACCTCACCAAGGGGGCTATTCAGCTGCCAGGTGAGAGTGGGAGCTCAAGCACATGGGCCGCCAGTGACTTCTGACAGAGAAGATGTAACATTTTAAAAGTAACTTTTCCAAAATGTTGATTACAAATCTGACTTTTGCAGAGAATGGGTTTGTAATAAATATTTTTAAAAGTACAATAATGAATTACTCTCAAAACTCTCATACACGAATTGCAAATACAAATATACATGTAATTACCATTTTTCTGCTGCTCAAACAATTGTAGTTGAGCATGGATGGTCGGCCAGGCAGCGTTCACGAATGTCTGGTACAGCGGTGACAGTGGGGCTGCTGTGCATACGGCTGTGAAGAAAGCCTTTAATGTCCTAGGTGTTAGTACAGGCCCAGTGGGTTCTGCCAGTATTTACGGCACAGCTTCCGCAGCTGGTTGTGGACCCAAACTGCATTGCTCAGCTGGAAATGAGGTCCCCCACAAATCTGAGGATACTTGGCTATGGCCCCTTCTCTGATGATATTTAATTATATTTTGAAAAAAAGGGCAGGGGCCATCTCTTCACTTCCCTCCACCATGTTGGGGGCAAGATTTGTAAAAGGAGCAGCTGGATGGATTTGGATGCTTCTTTGTGGTGAGAATGGCTCAGAATGAGAACAACATTTCCGACCTCCTCTTCCTATATGTAATTTCCTGTTTATTAGCCATAGGCAAAAATCTCTGCCTTGAGTGAGGAGTCTCCAAGTCAACTACTGATTCTATTTGGGTAAAGTCGAGCTTCTAGTAATCTTTGCTACATAATGAGTTTGATACATGAAATGAAGTGGTTGTGTTTTGCTATGGATTCATGTAATTATGTTGGATAACCAGGTCAGTCAACTTTTTTAAATCTCTGAGGATAGCATGTTATTTGACGACATAATCTGAAGGATGGTATTTATGGAGAGCGTGCTAGACGTCCAACATTTCTTCATTAACAACAGAATGCCCAACTACATAAATTCAGTAGCAAAACTATCAGCTCAAAACCAGATGATTGTGCACCTCCAGACTCTGAACTCTGTTTTGTAACCCACCCCACTGACCTGGCTGAGGGTGTTGATCAGGATCAAGATCTTTATGTAAACTCCATTGTATGATGGTGATGAGCAACACAGAACAGAGTACAACAATTGTTATTGTTATTTTAATTTTATACCGCGCCTAATCACCTACAGGTCTCTAAGCGCCCGGAAAAGATGGTACAGGACAATAACATAACAGGGTCAGAGCAAAAAATAGCATTGGATTATGCCATGCTCAGGCTTCTCCTGAACAATAGCGTTTTCAAGCTCTTTCGAAATCTTAAGAGGTTTCCTTCCTCACGCAGCCCTCCAGGCAGGTTGTTCCACAACTGGGGAACCAATACTGAGAAGGCTCTGCCTCCCTTCGTCACTAGCCTGTAGCGAGAGCAGGTCAACAACTGCGAGTCCGAAGACCGAAGTGTTCTCGCCGGGCAGTACAGTTGTAGGCGCTCCTTGATATAGGCCGGAGCCTTACCATAAATAGCCTTATGAGCTGTACACAAACTCTTAAATTCCACTCTCTCTTTAATTGGAAGCCAATGTAGGCTTTGTAATAAAGGAGTGGCTTTAGACCTCCTAGGGAGTCTAAAGATCAATCGGGCAGCATCATTCATCAAGACCTGGAGCCTATTAGTAAGGGTTTTCGGTAGGCCAAGATAGAGGGCATTCCCATAATCGATTCTGGAAATGATAGTGGCAGTTACTATTGATCGCATCATGGGCTCTGAAAGGATAGGGGACAGCTTCCGCAGTTGCCGAATGATGTTAGTACAGCTGCCTACCACCGACGCGATCTGAGGAGCCATCGACAGGTCAGCGTCCAACCTAATCCCCAAGCTTTTTACAGCCAGGCTTGGTTTTGGGGCAGGGCCCAACTCCATAGGCCAGTAGAGGTCACTCCAAGGTGAGAGAGTGGATGGTATAACCAAGATCTCAGTTTTGTCAGGATTGACTTTTAAAAGGTTATCCGTCATCCATCGCACCGTGAACCTCAAGATGTTCTGGGATTGGAGTTGTGCAGCCGTGGTGTCATTTATACTTAGCAGCAGCTGCGTATCGTCCGCATAGTTGAAGACTTTACAGTCCATCGCAGCCAGCGCAGCGATCAGTGGTTGCAGGTATAGGTTAAATAGAAGCGGGGACAGGGCCGACCCCTGCGGTACTCCACACTTTAAGATCCCCACCTCAGATGTTTCATCCCCCAGTTGTATCCTTTGGGTCCTTCCTGTAAGGAAGGATTCCAACCACTGAAACGCCGAACCCTTAATCCCAAAGCTCTTCAATCTATCCAAGAGCAGGGTGTGGCTGACAGTATCGAACGCCGCTGATAAATCTAATAAAATCAGGGCGCTCGCTTTCTTACAGTCAGCCCTACCTCTTAGTTCGTCCAGCACCGAGAGCATCACCAACTCGGTGCTGTGGTGGGCTCGAAAACCTGCCTGTCTATCATGGAGTAGGTGGTGAGATTCCAGATAGCAGGACAGGGACTGAAGAACGTGTTGCTCAAGGATTTTTGAGAGAAAGGGCAGCTGGGAGATGGGTCTGTAGTTCTTCAACACAGCGGGGTCCGACCCCAGTTTTTTCAATAAGGCGCCTCCTTAAGTTCACTCGGCAGATATCCCATGTCTAGCGATCTGTTGAGGAGAGAGATGATATACTCCTCTAGTAGGGGACGCGCAATGCGAAAGATCTCAGGTGGACATGGATCAGCTGGGGAACCAGATTTAATTTTACCCATCAGCTGTGCCAAGATTAGTGTATCCATCTCTGGGAACACTTCAAGAGAACAATCGCTTGCCTTATTAGATGTTAAGGCAATGGCAGTCCCTGTTGCCGCCACCTTCTCTATCTCCTGGACAATGATCTCCACCTTCTCCAAGAAGTAGGTCTGGAAGGTGTTACAGTCAAAAGGGGCCTTAACATTGTCAGGCTTCTTACTCAGCTCAGCCAATATTTTAAAGGTTTCTTTCTGGATATTAGTGGCCTTGCTTAGGCGCGACTCAAGATAGTCCGCTTTAGCTTGAATCATGAGTTTTTTGTATTGGTGGAGGGAGGCCTTATAGATATTCCTATCTATATCCTGCTTGGATTTCCTCCACAGCCTTTCTAATCTCCTTAACTTTGTTTTGGTTTCCCTTAAGAGCGGAGTGAACCAGAGAGCTTTCCCTGAGCCCTTGATTTGCTGTGTTCTCACTGGCGCTATCTGATCGATGGCCCGAGTCATACATCTTGTTAAATCAGAGTATTCTCGGTCCAGATTACAATCCAACTCTAAAACCTGGGGAGGTTCCAGATGTGCCTCAGTCAAAGACATCAAATTGACTTCAGTCCATTTCCTGGTTTTTCTAAACCCATGTGAGTGACAAACGGCCCCATTGTTAAGTGGGACCTCACATGAGACCAGACAGTGTTCCGACCAGACACAGGGCGCTGCCTCACTGAATGTTAGAGTGGCATCGGTGGTCCACATAAGGTCGAGAGTGTGACCTTTTACATGCGTTGGGGCATCCACAATCTGTATAAAGCCCAGTGCGGACATTAATGTGTCTAACTGGCGCATGGGTGAGTCCCAGTTGGGCTTATCCCAATGTAGATTAAAATCCCCTGTAACCAAGATTTTTGTATATCTTGACCTAAAGTCAGATATAATAGGACAGAATAGGTCAAAGAAGGTAGGGGTTGCCTTCGGCGGGCGATAGACAGACAAGATCACCCAGCACACATTGTGTACGGTGACCTTTACCCCGAGGAGATCGGCTAGATCAATCGTCTCAGTTAGTATCTTTTCGACTGTCATGGTCTTCCTGTACAAAATAGCTACCCCACCCCCCCGTGAGCCCCCTGGGCGGTTGTGCCACATTATGTCATATCCGCTTGGAACAGCGGCGATGATATCCGGCAGCGAGTTCTCATCCGTCCAGGTCTCCGAAAGAGTCAGGACATCGATGTCACTGTCCTGAAGCATATTATATACCTCCAGATGATGGCAGTGCAGCGAGCGGGTATTAAGGCTAGCTATTTTTAAGATGGGATGTTTATTCAGGGCAGATGTAACCCCAACATTCCGGAAAATACTGTTCTTTTTAAGCAACAGCAGGACCGCCTGGTCCACCATGTGTTCACCTCTATTCAAGGATTTAAGCACCTCTGGGGAGTATATACGACGATGACCAGCCGTCCCAGCCCCTGCGCCCGTTTGTGCGCGGACGGGCGCAGACGGGCTGGACTCTGGCGTGACTCCGGCGCTGCTCCGGCGAGCCCGCAGCGCGTGCCCGCTGCGCGTCAACATGGCCCGTTTTAAATACCGGTCTAGCGTCCTTGCGACGACTAGACCGTGCGCAGCTTCTCTGAGCCGCCCCCCCAACCCAAGATGGCCGCCGCAGTGCTGCCTACCGGGAGAAGGACCCGCTCCAAACGCGGTGACAGAACGATTATGGTGCAAGTAAGTGGGTCGTTAATTAAAAGCCTAAAAGCGGCAACAATACACAACTAGATAAACAAAAAATCAGCGATTTTAAAATTTCCTTGTGCGAGCTCCTGTGAGCGCGCTGCACTCTATAGTGCTACTTGCTCCGTTATCCTGATGGTTTCCAATCTTGCACACAACTTCTGGGGCGTACACACTATTTTGATTATTGACATTGCTGTGCGTTTTTGCCACTACCACCACGATGCCTATTTTTTGGATAAAAGCACACTTTCTACAGCTTTTTAACATAACATAACATAACATAACATAACATACACCAAATCCCCCACCCCCACGTATCGTCAAAACATCTAAATTGCGGCCTGTGGAGACCTAAAGAGCATGAATATTGGCTCTTGTACGGATGTGTTCCCAATTGTGTCTCCGCAGACAAACTTAGGGGTACACCGTATGGCAACTAACGCTTGGAAAAAATATAAATTTAACAGGGGCCCACTATTCTAATTGTAGTACACTATGCATGCTTAGCAAGATGCAGAATGGGTCATGTATGACAATTGTGCTGTAGAGAATTGTGATTAGTGTTGAGGTAGCACACCCCAAATACAAATAATACAAATGTAGGCCGAGGTGCAGTGTGCATGTCGTTGCTTACCAAGAGGCCACATGTCACCGAAATCCCCACAACCAAACGACGTACAAGAGGTGACTGCCAGGAAAGTAAGCTGTTATTTTAGCTTTTAGTACATTCAGCATACAGATCAGTAAAGCAGTCCCTCACAAATCGCAGACAGCCTGCACATTGATGAAGTCCCAGCAATGTCTGTTGCTAAAAAGGTGTGCTGTGCCATGAGTTGGCTGAAGTTTACATGGGTGCAGTCAATGGCACCCACCTAGTACATGGGGAAAATTCCCTTGCCACCCTTTGTCTTTCTGGCAGTGACTGGCAACGACTGTGGCTCAGTGATAAACTGGTGCAATCTACTGTTTATGCATCTCAGTGTGTAATGCAAGCTGCAGGATTGGCTTGTCTATGACATGTCAACATTGTCACAGGAGACCTTCTGGAAAGATCCAATTGCCATGAAATGGAGCGCAGCTAGTATTCAGTTTATAAGCTCATAGGCATGTAGGTGAATCGTATTCGTGTTCCAAATCAGTAACCCAAGGCCATGATCACATCAGGTGGAAAGCAGTATCTGGACATACCAATGATATTGATCCTTTGCCTGTAAACCCTTTCTCTGCTTCTTCTCAAATAATTCCTTCGCAAAACAAGGGACAAACCCAAAAACATGTTCAAAAACATAGTGAAGGCAGGAAAAACATTTTGCTGTGTGGGTTCCTTTTTTATGTGGCCACCCTGACTGTGATTGGCGGATGTAACAATGAGCATCTATCCTTTCATTACCAGGTTTGTTCCATGCATTGAATTCATTGTTTGGTTCAAAACTTTTATTGAAGTAACAGTCATAAAACAAATTTAAAATATTATAAATAAGATATAGTGAAATGAAGCATTAACATTTATTAAAGTGATGTATACATGTTTTGACATTTTTTAGTTCTATTGTATAAATAGATTATATCTTTTATATTTAGTTTATTTAAGTATATCACAAATAGGTATTAAAAAAAAGTAGTAATTGCATTAGCCAAACATAAGTTGATTTAAACATATTTAAGAAAACTATGCATATTTAACATTATTTTCTATGTGGTTTTTAGTTTAAGTTCCTGCTTCCACTATTTACTATGGAAGAGTGCTGGCCATGTGTGGAGTTTGACTTACTACTGTTTCTTCTGGCAGGAGTAACTTTCGAAATTCAGTTTGCAAATATCAATGGGCTTACTTTTTTTGTGGGTGGGTGATGTTCCTTTCTATACCCCTCCTTATAGCCCTCTTTTCATCTGTCTAGTCCCGTTAAGTAGTAAGTAGGCCCCTATGTCCACCCAGTCCTCTGGGTACCTCTCACATTTATTACTACAATGTATACTTACATGTGCAGAGACTTCCCGGTTGGGACGGAGATCTCCGCACATACATTGATAGGTTAGGTTGAGGCATAAACACCACCCATTGCGTTGTGAATAGCATTTTGTAGTATGTTTTGTAGTGCTATAAAATGTAAACAAAATGCGGTTTGTGAATACAGCTGTCAGTCTACCAGGCTTCCGGCAAACTGCTCAACATTACAACTCTCAAAGGCTCACCAACATAGCAACTAATGACGGCCATTTACATAGAGACAGGGAACAGATTCAGCACATATACCATTCTCTCCTTCCCAAGTACTGTCCCAGTGGATCCCAGTGTTGCATATATTCGGAATGAGCATTACAATTACTAAAAATGTAAGCCAGCCATCAGATTTGGTTAAACTGACTCTCCCCATAAAGTGGTGAGATTACATGTTCCCAATAGTGGTACCAATGAATCTTCTGTATGATTTGGGGATGTCTTTCACATATCCCAAGAGAGCGACAAACAGAGATAGCTCAGGCGAGACTAAATTTATTGTTTTAATGTATTGTTTTACTAAAGACAATGGTGACTACTTTTAATATTTTAGTTTGTTGTTTTACAGCGTAAACATTTCTCTCACTCGCACGCACACCAACACATGCACACACACGCATACTCACACATGCACACACACACCCACACACACACACACACACACACAGACACACATACATACTTGGGAACAACAAGTACACACACACACACACACACACACACACGTATAGGAACAGCAAGTACAACACTTGTATAGTAAATAAAGTAATGTTTACCCTAACCCCCTAGAGTTACAGGTTGAAGATAGAAGTGACATTCTGAGGCCACACACAGAGCATTAAAACATTTAGATACTCATTTGAGTCACAAACATGACTGCAACGTGATCAAGGATTGTTGAAGATCTGGATAGTTTTATTACAGCATTAAGGGGTTGTTACTAAATTGTGCATTTACTGATAAGCGTGATAAGTATATAAAAGATCAAATGATGGAGTACACATCATATAAAAAAAGACAAGCAAAATGATGTGGCGCATGTGACTCGACACTGAAAGAATCATTAGCTATAGCTGTGAAATACACTGCATTGCAATGCAGTCTGAGATCTTTAACAGTCTGGTTTTCTCTCTGTTACTCTACCTGATCTAAGCCCTTCCTCCTCATTCCTTGGGCACTTCTTCTGTTGTAGATTATACTTTCTGCGCCTAGGAGGTTTTTCTCACCAAGGGGTTTTTTCTCACTGAAAACTGTGATTTTTTCTAGCAGTCAACAACTCTTCACACATAATTCTATCAAGTTAAGGGTCAGTGGCACCTGGAAGGAGTCGCCCTTACCTCGGGAAAGCCATAGACAAGCCCCAGAAGAGTCCAGACCCTAACAATAGCATGAGAACTAGAGATTAAGGGCCTGATTTAATTTTTGACAGCCAAGACTACAGCGACCGCCGAATTTAGAAAGGACTGCCAAGATGCCAGTCATTTCTAGAGCATTGGCAGGAACTGCTGTCCCAGCGGTTTCACTCAATGCTCTTTGGAGTTACAGCATCAAACTATTTACTTTTTTGTTTTGAAATAGAAAATGCTGTTCTTGCCCTGGGAGTCCTTTCCCATGGCAAAGGGAGCATTTAGCAGTTTCAACTGCCCTTCATAACCAGGATTTATCTGGCGGTGACAGGCAGCAAAAACTGACCTCTAATTCTGCCCATTATGTGGGCATAATTAAAGGTCTGTCTGCAACAGCCCTTACTCTGCAGGGCCAGCCTTAATTTCGCAGGGCTGTCTTAGGTGTTTAATCATGGCAGAGACCGAGTAGTCTTTGCCGTGATTAAACTTAAGGTCCGCCCACATCTTGATGGGTACACCATTATCTTTTGAGTACATACACTCCAATGCCTTTGCCACAGAGTATCTATACCACCAAGATACAAGCCCCTGAGTGTTAAGTATAGAAATTAAGGCAAATGAGAGAATAAAGAGTAATAGAGGCACAACAAGAAGCACTGGAGGAAGAATGCACAAATATGTGTATATATAAGACCAAAATGTATGTGAAATTGACTAAGAGCACAGATAGATATACAGGGAATAGCCTGAAAAGATTTGGTAAATTCAGAAGCAATTGCATAAAATGTGGTAGTACTAGTCACTGGTCAGATGACAAAGGCTGACTGACTGAAAAGCACTTGTGTGAAATGCTGTATGACATTTTATGTAAGTCTGTCAAAGATGAACAGAGGAATGAATTAATTAATATGATTAATAATGTAATTTTGGATAGCAAAATGGCGGTGATATGCATAATACTAGTGTCTATTATGTACTGAGTTTAGAAGGCAGGAGTAATGGGAAAGATACTTACAACTAAATTCAAGAACTTGATTGTGATGACTTTAGAGAAAAGAATGTAAAAGATCCAAACTGTATCAGAAAACGAAGGGCCCCATTAGGATGGCGGGCGGATTGCCCCCGCAGGCCAGGCGGGGGCAATCCGCCCACCATCCCTGTTGAAAAGACCCCCCGCCATATTATGCCCTGTTGCGGGCCCCCAAGGACTCCGGGGTGGTGGGGGGTGCACATGGGGGTACCTATGGTAACCCCCTGCACTTCCATGCACAACATGGCAGGCACCGCGCGCCACAATGTTAGGGAAGCATGATGCGCCCGCCACTGTGGCGGGCGCATCCTAATAGCATAATAGCAACCACGGGACCCCCGGCCTTATGGCAGGCGGTCCATTTTCATGACGGGATGGCGGGCGGACAAAGTCCGCCCATCATCCTAATGGGGCCCGAAGGGCCCGATTCACAGAACTAATTTAAGACAAAATCCTAAACTTACTACCATTTTGGTATTCACAGAAGGAACTTACTCATTTTGGTATTCACAGAAGGCCTTACTCATTTCGGTATTCACAGAAGTTAGGAATCCTATCTTTAGGACTCCTAAATGCCTTCTGTGAATACCGAAAGTCTTAAAATTGGGATTTTTATCAGTTTAGTTGTAGTAAAGTTAGGACTCCTAACTTTAGGACTCCTAAATGCCATCTGTGAATACCGAAAGTCTTTAAATTAGGATTTTTCTCAGTTTAGTAGTAGTAAAGTTAGGACTCATAACTTTAAGACTCCTAAATGCCTTCTGTGAATACCGAAAGTCTTAAAATTAGGATTTTTCTTAGTTTAGTAGTAGTAAAGTTAGAAAAATACTAATTTTAAGACTTTCGGTATTCACACAAGGCATTTAGGAGTCCTAAAGTTAGGAGTCCTAACTTTACTACTACTAAACTGAGAAAAATCCTAATTTTAAAACTTTTGGTATTCACAGAAGGTATTTAGGAGTCCTAAAGTTAGGAGTCCTAACTTCACTACTACTAAACTGAAAAAAACTCCTAATTTTAAGACTTTCGGTATTCACAGAAGGCATTTAGGAGTCCTAAAGCTAGGACTCCTAACTTTACTACTACTAACCTGAGAAAAATCCTAATTTTAAGACTTTCGGTATTCACAGAAGGCATTTAGGAGTCCTAAAGTTAGGACTCCTAACTTCTGTGAATACCGAAATGAGTAAGTGCCTTCTGTGAATACCAAAATGAATAAGTGTCTTCTGTGAATACCAAAATGGTAGTAAGTTTAGGATATTGTCTTAAGTTAGTTCTGTGAATCGTGCCCGAAGTGTTGAAGTAGAAGTGTTAATGATTCAGACACACAATACAACATTATTTCTCAACAAGGCTGTGAACACAGTGATTGGAAAAAACAGGAGGATTTATTAACCCAATATTAGATCGAAAGGTTACAGTGCAGAAAAAAAGGACATTGCCATTACAGTATAGTTTGTAACAGAAATAGCACTCAAGGGCAGAAACATAAACAACAAGGTATACATAGCAAAGAAAGGTGCAATCGAATGTTGCATCTCCTTTAGTATGGCTACATCAATCAGCTTAAATCCAGGGAAAAGAACAAACAATGTTGGTGAAGCCAATTATAGAAATACAAAGCTGGATTAACAAGTACCCATCTGTATTTACAGATCAGTGAGGCTAATCAAAAGATTTGTTTTTAAAATACCTTTACAAAAGAGCACACATCCTAAGGTGCATAAAAGTTAGAAGTGTGCACTTAGCAATCAGAGATTATATGAGATTCTTAAATGACGGGGAGCTGGGATTATATATAAAATGCGGTCATTGGAATGGTTTGTTCTTACAGTAATAGCACGAAAGATAATTTGGTTAGAGTGTGCATGGATTTATTCCATTTTACTATTTCCAACTGGGTAGACAGACATCCACTACCTAATATACGAGCAAATTTAGCCACAGTTGGTAAAGCTGAATGGTACTTCACCATTTATCCATCCTCAGTTTAAAATCACATTGAGGTACATTTTGCAAGTTGTGATTTAACCTCATTTGTAACACTGTGTGGGGTATTCCAGTATAAGGGTATGCCTTTTAGGCTATCATCTGCTCCAGCAGTTTTCCAAAGAATGATGACAAACATTTTTGGGGGCTTGTGTTGAGTGTGGTATTTCCAAGATGACCCTTTAGTATATGATAAAACTGAAACAGAACATGACAGCACACTAAGTAAGGTTCTAGAAAGACTAAGAAGAAAAGGTTTGACAGCGAAAGACAAGTTTAAATCAAATAATGTAATGTATTTGGGGCATAATATTGATAAAGATTTAATCAGAACAAGGGACAAAATTGTGAATGTGTGTTGGACTTGGCCCTTTTTGCAGGGTCGTCCCTGAATTTTTTGCCATCCTCCTCTATTTTTTCTGACCTGTTGTTGGCTGTTTTATGACTCTGGGCACTTTACCAGAGCCGATCAGTGCTAAAGTGCATATGCTCTCCCTATTGTAAATTGATGTTTGGATTACTGATTCCATGATTGGCTGATTTGGTTTACTGGTCAGACCCTCGTACAGTGCACAGAGTCTGCCCATGGCTTGTAAACCAAATGCTGCTAGTGGGCTTGCAGCACTGGTTGTGCCACCCACAGAAGCGGCCTGTAAAAGTGTGTCTCAGGTCTGCCATTGCAGAGCCTATGGGCAGTCTGGTACTGTCATGCTGACTGGGCAAGTGCACCCATTTGCCAGTCCCTAAACTGTCTCTTTTCTTCATATCAGAAAGGCTATGGTAGGCCCTAGGGCAGGGTGCATTGTAAGTAAAGGTAGGACATGCCCTGGTGTGTGTGGCATGTCCTCATATTGAATTACCTCCATTTTCGTTTTTCACTATTGCAAGGCTACCTGTTCTCCATAGGCCAGTATGGGCAGTTAGATTATTACATTTTATAATCCTAACTGACTCAGGGAACATGGTAGAAATACGAGTTTAGAAGGTCTGAATAAAATACATCTTTTAGTGAAGTTAGTTTTTAACAGTCTGTGTTTGAAAATACCACTTTTAGAAAGAAGTATTTTTCGTGTCTAACTATCCAGGCATGCCTCTGCTAGGTTGTGTATTCCTTGTCCGGAGTTTGAGTGACAGGGCTGGGGGATTCCAGGAGACAGAATGAGTCAGCTCAGTTGTGAATAGACAGATCTGCATCTAGATGGGAGGGAGGAGTTGCACCTAGGACCTGAATAGAACAGTGCCTGACCCCCACAGTGCTGGCTCCACCTCCTGTGAGGCGTCTGATGTTTCTGCCCTGCACTGTGAAAAGAAAGAAGGAGTCATGTAAACAGAGTGCTCCAGAACTGGTTTAGACTGGGCAAAGGCCCCTCTGCAATCAGAAGACAAAGGATTTTGGGGTATAAATATTGGGACCCTGATCCCAAGAAATTAGATCACTTTTGGACTATAAGAAGAAACCTTTGCTGAGGAGAGGAACCTGAAAAAACTGAGGAGAGACTATCCCTAAACTGAAGTGCTGCTTGGGGGATTGGCCTGCAGTGGTTACCTGATTGTCAAAGGAAGGAGAAAGGAACTTTGTGTGCTTTATTCCAACTTGTGAAGGATCTCCAAGGGCTTGGAAAAGAGCTTGCCCCCTGACCGAAGTCTCAGGACCAGTAGACTACACCAGCATTTGTGGATTGCTGCTGGGAACTCTGTTTCAGTGGCTTCCGAGGCAGGGAGCTGTGACTGACTCTCACGACCGGCCCGGTGTCCTGTAGGCACCGCATCGAACAATGTCCACTTCGAACAACGGAAGCTCTGAGCTCACCGGCTCCATCCTGACGCCGTCACCGAGCCCTTGCCTGCACCGCGACTTGTGGACACCGCAACGTGCAATGCCTCGCTACACTAAATTGAACTGGTCTGACCGACACGATCACTGTTGCTGACTTCGAGTCCTGTGAACGCTTTGGAGTTGGGCACCGCTCGCACACTTCGCGACGCACCGCCCGACTCGTACCGCTGTCCAGACTGATAGATGCCAGCTCCCTCTGTCGCCGCACCGCAATCTGCAAGCACCGCATCGAAGCACCGTCTCGCCCTGCAATGTACGCCTCAGACCCACCGACTCCGTCCACAGGCCGTTGCCTGCACCGCATCGAGGGACACCGTGTCCTGCAACGCTTTCTTTTCTGCAACGCAATGAACGCCGGAACCAGCTCGCACGCCCGTGCCTGCCGCATCAAGTATAGGTACAGTGACCGAGTCTGTCAACACTTGAGTAGGCCCATATCGACGCGGTCCGCTGGAATTGTTAGACTCTGTGTTATTTTATCAACGCTGTAGCCGGACAGGACAACCGACTCGCAAAGAACTTTGATTTAAGCCTTTTTAACAAGAACTCTTGATTTCTAATAGTATTGTGGCTTATTGTTGTTGTTTATGGTCTTGTGGTAACTCAATATAAAAGATACTTATTTTTATAAATAAACAACCTGTGTGGTGTCCATTTGTAGGGTTGTCACTTGATTACTGTATGTGTTCACAAATGCTTTACACTTTGCCTCTGAGATAAGCCTGTCTGGTCATGCCAAGCTACCAAGGGGGTGAGCAGGAGTTATTTTAGGAGTGTACCCCCTTACCCTGACTAGAGGAATGGTTCCCTATTTGTCACAAGTACCTACCTGTGCCAACTAGAGACCCCCAATTCTAACAATGTCATACAAACTTAATAGTGCCTGAAAATGAGGATGCTTTGAATAGTACTAAGCTCAATGGAATATTATTGAAATCTTGTAGTGCATTTTACTGAGTTGACTAAACACATTAGAAAAAGATTAAAGAGGGGAAAATGGACATGGGAAAAGTGCTGCTATGAGGAGCTGGACAGATTAAAAGTGGAAATCAGGAAAGCCCAATCATTAGGAATATTTGATATATCAAGTAACTCTATAGTCACCATAGTTGCCACTGAACACACACTTGGGACTACTTCCAGTCAGTTACAAAATGGTGAAAAAGCTATAAGTGTGCATGGATCAGTATCCTTTAGTATAAATGGTATTCATTAATGGGCTCTGAAATATCTGGCAACTGATGTTTGGGGAATACCACAAACGGTTGGTTGACATGTTGACCACTTAGGAGCCGATTACGATCTTGTTAGGAAACTTGTGATAGAGAATGAAACACAGTTCTGCTCTATGGCAGTTGAGAAGTATCTTAAAGAATGGTATATTAAACATGTGAAGTAGCTGTATATAATCAAACACTAAAAGGTTGGTGGAACCAATCTGTAGAGTAATTAAGGACTGTATTCAAGCTGCTGCACTCAATGGGATACCTTGTGTGGAACAGTATGGCCATGTAGAACAAGTGAACATTATTGCCTCAGGGCATTTACCAATAATGACCGCAAAAGAAAATTAAATAATTATTTACTTTTCTCTTGTCGTCGTCTCTTGAATTTCCCCCCACACCCCCATCCGGCCCCACCATTCTTAACTGCAGCGGCTGGGGCTGTTACTAGGGGAGAGCGCCACCAGAACATCACTTTTTTGCCATTACGGTGGCGCAATGTCCTGCATCATATTTACAAAGTGGCATTATACTACTTTTTGTGGCTTAACGCCGCTTTGTAAATATGGTACCCTTTCACACAGGTATCTGCGTGAAAGATGTGTGCGCCTAAGGCAAGCCCGTCTGTGCCCGTCCGTGCCCGCTCTGGCCCAGGGGCCAGAACCCCTGTTTGTTCGGGGAGGCAAGGGGGGATTACATATTCAAGAGAAGAGCTACTCAAGCTAGCCAAACCTATTAACACTCCATGTAGCCATAGCATAAACATTGATCATATGAAAGCGAAATGCGAGCACTGCAACACACCCCTAACTCATAGTTTGAGCAAGAATAATGGAAAGCTGCACCTAGCTCTACTATACTGCCGGTCCCTAGCCAAACATAAATATGGGATTCATGACATGCTCAGGGACCGGGCACTGGACGTTCTCTTCCTGACCGAGACATGGCTTAATGAAAATTCTACTCCAGATGTCTTGGATGCTATTCCCCATGAATATAGTAAGGCAGGATCGCATAGGGAAATCAGGTGGCGGAATCTCCATAATATATAAATCAACGCGGAAGTGTGAGGTAAAAGAAGCAGACCTTGAAGACTGCGAAGCGTCTTTATTCATCCTAGCAGCATTGGACGATAATACTTTAGCGGGTTTACTAATTTATCGTCCACCAGGTTCACCATCCCAATTTATTAAAAGCCTAGCAGAGAAGATAGTACACCCAGCTCTAAGACATAAAAATGTTGTGGTATTGGGTGACCTTAATATACATTTCGATAATAAACATAAATCAGAAGTGAATGCAATATGTGAGGACTTATTGACACTTAACCTAATACAAAAAGTAGAAACCCAAACCCATCTAGGAGGTCATATCTTGGATCCCATTTTCTCTAATATCACGGAGATAAAGGTAGCCACTCCATGGCCAGTACCCTGGTCAGACCACTACCTTATCCGATTCATTGTACCTTCTCATAAGAAGAAATCAGAACAACAGTCTAAGGAGATCCCTAGCAGAAAGTGGAATAATTTCCACCCCTTCACCTTCACCATAACACTGATGGAGAAAAAGCCTACGTTGGATAGGGACATCAACCTAGCCAACGGGGATCTTGAATCATGGATCACTGAAGCGCTAGATAAGGTAGCGCCGTTGAGTACGAGGGTCCAGAGAAGACAAATGGCTATGGCACCTTGGTTCAATGACGAATTAAAATTGGCCAAAAAAAAGTTAAAAACTTGAACGGAGCTGGAGGAAGGAATATTGTATTACATCTAAAAACAACTACAATAGTAAACTAAAACACTACCATGCATTAATTAAGAAAACTAGGTGTATCTTTTATACAGAGAGGATTGAAAAGGCGAATATTTTCTCAAAAGAAATGTTGAGTATACTTAAGACCCTTAGAACACAGGAATCCAGAGAGGACTTTATCGCCTCTACTGAGAGCTGTAATAATGTGGCATATTTTTTCACAAATAAAGTCACTGGTATATACGACACTTTTCCGGCGGAAGCACGATTAGGAATAGGCCTAGCCTGTGACAGTCAGACCAAGTTTGCAGGGCAGACACTGGACGAACTTAAGATTCCGGACATAGAGGAACTTACAGCCATAGCGAAAGTATTTAAATTGGGTTCTCCGCTGAACCCAGCTGGACCAAAAATAATTAAGGAGGGTGCTACAGTAATCATACCTTATGTGTCGGAGCTTATCCTGAGCTCCTTCCGAACTGGCATCATTCCTATTAAATGGAAATAGGCTATTGTCAAGCCACTCAAAATAAACTGTCATCGGAACACATAGTACTAGAAAATCTTCGCCCAATCTCTTTACTACCGTTTGTTTCAAAAATAGCAGAAAAGATAACAAACAAACAGTTAGTGGACCATATAAGTAGGAACAATATCCTGCATCCAGCTCAATCAGGATTTCGGAGAGCTCATTCCACAGAGTCTGCGTTACTTTTGGCCTCAGAAACCCTGAGAAAGTACGCAGACGGAGGACAAACGGCTGCCCTGATCTTATTAGATCTTAGTGCGGCGTTTGATATCGTCTCCCATAAACTGCTCCTCTACACGCTAGAGATGTGTGGCGTCAGAAAGATGGCACTAAGATGGGTGACCTCTTTCCTTTCAGCACAAAGCTGCCAAGTCGCGCAACAAAGATGTGTATCTGACAGCATCTCTTTGCTTCAGGGGGTCCAACAGGGCTCCATTTTGAGCCCTACATTATTCAACATTTATGTGGGTTCATTGGCAAAAAGAGTAGTGAAATATAATGTGTCCATTGTCTCCTACGCTGACTATACGCAGCTTATCGTGCTGCTCTCACAAAATAATCAATCAATCAATCACAGACATTTATAGAGCGCACTACTTACCCGGAGGGTCTCAAGGCGCTTGGGGGGGGGGGGGTGCTGTTACTGCTCGAAAAGCCAGGTCTTGAGCTTCTTCCTGAAGGAGAGGTGGTCTTGGGTCATGCGCAGGTCGGTCGGGAGGGAGTTCCAGGTCTTGGCGGCCAGGTAGGAGAAGGACCTTCCTCCTGTTGTCGTTCTTCGGATGCGGGGGACGGCGGCGAGGGCGTGACTGGCTGATCGGAGGTGGCGTTTGGGAGCGTAGAAGTTGATGCGGTTGTTGAGGTAGATCGGGCCTTGATCGTGTAGGGCTTTGTGTGCGTGGGTGAGGAGACGGAAGGTGATTCTTTTGTTGACGGGGAGCCAATGCAGGTCTCTCAGATGTCCGGAGATGTGGCTGTGTCGTGGGATGTCGAGGATGAGTCTGGCTGAGGCGTTCTGGATCCGCTGGAGTCTCTTCTGGAGCTTCGCGGTGGTTCCGGCGTAGAGGGCGTTGCCGTAGTCCAGTCGGCTGGTGACGAGGGCCTGGGTGACCGTCTTCCTGGTCTCGGTGGGGATCCACCGGAAGATCTTCCGTAGCATGCGCAGGATGTTGAAGCATGACGAGGAGACGGCGTTGACTTGTCTGGTCATGGTGAGGGAGGAGTCCAAGATGAAGCCCAGGTTGCGTGCGTGGTCTGTCGGTTTGGGTGCGGTGCCCAGGGTGGGGGGCCACCAGGAGTCGTCCCAGGCGGAGGGCGAGGAACCCAGGATGAGGACCTCCGTCTTGTCTGAGTTCAGTTTCAGGCGGCTGGTCGTCATCCACTCGGCTACGTCTTTCATCCCTTCGTGAAGGTTGGCTCTGGCGGCGGCGGGGTCGTTGGTCAGGGAGAGGATCAGCTGGGTGTCGTCAGCATAGGAGATGATGTTGAGGTTGTGTTGGCGTGCGATGGCTGCGAGGGGGCTCATGTAGACGTTGAAGAGGGTGGGGCTCAGCGAGGATCCTTGAGGGACGCCGCAGATGACTTCGGTGGCCTCTGACTTGTATGGTGGTAGGCGGACTCTCTGTGTTCTTCCGTCGAGGAAGGAGATGATCCATTCCAGAGCCTTCTCCTGGATTCCGACGTTGCTGAGGCGCTGCACTAGGGTGCGGTGGCAGACAGTGTCGAATGCAGCGGAGAGGTCTAGAAGGATGAGGGACGCTGTTTCTCCGTTGTCCATCAGGGCTCGGATGTCATCTGTGGCAGCGATGAGGGCGGTCTCGGTGCTGTGGTTGGCTCGGAAGCCAGACTGTGAGGGGTCGAGGGATCCATTCGTCTCGAGGAAGGCGGCCAGCTGTTTGTTGACGGTCTTCTCGATGACTTTGGCTGGGAACGGGAGGAGCGAGATGGGGCGGTAATTCTTGAGTTCGGTGGGGTCCGCTGTAGGTTTCTTTAGCAGGGCGCTGAGTTCGGCGTGCTTCCAGCTCTCTGGGAAGGTGGCGGTGTCGAAGGAGGTGTTGATGATGTCCCGCAGGTGGGGTGCGATGACAGCGTCGGCCTTGTTGAAGATGTGGTGAGGGCAGGGGTCGGTTGGAGATCCGGAGTGGATGGAGTTCATCATGCGGATGGTGTCTTCGGTGCTGATCGGAGTCCAGGCGCGGGTGGTGGTGGTGGGCGGTGGTTCGGTCGTGGCGTGCGTCGGTTGAGCGCCGAAGCTGTTGTGAATGTCCGCGATCTTGTTGTGGAAGTAGGAGGCGAGGGAGTTGCAGAGGTCTTGCGATGGGGTGATGTCGTTTTTTCCGGCGTTGGGGTTGGAGAGCTCTTTCACAATGTTGAAGAGTTCCTTGCAGTTGTGTGCGTTGTTGACCAGCCGGTCCTTGAAAGCAGTTTTCTTGGTGGCTCGGATCAGTTGGTGGTGTTTCCGGGTGGCAAGCTTGAGGGTGGTCATGTTGTCCGGTGTTGGTTCCCTTCTCCAGGCGTTCTCGAGGGCTCGGCAATTCTTCTTGGAACTCTTGAGTTCGTCGGTGAACCATGGGGCCTTCTTGTTGCTGGGTCTGCTGGGCGGGGTCCTCAGTGGGGCGAGTTCGTCCGCGCAGCTGCTGATCCACTTCGTGAGGTTGTCGGCGGCCTGGCTGGGGTTCGCTGAGCTGGCGGGAGGGTGCTGGCTCAGGGAGGCGGCGAGCTGGTCGGCTGTGATCTTGTTCCAGCTTCTTCGAGCAACCTGTTGCTGGTGGTGGTGGATCGTCGTTTTTCTGAAGGTGAAGTGGACGCAGCTGTGGTCCGTCCAGTGGAGTCCAGTGGCGTGGCTGAAGGAGATGTCTTTGCTGGATGAGAAGACGGCGTCGAGTGTGTGTCTGGCGAGGTGGGTGGGGGTGGACACCAGCTGCTTGAGTCCGAGGTTGTCGAGGTTGTCGAGCAGGGTGATGGTGTTGCGGTCATTGTTGTTCTCCAGGTGGAAGTTGAGGTCCCCCAGGAGGATGTAGTCAGCGGAGGGGAGGGCATGCGGGCTGACGAAGTCGGCGATGTCCTCGCTGAATTGTGTGTGTGGCCCCGGGGGTCGGTAGATCAGGGTGCCTCTGAGGGTGGTGTTCGGGTCGGTGCGGATCTGGAAGTGCAGGTGTTCGGCGGTTGTCAGGGTGTCGTCGGTGTTGGTCGTGATGTGGATGGTGTCCCTGTGGATGATGGCGATGCCTCCTCCCGTCTGCTTGACGCGGTCTCTGCGGGTGATCTTGTATCCCTCTGGGATGGCGATGGCGATGTCGGGTGCTGAGGAGTCGTTCATCCAGGTTTCCGTGAGGAAGGCAACGTCAGGAGCTGTGGTGTCGAGGAGGTTCCAGAGTTCGATGGCGTGTCTGTGGACGGAGCGGGTGTTGAGCAGGATGCACTTGAGGTGGTTGCTGCTGGTGCTCGGCTTGGCGGGTGCTGGTGCGAGGCAGGTCCGGATGCAGGTGAACTTGCAGGCGTGGCAGCTGAAGGGTCCGTCTGTGTGCTTCGGAGTGGCTCGGTAGCATCCAGGGATCCCGCCGGTGTTGAGTGCGATGAGTTCGGTAGCGTTGTAGGACAGTCGGGTCGTCTTCCGTCGGTGGGGGCCAGGGGTCCTGGCGCTGGGCGCGGTCCAGGCGCGGACGGGCGCAGACGGGCTTACCTTTGGGGCGCCTTCGGCGCACAATCGGCGCGCCCGCTGCGCGTGACCGCTGCGCGTTCGCACGGTCGCCATATATGGCGAAGTGCGAGGGAGGGCGGAGCAGCTGGGAGGCGGGAGCGGGGAGGGTACAGAAAGAAAAAGGGGGCGTGGTTAGCGGCGGTGGCGGGAAGCGGGGAGCGGGTAGGGAGGAGACCGGGGGGGAGCGAGAAACAGGCGACAAAAACAATTATACAAATTCACAAAGCAATACAAATGAGCAAAAGCTCTACAAGCAGAGGGGGACACAGCAAAAGAACGGCTGCAGGTCAGGCGAGCACAGCGCTACGCCGTAGGAGACCACGCCGCTCGGTGGCAGGGGGCGTGGTCACACGGCGGCGGCCGGGGCAGCGAGGCAGGCAGGCGGGGAGCACACGCAGCAGCTGGTGGCCGTGCGGCACGGGGGTGTCCTAAACTAGGACACACTCACCTGCGTCGCACGGTCGCCATATATGGCCAAGTGCGAGGGAGGGCGGAGCAGCTGGGAGGCGGGAGCGGGGAGGGTACAGAAAGAAAAAGGGGGCGTGGTTAGCGGCGGTGGCGGGAAGCGGGGAGCGGGTAGGGAGGAGACCGGGGGGGAGCGAGAAACAGGCGACAAAAACAATTATACAAATTCACAAAGCAATACAAATGAGCAAAAGCTCTACAAGCAGAGCGGGACACAGCAAAAGAACGGCTGCAGGTCAGGCAAGCACAGCGCTACGCCGTAGGAGACCACGCCGCTCGGTGGCAGGGTCGTGGTCACACGGCGGCGGCCGGGGCAGCGAGGCAGGCAGGCGGGGAGGACACGCAGCAGCTGGTGGCCGTGCGGCGCGGGGGTGTCCTAAACTAGGACACACTCACCTGCGTCGCACGGTCGCCATATATGGCCAAGTGCGAGGGAGGACGGAGCAGCTGGGAGGCGGGAGCGGGGAGGGTACAGAAAGAAAAAGGGGGCGTGGTTAGCGGCGGTGGCGGGATGCGGGGAGCGGGTAGGGAGGAGACCGGGGGGGAGCGAGAAACAGGCGACAAAAACAATTATACAAATTCACAAAGCAATACAAATGAGCAAAAGCTCTACAAGTAGAGGGGGACACAGCAAAAGAACGGCTGCAGGTCAGGCGAGCACAGCGCTACGCCGTAGGAGACCACGCCGCTCGGTGGCAGGGGGCGTGGTCACACGGCGGCAGCCGGGGCACCGAGGCAGGCAGGCGGGGAGCACACGCAGCAGCTGGTGGCCGTGCGGCGCGGGGGTGACCCAAATAAGGAACAAGCAGCTTTACACTTCTCAGAATGCCTAAAGGAACTAGCAGATTGGATGCCCAAACAATGCCTCAAGTTAAATGGGAATAAAATGAAGGTGCTGATAGTGGGTAGAACACCTTCCATCTGGTCGACTGCATGGTGGCCCGACACATTAGGCCAACTACCTTCCCCGAAATCAACAGTGAGGAACCTCGGGGTCTGGTTTGACTCAGAGTTGACATTTGAGAGCCAAATACAAAAGATAGCGGGGAAATGTTTCGGGACCATGAAAATGCTGCGGAAAGTACCAGATTTCCTACCACCAAATGTCAGGAAAACCATTATACACTCGACAATAACATCTCAATTGGACTACGGGAATGTCCTGTACCTCGGTACTACGAAAAAGGATCTGTATAAACTACATATAGTGCAAAATGCAGCGGCACATTTGGTAGTGCGCCTACCAAGAAGATCAAACACTAAGAAATTCTTGGAAGCCCTTCATTGGCTTCCTTTGGTAAAGAGGATAGTGTTCAAGGCAATGTGCCACTGCCACCGCATTTTACAAACAAAAGGACACATATATCTACATTCCCTAATCACCAAATATTCACCAGGACTCAGTCTAAGATCATCAGAAAATGCTCTAGTGACTGTACCTAGAATCCTCAGAGCCAGAATGGGGGAGCGCTCTTTTAGATATCGCGCTGCGAGAATCTGGAACAGCCTCCCGATGAACTTAAGAATTGAATCATGTGAAAACAGTTTTCGTAGGCAGCTAAAGACCTGGCTGTTTATACATCCTATCCAAAGTTAAGACCTGTACTGATCAACCTTAACAGACCTGGCATGTTGTAATCTTTTTTCTCAGAGTTAGCTTTAAGCGCGGGGACACACCGATGGTGTAGCCATGCGCTCTATAAATGAATTAAATAAAATAAAATAAATAAATAAATGGATGTTGCTCTGGGTGTTCCACCACAACACCCATTGCTTTTTGGCACGCCCCCAGATTTATAAGGCGGTGTAAATCTGAGGCAGCCCCAAAAACTAACGCCATGCAATAGCAGGTGTTAGAATGTCGTAACGAGGAGGAATACTTTCTCCTCGTTTCTTTTTTTTCTATGTGTGCTGCATTCTGCAGCACACATAGAAGGAGAAAAATGCCATTAATTATTGCTTATGTGCAGGAAGGCGTCCCTTACTGCACAAAGGCAATCATGTAATGGTTATTTGCTACTTCTATGTGTGCTGCAAAATGCAGGACACATAGAAGTAGCAAATCCCCATTATTGTTTGTTTATGTGCAGCAAGGGACGCCTTACCGCACATAAACAATCATTCCCTGCCACGCAGGCACCTTTGCACTATGGTGTAATGGTGTCTGTGTTGGCGCTAGGCAGCTATTTTTAGTACCAGCTATAGGGAAAGAACAGAGGTTTACCGTATTGTTGTAAATACGGCGCATCTGTGCGTTTTTGTAATGGCAGAGTGTGGCGCTGCCAAATTTACCGCAGCTCTCTGCTGCGTATTTCCTTGTAAACATGCCCTTATATATTCCTATTTGGGCATTAACTGCATGCACCAAGTTTCTTGAAAATGGATTTTTCTTTTTTTGTAACTAGAATTAAAAAAATCTTTACCATGATTGTGTCTATTCAGACCAGCAATGTTACGTTGGGGTTGACAGCTCCACTGTCTACCAGAGCTTTTTTCACTACTCTTCTAAAATATACATACAGTAGGGATCAGGGAATTGGACAGATCTCACCTTATGCTGGTGGCTACTTCGTATATCCATCCACCTCCTCCGCACTAATTTGACTGCACTGCATGAGGTACCGTGTTTCCAGCAGGTACAGGGACTTTTCTGTGAACGCAGACGCCGTCTTGGAAAGAACGCTTCCTCCATTAACAGCAAAACTTTCTGCATTTTGTACAAACATTTGTCCCCCTTTTCAACAAAATAATGTATGTGTGCAAAACTGCTACACAATAAAAAGGCAATTTAGCAAGCATCATAATCCATTTACACATTTCAGTGTGCATGAGTCCCTTATGAAGTTCTGCCCCTGAGATGGGGTATCAGAGGTTATGAAACAATGTTCCTGGGTACCTGAGATGACTTTTCTGCAGAGGCTTTGGCTCTATAGCACTCTGTGTGTCCTAGTACATGAGATGGAGGGTCAAAGGTTTTGAAGCTAAGTGCCTGAGTTCCTTTTATGAAGTATCATAGTGTTTGACGTTTCATTCCTGCATACCCAGGATGGAAGATGGCTTGTTTTGTAACTGTGTCCTTGTGTCTCTGAGAATGATGAACACAGTTTATGAAACTCTACTTCTGGGTCAAGGAGATGAAGGTTACATGTTTTGGCACAGTTTGCCTGGGTCTTTGAAATTAATAATTAGATGTTATGACACCCTGTGCCTGGGTTGCTGAGATAGGTGATTGCTGTTTATGGAACTCTGTGCCTGAAAGAGTGTGACCGCTTAAAGTCAAAAGACTGGAGTGCCTAAAGTTCTGATGTTCTGCAACCAAGTCCACAAGATGAATTATTGCAAATTAGCGACATGTTGGATACTCATCCTGATGAAAGACCTTTCAAAGGGTGATTGGGGGAACACAGCTTGTGAAAGTGACAGCACCAATAAGGTGCTAGCTATTAGCTCACGTGTAAATAACACTTGCACATGATGGCCTTATAGTCTACCGCTGTCAAAGACAGGATATACCTCACAAAGCACAGTAGGAGGGCACACACAACATCTTCCTCTCCCTACAAACTAGGTATAAGGCTGGGGGGTCAGTCTCCAAGTTCTAACCGACTGCTCATTCCCGATACAACATGGATATACATGGTGTGGGATGTACGACATTACAACGCATGCTTTTACCACGCATGCTTTTACATCGCAGTTTTTACAACGCATACCAATAGGGTTTCCCCTAGTGTTTCACTTCATACATACACACAGACTTCACTCTGCTTTCACCTAAATGTCAGCAACATTTTATAAACCCCCCAAAAAACAAAGAAAGTTATAAAAAAGATATAGGACTATAATCCTGTTTTCTAAAATAGCACATTAAAATTGATACCACACACATTTATCGTTCATACACTCGCACACAGACAATTCTCCAGAAGTGTACAATAATAAAAGGTAGTGTGGCTGAGACCCTACAAATAATCTTCAAGGAGTATCATCTCTGGTCATTATGTCAACAGTTGTCCATTGCTAAATTGAATTCCACATATAGATCCCGTGCACTGCGGATCCTGCTTTACTGATCTGTCAACATGTTTCGGTGCAAGCTATTATTGTCAATCATCTTCTTCAGGACTATCAATATCTCTACTCCCCAATATCTTTTCATTCACAGCCAAATACTGATCAACTATTAACTTATTAACTTCCTGCTGCATCCTTTTTTATCTTCTTTGCATAGGGTTTATCTGGAATTTATCTATCTATCTGAAGAAACAGTCCAACCCGTCTGTCTTGCACACTGGATATCAAATGTAAAAATACAAATAAAATCATTTGATACCACGATTACAAGAAGGACCAGTGTGACTGTTTTTTCAGATATTGCAAGGTGAATAATAGAGCAGAATTGGAGTGTGACACCTTTGCCACGTGACAAGCCACTGAGTTTGGCTCATAGATTCGGTTTACCCACATCACAGGATGGTCCTTGGGCAGTGGCAGTGCGCTTTATGAGCACCATATTCATTCATTCATTAATTTATTCATGCATTCATTCATTCATTCATCATATTGATTACTCAAGGATCAGGAGCGCAATGACTTTCAGAATTTGTGTTAGATTTCTTTCAGCCAGAAAGGACAGTGGGGATCACTGAAGCTAAGAGTATATGAAGGGGTTATCTGGATTAGATGAGTGGATTATTAAGGGTCTCGAATTCTACAGAATATAGAAAAGAGGGAAACATATCAGGCCTTACTTATGAAGGCTTGTGACCCATTTATGCCGTCGGTGTCACTTTCTGTGACACAGCGGGCGCGTAAATAATGTACCACATTGCGACATTTTTAAAAAGTGATGTTTCTAAGCATATGCGTCACTTTGTAAATGCCTGCGCTACATTATACCAGCAGCAGGTATAATGTATGCAGGTTGGGCGTTCCTGTGTGAAAAATCCATCAAATTTTATTGCGACACTTCTAGAATGCTGATGCATCATCATCTTATGCCTGCTTTGCAGCAGGCATAAGGGTGATGTAGGGCAATGGGAATAGGCTTCCCCATGCATTGCTGGAGTTGTGTCATGCTTACGACACAACTCTAGCAATGCACGGGTTTTGCGGCAGCAGATACATCAGGATTCCTGACGTAGCTCTCATTCCTTGCGACATGGTGCGCCGTACAATAAATACGACGCATTCATCAATGTACAACATATTTTACATCAATCAGAGCCTGTGAACTATTATGTTCAAAGTTGGGAAAGAAGGGGGCAATTTCTTAACTCTTTATTTTGCCCCATAACAATCAATCTGCATCAAGCTCAAAATTTTCATTGGCAACATCTCAACCCATATAGGCTTTTGAACTCGGTCTACCTCATGACAACAAGGAAGGGATCCCTTCCTTGTTGTCATGAGGTAGACAAACTGTAACACACACTTGCTTACCATACTATTCCATTTGTTTTTGTTGTGTAGGACCTACACAATCAAAACAAATGGAATAGTATGGTAAGCGAGTGTGTGTTACAGTTTGCCAATCTATTGTACCTAATCCAGTGTATTGCTTACCTCAAAAATCAGTTAATGGTGTGCACAGGCACTAGTATAGGTCCTAGTTCTTGGTAGGTATGCAGAACAGGAACCTATAAGAACAGTCTTACATTATCATATCAGTAATGTCCAATCATTTATAAGACGTGGGGTGCTGGGCACGGGAAGTACTGTGGCTGGTACTTACACTGTGAAGGGAAAATGCATGAATTATTGTAGGGTCATCTAAAAATGATAGGACCTTCAATAGGAGATGTTCTAATGGATCTGATCCCTTCTACTAATGGAAGCTATCAGTTCTATTTTTAATGCAACGTACCAAGTGCACTGTTATAAGTGCAACAATAAGTGCAACCAACACCTAACCCTGACTCCCACTTATACATAATATACACAATGGAGCCATGAGTAAGTGGCGAGATAAATCACCTTATTGGAAATATCAGTGCAGCAACAATATAATGAAACTTGGGACAACTAAGTAGTTTAAGCCCCAAAAAATTGAGTACTATCACTAAAGGTGTGTCTCTCTTTTACACACTTGGCTTAGAAAAAGTATACATCAAAAAACAATAGCATGTTCATCACTAAATATGTGTCCCTACTTTAAACATGTTCCAGAGAGAAAATGTACAAGTCTCAGCTGAGGCCCATTCAAAAAATTTGACATTTAAATGGAAGCTGGTAATTAAACGTGTGACACATGTAATGCCCATATATAATGTTGTTGTATTATGATCTCTAAACATAGTGAGTTTGGCTAGGTGGTGTGTTGTTGTTAGTTACTACACAATCCATTAACGGGGATTCTTAGACCGCTTACAACATCATTTGGTGTTAAAAATATTCTTTTTCCTTCCGAGCAGAATCATTCTGGAATTATTTATGAAATGGAAATGGAAAATTAGGAAGGGCCATGCCAAGGGCGTCCCTTTCTAATAGTGTGTCATAATGGTATGTACCATTGTTTTGCGACTGCATTTGCGGTGGCAAAACTGTAGCAGATTACCATCTAATTCAAGTAGGTGGAAAGCCACTCGCAAACGGGAAGGGGTCCCCAGGGGGCCCCTTCTCCTTTGTGAATGGATGCGAAAATATTTTCAAGAACCACTGCCAACTCTTACAAAATGAAACAGAAACGCTTCATTTCCATTTATTAATGCAGCCCGTTTTCCTTTAATGAAAACAGGCTGCAATAAAAAAAACTGCTTTATTGGAAAAGTAGTCACAGACATGGTGGTCTGCTGCCCCCGGCAGGCCACCATCCCTGCGAGTGGTGGGCATTCCCAATGGGTCGCAATTGCAACCTGCCACATGAATATTGATTAGGCAGGTAATTTGCGATTCCATTAGGAATCGCAAACAGTGTCTAGACACTGTTGTATATTCCATTTTACGAGTCGCAAATTGCATCTGGCCTTTAGTGCGTTTCAGGAGCACAAGTCAAACAACTAGCTTCAAGCAGCATGACGTACAATTGTAAAATAAGAACTGCAGTTTATCTACAAAAGGGAAGTGGCAACGGAGAGAGTGAAATTTCAGTGAGTGATGTGTTAATTGAGTAATTTAAAAAATGTTGGGACAGTTTTGAATAGCCCCAACAAGACGCTTGCGGGTATCAAAGCGCTTTACAGTGCAGATATATCAACATAAAAACTTGAAAATACAATGAATTAGGTGACTACAGTAGTAGTAAACATTAAATACTTATTCTTTGACAGATTTCCAAAGAAAAGCCACTCTAAGGTATAGTTGCAGGAAGACTTGGATTTCATTAAATAGCATTGTAGAATTTTTTCAGGTAGCCATCTATCTTCTGGAGGATGTAGTGTCCCATCTCGCACATACCTCTCCACCCCCGTCTGTTTTTTTGACAAACCCAAGTCTTGACACCAGGTAGACATTTTGGAATGATGATGTTGATGTTAATGTTGACTGTAAGATCAAAAATCTGTGACACAGAGTCCATGTTTATGTTTTTGTGATTTGTATTGCACGCAAATACCCGAAGGTGTCTCGGCGCATGTGTTTCTCAGGACAGAGCACGCTGAAAGAATCATTGGTCAAATAACCAGGTCTTAAGAAGATTTCGGAAGCTGGTGAGAATGGGACTGCGTCTGATGGACAACGGGAGTGAATTCCAAAGCTTAGGGGCGGCCACTAAGAACCGTCTATCTCCCCATGTGGAAGTTCTCGTGCGGGGGACTGAGGGGAGACAGGAGCTGGATGAACGCAATGGTCTGCTGGGAGCATAGATGTAGAATGGGTTCCTCAGGAATCGTGGTCCTACGTTATGAACTGCCTTATAGGCAATGCAAAGGGCCTTGAATTTGATCCTATTTCTGACCCGTAGCCAGTGCAATTGACGTATGGCCGCTGAGGTTGGGTGACATTTGGGAATGCCAAGCAGAACCCTAGCTGCCGCGTTCGGAATTGATTGCAATTTGTTAAGGACCTGTTCTTGTGCATTAAGGAAAAGGGCGTTGCCGTAGTCTAATTTGGAGAATACGAGGGTGGAAATCAGCGTTTTTCCTGCAGAAGGGGGAAGATAAGGGAGTAGTTTCTTGATTTTCCTTAACATATGAAAGGAGGCAGATACCACAGAATTCACCTGATGTCTAAATATCAGCTTGTCGTCGAACATGACCCCGAGGTTTCTGACCTTGGCCACTGGGACCGGAGGAGGGCCGATTTCACTTGGCCACCAGCCTGAGGACCATTTCGGCAAGAGATTTCCAAAGGTCATGACCTCGGTCTTGTCCGAGTTTAACTTTAAGCAATTATTCAACATCCAGGACCCGATGGCAAGCATCCCCTCCTGGAATCTCAAAGCAACATCTGCCCCATCCTTATGCACTGCCACCACCAATTGGGTATCATCCGAATAGGTGGTTAGACTCAGCCCATGTTGCTTGATGACCCTCGCCAAGTCCGACACATATATATTAAATAGCGTTGGACTTAGCGCTGATCCCTGGGGCACCCCACATGGGAGAGTGAAGATGGGCAAGTAATAGTCCCCCAGCTTCACCGAATACGTGCGGTTTGCCAGAAAAGATGCGAGAAGATCCCTTGCCAAGTGATTGATCCCCAAAGCTGAGACACGGTCGATCAGAGTGGAATGATCGACCGTGTCAAAGGCGGCGGATAGATCCAAAAGAATTAGAGCCGCCACCCCCCCTTGATCCAGGACTGCCCTGATCTCATCAGAGGCCTTTAGTAAGGCGGTTTCTGTGCCGTGGCCCTTTCTAAACCCAAATTGGGTATCATCCAAAAGCTGTTCTTGCTCGATTACTTTCGAGAGCTGCTGATTCATAAGAGATTCAAATATTTTGGAGGAGAAAGGGAGGCAGGCGATGGGTCTATAGCTTGCAGGGTCCGACGGGTCCAAGGAGGGTTTTTTTAACAGCGGTTTAATGACTGCTTTTTTCCAAATGTCAGGATGAGTACCTGTTGAGAAGATGGAATTACAGATATCTGTGAGGGGTGGGGTAATGACCTCCATGATGAGTTTGAGTATGGTAGGTGGACAAGGATCTAGAGGAGAGCCTGACCTAATGAAAGAGACAAGATGACTAATCTGTTCCGTAGAAACATTGAGAAAGTTAGGCAAGATGGGTAGCGGAGATGAGGTCAGAGGACCAGGATGTAAGCCCTCCGGGTAATGTTGGGATGCGAAGGCTGAGTATATATTAACAACTTTGGAGGAGAAGAAATTTGCAACGAAGTTACAGAGATCTTGGGTTGGCTCAATGTCGGAGCGGGTCGGGGGGCTGGCGAGGGAATTAACTACTTGAAATAACTTTTTTGCAGAGTTGCTAGCAGACTCGATTTGTGATTGGAAGTAGGAGCACTTATGTGTAACGATGGAGCGCTTGAAGGAAGCTAGCGCAGCTTTGTAGGTTTGTTTCTCAGGGAGATTATAGTGTTTGCGCCAGTGTCGTTCAAGGTTCCTACAGTGTTGCCTCTGGAGTCTGAGGTCCTCTGTAAACCATTACGCAGATGGAGTGGCCCGATTGGGAAACACCGCTTTAGTAGGGGCTACCCGGTTGACAGCGTCCTGGACCCAGTTGTGCTACATGTCTGAGAGTAGACTAGGGTTACCAGTGCTCTCGTAGCAAGAGGTAGTGAGAGTGTTAGACAGACACTAGGCTTTTCCAAGCTCGGGTGGTCTTGGGCATGTGCGCTTTGTGCTGGGGTGGATTAGGATTATGCGCTTTGACCTTGAACATAACTGCAGCGTGGTCTGACCATGCCAAAGGGAGTACCGTGGGCAGTATGATATCGGGATTATTGGTAAACAGCCCGTCAAGAGTGTGTCCTGCTAGGTGAGTGGGGCCTAAGACTAGCTGTTGTAGACCAGCTGCTTGCAAATCAGTAATAAGCTGGTTTGTGTCCCTATCGCTAAGAGGTTCCAAGTAAAAATTAAAATCACCCAGTATGGTATAATCCGGGGATCCCACCGATGGTTCAACAAGTTAATCCAGGGCTAGAAGGAAGCGCTTACGGGGACCGGGGGATGATACAAGAGGGTCCCTTTGAAGGTTTGATTATTGTTGAGGGCGATGGAAAAAGCAAAGGCCTTACAGTCAGGGCGGCCTACAGGCTCTATTTTTATTTGACGACCTGTGTGTTTTCTTGTGTAGGAGGCTAATTTTGGAAGACTCATGACCATTGCCCAACACAATTATGTCTGCTGCTCACCAATAGAGTGCTAGATGCTCCTCTGGGAGGTTGAAATAGTGTTCTGTTTACCATAAGTGCTTCCGTACGCATGGCCAGTATTGACAGGAGTAATGGATTGTAGCAACTGGTTGACAGTCGTGGGGTACGCACATTTTAGCTTAATCCCAGGTAGGGATACTGCCTCTTGCCTCTCCCAGTGTCACTCTAATTAGTTTTATGACTGGGCCCTGGATTTCTCATGATTGCACGTGGTGTGAATGAGTGCTAGTGAGTACATGAGAGATGGTTAAACAATGCTTACGCTACTCTGTTTCCACCGTTATTAAATTCCTCCGATGGCCCTGTGGAGTAAGTGCTGTCAAAGGCCAACATCTAATTCCGCCCACATAATTTAGATGGGCGGAATTAGAAGTCAGTTTTTACTGCCCATGACTGCCAGTAACACCCTAGTAGTAAATAGCAGTGAAAACTGCTAAATTCTTCCATCGCCATGGGAGTGGACTCCATTGGTGAGAGGAGCATTTTTTTTTCAAAAAGAAAACCCCGCTTTGGGATTTTCTTGACGGAGCTCTGCACCAAACTGCAAACATCACTGAAAGCAACCGCAGTGACGGTGGCCCCTGGCGGCCTGCTTGGCGGTCATTTATAAATCTTGAGGATGGTACCTCCGTCAGGGCAACTGAGTAATTTACTCTGTTGCCCTAGTGGAGAAATGGGCAGTCTGCCAGATCACAAATCAGCCCCTTTATCTAATCTAGGCTACATATTTACAGTGGATGTATGACATTACAACGCATGCTTTTACCACGCATGCCTTTACAACGCGGTTTTTACAACGAAAACCTTTACAACGCATAGCGCTTTGGGGTGCTGGATAGTGAAAAGTTTAATTTACTATTCCAACTCCAGTCCCCGTGGACACTAGGGAAGGTGTTGGATAGTAAATTAAACTTATTCCCTATCCCAGAGCGCCCCCCAGCGCAATGCGTTGTAATGGTTTGCGTTGTAAAAGTTGCATCGTAAAGGCACTGCGTGGTAAAAGTTGCGTTGTAAAGGATGTTTCCGATTTACAGCACTAACCATTTGCATGAACTCACAACACCCCATTATTGATCACACCTTACTGTATTAATCTAATCTACCACAAAACACAAAAACTGGAGTTAATGCATAGATGAGGGACGCAGACTGTGATTGTGATTAGTATCAGGATAATGAATGTGTCATAAGACTTCTCTAAGATACCAAGCATATTTCCCTAATGATAAATAATCTTTTCCTCCTTGTACAAAAGAATAGCACTATTGGAACAACATATTTATTGTGAGAATTACAAGTTCTAGCTGAAGTAAGCCTTTTAACGCTCAGCACTCCCCAATATTGAATAATGAATCAATAAATTAATAAAGAAGCTTTATTTCAATCTCTAGGATTAGCACTCTCCAATATTGAATGAATGAATAAAGAAGCTTTATTTCGATCTCTAGGATTATAAAAGCAACATACATTTTAAACACACACTTTCATATACCTAGATAACAGAGTTGATTTTTATTCCAATACAACCCCTTACTAAAACCAAATATATCTTCTCCCCTTCAAACAATTTCAAGATGTAAACAATTATTATAAAGTGCCAGTGTGAATGCAATTAACATATGACCATCTGGTATAAAGACATATTACTTGTTAAAAGTTTCTACATGCCTTCTTAAAAAGGAGTAAAATATTAGACCTATCTTTGTCATTTTGCACATTACAGACAACCACATACTTATAAATAGGTGCAGCAAACACTCAATATAATGATGCTATGTCAATCAATCAATCAATCATGCCATTTGTATAGCGCACTACTCACCCGGGAGGGTCTCAAGGCGCTTGGGGGGAGGGGTATGCTACTGCTCGAACAGCCAGGTCTTGAGTTATTTCCTGAAGGCGAGATGGTCCTGGGTCAGCCGAAGGTGGATGGGGAGGGAGTGGCAGCCAGGTAAGAGAAGGATCTTCCTCCGGCGGTGGCTCTTCGGATGCGTGGTACGGCTGCGAGGGCGAGGCTGGTTGACCGTAGCTGGCGGGTGGGCGTGTAGAAGGTCAGGCGGTCGTTGAGGTACTTGGGGCCCAGGTCGTGGAGAGACTTGTGTGCGTGGGTGAGGAGCCGGAACGTGATTCTCTTGTCGACGGGGAGCCAGTGCAGGTTCCTCAGGTGGCTGGAGATGTGGCTGCGTCGGGGGACATCCAGGATGAGTCGGGCGGAGGCGTTCTGGATGCGCTGGAGTCTTTTCTGTAGCTTGGCTGTGGTTCTGGCGTAGAGGGCGTTTCCGTAGTCCAGTCGGCTGGTGAAGAGTGCCTGGGTGACAGTCTTCCTGGTCTCGGTCGGGATCCAGCGGAAGATCTTGCAAAGCATACGCAGGGTGTTGAAGCACGATGAGGAGACGGCGTTGACTTGTCTGGTCATCGAGAGGGAGGGGTCCAGGATGAAGCCCAGGTTGCGTGCGTGGTCGGTTGGCTTGGGTGCGGTGCCCAGGGCTGGGGGCCACCAGGAGTCGTCCCAGGCGGAGGGCGAAGATCCCAGGATGAGGACTTCCGTCTTGTCCGAGTTCACTTTCAGGCGGCTGTCCTTCATCCACTCGGCGACGTCTTTCATCCCTTCGTGTAGGCAGGTTCTGGCGGTGTCGGGGTCTCTGGTGAGGGAGAGGATCAGCTGGGTGTCGTCGGCGTAAGAGATGATGTTGAGGTTGTGCTGGCGTGCGATGGCTGCGAGAGGTTTCATGTAGATGTTGAAGAGGGTGGGGCTGAGTGAAGATCCTTGCGGGACGCCGCAGATGACTTTGGTGGCCTCGGAGCGAAACGGGGGGAGGCGGACTCTTTGTGTTCTTCCGGCGAGGAACGAGGTGATCCACTCCAGTGCCTTCTCTTGGATACCGATGTTGCTGAGGCGCTGGACTAGGGTGCGGTGGCAGACTGTGTCGAACGCAGCGGAGAGGTCCAGGAGGATGAGGGCCACTGTTTCCCCCTTGTCGAGCAGGGTCCGGATGTCGTCGGTGGCTGCGATGAGGGCGGTCTCGGTGCTGTGGTTGGCTCTGAAGCCAGACTGCGAGGGGTCGAGGGATCAGTTCGTCTCGAGGAAGGCGGTTAGCTGTCTGTTGACGATCTTCTCGATGACTTTAGCAGGAAAAGGGAGGAGCGAGATGGGGCGGAAGTTTTTGAGATCGGTGGGGTCCGCTGTAGGTTTCTTCAGGAGGGCGCTGATCTCGGCGTGCTTCCAGCTCTCCGGGAAGGTGGCGGTGTTGAAGGAGGCGTTGATGATGTTCCGGAGTTGGGGTGCGATGGTGGAGTCGGCCTTGTTGAAGACGTGGTGTGGGCAGGGGTCGGTCGGTGATCCGGAGTGGATGGTGTTCATCGTGCGGGCTGTGTCTTCGGTGGTCACCGTGGTCCAGGTGCGAAGGGTGGCGGTGGGGGGCGTTGGTTCGACGGTTGGGTGCGTGGGTGGGGCGCCGAAGCTGTTGTGGATGTCGGCGATCTTGCGGTGGAAGAACGAGGCGAGGGAGTCGCAGAGGTCTTGTGACGGAGTGATGTCGTTGGTGCCGGTGCTGGGGTTGGAGAACTCCTTGACGATAGTGAAGAGCTCTTTGCTGTCGTGGGCGTTGTTGTCCAGTCGTTCCTTCAGGGATTTCTTCTTGGTGGTGCGGATGAGCTGGTGGTGCTTGCGGGTAGCGTGTTTGAGGGCGGTCATGTTGTCGGTGGTCCGGTCGAGGAGCCAGGCTTTCTCGAGGGTGCGGCAGGTCTTCTTGGAGTCCTTGAGGTCGTCGGTGAACCAGGATGCCTTCTTGCTTCTGAGTCTGCTGGGAGGGTTCTTTAGTGGTGCGAGGTCGTCGGCGCAGGCGGTCAGCCACTGTGTGAAGTTGCGGGCTGTTTCGTTGGGGTCCGTTGTGTTGGCGGGTGGGCTCTGGCTGAGGGAGGTGGCGAGCTGGTCTGCGGAGATCTTGCTCCAATTCCTGTGAGGTACCTGTTGCGGGTGGTGGTGGGTCGTGGATCTTTTGAAGCTGAAGTGGACGCAGCTGTGGTCGGTCCAGTGGAGTCCGGTGGCGTGGCTGAAGGTGATGTACTTGCTGGAAGAGAAGACGGGATCAAGCATGTGGCCGGCGTAGTGGGTGGGGGTGTTGACCAGTTGCTTGAGTCCGAGGTTGGCGAGGTTTTCCAGCAGGGCGGTGGTGTTGCGGTCCTTGTTGTTCTCCAGGTGGAAGTTGAGGTCCCCGAGGAGGATGTAGTCAGTGGAGAGGAGGGCGTGCGGGCTGATGAAGTCTGTGATGTCTTCGCAGAATTGTGTGCGTGGTCCTGGGGGTCTGTAGATGAGGGTGCCTCTGAGGGTCATCTTAGGGTCGGTGTGAATCTGGAAGTGCAGATGTTCGGCTGCGGCGAAGGAGTCGTTGGCGTCGGTCGTGATGCGGATGGTGTTCCTGTGGACGATGGCGATGCCACCTCCGGTCTGGTTGATGCGGTCCCTCCTGATGATCTTGTACCCGTCCGGGATGGCGATGGCGATGTCGGGTGCAGAGGAGGCATTCATCCAGGTTTCCGTGAGGAAGGCGACGTCCGGTGATGTAGCGTCGAGGAGGTTCCAGAGTTCCACGGCGTGTCTGTGGACGGAGCGGGTGTTGATCAGGATGCACTTGAGGTGGTTGCTGCTGGTGTTTGTCTTGGCAGGTGCGGGGCAGGTTCGGAGGCAGGTGAACTTGCAGGTGCAGCAGGTGAAGGGTCCGTGGGTGCGTCTCGGGGTGGCTCGGCAGCAGGCGTGGGTCCGGCCGGCATTGAGTGCGTTGAGAGTGGCGGCGTCGTAGGTCAGTCGGGTCGTCTTGCCTCGGCGGGGAGGGCCGAGCCAGGCGCGGACGGGCGCAGACGGGCTTACCTTTGGCACACCTTCGGCGCTCAATCGGCGCTCCCGCTGCGCGCGTCCGCTGCGCGGTCGCTCTGGGGGCGTCATAAGTAAGGAGCCGGGAGGGAGGAGCAGCTGGGTGGCGGGAGCGGGGCGGCGAATGGAATCACAGGGGGGCCGGGCCGCAGGGAGGCAGCGGCGGGAAATTCCAAGAAGCAGCGGGCAGCGGGAAACTCCCAGGAGCAGCGGGAAATTCCCAGGAGCAGCGAGAAATTCCCAGGAGCAGCGGGCAGCGAGCGAAGGAATCTGCAGGCAGGAGGCGGCAAAGGCAGGCCGGAGCGGCAGCAGTGAGTGGGGCGACCAAGCCCTGTGGAGGGCTGAGTGGTCACACTTATTTAAGAATTTATCTTTAAAATATGTTAAAATGTTCCCAGAGTGCATGGCAACCATCATCAAAACAACGGGATTTCCAGCAAAAAAAACAAAAAATAGGTGTAAGGGAAATATCACACTTTTCACATATAATGGATGCACTTAACCGTTTACAGAGACACTATGGGGAATATTTACAAGGCCTTATCTCCATCATAACTTCACTTTCAATGACGTTGTGATGGGGGCCTCGCCCTATTTACAAAGCATTGTTAAGCCACTTAACGTGGCTTAAGGCTCCCTTGTAAATAAGGCAACCTTTCACTCTATGCTTAGCATGAGAGGGGAGGGCGATGGGTGATGCTGTGGATGTTCCACCGCAACACCCATTGATTCTGACGCTGCCTCCTATTTACAAGTGAGGCGTAAATAGGAGGCAGCGCCAGAATTAATACCAGGCAAAACTTGGTCTTACCCTGGCGCAGCGAGGAGAAATCTTTCATTTCTCCTCGTTTTTGCTATTTTCATGTGGGCTGTTTTTTGCAGCACTCATGAAAACAGCAAAAGGCCAATGATTGTTTAAGTACAGGAAGGTTCCCCTTCCTGCACATAAACAATCCTTTTTTGAAAATGCAGTTTTGCATCTTCTGTGTTTGTTGTATTAAGCAGCACACATAGAAGTTACAAAGCGGCATTTAAGGATTGTTTATGTGCAGGAAGTGGGACCTTCCTGTACACAAGCAATCTTCTCTGAACGCAAACACCCTTGCACTATGGTGCAAGGGAGCCGGCATTGGCGCTAGGCCGCTGCGCTTAGCCCCAGCACAGGGGGAAATGCAGGGCTTCACCATATGCTTGTAAATATGGTGCAGCCCTGCTTTTCAGAAGTGGCGGAGTGTGTCGTCAAGGAGGCTGACGACATGCTCCGCCACTTCTTTGTAAATATGCCCCTAAGTGCGCCAAATCCAGGCAGACAATAGAAATGTGGCAATAGCAAACACTATAACTCATGTTGTGTCTATCCTAAGTATTCTGAAGGCCTCCAGATGCCTTCTAGTTCCCAGAGACCTACATAGGGGTAATATCCATTTGGTTATTCGGGTAACATGTTTTTTTTTTTTTTTTTAAGTTTCAAAAACCTTTATTTCGTTGCCAAACATGATACAGGGCGCAAATCTCGCAGCCCAGAGGACCGGGAGCTGGTATTGAACTAATACATCAGATCACACTAGCAGGATTGAACACAGCCTGTTCGCTGACATCCCAGAGGCCCGGCGGCGTTCAAGTATATCACTATGAATCAATGTCCAATGAATCAGTGGCCAGCAACACAACGCTGTCGTTTCTGCAACCTCTGACCACACCCCGCATTGTGTTACTTGTAATCGTCCAGCCCCGCCCCCGCAGCTGCAGACCAACACCCCCTGCCCGTGCAAGGAAACATCTACTACCTACCCCAACTGACCCCCCACCCATTGTTGTCAATAGTGTGCCTGTCCAAACTACGTCCCTGAATGGATTACCCGAGTGTCCCCCCAGATTTCAGCCGAGGGGGAGGGGAGAAGGAGAGGAAGATGCTCCATGAAACCCTGGACAGCTACCTAATCCCATCCCTCCTCCCAACTCTCCCCTCCAGCAAATTCTCACACTAACATTAAGCGTTTCTACAGTCCCATCTCACCCCCTCCACCCGGGACTAGTTACTATCTTCGGTGCACCTATCCCAGGTCCTCCCCCAGCCTCCGGTCAGTCCTCACTTCCTGGTTCCCCGTCCCCTCTAGCTCAGTCGAGCCCCCATCCTGTTCACTGCCCTCCTCGCCCCCGCAGGCCTCGACATGTGTCCTCTATAAGCTCAAGAAGTTCTTGGGGCGACTCTTAGGGGGGAGCAGTTCACTATACACTTCCGATTGAGTGCAGCAGTATAACATGTCTCTGGCCCATTTCTTCTTAGTAGGTAACGGACCCCTCATCCAGCAGGTGGCGACGACGCGCCTGGCCATAAGTAAAGCCATATCAACCAGACGCCGTAATGCCACCGGTAGTGGTTTCGAATATCCCAACAGTGCCAGCACCGGGGAGATTGCTATCTCTGCATTCAGTATCTGGCTTATTTCCAAGAACACCTCCCCCCAAAATTTGTAGATCCCTGGGCAGTTCCATGCCATATGCAGGAAGTCGGCTATTTGTGCATGGCAGCGTTCGCATTCCGGGGACTGTCTCAGACCGTACCTGTGCAGTCTCTCCGGTGTGTAATAGACTCGGTTCAAGTATTTGAAATGCACTAATCTGTGCCTTCCATTCAGCGAAAGCTTTTTCGTGCTGACACAGCAATAGGTCCACATTTCATCTTCTATCTGCGTCTGCAGATCACACTGCCACTCTGCTCTGGCCTTGGAGGGGAGAAGTCGTTTGTGTCGTACTCCCAATTTATTTAGGTTTGTTACTAGCTTACGGGGGGACACCGTTTTAAGCACGTAAGTGAGTTCCGGCAAATCAGATGGCTCTGCCAGATCCGGGCCCAAGATTTCCTGTAGAGCACTCCGGATTCTGTGGTATTGAAAGTGTGTTAACAGTGATGCCTCAGCCTGCAAGGGGGGCAGCTGTTCCCATGTCCTCGCCACCCCATCTATGAACAAATCTTCTAATTTTGAGATCCCCAATTCGGTTAGCGCTCTCGTAACTCCTCTCTCCATCAGCAGATGAAGCCATACTGCCCATTCGATTGGCATGAGGGGGGAGTACAGCAAGTCGCAGCCCTGCGCCTTCGCCAGCTCATTCCAAGTGTGGTTCGTGGCTTTTATGGAGTCTAGTTGACCAATCCTTCGGTCCACCGGAAGGCAGTCCGTGGCCGGCAACGGTGTAGGCTTCGCAAATAAGCGTTCCAAAACTATATGCGGAGTGTGTGAGTGCCCGTGTATCCACGAGTGCAGGTGGGCTGCCTGAGCTACCCTGTAATATCTTTCCATATCTGGGGCACCAAGGCCCCCCATTTCGTATGGCAGTATCAATACTTTCCATTGGATTCTTGGCTGCCCGCCCCCCCAGGCAAGTTGTATAAGAACCTGCGTCAGTTGCTTGAAGAAGGCCTTCGAGAGGACAATTGGTAGGTTATTAAACAGGAACAGGAACCTTGGTAAAACTACCATTTTCATGATGGCAATCCTACCCATTAGTGACAGGGGGAGCCTGCACCATTTTTCGACGTCATCAACTAGCTATTCGGGTAACATGTTATGTTATGTTAGCCTCCACTTATAATGCGCATGTCTACTCAAAAGTGTCCCGGCGCGAACATAAGCTGGACAGAAGACAAATATATGAATCGACATCTCTGAGTCTCCCAGACACACAGGACATAAATCATCTTTAACTGCTACCTCTGACCACTTGCTACAAAAAGCCTTTGTCAGTAATGACTTACATCTCCAAGGTATATACAGTTTACATGCCCACATCAGTACTATTTCATCTATGGTAGGCTGGTATCATAGGAGGGGTTTGAAATCCCAAAATTCCCAAGTTAGCCTGCAAGTATTTCCAGAAACCCTTTGTACTGCAATTGCTTCCCAATAAATGCTTTTTAGATTGGCTTTGGGTTTGGCCACAATTTCTCCAAGCCCAGGCTTCCCAAAATATTTTCCACAAATTTGAAACATGGGATTTTCATAGCCTTCCCTGGCATCAATAACTCTCTAAGACTCTCCTTGTATGATTCCCGAGCTGGGGAAGACCAAACCTGTGCCAATAGGAGAGAATGCTGCACTCAAACTTTTCTTTTAATTTATTTTGTGCCAGTTCTAGATAAACTGCGACCAGAGGGGTACTCATTGGGAGACCCAATAAGGATCTTATGAGCTTGTGTTTGGCTGTTTCCAATAATTTAATATCCACACAGCCCCAGATTTCCGAGCCATATAAGACCGTTCCTAGTACCTTCAAATTATATACCTCTAGGGCCAGGGCAACCCTCTTTGTGAAGGTCTTCCTTTGAAGTTTCACGATATTAGCAACTTGATATGATAAAGATACATATGCTTTTTAGATTTGTAGGTTCCCGCTAAGATTTGACGATAATCTTATGCCCAAATAATCAAAACTAGCTACCTGCTCAATTTGAGTATTACCAACATGCATCTACAATCTCCCCATTTTCTATTTGTGTGCTGGGCTAAACACCATAACATTTGTGTTAGAACTATTAAGCTCAAACCCCTGCTCCCCACAAAATGCAGTGAAATCATTTAGCAACTGCTGCAGTCCCCAGGGAGATTTTGATAACAGAAGCGTATCGTCTGCAAAGAGTAGGGCGGGCACCCAACGACCCCACACTTTTCGCGAGTCACACCCATCCCTAGCCAGACGATCAACTATCCCATTTACAAAGAGGAAGAACAGGGTTGGTGCAAGAACACATCCTTCCTGACACCAAGATCTATGTAAACAGATCAGTCAGCTGACCCTGTGGCTCACTGGTAGACCCATTTTTTGGAGTTCCCTCTATAATGTGCTTCTAAGCACTGCACAGGGCGACTATGGCAACAGTTTGCCTCCACCAACCACTGTGGTGTTCCAAAATAAACAATTAAAACAAACCACTAAGTGCTGACTGAACTAAGCCTTTTACCCCTCAGCACTCTCCAGTATTAAGCCTTGTCTGTTTGAACTCACTTCCTCATGAAAGCAAGAGCTAGAAGAGGGGGTACCTGGAAATTTTGTGAATTTGTAACAGTATTTAATGCGTTTGGGGTCAAGGACAGTGGAAAAACATGTGACTGGGGGGACTAATAACTCTTTTGGTTCAAATCTGGTTGACTACATTTCAATGATACAAACAAGAAAAACTGTAAGCTAAGGCTCCTCCCTAATAGCTCTTAAGGACCCCGTAGAACTGTCTTGACAACGGAGAATGTTTGTAAAGCTAATTGTAAAAATAAAGTCAGAGGCAAAAAGATAATTTGCAAAAAAGCAACAATTGTATCATGTTTCTTAAGCCAAGAGGGTTTGACAGAAGGTGAGCATTGAGGAGAAGAGTTCCACGGTTCAGAAGCTTAAATGGAGAATGCAAACACCTCCCTCTGAAAGGGGTTAACCTTAATGAGGGATTATCAAACCTATCAAAGGAAGCCTTTGCATTTGTAGGTCGACAATAAGTCTGTTTTGAAGGAACCGGGTGTCCAAAAGGTAAAGACAACCATGAGTGAGGGGGGCCTCTTGAATCCAATGCATTGGGATATGGACAACCAGTGGAGAGTCTACTACCTGAAGGGAGTCAAGCCTCTAACGTTCTTTTACTACTTAAGTCCCTTTTGGGAGACTTTGCAGGCCTTCCCAGGTAAACAGTTTTGGCATGAGCTTGCCATCATACCATTAGATCATATATTGGAGAATCCATACCCATTGCAATAAGCAATTGTACCAGCAAACCACACCCTGTATGGCAACATACCCGCTTTGGGGAGAATACGTAGTAAACAACTATGCGCAAGTTACATTATGATGAGCTTGTTTCTTTAGCACACTATTCTGTGCTCCACCACACAATCCAGTCATATTGTATTTTGAGATCCTCACCATCTAGGTATGGGAACTGATGATGCAAGAGAATTGAATGGAACCAAGAATTCTGATGCCCAAGACACAGAGGTTTGGAGACTTCTGTGTGTTGCAACTATTCGAAACTAAGGACTGAAGATGTGTCAAAGTTCTCCTGGTGGTATCTTGCCCTGCCATTGGTAGCGTATATATTACAAGGCCAAATGTGCTTCCATGCTCCATACTCTTCCATCTATAGTTCATGGAGCTTGTCTGGTCATGCCTTTAAAGCAATCTGGCTTGTAGGAAAACACATATTAATGGATAGTGAGTTAAAACGTTTTTCAACCCTACTGTCAAATTCAAGCCATCAATTATTGATTGTATATGTTATCTTAAGAGAGCTTCTGTACACCAGTGCAAACATGGAGGAAGGCTTTTTTGAAACCATGAATTTCATCAAGCACCAATGTAAAGAATCCAGGATTAAGCAAGCATGTTGTTGACATTTTATTTCCGGGTCTGACTTACTCTGGAAAATATACTAATCTTATAACTTAGACACTGAGAAGATCAGTGGGACAGGAGACTAGAACTAAGCTGGAAGAACTTGGCTTTGTACTCCTCAATGCCACATAGGCATTGGCATATATCCCATTAAAAAGAAAACTCCAGCTATACATCCAGGGGACCATTTAGGCAATTTCTGTTCCCAGTCTCTCTGTTGGGCTATTTGTGTCAAAAGTTCTCTAGTCGACAAGGCAGGAGCGCTTTCTGGAAAAGGAGGCATGCGTGCAATGTCAAACTCTCATCAACAAACCACTCAAGCAGGTGGTCATCTTTGAGAGGGTGTTATGTTTTCTGAGAGCAATATATCTATATACATCTTTGTCTGAGAGATCTCTGCTGCTTTACCACCTTGCCCTAGACCTTTATCACCCTGCCTGCCTTCCATGCGTCACATCCTGGCACCCAGCAGGAAACATGAACTTTAAATAGCTGTAGGCCTACCCTGAAAAGGGAGAATATTCCATAGATTATTAGATGGTGGCTCTGTGGCTGATGGCTAACTGTTTCAGATAGCTCTGCTGTTGGAAACCAGGCAAGTTGTGAAACAGTTCAGGCCAGCGACCTGTTTTATTTTCTTGCCAGTTGCTAGCGTGAACTGTTTCACAATTTTAGAAGATCTAGTCAACTCAGGGATGAACTGCTTTTTCTCCACATTAACATTTTCCTTGCAGTGATATATGGAATTCCAGGTGAAATAATGTGCCCACTGCTATGACCAAACTCCTCCAGTCTTGCAAGTTTCCCTTGTCCCATGTCCATCCTTTACAATTCATTCACTCCATGTACCAATGAGGTCCTATGAATAGTTTTAATTGATTGCTGGTCTTGATGGTGACCTTAAGACTAAAAGAGAGAAACTGCTGATGACTCCCATACATCAGTGCCAGGATACCCCCCCTGGGTGAGTCGTGCACTCTACAAATACCCTTAACATAACAGCTAAACTAAATGACCATTCATATACTTTCCTCCGCCCAGTCGCATGCTCACTGAGATCACTTTCCTATAAACACTTGATTGTGAGTATTGAATAAAGGATTCAATTTAAATGTATTAATGACTAAAGATGAATAAATAAATACAAAGATGTTGGCCAGGCTGTATTACATGTCGCATTTAGCCCAATCTGGATGATTTATGGCCCCACAAATTTGTCAGTACTTATTTAAAGACGAACACAGTGAACCAATGTTTTTTGTAGTATTGTAAAGTATACTGCCTTTGATCTGTTTGTTGTGCAAGACTGTTCAAAGGTCTACCCTGTGCAATCAGTTGTCAATTTTAATTAAACATGGAACACATTTGTTTACTAACTACAGCTATTTATTTTGGCTGCGCGAAACTTGTTTGAGGTGTGTCTTATGTCAAAACATTTCTATTTTGTAACTTGAACTCAATGACGTTCTGGCTGGGGCATAACAAGTGAGGGAATAATCAAGTTAGGTCAAAGTTTTAGTAAAACTGGCAGATAATTTTTTTCTTCAAACGTCCTTTCTGATATCTACAAATAGTTTAAATCAGAACTGAAAGTCCACCAGAGATACACTACGTTTAACAGTGAAGTGTGGCGGAAAGAAACATTCATAGAGTTATCAAAATGAAGCAATATTCACAGGTGTGATGCCTGCCAGGGTAAAGCCACTCATTTTATATTGCTTTATTTTTGATGTTGACTTTCTCCCTGGTAATTTTCTCTATAATAGATAAACGAAAAGTGTATCGTACAGTCATGTCATGGCCAGTGTGCTGATGGGACATATTACGTTACATGTTGTGCTGTTTTATATTTTGTTGGTTATATGGTGTTTTCCTCTGCCTGGTGTACCTGTGTTATGTTGTTTTATAATGTTTTATCGGTTATATTGGTTTTCTCCTTCTGCCGGGGAAAACTGTGGGCTCTCCAGTTTAGGTTCATGAGCACACTACCATAAGATTTAAACTACTTATACAAGCGGTATCAAAGTCACTGTGCAATAACACCACTCAAGTACTCTCAATAACATTGTTATGTATGGCTCTGGTAGAAAGCCACTGTAGCTTTCTAGTCCACTGTAGCGGGCTATACCGGCCATCAACAAGGGAGAGCGGGACATTAGTGCCTGTTTAGCCCAGCTACAGAGGGCTACAAGGCTATGAGAACATTATGCCACTACAGGGCAGAATGCTCTAACAAATAAAACAACGGCGTCACGGAGCCCGAGGGGGTTTAAATCCCCCTGGGCTCAATGAGGCCTTTGTCATTCACAGCTGTTCCTGTGAACAAACACTGGAATGTTGAAGGTCCGGGATTCTACCGATCATGGATCACTCCATTGTTTACAATAGAGCTCCCAACATTCCAATATTTATTTAAGTTTTTAAACATCATAACTCACTGTTCTGAGTCATAAAGAGTTTCCGCTCTGTGAGCCTGTCAGCACAGCTCTGCTTGTCTGCTTTTACAGAAAGCAGAAAGGACAGATGCAGGAGGGAGAAGGAGGCAGGGAAGGTGGTCGGGTTGGCTAAGGATTGCTGGTGGGATATTTTTTTTTTACTTGGGGCAAGGAGTAGATGCCATGTTATATATGTTTTTTCCATGACTCCTCTGCCCTTACGTAGAAGTAGGAAGCAGGGGCAGGGGATTTTGAATGTTATACATAACATAAAATTATAGATAGCTAACAAGTGAATTATGGGGATGTTTTTCACCTAGGGGTTCTGAGCGAGAGCATAGATGCATTTTCAATGATTGCACAGTGCGAACAAGCATCCGGCACTGTGCAATCATTGCTGTAGTTTTCTGTCGCTCGAGTAGATTTTTACTCGAGCGGCAGCTTTCGCAAAGCGAACTGGTAGTTTCTCATCACGAGCTGTCGCGAGCATGCACGGCCACTCACAATGAGATACCTGACCTCCCCGCTTTGAGAGTTTCGCTGGGATGTCATTTTGCTTGCTCGCGGTCGCGAACATGACATTGAGGACCGCAAACAAGCAAAAAATGACCGCTGCACTACGCTACACTGCGCTACGCGTGTTCGCACTGTGCTACGTGCAGCTCGTGTAGTGCGAAGTTGCGCAAACTTCGCAAACTACTCGAGCGTAGCGTAGTGCTTCACCCAGGGTTATAGACAACTCGAGCTTCAATCTTGTTTTCCTTTTGATGTCACTCAGAACCCCTTGGTTAAAAGCATCCCCTAATTCACTGTTATCCATCTATAATTCTATATGTGACACTGAATTTACCAGTCATAAAACCATAGGGAATTCCCAATTCTGTGTGGTGCAAGGAATACATCTACCACCTTCTCTATGCAGGTGGTATATGTGTGCAGCAGCCTCTGTCTGTGCTGCAGGTGAAGAGAAGGGGATTATTAGGGGAAGGAAGGGGAAGCTAATTTTGGCAGAGGCGGAGCGCTGTATGCAACACCGTGCCAGAAAAGAAGAGGAAAGTGGCTTGGGTGCTGTGGCAGCCAAAGGCTCATGCCATTCTAGGGGATTGAATTACTGCCTGATAAAATGGGGGGGGTGTTCCTACATGTAGAATAAAGAGAACAGGAGCACTTGCTCACTAAGAGGCACCTGGAGGGTAACTCCATAAGTTAATTCAGAGCAGAATTCTGTGCAGTAATTCTGTTCGGACTGTCTCTTAGCTAGGGCTTATACAGAGAAACCAATATCTCCTTCTCATGTACTCTCTAATGGCTGTCATATGTCCTGTGCAATTTGCAAGAGCTTGTCTTATATTTTTAGGTCTATGTTCCATAATCCATAGATATTAAATAATCTTACACAAATTCATCATTAGGGTCTAACCTTCGCTTCATGAATAGATTCATGACACCTAGACATTCATGTTCAGCTTTCTCACTAACAATTTAATTTGCTGGCAGTAGAGTCAATACATTTGAATTTCGACATGTTTTTTTTTAACTTTATTTGTCACGGTACATAAACACTGCATAGCTCCATAACCCGGAGACTGCTTCATTCATCAATTCTACAATGAAAAATGACGTTGACTTTTATATACGTGAAGAAACCATAATTGAACAAACCCTTCCCTCCTCCCCCCCGTTGCGCCCACGCCCCAATAGTAAATTTAGTACTTCTCCGGAATCACACATAGAGCCCATCAGCCACCCATCAATGTCCGGCTTCCACACACCCATCAAGCCATCAAATGACCATCCCCTTCCAGAGGCGGATCTAAATCCAGTCCCCGGTAATCCGCCCATCTCTTCCAAATCTTATAATGTTTACGGGGACTCCCCCTGGCAATGAAGAACGGCTGCTTGAGTCCCACACAAAAATCTATCCCATTCCTCCATGCAGGCAGCGACTGCGCCTGGGGCGCCTTCCAAGCCCTGGCAATGTCCCTCTTTGCCAATGTGAGACCTAGCACTAGGAGGTGTCGCTTATATCTTTTGCCCCAACCCCCTCCATGACATGCAACAGGGCGAGGCGCGGCGTGCGGGGAAGCTCCAATCCCAGCACTTCTGACAGACAGGAGAACACCTCTCTCCAAAATCTGTGCAACGAGAGACAACTCCAGACTGTGTGCAAGAAAGCACCCTCCTCTGACCCACATTGAAGACACTTGGGGGATACAATCATTCCGCCTTCCACAAGCGCCCTCTGGTAAAATACACTCGGTGTAAATACTTGAATTGAATCAAGCGCGTGGCTATTGGCGCTCCCCGTGGACTTGCTAATGCCTCCGCCCAGTCCTCCTCCTCCAGTTCCCCTACATCCCTCTCCCATTCCGTCTTGAGCCGCTGCAAAGTTGCGGAACAATGAATTATCAATGTCTGGTATATGCGAGAGATCTTGCGGTCAGGTAATTCCCCTATAAAGATCTTAGCTTCAATTGGGCTGAAATCAGGGAGGGATTCCAGGCCCTCCAGACTAGGCTCCAGCGCGTGTCAGAACTGCAAGTATCTGAAAAACTAAGATCTGGGCATCGCGTATTCGTCCTGTAGATCTTGGAATGATTTAAGTGTCAGGTCAGCCATCATGTCACCCAGGACCAAGATACCTATAGAATCCCATCCCTGAAAGCCCTGCAAAACTGCCAGCTGAGGCAATCGCCCGTTACCCCAGAGAGGAGTCTCCCGAGTCAGGACATTCCACCACCCCATCCTACTCTGGGCCTGCCTCCAAACGTGAAATACCACTCGCGTGGCCGGGGGAAGCATCCTCCGAAGCGGCACGGAATACAATAGTGTGTGTAGGGATTTGTTGCCCATTAGCTGCCACTCAACCGCATAGGCTGGGTCCCTCATATCCCCATACCACCAGTCATTGAGGACCAACAGGTGTGCAGCCTGGTAGTAGGAGAGGACATCTGAGGTAGCTAGACCACCGGTGTATGTGGATAGGAAACAGGTGTGCAGGGCCACCCTAACCGCGCCCCCCACCCACAGGAACCCTCCCAACACCGAGTTGACTTGCCGGAACCATGACGGTGAAATCTGGTAGGGATGGTTTTTGCAATAGGTAAAGGAGACGAGGGAGCACCACCATCTTAAAGATGGCTGACCTACCGTAGATCGTTAAGGGCATACAGGACCACACCTTAATATCTTCCCTAGTACGATCCCACACCGGGGTCAGATTACGGTCTCTGGATACAGCCGGGACATCGGACAAAAAGACTACCAAATACTTCATCCCCCCCGTAGCCATCTGAAGGGATGATGCCCATTCTCCCACCCCTGGGAATTTAGACATGTTTTGATCAAAAGATTATTCAGTAGCAACTCCATAAAGTAAGGGACCATTTCAGTTACTGGACTTTCCACTATATTCTCACTCTTTTGTGACTGACATCAACCACAGCTACTAATTTAAGGCAGCTGGGTATTTCCCTTGCCATTAGGGTCAAGGGTTGTTGGGAATACTTCACAGACTTTTGAGAATCTTCATGTTTTTGAACAGGCACTGAGAGAGCGCAGCCCTCCATGTCATTGGAAATTGGTGTATATTCTTGTATCCCTAGTTATGGGGTGCAATACATTTTCTCTTTCAACTCTAGGAATCCTTTTGTGCAATTGGTGTCCAGTGGAAGTGGATCAGACACATCCTTGTGTCAGCCTCCTTAAAGGCTTAGCCATTGAAGAAATGTTTGGTATCCACTGTCTACAGCAGTCAACCATTCCCAAAATCCTCCTGACTTCTCGCTGAGTTCAAGATGGATTCATCTGGTGAATTGCTCCCACTCTCTTGGGTGACACCTTTCTAGCTCCTTTTCCAATTATGGGTCCAGATATTGATCTTCTTTTTGGCAGTACTCCTGACTATCCTCTAGTACTGGCACTGTGATATAAACCTGACAAAAATCAATGACAGTTAGCCATTCTTCAGTACATGGAATGTGAAAAAATATGTTGGCTGGATTCATTGCCATAGGACAGCATATGGAACAATTATGCTACTAATCTCCAGCACTATTCTGTATTTCTCATTAGGTTTCTGTAAACCTGTGATTAAAGGGTTACATGAAATGCCAATCAATCCCCTCAAAAATCCTTTACTCAGTTTATCTTTGATTATGGGTGAAATTCTTGCAACTACCTCTTGTATTAATATGTATGGTGATGTTTTTGAATACATGCTATCTGGTTTGAATTTGACTAAGACTGGCTCTGCACATTTTATTAATCAGACATATTTCTCTGTGAAATCCCATTCTTCTGGGTTCACTATTTCTTTCAAATCAGAGGGTAATTTTCAACTTCATTACAGAAATCAATCCTACAGATGTCTTTTTTTGCCATTTTAAACTGTACATCCTCAACAGGAGTCTGATATTCAACATCATCTGTGCTGTTTAATTTGCAATACAAATGTTTTCCTGTCAGGTCTATAGTGCTTGAGTCACAAACATAAAATTGGTAACTCTTCTCAAATGAACCTATTTTTACTACAACCGTCTTTAAAATTGGTTTTGCCATCTGGCTGTTTAGAACTCCTACAACCTGGGTATTCTTTCCTACGTGGGTATGTCTGGAACTTCCACTGTTCTCACAATGGATCTGGTAATGCCAGAAATGTTGGGGCTAAAACTCTAATTTTCAAGTGCAGCAAAATGTTGAAAAGGGTTCTGATTTTGTTTCTGAAAAGAATTCATATTTGCTATGGACAGCTGATTTAAATTCATTTTAGGGTTTCCCATATTTTGTGGGAGCATCTGGGCTTGGAGAACCCGTGTCATTGGTACCTGTTTCTGAATTGACATTTGCATTTGTTGAACTGGCGCATTTTTGCATCTGCATTTCTCCCTGTAGTTGCACATTTTCATTTACTGAGTCAGGTTTAAGTCTACACTTCCTCTTCCAATGGACAAATCTGTTACAAAGATGGCTGGCAAAAGGTGACTTTCTTCAGCATTGCATCTATACCTGAATTTTACCAACCAAAACACCTCAACCTCTAGCTTATGAAACACCAGGAGGGAGATTTACGAAAAAGTCACGCAACGCTGAGCAGGCCCCGTGAGGCTGTGCTGTGTTGCGCGACAGGGAGGGAGTTGGAGAGCGCCATATCTTCAAAGATATGGCTATCTCCTCCTCTTTCCCTTGCACCGGGGTGCTGATTACAGCTATCCTGCGCCGTGCACACACCTTAGCGCCGCAGCGCTAGAGTGTGTGCATGAGTTCAGCATAGGTTTTGTACAGAACGGTACCCTTCCTGTACAAAATACTATGCTTGACACAAGGGAAAGCTTTTCCCACTGTGGATGCGTGCTGCACAGTGCAGCACGCATGCAAAATTGGATAAGGAACAGTTTTCTCACTCTAAATCTAATTTACTGTTTTTAGTAAATTGGTTTTAGCATGAGAAACTTCGCAATACTTGTACTTTATTTCCAGCGCTGAACAAGTTTAGTGCTGGAAAGTAAATTACAAAAAAGTAGATTTTGCGTCGTTTTGCATCACTTTTGTGACGGAAACACTGCGCAAAAACTTAGTAAATCTCCCCACAAATCTTCCTTCAGCCCTTTTAACTCCTGCTTATGGCACAACACCTTGTATCTCACCTTCATTCCCTGCAAACAACTGATTCTGAAATCCTCTGTGAGCAAACTCTTTCTGAACCATCATAAGTTTTCCCTTAAACTCCATTTCATCACTACAGTACCCTTCATCTTTCAGAATCCCATCTATAAACTTTCTATGCCAACAAATCACATGTTACTGTAAGTGTACACTGATCTGACCAGAGGGCATTAATCCAAAAACAAACTGAAACACAAAGAATCTCATGTCACTGGCATCAGGGCATTCTCTCCTACTGTGTTGATGAAACTCTTGACACACTCTTTCACAAAACTCATGAACCCATTCTTTTAGTTCTTGTGTGGTTCCTTTACTCTGTACCCGTTTAACATCTTTTGGTGGCACTTAGCCTTCAGAAAACTAATCACTGCTCCATTTTTCTCCACAACTACAGAAAATGGTGCATTAATGCAAGCATTTCTCACTGCCTCATCCCTTGGCCCTTGCACAACAACTTTAGATTCAGACCACAATTCAATTTGCATTGCAATATCAAGGAACATTTTGAAATTAATCCACAACACCTTTGAAAGCTCAACAAATCCATCAACTTTTGGGTACTACAGCACAAGCCTGTCTCCCAACTTTGTGAATGTGTTTACAAATGCTGCAAGTTCACCTTTGTTCCATTGTACATGCACACGCACTTCTCTCACTATTTCTCTCAATGGGTAAGCTAAAGCTTCTCCCTCAACCTGTATATTATATTCCTCAATGAGGCCTGGTGGTTTCCTTGTCTTATACAGTTTCCTTGCTACGTCTGGTGGTTTCTTTTTCTTCTCATGTTTCCTTGCCAACTTGTCTCCTAATTTCTCAAAACCATTCTATAAAAAAATATATTTCACAATTTCTGTGATGCGTAATCACATTCCTGAAGAACACATTGTCTCAATTGCTTCATCATCCACCCGTACCTTGAAACGTTTCTGAAATGGAAAACTTCCTGAAACTTCAATTTCATATTTTTGAGGCAAATCGGTCAGTCTATCAAGTGTAGTTACTGCACATACTGTAATTTCCTTACACAGGAAAATTAATTATTTTTCCTGATATTGGTTCGAACTTTCAAAATGTAAGGATTCCCTGATAATTTCTTCATGTTCAATTTTTAAATTTGAAACATCAAGTGGCCTCTCTTTATTGGGGTCTAGGATAATTTGTTCCACCATGCTTTCTCTCTTTTTAATCTCTGCTGCTTCCTCAAAGCATGGCTCAAAAATCCCTTCTCAAATATATTTGTTTTTTCCTGGGCTGTTTGTGTTGTAAAGACAATTTTTACCTCATCTTTCAATGCTTCGACTGTCTGGGGTGGTTTCCGTTCAATAATCTGTGAATTCTGAGATGTTAAAATAATCCCTGATGTAATTACTCCTTCTACAGCTCTTTGAGCTTTTTGAGTTGGGACCATATTAATTCGGACACTCACAATATCTCTAGCCACTGTTTGTGCAGGTGCAGTTTGTAGTATTTCTACTGAGTCCGTCACAATTTAAGCAGTAACACCTGGAGTTATCACTGTCAGTATTGCATCAACGGGCGGTGGGGCAATCTGAAATGTCTGTACAGTTCTCTCAATTTGAATTTCTCTTGGTTCAACAGAAGCAGTAGCCACTGTAGTACTTGCTGGTACACTATTATCAGTATCTGTAGTGGGGACCCCATAAGGTGGTGGACACTCAGTTAATAATGCATCAAATATTTCATACCCTAAATCATGATTGACTTGAGGCATTTTGTCATCCTTAATTCCCTTCTCCTGTATCTGATCCTTCACCTTTTTGCACTATCTTTTCTTGACTCTTGCTGTCTTTTCCCACATGCTTAAGGCTTCAAATTGTGTTGCTCTAGATGGTGTCTTTATTTAACATAACATTTCCTATGGTCTGTCAATATTTTGCAATTCAAAAGTACCATATTTTGGAAAATTGAAAGGACCCTCTTTCTTAGTAATCTCGCACCATTGGTAAATCCACAAACATTAATGTTGTCCCAAATTTGTAGACATAATATGCGCAGGCATTCCCTCAGGAGCATCACAAACCAAAATTGAATTTTTTACATTACCTAACAACAATTTCTTAAAGTCTTTGAACATTTTCATTTCTGCAATAATTCAATCAATGTTTTGATTCAATTCTGTAAATATCAAAATTTCTTCATTCTTCCTCAACACAATTTAACACAAAACATACCTTAAATATAAAACAACTCTTGTCTGCTCCACTGAAAGAAATTATGGAATCTCTCTCACTCAAAAAATATTATCCACACACACACCAAGTGAAATCTCAGCCAGCGAGGATTCACCTGAATCAGTACCATTTATTCTTTGCGCAAAAGGTCTACTACATCATTCACAGTCATTTCAATCACACAAAGTTCCCTTCACTAATGGCACTGGCGATGACGTCTTATGCACAGCACCCGCGTAACAGCAGACAATCTTCCTCAGCTTATGCCACACTGAGACCCACCTGTATGTGTAAATTCCTGGGATCTTAGGCCTACACGTTCAACTTCAATACAACAACAATCCTATCCTACACAAAACACTAAAACATCTCTCTACCAATTCCTATTAGTTTACGTTTAACAACAATATTTCACAACCCTATTGATACTCATACCACTCCAGCAACTGCCCTTTCGCATTACCTTGTAGTAACGCTTTGCCAGTCTTCATGTTCTGGGCATTGGAATCGGGAATCAGGACTTTTTAAGAATTTGGGCATTTATTCTAACTTGGGCAATTATTTTGTAGCTCTATTCAGGGCATTAACTTAAACTCTGCTCCTAAGGTGTATAACCTTACCTATGCTACCTAACTATTAACACAGAAATCTCATGGTAATCTCTCATTGCAAAAGCACTATTACCTTTAATTCAGTCAGTCAGTCATATATCTTTTATTCGGTTTCCATAATTCTTTAGGAACCATAAAAAGTACATTACAATAGACAATGTATAAAAATGGGACGGCATAACGAATTAAACCAAAAACAAGATTTACATACGAAAAATACATTTTAGAATTAAGAACAGGCAAAGTTATTATGCAGAGTATAGATAAAGTGCAAGTGCATTAAAAAAAAAAATTAATCATAGTTACACCGATATTTTATACAAGTTTTGAGGAAACCAGCTACACATTTAGCAATAAATTCAGAGTCTAAATATTGCAAGGCAAGAAAAGCAGGACGCCAAGATCTCAAACCCATAGATGACAATAGTGGTATAAACCAACGCTTTCGAGGTAAATCATAAAATCTGCAAAAAAGCGTGACATGGATTGTGGATTGTTCCGAGATATCATCACATGGGCACTTCATATTAGATTTTGACCAATCTTGCTTTTTCGGAAAGGAGACAATACGAAGGAATATATTAAAACGGAACCGAGTCAGGAGATATTTTTCATATGCATTCAGATGGTATTTCAGGTAGGGTTGGATGCCTAAGGTGGATTGAACACTTAGGATCTGGATATTGGAGATCTTAGTAATTTCTTGTGATATACGAAGTTCCCTCAAATGTGATAAACATAACATTTTTACGTTTTTCCTTGACATACTTAGTAAGGTTGAGGGCTCAACGAAATACATAGTCATATTTATATCCTTAAAAAAGTTACTCACATAGGCCAGCCAGGGGATTTTTTTACAATTGGCCAGGCCCAGGCAATCCATAATAAGTGAGCGAGTCAAGTTACACTGCTCCGTGGTCCAAACTCAAACTCGGTGCCATAAGAGGATGAGCTGGATTTTGATGTTATCAGTAATATAGTCCATTCCCAGCTCAAATTCAAATTCAAAAGAACTTTATTCGGTTTTCATGATGAAAGCCATAAAAGTACAAATATGCACAATAAAAAGGAATAAAAGTTATTAACAACATTAAATTCATAATATATTAAAAATTGATCTCTCACAGAGAACACTGTACTGTCTTTGAAGTCTGTGTTTGGTGTAGCCATATGGTTTTCATAAGTTTGTGCGATGCCTAAGGCACAGTTTTAAATAGTGTGCAACAGATTTCGTCGCTAGGGTGTTTTCCAAAAACTGCAGCGCCATGTACGCTGGGCGGCATCTACGGATCTTCATGACTTTTAAAATTGGTATGATCCACCTTTTGCGATGTTGCGTGTAAAAGTTGCAAAAGAAAAGAACGTGGATCGTAGACTGAGATGAAATAGCGTCACAGGGGCACGGTGTCATATAGGGTGTCCAAATATTCTGTGACGGAAATGAAACCATAATGTGAAAAAGATTGAACCTGAAGCGGGTGAGAAGGAACCTTTCAAATTGCGTCAGGTCATACTGCAGATACGGTTGAATAGATGGAGTCAGTTGTATCATAAGGCAGTGTTGGACTGATGGCTTTCCTATTTCGGACATCAATCGCAGTTGAGTTAAATGTGATAGGCATAGCTTTTTTAAGTCTTTCTTTGCTATGTCTATTACTGATTGTGGTTCTTCATAGAACCTCGAGAGACCGATATCCGCAAGGAAGGATTTTACATAGCTTAGCCACTTAATCTTATTCATACAGTCTAATTTCATACAGTCCTCAATGATTGCTCTGGTGAGATGACATTCATCTGTTGCCCAAATTCTGCGCCACAGCATGATTGGTTGAATCTTGATGAGATCTGAAACGTGATCCAGTCCAAGTTCTAAGTGGCACCCGAAAGTGGTTGTGGTTTTAGGGACTGCTAGTAAAAATTTTAGAAAGAGGTTTTCAACTTTCTGTATTTGTTCAGCATTGGCTGTTCCCCAGACTCCTGCACCAAAAATGGCCGTGCTGATACATTTTGCATTATAAATTTTTAACATCTCTGATATGGGTCTTTTTCCTAGACGGAGGGAGAACGCTTTTAAAGCACCAATTGTTTTTATGAGAGACAGCTTACGTGACGTAATTGCTTGTTTCCAGTTAAACTCTTCGTCAATGGTGATGCCGAGGTATGAGTAAGTTTTAGTTCTTTCGAGAGGGATTTTATCCACAAATATTGACTTTACTCTTTTCGTTTTGGTACCAGAATGCATCACAAAGGTTTTTTTTATATTGACTTTTAGGTTGAGGCTTGCCATAAAAGTACAATAATTATTTAGTGCTTTTTGTAGCTGGATCGGGGTTCGTGCGAGGATCACCGCATCGTCAGCGTATAACAATGCTGGGATCGGTCGCCGGCCCACTTCTGGCACGCCCTGTAGCATAGCAACTTCGAGTCCATTGGTATAGAGCGTAAATAGGAAGGGGGCCAGTACACACCCTTGCCTGACCCCCTTCTGTATTGGGAAGCTGTCTGTAAGTTGGCCCTCCAATCCGTATCGAACCTTTCCCGTGGCTCCAGAGTATAACTCACGCAGAAAATCTGTGATTGCGGGCTCAATCCCCATTTGCAGCATTAATGCCCAAAGTTTTGAATGTTCTACACAGTCAAATGCTGCCGTAAGGTCAACGTAGACCATGTGTAGTGTTGATTTTTTTGCTGAGGTGTATTTTCCAGCCAGTAGTGTTAAATTCAAAACTTGGTCCACAGTGTTCCAATCACCTCGTTCTCTGTGATCATATCCCCATTCTCCCTGCGGCTGGTACCTTTGGTGATTGCCCTGCCCTCTGTCGCCCTGATTCCAGATTCTTGGACCTTGGTCGGGTTGACTCCACGACCAATTTGATGGCCAGCTGGAGTCCTCAAAACGGGTGGTTTGTCGAGGATAAAAGAACGATAATCGTTTGACATTTATGCCGTCTTTATTTTCTGGGTTGTCCCAAGAACAGATATAGTCCACTGCCCGTGGATTTTCAAAGTTAACTATTATGCAGTCACCGTGAGTTGTTTTTGGCTGGTGACCTATCCAGGACACCCTTCTCACTGTGGTGATTCTGGTGATGTTATTTGGGTGACTGGGCCTGTTGATATTTAGCCAATAGCGTGCTTTGTTTAGTAGAGACCAGGTAGGTTCATCTGTGTCTTTACTTAATTCTGGGACTCCGGTTAATATAGCAACAAAAGGTGCTGCTTCCGGCGGAAGATTAACAACTTTAGACCATCTTTTGTTTGTTCGCTCTGGTTTAGTATTTGTTCTCTGCGGTGGATCTTGTCGGGGAGTATTTAATTCAGGTGGATTAGTAAGAATAGTTGCTGATAATGTTTTTACTGGAGTCGGGTTTGAGAGTGGTTGGTTTTGTGGACCAGTGAGGATTATTTGTTTGTCCTGGTTGGAGTTGGGTTTCGAGAGGGCAATTGGTTTTCTTAATATTCCTTTTTGTTCACTAGTATTTGTGTTTGTATTGATTGTGATTTTTGTAGTAGCAATATTGTTCGTTCCCTGTTTCTGAATGTGGGTAACACTTGTCTTACCAGGGTTGATGACAAGATCTGATGAAGTTGAGAGGTCTTTATTCTTTGAGTTTGTAATTGTTTTTGTTGTTGCAATTAATATGGCCATTTGCTTTTCTATTATTTCAAGACTTTTTTGTATGGGGTCAAGCTGATGTTTTACTATTTCCGTTATTTCTTTTAGTAGAAAAGATTCTACCTTTAAATTACTTGCAATCTTTGTTGAATGTTGAGCCGACTTTTCTTGTCGGGATTGTTTTGAATTAGGTGTGTTGAAGTGATCTTCGATTATAAGTAAATCAGACGTGATGTTATTAGAGTGGTCTATGTTGCAAAAATTCTGTAGGTTTTGGGTCTTTGAAGATGGTTCAGAATCAGAAGTTATGGCAATTGTGCGTGTTGGACTCATCGAACGTAGTCCAATTTGGGTCTGAGTTTTGGGAATAGCTCCTTCCCTAATACCTCTAGAGTCAGATTGTGTTAACTCAGTTTGTGTTGGTTGAGTTGTAGCAAAAATGTCAGGGGTCTGTTCGAGGTCCTGAGATGAGTGTGAATTAGACATTTGCGAAGCTACTGAAAGGTCAACTGTATTTGGTAGTGCGTGAATTTCAACATTCGTCTCAGAGGTTGACTTATTCAGACGTGCAACATTTGGTGTTTGAGCCTGTGCCAGGACACCCATGGATGAGCGTCGTGCTTGATCGAGTTCGTATGAGACACGGCGATCAATCATCAAAACAGTTTGGTCTATGGTCTCATTAACTTTGTGGAGAAACTGTTCAATGGGACCAACTGTGGTCGCCATATTTTTCTTTGTGGTTTTGCTTCTTGTGCCTCTTGGTGACATAATATATAACTTGACCTAGTTAGATAGATTATCCAGATTTCCAGTTTGTTATATTTCTTAAGGTAATGTTATGTACTCAATGAGTATGTACAGGACTGTTACACAGGTAATTACCTTGGCTTGGATGTTAGGGGGGTGCGCCCGGTCCGGTCTCCTCCGGTCTGTGACGGGCCAGGACGGGCCCACCCTTACCCCAGGCTTCGCCCAGCGTCCCGCTCGCGTCCCGCGAGACGGGGGTGACTGTGAATTTAAAGCGCCGCCTGGCGCGCGATTGACGCGGATTGCGCCGCTGAGGATGCTGGTCAATGTAGTTTCCCGCCCCGCACCACACTCCGCTCTGCGCCCAGACCCCGAGCTGGGACAGGGGTCAGACGGCGGGAGGCGGGTGGGCGAAGACACAGGCAAAAACGGGATTAGTAGGCTTCCAAATCAGCGTTGGCAAGGGGTCCCAAGGGAACAGCAGCAGTTCACTCTGCAGTAGAATCGCCCCCTCGACCGGGGTGACTGTGAATTTAAAGCGCCGCCTGGCGCGCGATTGACGCGGATTGCGCCGCTGAGGATGCTGGTCAATGTAGTTTCCCGCCCCGCACCACACTCCGCTCTGCGCCCAGACCCCGAGCTGGAACAAGGGTCAGACGGCGGGAGGCGGGTGGGCGAAGACACAGGCAAAAACGGGATTAGTAGGCTTCCAAATCAGCGTTGGCAAGGGGTCCCAAGGGAACAGCAGCAGTTCACTCTGCAGTAGAATCGCCCCCTCGACCGGGGTGACTGTGAATTTAAAGCGCCGCCTGGCGCGCGATTGACGCGGATTGCGCCGCTGAGGATGCTGGTCAATGTAGTTTCCCGCCCCGCACCACACTCCGCTCTGCGCCCAGACCCCGAGCTGGAACAGGGGTCAGACGGCAGGAGGCGGGTGGGCGAAGACACAGGCAAAAACGGGATTAGTAGGCTTCCAAATCAGCATTGGCAAGGGGTCCCAAGGGAACAGCAGCAGTTCACTCTGCAATAGAATCGCCCCCTCGACCGGGGTGACTGTGAATTTAAAGCGCCGCCTGGCGCGCGATTGACGCGGATTGCGCCGCTGAGGATGCTGGTCAATGTAGTTTCCCGCCCCGCACCACACTCCGCTCTGCGCCCAGACCCCGAGCTGGAACAGGGGTCAGACGGTGGGAGGCGGGTGGGCGAAGACACAGGCAAAAACGGGATTAGTAGGCTTCCAAATCAGCGTTGGCAAGGGGTCCCAAGGGAACAGCAGCAGTTCACTCTGCAATAGAATCGCCAGCTCAATATGGCTACCGTAGGTTGGAGCACTTTTGCCAGCATGTACCTAATAAAATCGTTCTCCACCACCTGTAAAGTTTCTACGGCAGCATAGCCCCACACCCCCGCGCCATAAACTGCCACACTGTGGCATTTGGCATAATATATTTTTAGAAGTTCTTCGGGGGGAGGCTTTCCAAGTTTACGTGCGAAAGTTATCAGGGCAGTTGTTGCACGTACAAACATTAATTTCCTACTGCACATAGCCTGCTTCTAGGACATTTTGCTATCAAATAAAATACCTAGGTAGGGGTACTTATTAGTACATTCCAGCTTATCTTTTGTGATAAAGATCGGTTTAGGCTTCTTTACCCGCTTTCCAATGTGCATTACTAAGGTCTTTTTAATATTGACCGTTAGGTCCTGAGACGACATAAACTTGCAGTAATTGTTAAGAAGGAACTGCAGCTGATTTGGGGTTCTTGCCATGATCACGGAATCATCCGCATACAATAATGCGGGAATAGGGCGATGGTTAATTGTTGGTAGGTCCTGGCTCCCTGCCAGCACGGCCAACTCAAGGCCATTGGTGTAAAGGTTAAAAAGGAAGGGAGCCAGGACACAGCCCTGTCTGACTCCCCTGGTGACGGCGAAGGATGGAGGAAGTTCGCCGTTCACCCCGTATCTCACTCTTGCCGAGGCGTCAGAGTAGAGTTCACGTAGAAATGTGACCAAGGGCGGATCAACACCCAATTCGGCAAGAATCGACCAAAATTTGGAATGAGACACGCAGTCGAACGCTGCAGACAAGTCTACATTCACTAGATGCAGATTACCATTCTTAGCCCCAACGTATTTACCAATTAAAAGGGAGAGATTTAACGCCTGCTCTACGGTACCCAATCTGTCCCGAAACCCATATTGCAGGTCAGTCAAGATGTTGTTCGCAGCGTCCCAGTCCTGGAGACGCTCAAAGACCAGCCGACCAGCCACTTTGCCATGGGAATCAAGGAGGGATATGGGCGTGTAGCATGCAGGGTCATTGCGGTCTCCCTTTTTAAAAATGGGGAGCAAGATTGAAGTAGACCAAGAGTCAATTAATGTCAGCGTTCACACACGAGGCTCCGGATGTTTCCCTCCTGGCGATGCACGCTCCCAACTCCCCAATGATCCAACCAGTCAGCAAGGAGAGAAACTCTTGCGTGGCTGATTAAACCACAAGGGAAAGGGGAAGTGGATTGAGAAACAAGACAAGAGAAAGAAACACTGGATGTCTTCCTTCAGTGTCTATGAAATCGTCTGCTTCTCTTGGAGTGTTCAGGACTTCTGTGTAGCACCTTTACCAAGAACAATAACCATAACCTTTAGCTCAAATTAACAACCTTCTGAAAACATGAAGTTCTTGAACCATATCTTGTTATTGTACATACCAGTAATAATAGAAGTCCTTTCTAACACTCCTATTTGCCTGGCTTGACCTGGACTGGATTCAAACCTTAAAATGTAATGCATAGAATTATTTTCCTAATACTCGAAATTTCAATACTAGGACTTTACCAAACAAGTATACACTCAATTAGTTAGTCAACAAGGTTAGTGAATGATGTTAAAATCACACGTCAAACTTGCCTACCTGGCAAATAGTTGTTGGATTCCTTAAAAGGGGTTTCTGCAAAACAAGGGACAAGAAAAGAAAACACCAAAATTCCTGCAAACCTTGGGTTTCTAAACAACTGTGCTCAAGTCCAATCTCTCTGAGGAGTGAGAGAGGATTCAGTGATTCAGCTTTACAAAATAACAAGTAACAATCAGCACAATATTAACATAAAACAATTAGTTATAAAGTATAATCCCAGAACTCCTTCTGGACTGTCTGATTGATTGTCTTTGCCAATGCTTTTTGTTTAGCTTTTTTAAAATAATCCCGAGTTCTGTTCTTTACTCGAAAATTAAAAGTCAGCAACGCTTGATTGTCTTTTCTTAAGTCTTTTCTTGAACGTAGTAGAATTATAAATTGTATTTACCAATGCTTGGTTGTCCGATCGGATGATGCCTGGTTACCTGATGTCTTTTTCTGTTTATTTCTGTAGCCGGAACGAAACTCGGGAGCTCCGCAGGAAGTGCGGGGAAGAACTTGACTGCTGGACTTCACCGGAAACTGCAGGGTGGAGAGCCGATGACGCTGAAGCAGTCCGGGACGGAGGAGCAAGACGGAATCACAGGAAGCCTCAGGTAAGGAGAAGGAAAGGGTAGGATTTCAGGAGGTACGGGGAAAAAAACAGGAAAATCTAGAAAGAATGAACGCGGAATGAAGAGAACTTCACTCGGCAGCTCAGTTCACTCAGGAACGCTCGCGGTGAAACGATCAAACGAAGCGAAGCGTTTCTGAGACTGTGAGTCTGATATTTATAGCCTGGGTCTAAGCGTAGGCGGCTGTTTTCCTCCCGTGTAGAGAATCGGCAGTTACCAACGTGAGAGCAAGAAAGTTCCAGCGATTATAATACGCCCTAGCAACTCTAAAAACAATCATTGGCTTAAGCAATACTAGAATGTGTACATTGTAATAATACCCCAACAAGCATTGCTAGCAGTAAATGGATCACATTATTGAAATACAGTTCTTTCCAAATAATTTGTGGACGCAAATACAATATAGAGGATTAGTTTGCAATTGCCAAGGGGCCCATGAAAATTAACCCCAATGATGTAACGGCTTCAAGAACACGGGTCAAAATCGGTGACCATAGTTCCTGGTTATGAGTAAAAACATCTAACGGTACCCCGTCCGGGCCGGGCGCCTTGCCAGGTTTGGAGGCTGACAGGGCAATGATGATTTCGTTATGCCCAAATGCTAACTGGATGGGGTAAGCGTTAGTGGTGTGGGGGGCACATTCTCTGGATTTCCCGCTGTCAGATTGTGTTAGATTATCTGCACAGAAAATTTTCGAGAAGTGATTAACCCAGCTCTCAGCGGTTACTGCCACTTCTAACCTAGGTGCAGAGCTTGAATCAGAGAGAAGGGGGGATTTGACTACTCGCCAGAAAGCTGAGGAGTCCTTGGTTCGACAGCTCTCATGGAGCTGTTCCCAGAGATCCTTTTTAATTTCCCGTCTGCAATTCTTAATGGCCAAATTATATTCTTTCCTTAATTTTCTCTCTACAAGAGGATCTCTAATAGGATTGCGTAGGGCCTCCTTTAACAAAGATAGGGCCTTACGACATTGAGGGTTAAACCAGCCACTCCCCTGTGACTAGTTGGAATTATGCTTGCGGAAAAGTTCATCTCTAATTATTTTAGTGATCTCCGCGAAACTGGATAGAATTAATACTTTTGGGGAGTCTAAGTCTAAACATTTTTCCAATAAGGGGAGTGCTCTTTTTATTATATTAGCGGATAATACATTCGGGTCGACCATTTAACTGAGTAACCGTTCAACTTAGCCAAGGTCAAAGCCTGTTGATTAAGCAGGCTAAGAATCTTAGGTGGTTGAAAAGTACTCTGGATTGTGACAGTAAGACTGTCGGGATATTGATCGCTGCTAATATCCACTCCCGTTGCAAAATTTGGCAGTTGTGCTTGCGTGTTATGAGTACATAGTATGAAATCTATAACACTCGATAGATCCCTCCCGTGGAATGTAGGTGAAAAGCCCACAGGAGGGACTACCAGATCATTTGCAAAACCCAAATCTAACGAAAAAAGATGATCATTTAAACAATTCCCGGGGTACCATTACCCTTGTTTCCGCTCAAGGCAACGGATCTTTTGCGCGGTATTAGGACCAAAACATTCCTACATAAACATGAGCAAACCAAATGCAAATAAATATTTTAATCAATAATGAGAGTTGGGAGTAGTTTTAACACCTTCCATGCTGCGCAGATTTACAACCTGTGCTGGGCCCCAATGTTAATGGGTGTGGTCATGACGGAACGGTTCCGTCATGAGCACAGCTCAACCGATGCTCATGACGGAACCGTTCCGTCATGAGCATCGAAGGGGTTAAAGGCACTTATTTTCCAAACACAATTTAAGTTTCTCTGATTCATCATTCGTTAGTCAGATATCAATCAGGTTACAGAATTGAAAATAGAAAAAATAGAGTCAATACAGAGCATCTCATAAATTGCATACAAGGTATACCATAAAGGAAAAAAAATCCTATTTTAAGGAAATGAGGTTCAAATAATTTCAGTCAGAACTCATGAAGAGTTTAAGAATATAAGTGAGTGGGCTTAGTATGATGCTAAATCAATAATTCATGATTGTAAAATCTCCCATATAGAGAAATAAAGCATGGAGCAAATAAGCCTTGGCAAAGCCAGTTAATCAAAACATAAAGCTTGGGGTTTTTAACAAATAACCTGAATCTAAATCTGCCCTTGTTCACTTACAGCTGATTCTCTCTCCTCTCATTCAGGTCTGTATGAGCCTGTCTGCTCTCCCCCAGAGTCTGCCCTCCCCACCTCCTTTCTCTGCAGAACTCGAAAAAAGTCTGTAAGAGTCTGCAAAAATCCTTCTAAAAAGGCCCCCACGCCTCAGCTAGGCAAGCGTATATAGTTCAGCAAAATGTTTGAAAACATGTGACATTGGTCTTGTTCTCCATCCAATTGAAATGCAGAAAGACATCAACATCCCTCGGCTGTCTGCTCACATCATCCATCAGGAGAGTTCTTGTGACAAATCTGAATCTTACTCTAAATTACTTCATCTCCTTACTTCCTACGGAGGAAACATTTATTTTGAATAAATAGAATAGCATCAGCTCCAACAAAAACGTAGTATTTAGGCAGGAAGCATGAAATATATTTTACAATAATACAAAAGAAAAGATGTGTGCTTTCAAGTTTACTCTATGCTTTGAAATTAATGAGGCTTTGTTGTTTAACTACAATTAAATATTGATAAAAGCAAGTCACAGGCTGTAAATTATAAGAAGCTTCTTTCTTTCACTGAGAAAAGGGAGAGGGAAGACATTCCATTCTTATCTGAAGGACAGTGCTATAGCTTTCAAAGCAAAACTAAATCACAGTATGTCAATGTTCTGTGCGCTTTAACATGCATGTTAATTCAGTCCAAATTCTACTTTGCAAGTTCAAAATACTTCTGCAAATTAAATCTACATTCTATAGTAAGGTCAAATCTAAACTAAACACAAGTCAACTATGAATAAATTGTGCATGGTTTTACATGATTCAATAAATGGAAAGCACCTGACTGAGGCACTAAGGCCTCATGTTTTTACTTTTTTTTAGCACCAAATGTCTGTGTGTCACTTTTAAATGCAGTTTTATGTCTGACGCTCAAGGCAGCTTTTGTCATTAATAATGCTTAAAATATATAGGAAATGTTTACACTCTCTCACTCGCAGGACGAACACTAATACTCGGATCAGTGTATGCGGCAAATTCCAACAAACCCAGATTCTTAGTGTAATTATATATAGTATTAACAGAATGTGGTTATAATCGGATTATGGTGGTTAGAGATTGGAATCTCCTCATTGATCAAGTCCTGGACTGGAATGGTAGATAGATATAATACATCAGGTAACCTTTATGGGAAATGTATTTTATTTGTGATTATCTACCACTTTGGGATCAGGGGGAGCTGCTGGCCTCTTGGTCATTTCTCCAGCGTCCACATGCATTTACAGAGGGGGAAGAGGTGCTCCAGGGGAGAAAGGACTGAGGGAATAGAGTGACGTGAGAAAGCGGGGAGGAAGAGAGCAGGCCTGATTTTATCATTTTTCCAGGGGCTGCTGTTGGTTCCCAGCTGAATGGACTCTGGGCCTGATTTATATTTTGATGGAACATGTATGCAATGCGATGGAGTACCCGTTCCGCCAAGTGGACCCCTCTGGGTGTTTTGAGTTATTAATATACATGGACACCATTATAGTTCAGTGCCTTCCAAGTTTTTTAGAACCTCAACCCAATTTTTAGAACAACATATGGTTGCGACCGACGTTCCTTTAATTAATATGGGGGATGATTTTTTAATGTAACTATTGGATCATATGGTAGCACATTATCATTTACAGACAGCACCTTTTGCATTTAATCGGCTTCTAAATTTGCACAGACATAAAGATTTACTGAAAAAACTATATACCACACAGGACAATGTGTGGAAATTGTGGTTCTATGCATATCTATCATTTGTGCACCACCAAGTAAAGTGTCTAGATTTATTGTGATACTATTATAATCTCTGTTTCCAGGAAACTTCAGAATTATAAATTTTTTTCTTCATTTTCGTTTTCCGAACTGCTGAATATGTACATTTCTTTACTGCTATTTACATTTTGTTCTGCGTTGCAAAGGAAATCAACATCTTAGAGCCTTGCCTCTCAAACTCACTGTACTGCATGAGGATTGTCAGATTACTCACTTTTTTTTAATCCTGAGGCAACTTTATCATATTTTAGCAAATTTGTTGTAAAATGTCTTAAAAAATTAATGTGTTCCTAAAGTTAAGTGGTTTAGGACACCTTATTTGCTTCTTTCTTTAACCCCTTCCCTGCTGATGACGGAACCGCTCCGTCATCAGCCGCGGTCACGCTGTGCTGATGACGGAGCGGTTGCGTCATGACCTGCTCGGCACGCCTGCGCGGTGCGGATTCCGCGCCTGCGCTGAGCGTTCTATTGAGCGGGGCGGGCCATGACGGAACCGCTCCGTCATAAGCACAGCGCAACCGACGCTGGTGACAGAGCGGTTCCGTCACCAGCATGCGCCCGCCGCTCTTCCGCCCGGCCCCCTTAGCACTGCGGCGGAATAGCCGCCGCAGTGAAGGGGTTAAGTTATGATAGTATGTAAACAAATGCTTGCCGGTTTATGTAACTGTGATGATGTATCAACGAATCCAGAACAGGTAAACTCAGGAGCAGTATCCATTTACACCTCATCCATCTTCCGCTCAGAGCAACTGCCAACTTACTTAAATATCAATCGTTTCGCTGCACACATTGAGAGTTACTTTGTGGAAAACTGGCCCCATACCTCTCATCCCTTAACAAGTAGTTAATCATACACCTCAGTCCTCCCTCACACTTCTTCTCCTCACACAAAAGGATCATGACATCAAACCTGTACAATACATATTTACAAAACATATTAGCCACTTACATAATCTTTAAAGTCCACAGGCATTTTGCATATCCTTGCACGTATTCTGCTAGAACAAATCTGTTTTACACTTCTGTGATCCCTGAAAGCCTGTTCATCTAAGATGAAAGAAGACTTCACCGTGCATGTTTCAAATTGTACCTTCATCTGTGTTGCTGGCATTCTTAAACAATGTAGCTACTTTATACTCTGCAGAATATTTCGACCATTGTTGACACCCAACTGGTGTTCTTACCTTTACCCAATCACCACCACAAAACGTATTATTTTTCACACGCTTTCTGACATTATAATCAATATTCCTCTCATGCTGATGTTTCACCTCTCTCTCCATTCATGAGCACTATTGAAATTCAATCCTTTTCCCCACATCATCCATTCTAAACAAAGTTTTGCATTTGCAGATCTCCCTTTAAAAAGCTCAAACTGTGTTTTCTTAGTGGGAACATGGGGCGGCATGCAGTAGGCTAGGATTCTGCCATGCAATACCATTCTCTAAACTCTAATTGTTCAATCTGACTAACTGTACACTTTCCTTCACAGTTTACTTCATCCCTTCAACTGCACGATTCTTCTGATGATAAAGAGAGCTCCTTTTGTGTTAGATACCACAAACTTTAAAGTTGTGTTCCATGTTTTTTGAAAAAATTGAGGCCATTATTTGATAACATGGAATTTGTATAACACCCCCCATTTAAATATTTTTTTCTAAAAAATTGCCTTGCACACAAACTACTTCTATTCGATGCTGACATTGTTATCAGAAAAGACAATAAGGGTAATAATGTTGTCATAATGAATAAAGCAGATTATATGGGAGAAACTGACAGACAATTAAGTGATCATAACTGCTACGAGATACTGAAAGGGAACCCCATTTCAGAACTCACCTCTCAGATTAATCTCAAACTTGGAGAATGGAAAGATATATGTCTCCTAAGCGACTCGGAACATAGAATTCTAAAAGTAGACAACCTGCGCTCCCCTTGTATATATATATATATACATACTACCTTAAACACATAAGTACAATTTCCACAGGGGAGGCCAATAATTTCGGGTACAGGTTCACCTACCAAAAAAATGTCCAAGTATGTCGACAAAAAGTTACAAAAGTACATGTTCAACCTACCGTCTTTCATAAAAGATAGTAAAGATGTTTTATCAAAGCTGAAAGATTTTGCATGGACAGACGAGCCCTTCTTTGTTACATGGGATGTGGTGAGCCTTTATACATGCATAGAACATAAATATGGTCTACTAGCAACACAGTCCTTTTTAGACAAAGATGGAGCTGACACTTTTGAGCATATTAGGATGGTTTTAAACATGATGGAGGAATGCTCACGCCTACAACTCTGCCCGGGCGCGCTAGGAAAGGGTACTAGGCAGGACACTTAGTCGCAAGGAGTGGGAGGGAATATATTGCAGGGCCTGCCATTCCGCATACCATATGGGGCTAACAGAGACCCTTTCAAAAGTGGTGACTTACTGGTATTATACCCCGGAGCGTTTGCATTCCATAGATCCCACTCAAGGAGCGACATGTTGGCGGGGCTGTGATAGTGTAGGTACCCTGGTGCACCTCTTATGGGAATGTGAGTATATACAACCCTATTGGAAGCTAGTGTTGGATGAGTAGATGCTCATTTTGACACAGAAATCCCACGTCTCCCAGCATATGTCCTCCTGGGTCTCCCAAATCCCCTGACTTACCCATTGCGATCCCGCAGAGGTCGCCTGATAGCAATTGCATTAGGCTCTGCAATCCAAAATATACTCACACACTGGCGCACGGCCCGCTTACCAACCTTCACTGGCTGGCTCCATCACCTGTGGCATGTCCTCGGAATGGAGAAGCTGACCTTGACCGTACACAGAACTGTGGAAACCCTACTTGTCTCTCTTGGCCTCCGAATTCCGGGAGGTCACTTGCCCCAGGAACCTCTGATTATTGCACCTCTTTGATACCCAGCAGACAGAGAAGTGATGGGTGACAAGTACAGGCTTAGACAGTTTAATTAGTGGACATGGAAGTGGGGGTGTTGGGAAGAGGGGGTGGGGGGTGTTTGAGTTTTCCCCTTCATTTTTCTTATTCGTCTTCATTGATGGTTTTCTGCTTGTCATAAGCCTGGCGTTATGTTTCCGTTGCCCTTGTTGGGCCAGTTAGGTCGTATGCTGCGTATAGCCCCTTGCATAATAGCTGACCCTGCATTGTTATATTTTGTATGTTGGATCTTCAATAAAGAGATTGAAACCATAAATATGATGGAACTGATCGTAACAACCAACTTTTTTCTCCACAATGGCAAGTGTTATCGGCACCTACATGGTACGGCAATGGGCACTAAATTTGCCCCGTCATACGCGTGCCCCTTCATGGGGTAGTTTGAGGGTTTACATGCATGGGGTCGTAATGCCTCCCCTGTACACAGTATATAGTGTTCTGAGGGAGGTATATTGACAATATCATATGCCTCTGGTCCAGATCTGTAGAATGTCTACAAGACTACTTCCACTATCTCAACAATAATGTGTATAATGTGACGTTTACATTGACCTACAATAGAGAAATAATTTACTTTTTGGACTGGCATCTGTATGTGAAAGATGGAACAATACAGAGTGCCCTGTATCGAAAAGAGACGTCTTGTAATGGAGTACTCCATGCTACAAGCGCCCATTCTAGATATGTGATAAAAAATATTCCTTATTTTGGGATGGTGAGGGTAAGAAGGAACTGCTCTGAAACAGCAGTTTTCGAAAGAAATATCTCAGAGACTGGCTCTAGATTCCTACAGAGGGGCTATGACAAAAGTAACACAAAGGCAGCCACTTTGAGAGTACAACTATTAAATCAAGACTCAACATTAGATAAATGTACGGAGAGAAGGTGAGCCCCGAATGAGAAACCCCGATTTATAACCAAGTATACTTCACACAGCAATAGAATTCTAAAAAAACAGTTGACACCATCTTTGAAAAAGACTGTGCCCCTTCTTCTGACTCACCTGCGAGTAATTGGTACCTGTTAGGACTTAATATGCCTTCCGGGTACTGAAGTGACACCTCTGGGCTGCTCTCTTTGCTACTCGTCATACAGTCTAGTGGCTTTAATATCAATGTACTGGGCACTACTTTAAAGTAATTTTTTAATAAGGGTGTAAGTTTTGCCTTTGGTTGATTTTGTAAAATCGTTTTCGATTTTTTATTTTTCCTAATCCTAGATTTTACTGGCTTTACTTGGTTCTTGCTGGCCGGGCTCTTGGACTGGGTGAATTCCTTATGACCTAAGTCATCTAAATCTAATCCAACTGTCTTAAGATAATCAAATATGTCAGAAGATAATTTTCTGCTTGTGCTTCTCAAAGCATATCACTGTAATGTCCCAGTACCTCCTGTTTCCCCTTTGCCACAAGATTTTATTACAGGACCCCCTTTCGACACACCTTTGCCTCCCAGATATGCCTGAGCAACACTTACTGTTTGTTGCTGTCCTAATGCCGCTCCTTCAGGCGACTCTGCTGGTCCTCCACTTGCTCCCTTCATTCTCCGTGTAGTTCTGCTGAATTGTGGGACCTTGAGTTTAACACCAGTACAGCCCCTGCCCTGGCTGCTCTTTGACCACGCCGAACCTCAAGAGCTGCCCGTGACCACAATGCAACCCGCGCCTCCTGCTCCTCCTGGTTTCTGCTGAGCTGCTCGTCCGCGGCGGCCACCGCCTCGAGAGTAATTAACCCAACCACCTGCACCGCCAGAACAGAGGGGCACGCCGGAAGACTCGCCGTGGAGCAAAGAAGAGCTCAAAACCCCCTCGTCTCCGGCGTCTTCACCACAGCCGCGACCATCCTTTACCGCGTCTCCTTTCCTTTTCCGGTGGGAGTCACTTTTTCTGCTTGAGCAAAATTCAATATTAGCTGTAAATTGTATTACTATGGTGTTAAGCACCATTATTCCAGTTAGTATCGTGGTCTTAGATGAGCATTACATACTTATCACTGCAAAAACCGCCCTGACCCGTGGAGCCTCCGCGACCTGCTAACCAGTGGCCGCCATGATCTCCAGCCAGCCAACAAATTATTATGCGGCTGTCTTGTAGGCAGTCGGAAACATCCCCTTGTCCATTGCGGCTTGTGCTGCAGCCCAGAAAAGAGCTGCAGCACAAGCCGCAGTTAGAAAAGGGGATGTTTTGAAGCATTCCTGAACTGTGTTCCAGGCACCATGTGGTGGCTATCACATGGGGCATCGGTATTTGGGGGGGCACCAGAGGTTCTCCTGGGCCTCATAGCCTCCTACGCCGACGACACCCAGCTGATCCTCTCCCTCATCAAGGACCCCCTCATCGCCAAATCCAACCTGCACCAGGGGATGAAGGCCGTCGCCGACTGGATGGAGGCAAGCAGGCTCAAGCTGAACTCGGACAAGACGGAGATCCTCATCCTTGGGCCCAACCCATTGGCGTGGGATGACTCCTGGTGGCCTCCTTCCCTGGGAACCGACCAACTACGCACGCAACCTAGGGATCATCCTCGACTCCACGCTCAGAATGACCAACCAAGTCAGATTCAAATTCAAAATAGTCTTTAATCGATATATTTCAATTATAAAAAGACATTTAACAAATAAACCCCCCCACACCCAGCACAATACAAGATCCACAAAAAATCATTTCGACTTTATCTAAAAGAATAGCAAACTAGCTCATCCATATTTACAAAGTTTAAAGATATTATGTTAAAAGGAATAAAACAGTTGTTAAAAAAAAAAAACAACGAAATTCATTCAATGCAAGATATATCAGTTACTTAATACAATATACAAAATCGGATAGCAGCATATAACAACTGGCCCTAGAATTATTCCAGACTCATTTTACGGGCCCGTATTATCCACATCCAATGTAGAAATTTCGACATGGCTATAACAACTGGCTGAGAGGTATCAGTTCTTAAAATCCTAGCGACCTCACTAGCCGTTTTGAAGCCTAACTGAACACAAATCGGTTTTAGCCACGCTCGTCTGGGTACGTTGTATTCTGGGCAGGCAATCAACACATGCCCAATGTTTTCCCTTTGATCAGGACAGAAAGGGCACTCCGAAATTTGGTTCCCATGCCATTTTACAGTAAAGGCATTTAGTGGTAATATCCCCACCCTCAATTGATGGTACTTCTTCCGGTCCCCTGGGATGGTAATCCAATCCCAATAAGGTTCTAGGGCCGGTGCATGCTTGAGTTCTAAGAAATCAGTGGTAAGGGATGGTTCAATACGACCTCCAAAGCTCTTAGTCTCAACCATGTTCCAATACAGGTCACGAAGTATTTTCTTGGGTGGGAAGACATTCCTCACAGGGTCATCCCATAATGGAGATAGACCCATAGCCATATAAATTGTTTTCACCTCTCTCATCCCAAAAAATGTTTGAGCTTTATCCGAGGCTCTAACCTCGAGGAAACCCTGGGCATACTGGGAGAGTTCCGGGGTTACCCACAATCTCCTCCAGTAGGCAACTGATCTGTATTTGGCCATATCCTCGAAGCTGTGAGTTCCCAGGTCATAGTGGAGAGGTATCAAGGGAGTGGATATTGGTAAACCAGTGATGTTGCGAAAAAATGTATTTTGGGCAACCGTCAACTTTGTAAGGTTACTGTAACGTTGTAAGAGTTCAGCCCCATAGAGGACCGCTGCTCCAACCTTTGCATTGTAGATCTTTAAGACTGGAGTTATAGGTCTAGTGCGTGAGGAATAAAATTCCTTGGTGAGTGCTAAGCATGGGCGTAAAATCCGCTCCGATCGCGGATTTTTCGGATTTTCGGCAAATTGGCAATCCGCGAACTCTCGCGAATTTGTCGAAAATCCGTGAATCCGCTCGCGGCGGATTTTTGGCTTGGTTGCGGCGCGCGGCGTGGTGCACGGCGTTCACTTTCCGTCATTAAGCGTTTGCCGAGTGGTTTTTCTCGATCATATTTTGCGAGTGCCGCGCCATTTTGGATCTTGCTGCGTGATCCCGCGGGAGTTTGGCGCCCGCGAATACGTAATCGCGGCTTGCCACCTTGCACAGCACACCTCGCGAGAGTTCGCAATTGCGAACACGTAGTTGCGGCGGAAAGGAACAATCTCGCACTCGCGAAATAGAGATTTTGCAATTCTGCACAAGAAAATCACCAGCAAACAGGAAAAACCTTCAGAAAATTATGATTTTTATCAGAATTACTCCTCAGGTTGACATTTGCATGGCCTTTTTTTTTGCAAGGAGTCCATTTTTGGGGGGGGGAGGAAGGAAGTGCCCCACAGTCTCCAACTTCCTGTTCCTGTCCAGCAGGCTCCTCCCAGTGCTTTGTCCATCTCCTGGTCACTTTCATTTGGATCTGGAGCTGGAAGGATTACTTTTTGTGGGTGCTGCTGGATATTTGGATTTGAGGCCTTTTTGACTTTCTTTGGATCACTTTTGGATTAGAAATCAACTTTCACAAGTAAGTTTGTTTGGGGCATTACAGTTGCTGCAACTACAATTTTGGAACTTTTTCAGAACATTAAATAAATTATATTGTGGGTAGCCACAGTATCCAGTAGGACCGGGGTTGGTTATGGGTGCATGATACAACTGTTTTGTTGAATTTAAACACCACTGAGGCCATGGATGGGCTGGGATTGTGCTGATTTTTGTCGTTTTTTTGGGCCTGCTGGTGGGGCCCTTTGCCCAGGGGTGGTGAGTGTTGCATGGGCCTAGTCTTTCTGTGGGGTGTCTTCTTGAATTTAAACACCATTGAGGCCATGGATGGGCTGGGATTGTGCTGTTTTTTGTGTTTTTTGTCGTTTTTTTGGGGCTGCTGGTGTGGCCTTTTGCCCAGGGGTGGTGGTGCATGGACTGAGTGTGCCTGTGGTGTGGTCTCACTCTCTTTAATGTAAACATCATGGATGGCATTGGAGTGTGGTGATTTCTGGCTGGTTTTCTGTTTTTTGGGGGTGGTTGATGTGGACTGGCCATGTGGGTGGTGGTGGTGGCCATCTTGAGTGCTGGCTGGTACAGGCAACATGTGCTTGGGGTGTAAGGGGCCATTTTGAAGAGAGGCAGTGTCTGAGGCCTGCACTTATTTTGCCTACTTTTCATCCATTATGCCCAGGGGTAGTGAGTGTTGCATGGGCCTAGTGTTTCTGAGGGGTGTCTTCTTGAATTTAAACACCATTGAGGCCATGGATGGGCTGGGATTGTGCTGATTTTATTGTTTTTTGTCGTTTCTTTGGGGCTGCTGGTGGGGCCCTTTGCCCAGGGGTGGTGAGTGTTGCATGGGCCTAGTCTTTCTGTGGGGTGTCCTCTTGAATTTAAACACCATTGAGGCCATGGATGGGCTGGGATTGTGCTGTTTTTTGTTGTTTTTGTCGTTTTTTTGGGGCTGCTGGTGTGGCCTTTTGCCCAGGGGTAGTGGTGCATGGACTGAGTGTGCCTGTAGTGTGGTCTCACTCTCTTTAATGTAAACATCCTGGATGGCATTGGATTGTGGTGATTTTTGGCTGTTTTTCTGTTTTTTTGGGGTGTACTGTTGATGTGGACTGGCTTGGGGTGTAAGGGGCCATTTTGAAGAGAGGCAGTGTCTGAGGCCTGCACTTATTTTGCCTACTTTTCATCCATTATGCCCAGGGGTAGTGAGTGTTGCATGGGCCTAGTCTTTCTGTGGGGTGTCTTCTTGAATTTAAACACCATTGAGGCCATGGATGGGCTGGGATTGTGCTGTTTTTTGTGTTTTTTGTCGTTTTTGTGGGGCTGCTGGTGTGGCCTTTTGCCAAGGGGTAGTGGTGCATGGACTGAGTGTGCCTGTAGTGTGGTCTCCCTCTCTTTAATGTAAACATCCTGGATGGCATTGGTTTGTGGTGATTTTTGGCTGTTTTTCTGTTTTTTTGGGGTGTACTGTTGATGTGGACTGGCCATGTGGGTGGTGGTGGTGGCCATCTTGCGTGCTGGCTGGTACAGGCAACATGTGCTTGGGGTGTAAGGGGCCATTTTGAAGAGAGGCAGTGTCTGAGGCCTGCACTTATTTTGCCTACTTTTCATCCATTATGCCCGGGGGTAGTGAGTGTTGCATGGGCCTAGTGTTTCTGAGGGGTGTCTTCTTGAATTTAAACACCATTGAGGCCATGGATGGGCTGGGATTGTGCTGATTTTATTGTTTTTTGTCGTTTTTTTGGGGCTGCTGGTGGGGCCCTTTGCCCAGGGGTGGTGAGTGTTGCATGGGCCTAGTCTTTCTGTGGGGTGTCCTCTTGAATTTAAACACCATTGAGGCCATGGATGGGCTGGGATTGTGCTGATTTTATTGTTTTTTGTCGTTTTTTTGGGGCTGCTGGTGGGGCCCTTTGCCCAGGGGTGGTGAGTGTTGCATGGGCCTAGTCTTTCTGTGGGGTGTCCTCTTGAATTTAAACACCATTGAGGCCATGGATGGGCTGGGATTGTGCTGTTTTTTGTTGTTTTTGTCGTTTTTTTGGGGCTGCTGGTGTGGCCTTTTGCCCAGGGGTAGTGGTGCATGGACTGAGTGTGCCTGTAGTGTGGTCTCACTCTCTTTAATGTAAACATCCTGGATGGCATTGGATTGTGGTGATTTTTGGCTGTTTTTCAGTTTTTTTGGGGTGTACTGTTGATGTGGACTGGCTTGGGGTGTAAGGGGCCATTTTGAAGAGAGGCAGTGTCTGAGGCCTGCACTTATTTTGCCTACTTTTCATCCATTATGCCCAGGGGTAGTGAGTGTTGCATACTTGCATGGCCCTAGTCTTTCTGTGGGGTGTCTTCAATGTAAACATCATGGATGGCATGGGATTGTGCTGATTTGTCTGTGTTTTGTCGATTTTTTGGGGTGTATAACTGAACTGATGTTCCTCTGTCTTCCATTGCTTTTAGGTGCACAAGACTCAAGAGAACCACCAGTGCGAGGAAGAAGTCCTGCAGCGGTGTGTGTGTGCAGCATAACGTCACGCGACGTCACGTCTGGACACAGACAACTCTGCAACTCGTGCAACTGCTGCCTGCTGTTCTGACCTGCTCTGAAGAAGATGGCCCCAAAAAAAGTTACCCGTAGCTCCTCTAGCAAGAAAGGTGCCAGTAAGGAGCAGAAGAAGCAAGTTACCAAGGAGACTGGTGTGCCGCCCGCCCCTTTTTTTGGGAGTAAAAAAAAAAGTATGCCTGCAGCAGCAGCGGGATCTGCTGGGGACCAAGCTGGCAGCAGCACCCCCGCTCCATTGGGCTCAGTGCCACCACCACCACCAGCACGCCAACTTAAGTCCAAGCCCTTGAGTGCTGCAGAGGCAGCCAGTATAGTTCTTCAATCACCATCGACCAGTGATGTTGGCTCATCGCAAGAAAGCAGCAGCAATGTCCCTCAATCAACACAGGTTGTTGTAGCTCATCTGACGAGTGTTGAACAACCACAGCCGCAACAACAATCACATGTGCAAGTACAAGCCCAAGTACATGTGGAAGGAGAGGCAGCGCAAGGAGATGCGCAAGCAGAGGTGCATGGAGGGTCACAAGTGCCCACAATAGTTGTTCCTCCCGAAGTAGGGGCACATCAGGAAATCGACAATCAAGGCGAGGTATCATTTGAGGAAGACACTCCTCCTGATGATCATTCATTGTCTTCCACACCCCTAGCAAGGAAGAGATCAAGGGTGGTGTCTACATCTTCTTCAAGCACACCTCCTTCTGATGATACGGATCAAAATTGGGAACCAGCACCACTGCCTGAGAGTGAGGCACACCATGATCTGACAAAGGTAGTTAAGCGTAAAAGGAAGCTCGTCCAAAGTCTCAGAGTTATGGAGTGTGATGATGAGGCTCAACAAGAAGTGGCGGATACTGCTGCTGATGAAGACTCTGACAACAACGACCCAGTCATCATAAAGGTCACTGCAGCTCCAGCGGGCATGCAGCAAACAGACATTTTGACCCTAGCCCGAAAAGCTGCTGAGCGTGATGATGATGATGTCGATGAGGAGGCAGTGGAAACACCACCACAATCATTGGAGTTAAGTAGTACACCAACTCGTACCGCTTCCATATTTCTTTCTGGCAAGAAGGGACCTCCATCCACCTCGACCTTAATTAGTGGCGGTGAAAGTGCACAACGTACAAAAGTTGGGCAATCCAGATCCTCCACTTCATCTGGCATTAGCATCATGACCACCACCACCAGTATCGCCGCCTCCTCCAGGCCCCACAGACACTTCAAGTCCCCAGTTTGGGACTTCTTTACTGTTTGCCAAAAAAGTCCAAAGTTTGCCATTTGTACCCTTTGTAAGCTTGCAGTTAGTTGTGGTAAGTCAGGTACCAACTATGGTACCGGAGGCCAGAGAGGTCATCTTGAGAGAAAGCACACTGTCAAATGGTTTGCGCACCTAGATGCGATCAAGGAAGCCCGAATTGGAAGTCAAGAAAACGTTGATGTTGCATCTGATGATGACGAGGAGGAAGAAGACGTGTCAAACACTTCCCTTACACCCAGTACCCCTGTCAGCAGCACACCCAATGTGAGGCACACTAAGAGTGTTGGAGCGAGTGAGACACCAACGCGCAAAAGTTCACCAGCGAGCAAAATTGGGTCAACGAAGTCATTATCATCCCGTAAATGCTTGGTCCAGGGCAACATTAGAACCATGTTTTCATCAGACGTGCCATATGAACGCAACCACCCACTGACGCGTCTGTATAACACTAAGCTGGCTAAAATGCTAGCTGTGGACCTTCTCCCTTTTTCTTTTGTAGAAGCGGTAGGTTTTCTAGAATTAGTGGCAACGCTCTGCCCTAAATGGAAGGTTCCTAGCCGGTTCTATTTTGCCAGAGTTGCGGTTCCAGCACTACATGAAGATGTGCTGGAGGCGATTGGGGCAGCTTTGCAGAAGAGTGCTGTTCACACAATACATCTGACAACAGACATGTGGACCAGTGGCGCAGGCGCTGATTACATGTGCATCACTGCACACTGGGTCTCTTTTTCAGGTGTTAAAGCAAAGCTAAACGCAGGTGTTGACCCGGACCAAGTTTTTAAAGCTGCTCGGAAACATGCAACACTAGCCATGTTTGGCTTGGAGAAAAGTCACACATCCCAAAACATTTTGGACGAGTTTAACAAAAAGGTCTTGAAAATGCTATCCCCAAAAAAACGCCAGATTGGTTATGTTTCCACGGATAATGGCGCCAATGTAGTTAAGGCCATGGCGCTGGGTGGCTATTTCAGAGTGCCGTGTTTGGCGCACTGTATCAACCTGGTAGTTCAAAAATTCTTGAGTGATAGAGACAGTGCAGCGTTCGCGGTAATGGCCACCTGCCGCAAAATGTGCAACCATTTCAGCCATTCTTTTAAGGCCCGGAAGCATCTGAGGAGGCTGCTACTTCAAAGTCGAATACCAGTGAAAGCACTCATCCAGGAGGTGGCAACACGTTGGAACTCAACCTTCTACATGCTTGAGCGTCTGTATGAGCAGTATACGGTACTCGATCACTATTTCTTAACAGAGGGTACATCTCAGAAGGAGGACCTGCGGATGGGTGCGGCGCAATGGGACATAGTTAAAAGCCTGACAGACATGCTTCGTCCTTTTGAGTTCTTCACGCGTGCAGTCAGCCAGGAGGACTGTAATTTGGGAAAAGCTATCCCATTGTTGTGCATGCTGGAGCACCAACTGATGGCGGTGTCTTCTGAGTTTGAAAAAGATGTAAAAAAAAAAGACCCTTTTATTTTGTCTGAGAAATTATTAGAGCGCCTACGTGGTGATGAACGTCTTAAAAAGATCGAGTCAGAACAGCATTACATTTGTGCTACTATTCTGGATCCACGCTACAAAAAGGCGCTGGCAGGCGAAGCATTCTTTCCTTTTGCTGATGAAGATGTTCAAAAGTACAAACATTGGCTAGCCTGGTCAGCCAAGAGGTTTGAAAAAGAACGGCAGGTTATTGAAGGAGAAGGCAGTACATCAGCATCAGCATCAGCAGGCCATCCCCAGTCACAAGAATCCACTTCTGCACCTGTGGCTGGGGCACAAGTGACCTCTCAGCCGTTAAAGACACCGGCAACTGGATCATCTGCACCACACACAACAGTAACAGTGGCTGCTGTGGAGGATTGGCTAAGTTTGCTTGGGTATGGTTCTCGAAAAAATGTCACAGGCACAGCAAAAAGTAAGCAAAGTGGAGGAACCGTTGATGACCTTGAGTCGATGGTGCAGGACTATCTGAATGACTCAACAGAGGTCTTTCTTAATGATGAGCCATTGCAGTATTGGCATGGCAAAAAACAATTGTGGCCACAGCTCTCCAACCTGGCTATAAACTATTTGTCTTGCCCACTCGCAAGTGTGTCTTCTGAACGTGTTTTCAGTGCTGCTGGTGGCACTCCCAAACGGAGCCGCCTCTCGCCCAAAAATGTGGAGCGGCTGACAATGATCAAGATGAATCAGCACCTCATACCACCAGATTACAAAGTACGAGAAAGCACGCCGCATGAAGACGAGGAGGACGGCAACGTAGATGAGGGGATTTGTTCTCTGTTCGGTGGCACTGACCTCATCCTGCCTGAATTCGCAGAGTATGATGACGAAATCTTCTTCTTATTCCCTGACACCGAGCCCTGAAAATGAGACAATGAATCAATAACTTTCTTTTTCGTCCTTATTCACTTTTATTCCTGTGTGTCTGTCTTTCTTTGTTTTGCACAGTTAATTTAATTCAAACTTTAATCACCTAATCCCAAAAACAAGACCATCAGCAGAACTGTCTTCACTTGTTTGCTTATTGATTTGAAGGTGCCGCAGTCTACATTCCTCAGGTTCACAAGTTCTGAAGAACATGCTCCTCTATCCTCCTCCTCCAGACTGCGATTTCCCTCAAAGCAGAGTGCTGGATTACGCCCAATGAAGAAAGACTCAGCACTTGTGGGGGTGTTCTACTTCTTTGCGGGTGAGTTGACGGCTTTGGGCCCATTGCTGTGAAGCTCTAATAATGGATAAAAGTGTTTTGGACCAAATATGAGGTGGAAATTTCTTGCCGTTTTTGCTGACTTGCTTGCCTTTGAGGTGCTCTTTGGCGGGGTTCCGGGTGTTTGTGGGTGAGTTTTGGGGTCTGGGAGCACTGCTACGACAGTCTAATCTTGATTGCATTTGCTTTTCAGGAAATCCGTGGTGGAAAACAGGAGTTATGATGATGACCTAGCTGCACAGCGCGTTTGGACCGAAGGCCGAGAGATATTGTAAGTATGAGATTTAGCTTTTTCGCTGTTTGGGGGATGTTGTCGCGTGCTTTTTTGCGGGTGGGTTGGCGGGTCTTGGCTGGGGCATTCCTGGGAAGGTCTAATACCGGATAGAAGTGTTTTGGACAAAATCCTTAAGGAAAAGCCTTTTTTTTGCTATTTCTTCTGACATCTTGCTCAATGTAGCGTTTTGGGGGGCTTCCTGCTGTTCGTGGGTGGGTTGCGGGGTCTCTGTCGAAGCACTGCTGCGACAGTCTAATCTTGATTGCATTTGCCTTTCAGGAAATCCGTGGTGGAAAACAGGAGTTATGATGATGACCTAGCTGCACAGCGCGTTTGGACCGAAGCATGAGAGATATTGTAAGTATGAGATTTAGCTTTTTTGCTGTTTGGGGGTGTTGTCGCGTGCTTTTTTGCGGGTGGGTTGGCGGGTCTTCGGGCATTCCTGGGAAGGTCTAATACCGGATAGAAGTGTTTTGGACAAAATCCTTAAGGAAAAGCCTTTTTTTTGCTATTTCTTCTGACATCTTGCTCAATGTAGCGTTTTGGGGGGCTTCCTGCTGTTCGTGGGTGGGTTGCGGGGTCTCTGTCGAAGCACTGCTGCGACAGTCTAATCTTGATTGCATTTGCTTTTCAGGAAATCCGTGGTGGAAAACAGGAGTTATGATGATGACCTAGCTGCACAGCGCGTTTGGACCGAAGGCCGAGAGATATTGTAAGTATGAGATTTAGCTTTTTTGCTGTTTGGGGGTGTTGTCGCGTGCTTTTTTGCGGGTGGGTTGGCGGGTCTTCGGGCATTCCTGGGAAGGTCTAATACCGGATAGAAGTGTTTTGGACAAAATCCTTAAGGAAAAGCCTTTTTTTTGCTATTTCTTCTGACATCTTGCTCAATGTAGCGTTTTGGGGGGCTTCCTGCTGTTCGTGGGTGGGTTGTGGGGTCTCTGTCAAAGCACTGCTGCGACAGTCTAATCTTGATTGCATTTGCTTTTCAGGAAATCCGTGGTGGAAAACAGGAGTTATGATGATGACCTAGCTGCACAGCGCATTTGGACCGAAGGCCGAGAGATATTGTAAGTATGAGATTTAGCTTTTTTGCTGTTTGGGGGTGTTGTCGCGTGCTTTTTTGCGGGTGGGTTGGCGGGTCTTCGGGCATTCCTGGGAAGGTCTAATACCGGATAGAAGTGTTTTGGACAAAATCCATAAGGAAAAACCTTTTGGCACTTTTTGTAAGTTAGGGTTCGTTAGGGTTAGCCCTAGCAGCAGGATTGCATGTGTTTCGGGGTGTTCTATTGCAACGCAGTTCTGGGGTTTTAGAGCACTCTTGGAGCGATGCTGGCTATGGATACTTTTGCTTGCTTGCAAGTGGTTTGAATACAATCCACGGTCGGTAAGGGTGTATTTGGGCCTACTGTTACTTTCAAAGTACGTTTTGTCACCATTTTTCTGCTAGGCATCGTTTTTGGAGATCTGATTTGGGGGTCTTCTACATTTTTGCGACTGGCTTTAGTAAGGGTCTTGGCGGGAGCATTGCTGGGAAGGTCAAATTTTGTTCTAAAACACAGTTTACAGTACACCTACCTTGAGGGGAAAGATCCGCTATAATATTTTGGCCATACTTATTTATCCTTAAAAAGGTGACTCAGACAGAGCACGCAATTTCAAAAATATTGTACTGTCTATTAGGGAAATCAAAGTGTGACTTTTTGCACCACACAGCGTACATATCTTATATTTATTTATCAGTGGTATTACTTCCTGTTTTCCGTTCAATAATTACAGGCCGGGTTTCAGTCAACATCCGCCAGGCAGGCAGTGGACAGGGTGTCTTCTGTCAGTGGTCACCAACATTGATGGACGAAGCGTCAGCTGGAATGGAGGAGTGCCGCTAATAAGAGGAATTGTTTGCTGCATGCAAGTTACTTACCAAATTCAACAGGACAACTCCAACAACATACAGAATACAGATACAGTATCCATTGTTTTCTTCTATGAGTGTGACTGCATGTGGTTAGCTTTAGTTTGTACCCAAAGATTTCTTTATCTTCAATTATTGTTTGTCCAGGCTGTGCTTTTTTTTTCTTCTCTCAACAAAACCTACCCAAAAAGAAACCCCCATTCCCATCCATTTTCCAAACCCTAACCCTCTTCCCCCGGGCTGTGTTGTTTTGCTTGATGTCTGACTAAAATGACATCAATAATTCCACACACTTGCTGGGGAGGATAAGGTCATAGCAACAGGCTGGTGAAGGAATACGAGGATATCTTCTAGACTTACTCAGCTTCAGTACTATTTCTTCAAGTAGTAGGAGCCAATGTCAAATAAATTCAACGCAAGTACTAGTTATACTTGCAAGCAAATACTGTACCATTTGTTAGGCTACATTGTGGCACTGTTCTAGTCAGTGTACTGTCACCTGCTATATTCTCGATCGTACCGTAACCGTTGTAATGCTACAGTAAGGACAAACCAGGTTTCGTTTTCTTTTTTTCCATAGGCATGCAACTGCCACTGTGTCACACCACTAGTACCACCGCAATGAGGAAATTTCACCCGCCCAGGATTGCCAACGTTAATCCCCATTTCACGTGGAGCCAGCCCTGGGACTAGCCCTAATTTCTAACACAAATTACAGGTAAGATAAGCGTTTGGTGGGAGGTAGTATAATGGAGTATTAGGACTAGACGAGAGATTGACGGTAGTACTACTAAAGTCCTACGACTGTTCAGGAAAACAAACTTACTGTTACACCCCCGTCCCCCACCCACCAGACTGAAAAGCAGTAAAAAACAGGTATGGTCAGATAAAGTTTAAAAATGTATATTTATGTAGCCCTAACAAAATAATCTCCCTCAAGACCCTCCCTAACCCCAACGATTGTCTTTGAAAAGTCCCAAAAAGAACCCAACTCCCAAATCCCACCCCCCAAAAGTCTCTAAAAAAAGGGCAAGGGACACTCCACTACTGGAGGGTGCTGGTGCATTTTGCGGCATGGGCATCATACTCCTTGCGGAGGGTGGCAAGCTCGAAGCGGAGGCCCTCCACCAAGTTCTTATAGTTATGGACCTCCTGCTCCAGGTAGGACATTCGGACTCCTAGGCGGCGTTGGCGTGCCTTGCAGCTCCTGTGGGGGGCAGCTGTTCTTTCTGCTGCTTGGCGGTGGCGGTTGGCTTTGTTAGCCCGGCTCCGTACCGCTGGAGCACTGCGCATGCTGGCGGCCCGTGGGGTCACGGAGGAGGATGCAGCTGTCCCAGTCGAGGATGTTGTGGTTGCACCGGTCGACTGCGTGTCCTCCTCCTCCTCCAGGGCCACCAACCGCCGATATTCGGCGACAGTGGCATCCAGCCTCCGTTGCCGGGCCATTCGAGCCTGCTCCCTCCGTGATGTCGATTTGGAAGGAGCAACTATATGAAGAAAGAAAGACATAGTCTGTAACCAATGCTCCTTAGCATTAATAACACAAAGTGATTGAGCCGAAAGTTGGGTCACAGTACAAGTAGCAAATTGAAAGCACAGTACATAACTATTGAGGACAGTATCTATGTAACCTCCCACTTCTGCATCCTTGCTCTAACATTAGTGGTAGTTTAATGAACAAATTCTACGACCACTATGGACTTCCATTACAGTCGACTATGACAGTACACCAGTCTTATTCTTCTTCTTCTCTCTTGTTTAGGAAAATTGGTACGTTATCTTATGCAAGCCGGCAGAATGGCAGCACAGTGAACTTGCACCCGAGAAAAACAGTTGCACACCATGATGAGTGAGACAGACTTGCGTTACTGTACCGGTCCAGTACATGCAGGTGGTGAAGCTATTACTTTTCTATTACGGGTGGCACTGAGAATACTCTGTTACAAGGGCTACTGCTTAATTAATTTACCTTTCACCCTACAGTGCAAATGAGTACTAGAAAAGGAAAATGAAGAAGCTAAATAATTTGATTATCTATCACTTCACATGGGACGTATTTGATGACATATGGGATGACTTTAGGTGCTTTGCTTAATATTGAGTGAACAGTGATACACCCACACATGAATGACGTACTACAACTAAACTAAAGTTATTAAGAGAGGTACGGAGTGTCCACCGTAATAACCGGATATATGCTGTGCTTGCAGTTGCAATACAAAGTACTGCTACTATTCATGGTACTATTGGACACATTTACAATTTCTTTTCCTTGCCTTCCCTACACTGGAATGGACGTGCGGGTGCGGTGGTACATGCTCTTCAAGGTAACACTTAGTTCATCCAGCGACCATCTACTCTCTCTAGATACACATGTGCTATCTAAGAGTCACATAATACCATGCTCCAGGCATCCATTCATTCAAAGTATACGCACACATACAGTTTCTGTTTCACCCACCCAGGCTGCTGTCCTTCCACCCATCCTTGCTTCATCATTGACCCAGCCATGCACCATACCATATTCTTTCCTTCCCAGCCACCTCGGGGGCCAAGCAAACACATATCATTCTTCTTTGCCAGCCATCATAAAATTTCGCGTCCCACTTACTTACACCCTTCTTTCGCTTTTCGTTCATCCCATCCATCACGTTCATCTAAGATCTTATTGGGATTCTTCTCACCAAAAACTTCACAGCTAAGTCGAAGTACATTTCGAGGAGGCTACTACCTGGTTGATTTGTAATACACCCGTGCAGAAAGCACACTATGCAGTCTTCAATCTCAATAAGTAAGGAATATATAGCTTACCTGTTCCCGCCACCACCGTGCGAACCCTCACAGGACCGTCCGCCGGCACTTGCACCGCATCCTCCCCAGAGTCCTCCTTGCCCGACACCACCACCTCCGCGCTGGCCCCGCCACCAGATGTTCCACCTACAAAGTACATTTAAGAATGTTAGAATACACCACTCACTACTATATAATATTTGGTCTAGGAGTAATAAAGAAATGTTAAAAAAACAGAATACAATGTAATAATTTGTGACTGTCTACTCTAAAGTAAAAATTTCCCTTTTTCCAGGGAAGGCTGTTGTCTTGCTGCACTTTTATGCACAACTGATGAATGCTTGCTTTTTATTTTTAACACGCACCACTTTTTCTCCTAACAGACAGTAGCTTGACTTCTAAGAACACGACCAGGATCAAGTTCAAACCAGGTGAGAGCTCGGCTCGACAACAAGAAATGTGTCCAATTAATCGTCAGCACTAAGCACTTTTCTGTTTTCAGTTAAATAGTTTTATGACAAAGTTGATTTTAATAAATGTGTTTACTTTTAATAAAGCTTTTAAACTTAAATAGACTCTGTGGTTTTTGGTCCTCCAGGCTAGAGTGGATGAGCTAAAGGTTTTGGAATTTTTGCAAGCATGAGTGCCTCTGACACTTCTTGACTGTGACTCCGTACTCTTGTCCTGCGTAGGATAATCTAATGATCATTGGGGATCAATCATCGGTGACTTCGGGAGCTAAATGACTCTGCCACACTATCTAGTCAGTAAGGAGACAGTGCATAGAGCTATTGCTGAATAGAATGGGAGTCCAATGAAATTGCCAAATGTCCAATCTTAGTTAGCTACACAGACAGACTAATAAGAATAATGTAGTAATACCACAGGGAGTCATATTCGAGGCAGGATAAGAATTTAGATCCAGTCTACAAGAAGATCAAAGACGATTTAGAAAAAATCGAATGAGGAACGCTAGGAAAAAATAGGTACTCTTTATTAAAATTAAAACTTACTGGGGCCAGCAAAGGAGCCCTCGCCTGCCCGATCCTGGCCTGCATCCTCCTGAACAGCACCCTCCTCCTCCTGTGTCCTCTTGCCCTTGGGGGGAGCTGATGTACAACATGAAAGAAAGAAAGACCAGAAAACATGGATGAGATTTGTCAACCAAATCAAACATTTCAAAAGAACAATAACAAAATATTTTGGAGAAATAGCAAATAGATAGACAACTATTCCACGGGATCTATCTCATGTGGTATACTACGTTATTCGTATTGCCTGATTTGCGGACCGTTGACTTAGAAAGTTCCTATGTAACTCAATAAACAGACTACTAAAGAGGTTTGCCTAGGCCTGGCAGGCAGCAGTCCGCAGCACGCGAAGTGACAGACAAAGTCCATCCTGCTTGCAGATCAGTGAATACTCAAACTATCAATGCACCCACCACCACCACTATTTCTTCTTATAGCCATGTGTCTAAAGGAAGGACTGGACTTCAGTCTGTTGGGGCTGTACTATTGTACTAGCGAGCAGCACACTTTGCGAGATTACACATAGCGGCCGGAAACAGAATTACGTCACGCAAACAAGATGGCCGCGCCGTGTACGACCGCTAGGGTAACTTGGCAAACGTATAGTTACAAGCGCCTTGCGAACACGCACAAAATCACACGAACATACACGCCGCAAAAAAAAAATTAGTGTATTCGCAAGCATTCGCGGCTTCCGAAATCGATCTCGCACGGATTCGCGCCCCAAAAAACACGCGAAATTGCAGAAAAAACGATTTTTGCTAAACTGAAAGCAATGAGCAGGTGCAAAAGTTCAAACTTAACATTAGTAACATTCACTCTAGTGCTTCCTGAGGGGCCCCTCCAGAGTTTGCAACTATTCTATGACCCTGCTATGACCCAAACAGCAGGCTCATAGAATAGCTACAAGTAGACCATAAAGGTCCTGTGAAAAAAAATTGCACTGCAACAGAAAGCAAATTACAGATAAGGAAGGAAGCAGGCGCCAGCTAGACTGGAACTTTCAAAATAACTGACACATTAATCAACCCCAAATTAATTCATGGCAGTTGAAGTAGGGGAGGTGTGCTTGCTTTTTTCAACCCCCATAATCTACAGTGATAAACAAACCTAATGGGTGGCAGTGAGGATGTACCAGAGGGTGGCATGGGTGTCCCAGAGGGTGGCAGTGGTGAAACAGAGGGTGCTGTGAACCTGTGATGATAAACCAGACGTAGAAACAACATAGTTGCGGCCGTCGCGAGCCGAAAAGTAAGTTCGCAATTGCTAAATTGTCCACAAATCCTCGCGAACGCTCGCCAACACAAAAAACGGGAAAATCCGCCAATCCGCGAGAGTTCGCGTATTTTCGCGGATTGCGAATCCGTTAATCCGCAAATTCGCGTATGCAAGATCCGCTAGATCCGCCCATGCTTAGTGAGTGCTCCTGTCAATTGTGCATGCCTCGTGACCAGCTGGTTGGTGTGCTGTTTTCAATCTAGCTTGTATGACAAGGTAATGCCCAAGTAGTTAAAAACTTGGGTCTGTTCTAATTGAACCCCGCCCATGGTCACCTTCCCTCTGACATGTTTCCGTTTGTGGAGAACCATACATTTTGTTTTAGATGTGTTAATAACTAGACCATGATCTGCACAGAACGCTTCGAAGACTCCAATGGCCTTCTGAAGTCCCTGTTGGGTCTTTGATATTAATAAGGTATCATCGGCAAACATCAACAGGGGGATCAGTTTTCCCGCCAACTTAGGAGCGTCGGTCGGTTGTTGTTCAAAATACCTGATCACCCTGTTGATGTATAACGAAAAGAAGGTTGGGGCTAGCACACATCCTTGGCGTACTCCCCTTGCAATGGGGAATTTATCAGTTACGCCACCCTGCTGATTCCATCGAACTTGTGCAAAATTGTTCTCGTGCAGTCTGATTAATAAAGACAACATTTCATTAGGGATGCCCTGTTCTTGTAGAGCTTTCCACAGCTTAACACGAGGAACCAAGTCGAATGCTGATTTTAGATCAACAAAGGCTGCAAAAAGCATACCCCCCCCCCCAAGTAGCACTACTCGCCAGTATAATAAAACAAATCTAAAAACTTGATCAATGGTACTAGTGTGACTTCGAAACCCTGCCTGTAGTGGTGACAGAATATCCTGTTCATCTATCCAACCATGGATACGCTGCAGTACAAGCCTCGCCAATACTTTTTGTATGCATGCGATAAGGCTGATAGGCCTGTAGTTGCCTGGGTCCGAGCATGCCCCCTTTTTAAAGATTGGGATAATCTCCGCTCCCTTCCAAGTCTCCGGAATAGGCGAACCCGTCGCAATGCCATTGGCTAGCAACTGGATGTAGGAAGCCCATAGATCCTTGTCATGCATAAACAAATCTACAGGAACAGAGTCCAAACCTGGGGCCCTCGCTTTTGGGATGATATTTAAAATTTTTAGAACATCCGCTTTAGTGAAAGATAGGTAACTAGCACTCGTGGTTGTATTCAGAAATGCCTCGCACCCATCTTCATCTCTATCCTCGGAAGCGAACTGGGACGCATAATGGGAGACCCATGCGTCTGGTGACACATGGTTCGTGGGTTCTCCTCTTATGACCCCCCTTCCCCATTTAACGATGTTCCAGAAGGAGGACATAGATCTTTCTTTACTAGCTTTTAAGAGATCCCTCCAGAAACCGTCATCCCATTCCCCTTTAGCCCTAGTTTGTGTTTTTTATACATGACCCGGGCATCCTTTATCTTAACTATGTCTTTTGTCTTTACTGCATCAGACAAGGCCCTGTAGGCGACCCTACAGGATTTATCGTACCATTGGTCCTACTTCCTTGCTGGCCTACGCTGTCTTTTAGTAACTTTTTTGACAAAGAAGAATTTCAATGTATTAAAAAGCACATCATGGATCCTACTAACATTAGATACCGGAGTCTCCATAATGGAGTTACTCCTTAATTCTATGATAGCCTGGGTTATTAATTCCCTCATCGCTATTAAACTTTCTTCATTAGTTACACAGTTGGACCATCTAACACGTCTAATGTCATTTGAGAGGGCTATTTGAACGTTATCCCTCAATTCGTCACTATTCAATAAATCGAACAACTTAAATGACAAAATTAGTGGGTCATGATCACTTTCGGCCCTTGGCTCTATCCACATATCATTGACGCTAGACCAGTTCTCCTTATTAGTAAGGATATAGTCAATACGACTATGTGATATGCCATTGTTAAAAGTTAGGGCACCCTGTTTGTCAGAACCCGTTCTTCCGTTAGTGGCCCGTAGCCCATGCTCCACACATAAAACTTTTAATTGTAATGCGGCCTCTGACCACTTTTTAATGGGTATTAAAGATAGTTGAGGGATTTCCCAGATATAGTCCTCTTCAACCGTGAGATCTATATCATGGTTATCTAGGGGTTCGAAACAACAATTAAAATCACCGCCAACAATAACATTGGCATTCAAACAATATTGCTTTAAAAGAAAATCTAATTGGTCGACTCCCTCAGTGGACTTTGTAGGAGAGTAGGGTCTGCAATCCTATGATCACCCAGATTTTTGCTTTTTGCTTCACTGGTTTACGACTTCCCTGGCTGTGGGCCTGCTAATCAGACCCACAGCCTAGCTGTTCTCTCTACTCCAAATTGTACCCAGGTACTGAATTGGCACTGGGCCCTCTCTGAGTCCCTGTACCCAGGGCTGAGGTGCACCCAGAGGTCTCCCAGGGGCTGCAGCATGTATTATGCCACCCCTGGGCTGACTAACTAAACAAGACACAACTGGCTGCTTGACAGCTGGGGGCAAGGTGGTGTAATCACCCTTTGCTTTAGATATAGTATACCTATATCTAAACCTATATGGACACACAGATCTCCTATCAGTCACTCCTATGGCAGGCCTTAACAATCCTGGAGGCAGAGTGCTTGGAATCGTGTGAGATGGTGCTCTGGCATGAGCTGAGCCTATCTGCGGCTTTCAGGTGCTATCCCTTAGCCGTTTCCATGATATCGCATACCATATACTCTTAAGTGCATTATAATCCTCGCGGTTATATGCCAACTCTGGTATCGCTTTATCAAAACATGTCGAGTAAGGTGTCATACGAATTGGAATACTAACCCCTCGCCAATTCTGGTGACGGGGTTAGCATTCCAACATTCTAGAGGGACACGACATGTTGGTAACCTGTAACCCCGGTTAAAGTCAGACAGAGCCTTGGCATCCACAAGATGGATGCTGCCACCGAGACACAAGTCTGCCCTCCTGTTGCTGGGAGTCCTCCCAGCGCAGGAGATAAGGACAAAGGGTTTCCTGTCAGGGGCGGTGCCAGCACCGTCCCAGACAGGATTTTGTGTATCCTAGGTAGGCAGGGCTTTAGAGGAAGGTGACTGCAAGTGGCACCCCGGTGCTCACTGTGCATAGGCCGGCTTGAACCAGTTCCAGGGGCACATCAGACCCTGAGCTGGGGAAAGCCCGCCAAAGGAGAGGGGTGTAACCACCCCCCTCCTGGTCTCACCCATAGGGCAGGACTTAGTCGCGTGCCAGCCCCCTTTTTCAGGATAAAGGTAGGAGCAGGCCCCCTTCCAAATTAGATCAATCTTTGAATCCTGAACCGACCTTCTACACGAAGAACTCAAGACTCTTCTCAAGATTTTCTCCCTTGTGACTAGGGAGTAGTCACCCTGCAGCAGCAGGCACCAACCAAGCATTGCGGTTTGTTGCCAGTCTCTCCTTCGGATCAAGACTGCTCCAGCACGACGAGAACCAGCTTCCCTGGCACCTCTGACCTCAACCTACATCATCAGCCCAGCTGTGATCCGTGGGTGCGACGAGACCTCGAGGGACCGGCCATCTTCAGAACTGCACAACGCTTGTCCAGCACGACCACCGAGTGACCCTCGACCGAGTGCTTTGGGGTAAGAGAAGCCCCGACCCTGAGCAGCTCCAGCACCGAAGTTCAGCCCCCTGCATCCACGAGATCTGCGTGGGGCCCTTCTGCTCTTGGCTGCTCACCGCGTTGTCCAGGTCGCTTGCCCGTTGGCTAGTGGCCCTCTCACGAAGCTCCACGATGACAAATACTGCTGGTCAGGTTGCTCCAGACTAGCCCTTGCTCCCCTCCAAAAGAGGAGCACCCTGGACCCTCCTGGTCCACTCAAGACGCCATTTTAGGTCCACCGCGTGGGCCTTGCATTTGCCAAGACTTGTTGCCCAATCCTGGGTCCAGCGACGTCAGAAGCAGATACCTTCGTGGGACAGCTCGCACCTCGGTCGAGGTGACTTCGTCCGGTGCCACCCTGGTGCCCACCTAAATCACTGGCTAGTGATTCAGAACTTGGTCCCCTCTGCTTTCAGGTCTTCTTCTTCCCTGATCCAGGCTTGGATCTCCACAAACTTTCTTCACTGGTCGCCTGCCAGCAACTTCTTTCTTCAGGCTCCTGGTTCTTCAATGAGGGTTTCCGACGCAACTTCAACCCTATGCAGCCGCAGCCCCTGGGCTAGGTAAACTGAGTACCCCGGTGCTCCAGCATAGTCCAACACCCTAAGTGTTCGGATCCGCTCCCGTTTTCGACCCACCTAGTCGGGTTCGCCCGAGAACAGTAACTTTGTCTTTCCTAGCTTCCATAGACTTTTTCCCGCCTTATGCGTGAGAGTTCCCACTCTGCACACCACGTCCACAGGCCTCCTGCTCCTAACCTAAGTGTTTAGTATTGTAGGCCTAGCGATTCTAAAGTCTATGAGAATAGTTATTTACCTGCTAGTAATTCGCATTCCACTTCTTGTGTATATGGTTTTTCGTGCCCCTCGGGCATTTGTGTAAATTGTGCGACTTAAAGTATTTTTATAAGAGTTTTGTTGTGTGCTTAGCTCCCTGACTCATAAAGAGTTCAGAGTAGTCTTGTTAGAAATAAATACACGTTTATTTTCATAACAACTTGTGTGGTGTCCTTTCACTTGGTGTTCAAGGGGTAATGTGATGGTAAAACAGCTGGCTTAACACGCCCTCTAGAGTCTTAGCCTTAGACTGCTCGTATCCATGCTACTAGGATAGCTGGTCTATAAGGTTGACTTACAACCAATCATCAATAAGGGTTGTTTGGACTGATACATAGTGATCACTAGAATAGTGAGCACTGCATATCAGGCCAACTTCTCACATTGGTGAGCAGCGGTTGGGATTTGAGCTTGCTGTTGTTTTACCACACGTATCCTAAGAATATCATTTGAAAGATCACATAAGTACTAAGGTACATATAACTTAGCTTAGAATACTCTGAGTTCTACTGAACCAGCTGTTGTAGCTCCTAGGGCCTAGCACACCCTAAACTACAACTCTAGCAAGGGATCAGTAGGCAAACATATAGTGTAGGTAAGTGCACCACTTACACCTCACTAGAAAAGCATGTCTACCCAGGGAGAGTCTACTGAGACCCCCCTTGTGGTTATTGACCCTCCACAGGTCAAATCAAGATATGCAGCTCTCAGTTTCCAGGAGATGAGACAAGTGTGTACCTCCAGGAAACTGAAACAGGGGTCTAACCCCACCATTCCCTTTCTGATAGGTCTCTTAGAGACATATGATGCGAGAAAGCTTTCTCAGCTAGATGGGAATATGCCAGCCTTAGAGGGTACCTCTGGGGATCCAGACCTCCACAACACTGCCAATGCAGTTGAGGAGGAGGAACTCGAGGAGCTCTCTGGGGACGAGGTAGACAAAGGTCTTGAGGTAGTCAGAAGGCTAACTAGGGCCAACTTAGACTTACTTGGGCTAGGATCTGGGGGACCCCCAGTACTGACCCGAAGTGGGCCTAACCTTGGAGTTAGGAGAGATAGATCTCTTTCTAGGGACTCCAATAGATCTCTGCACTCTAATGCCTCTTCTCAGAGGAGAAGGAACTCTCCCCAGAGGAGATTGACTTCCCCTCAGAGGATAGAGCATGAAGCTAGGATGAGACAGGCTGCTCTGAGGATTGAAAGGGAAGAACTTGCCCTGGCCAAAGAAAAGCTTGCCTTTGCTAGAGAGCAGCAGATGAGTGGGATAGTTCCCACTGGTGGCAGCAATCTCCCAAGAGATAGAGAGAAGGGTTTAGATACTAAACACCTGACAAAGATAGTGCCCCCCTTTAAACAAGGGGATGACATCCAGAAATGGATGGCTGCTTTGGAGAGGGCCTGCACTGTGCAGTGCATTCCCCAGAGTCAGTGGGCAGCTATACTGTGGCTCTCCTTTGATGGTAAAGGTAGAGATAAGCTCCTCACTACTAGAGTTGAGGATGCTAACAATTACCAGGTCCTGAAAAATACACTGGTTGATGGGTTTGGCTTAACAACTGAGCAGTACAGGTTGCTGTTCAGAGACACCCAGAAAACTCAGTCTCAGGACTGGTCTGACTTTGTGGATTGTGCCACTAAGGCTTTGGAGGGCTGGTTGCTGGGTAGCAAGGTTACTGATTACACAGGGTTGTACAATCTCATGATGAGAGAACAGATTTTAAATAATTGTCAGAACCAGTTGTTGCACCAGCACCTTGTTGATTCAGATCTGACCTCTCCCCAAGAATTGGGAAAGAAGGCAGACAAATGGGTCAGAACAAGGATCAAGCAGAACCAGACTCAGAACCAGGGTGGTCAGAAGAAAGCAGACCAGAAGGGTAATAACAAAAGTGAACAAAATGACCAGAAGTCTTCAACAGGTCCCCAACAAACCAAAGAGGGTGGGGGCCAGGCTTCACAGCAGAAAAAGAGGACTCCAGAAGGCCAGTCAAAAAGGTGGTGCCAGTACTGTAAAAGTAAGTCTCACTGGTTTAGTGAGTGCACCAAAAGAGGAGGGCAAACTCCTACCATTACAGCCCCTAAGGCAACTGCACCCCCTAGTACAGTCAGTAGTGGTAGTGCACCTCCCAAGGCTATAGTTGGGTTAACCTTGGGAACTGAGGGGTCTGACAACTTAGTTGGCACACTCACTCAGGCTGTCCTTGTCTGTACAGGGGATATGGATATATCCCCTGACACAAGTCCCAATACTTTGGGCAAATACAGGCAGACACCTTTAATAAATGGAAAGATGGCTCAGGCCTACAGGGACACTTGTGCCAGTGTCACAATGGTGACACCACACTTTGTGGACACTGGACAAATCATGCTAGGTACAGATTACCTAGTGACCAATGCTAGCAATGTCACTACCAACCATAGTATGGCAATTGTTAGTTTCTCCTGGGGAGGGGTAAGTGGCCAAAAGAAAGTTGTGGTTAGTTCAGACCTCCCAGTTGATTGTTTGTTGGGCAATGATTTGGAACCATCCCTATGGTCAGAAGTGGAGCAGAGGACTCACATGGAAATGTTAGGCTTGCCAGCACATGTGCTTGCTGTGACTAGGTCACAGGCCAGAAGATGCCCCACTGAACAGGTGCTGGATCCTGGAACAATGGACCAGACACCTTCCAAGAAGAGGAGCAGTAGGGTTAAGGCCTTGCCTTCCCCCTTGCCCCAGGTTGAGGATCCAGCCTCTGAGGAAGCTGATCTCAAGGAACTGAGGGAAACTGAGCCTAAAGAGCTTGAACCTGATCAGGTTGAGTTTCTGGGCTCAGGGGGACCCTCCAGGGAAGACCTGGGGAAGGCACAGTTAGACTGCCCCTCACTTGAACCCCTCAGACAACAGGCTGCTGCTGAGGCTGCAGGGAATGCCACAGGTACCCACAAGGTATACTGGGATGATGGACTCCTGTACACTGAGTCAAGAGACCCCAAGCCTGGCATGACCAGGAGGCTGGTTATCCCCTTGTCTCAGAGAGGTTTCCTTCTTACCTTGGCCCATGAAATTCCCCTTGCAGGTCACTTAGGCCAGACAAAGACGTGGGACAGGCTTGTCTCACACTTTCACTGGCCCCACATGAATGAGAATACCAAGGAGTTTTGTCGCTCCTGTGTCACTTGCCAAGCCAGTGGTAAGTCAGGTGGCACCACAAAGGCCCCCCTCATACCACTACCTGTGGTGGGGGTACCCTTTGAGAGAGTGGGGATTGACATTGTTGGTCCAATGGAACCCCAGACAGCATCAGGGCACAAGTTTATACTGGTGGTGGTGGATCATGCCACCAGGTATCCTGAAGCTATACCACTTAGGACCACTACAGCACCTATTGTGGCAAGAGCCCCGATTGGAGTGTTCTCCAGAGTGGGCTTCCCTAAGGAGGTTGTTTCTGACCGAGGTGCAAACTTCATGTCAGGATATCTGACTGCAATGTGGAAGGAATGTGGTGTTAACTACAAGTTCACCACACCCTATCACCCACAGTGCAATGGGCTTGTTGAGAGATTCAACAGGACCCTGAAAGGGATGATTCATGGACTACCTGAACCTCTTAGGAGGAGATGGGATATCCTGATCCCCTGCCTCTTGTTTGCTTACAGAGAGGTCCCACAGAAGGGGGTTGGCTACAGCCCTTTTGAGCTTCTGTTTGGGCATCCTGTAAGAGGACCCCTGTGTTTGGTAAAGGAAGGATGGGAGAGACCTCTCAAAAAGCCTGGAACAAACATTGTGGACTATGTATTATGCACAAAATTAGGTGGTAGTGTTTCTCTTGGGAGAAAACGTCCGCACATCAAGCAAGTACAATTCCTAGAGCATGCAATGTCAATTATAAGTAAATAATTTGAACGGAGGTGCACAGTAAATCCTGTTATACACCCACCACCAGGGGTGTTAAGCTAGCAAAGAAATGCTAACATTAATTAATTTTGAGAAAAAACAGGTTAATCAGGCACACCCCAAGTATGATATCAATTCAACATTGATCATTACGTATCATCAATTGTAGGAACAGATAGAGTGCAATGTAATTATTTAAATATTTATAGAGATACTGTCCATTTTAGAATAACGTTCAAGATGCAAAAGTATGGATCCAGAAACAGATGTTGTTCTTCAAATTCTTTATTTCATACACGTTAAAAGTTATTCCAGCACACACCGCCGACACGTGTTTCGTCTCAACATGAGACTTTCTCAAGGCTGGAAGTATATAAAAAACTACAATGAATATTCATACAAAAATGAGCTATAACAAGACATAAGAACAACATTATTGTTTAAAAGACATACACAATCAATTTATAGAAAAACCACAAAAAAGAGAGCAGTGTACAAGTCATGTTGTGAATAATACTACTTATACCAATAAGCCACAAATTATTATAGTTATACTTTCATACATAATAGTTCATCATCAATTCGAACAATGCTCCAAACTGGGTTAGTATTTTCTAGCAGAACACAGAAACAGCTTAGTTATATTGTGCAATTTATCACTGCTAGTAAAGATCACAAGACCAGAGCTGTAAGGACATGATGTGATCCTATAGTGGACATGTTGTAACCCTATTATGGTGTTCCACGTAAATAACCCAACAGGAATACAATAAAAACATACCTAAAAGGTGTTTGTGAGGAGATATTACTATTCCAAATCTTGCCTCAAAATATGGGATCAATATGCAATATAGATGTACGTAATTGACATGGTTCCTGAAAAAACAAAGGCATATGAGTATCTGGAAAACACCCAAACACGATAAGATTCCGTGTAATTATACCAGTGGCATCCAAAACACATACCAAATAAGGATGAACAGATTAGAAGCACTCTTTGAAGTCCTGGTAAAAACCGTAAATAATCTTGGAGCCTGAATAGCGGCCCCAGGTCGTATCAGACGTTGAAATGTGGTTCCTACAGGTATATAGAATGAAAAATAGGAAAAACCACATATTGTCCTGATTGTCATTTATGATACCATTACTTACAATCTATTTTACACAAAGGGTGTACCAAATAACACATGAGATCAAGCGACAATATAAACGAAAGACCTCTCCTAAAAATAATTTTTTTATATTCAAGAATATATATCTCTTACAAAATAACTGGTTCAACACGTTCAGTTGATCGTACGAGATTTTAGGCTCAAGACATAAAAACCAACAATTAAGGTTGTAGAATGTGGGATATATCATATGCTAGGCCATCATAGATACAATAGTTCTCATTGATATAGAGTGACTTACGTGATTCATCAGAATCAACGGTGCCACAACACAAGAAAAGCATATTTGAATTATAGTAGAGATATTTACAATGCACGCTTAAAAATCCGCAAAGTGAAACGTAACTCTGTTTGTATAACATGCAAACTCACTTCACAAATAAAGAAGTGTTGCCACGTGGAGGTTGAATTCATTAGTTATTGAAGTAATGGATGACCATGATACGTCACTGTAGGGGGAAGAATACACATATAACAAAACGAGAAGAGGAATTATCGTATACTATGTTAAACGAAAAGACATAATTTGCAAAGGTAATTAGAAATTACCAAAAGAGAAAAAACATGACACATATGGCGCATTCTGTATATATACCATGTACTTGGTCTCCGCTCCAGGATGGCTGAGTACATGGAAAAGGCATCTAAAAACCTTGAGGCCAGCCAAGAACTCCAAAAAGCTTGGCATGACCAAAAGGCTGTTCTGACTGTGTACAAGCCAGGACAGAAGGTGTGGGTGCTGGAGCCAGTGGCCCCAGAAGCCCTCAAAGACAAATGGTCTGGGCCCCACACATCATTGAGCAAAAGGGAGAGGTCACCTACTTGGTGGACCTTGGAACTCCCAGGAGCCCTCTCAGAGTGCTCCATGTGAACAGGCTCAAGGCATATGTCGACAGGAAGGACATGAGTTTGCTCATGGCCACAGATGAGGGACAGGAGGAAGAGAGTGACCCTCTCCCAGACCTGCTCACTCAGAATCCTGATGATGGATCAGTAGATGGTGTTGTCTTTTGTGGCAGCCTCTCTGAACATCAGCAACTGGATTGTAGACAAGTTCTGCAATCCTTTAGACATATGTTCTCTCTGACACCCAGCCAAACTGATTGGTGTACCCATGAGGTTGACACTGGGGACAGTCTGCCTGTCAAGAGTAAAATCTACAGACAGCCTGATCATGTTAGAGACTGCATCAAAACTGAAGTGCAGAAGATGTTGGAGCTGGGAGTCATTGAGCCCTCAGATAGCCCTTGGGCTAGCCCAGTAGTTCTAGTGCCAAAGCCTCACACCCAGGGTGGTAAGAAAGAGATGAGGTTTTGCGTAGACTACAGAGGCCTCAATGCAGTCACTAAGACTGATGCCCACCCAATACCAAGAGCAGATGAACTTATAGATAGATTGGCTTCTGCCAACTACTTAAGTACATTTGATTTGACAGCTGGGTATTAGCAAATCAGGTTAGCTGAGGAGGCCAAACCCAAGACAGCATTTTCTACCCCTGGTGGGCATTATCAATTTGTGGTAATGCCCTTTGGTTTGAAAAATGCACCTGCCACCTTCCAAAGGTTGGTGAATCAAGTCCTCACTGGGCTGGATGACTTCTGTGCAGCTTATCTTGACGATATTGCTGTCTTTAGCTCCACCTGGGAGGATCACCTGGTCCACCTGAGGAAAGTGTTAGAGGCCCTGCAAAAGGCAGGCCTCACTATCAAGGCCACTAAGTGCCAGATAGGGCAGACACAGGTTGTATACCTGGGCCACCTTGTAGGTGGAGGCCAGGTTCAGCCATTGGAGAGTAAAATACAGGCCATCAAGGACTGGGCTCCTCCAATCACCCAGACTCAGGTTCGAGCTTTCTTGGGCCTGACTGGTTACTATAGGAAGTTTGTCAGAAATTATGGGTCCATTGTGACCCCCCTTAATGACCTGACAAGTAAGAAGATGCCAAAGAAAGTTCAGTGGACAGAAGGCTGTCAAAAAGCATTCAATGACCTAAAGCAGGCCATGTGCACAGCACCTATCCTAAAGAGTCCAGACTACTCCAAGCCATTCATTGTCCAAACAGATGCTTCTGAGTTGGGTGTGGGAGCTGTTCTATCTCAACTGAATTTTGATGGTAACGACCAGCCCATTGCTTTTATTAGCAGAAGGCTGACCCCCAGAGAGAAAAATTGGTCAGCTATTGAGAGGGAGGCCTTTGCTGTGGTTTGGGCCCTGAAGAAGCTGAGGTCCTACTTGTTTGGAACTCACTTCACAGTTCAGACCGACCATAAGCCCCTCTTATGGCTAAGTCAGATGAAGGGTGAAAACCCCAAACTACTTAGGTGGTCCATTTCCCTACAGGGGATGGATTTTACAGTGGAGCACAGACCTGGTACTGATCATGGCAATGCTGATGGGCTCTCCAGGTACTTCCACTTAGAGCAAGAAGACTCACCTGGTCAAGGTTAGTTTATTGTCCCAAAGTTTGGGGGGGGTCATGTAGGAGAGTAGGGTCTGCAATCCTATGATAACACAGATTTTTGCTTTTTGCTTCACTGGTTTACGACTTCCCTGGCTGTGGGCCTGCTAATCAGACCCACAGCCTAGCTGTTCTCTCTACTCCAAATTGTACCCAGGTACTGAATTGGCACTGGGCCCTCTCTGAGTCCCTGTACCCAGGGCTGAGGTGCATCCAGAAGTCTCCCAGGGGCTGCAGCATGTATTATGCCACCCCTGGGCTGACTAACTAAACAAGACACAACTGGCTGCTTGACAGCTGGGGGCAAGGTGGTGTAATCACCCTTTGCTTTAGATATAGTATACCTATATCTAAACTTATATGGACACACAGATCTCCTATCAGTCACTCCTATGGCAGGCCTTAACAATCCTGGAGGCAGAGTGCTTGGAATCGTGTGAGATGGTGCTCTGGCATGAGCTGAGCCTATCTGCGGCTTTCGGGAGCTATCCCTTAGCCGTTTCCATGATATCGCATACCATATACTCTTAAGTGCATTATAATCCTCGCGGTTATATGCCAACTCTGGTATCGCTTTATCAAAACATGTCGAGTAAGGTGTCATACGAATTGGAATACTAACCCCTCACCAATTCTGGCGACGGTGTTAGCATTCCACCCTTCTAGAGGGACACGACATGTTGGTAACCTGTAACCCCGGTTAAAGTCAGACAGAGCCTTGGCATCCACAAGATGGATGCTGCCACCGAGACACAAGTCTGCCCTCCTGTTGCTGGGAGTCCTCCCAGCGCAGGAGATAAGGACAAAGGGTTTCCTGTCAGGGGCGGTGCCAGCACCGTCCCAGACAGGATTTTGTGTATCCTAGGTAGGCAGGGCTTTAGAGGAAGGTGACTGCAAGTGGCACCCCGGTGCTCACTGTGCATAGGCTGGCTTGAACCAGTTCCAGGGGCACACCAGACCCTGAGCTGGGGAAAGCCCGCCAAAGGAGAGGGGTGTAACCACCCCCCTCCTGGTCCCACCCATAGGGCAGGACTTAGTCGCGTGCCAGCCCCCTTTTTCAGGATAAAGGTAGGAGCAGGCCCCCTTCCAAATTAGATCAATCTTTGAATCCTGAACCGACCTTCTACACGAAGAACTCAAGACTCTTCTCAAGATTTTCTCCCTTGTGACTAAGGAGTAGTCACCCTGCAGCAGCAGGCCCCAACCAAGCATCGCGGTTTGTTGCCAGTCTCTCCTTCGGATCAAGACTGCTCCAGCACGACGAGAACCGGCTTCCCTGGCACCTCTGACCTCAACCTACATCATCAGCCCAGCTGTGATCCGTGGGTGCGACGAGACCTCGAGGGACCGGCCATCTTCAGAACTGCACGACGCTTGTCCAGCACGACCACCGAGTGACCCTCGACCGAGTGCTTTGGGGTAAGAGAAGCCCCGACCCTGAGCAGCTCCAGCACCGAAGTTCAGCCCCCCTGCATCCACGAGATCTGCGTGGGGCCCTTCTGCTCTTGGCTGCTCACCGCGTTGTCCAGGTCGCTTGCCCGTTGGCTAGTGGTCCTCTCACGACGCTCCACGACGACAAATACTGCTGGTCTGGTTGCTCCAGACTAGCCCTTGCTCCTCTCCAAAAGAGGAGCACCCTGGACCCTCCTGGTCCACTCAAGACGCCATTTTAGGTCCACCGTGTGGGCCTTGCATTTGCCAAGACTTGTTGCCCAATCCTGGGTCCAGCGACGTCAGAAGCAGATACCTTCGTGGGACAGCTCGCACCTCCATCCTGGTCGCCGACAACGCCTCCTGGTCCGAGAGACTGCAGAGCCCAGCAGCGCCCACTCACCTGGTCGAGGTGACTTCGTCCGGTGCCACCCTGGTGCCCACCTAAATCACTGGCTAGTGATTCAGAACTTGGTCCCCTCTGCTTTCAGGTCTTCTTCTTCCCTGATCCAGGCTTGGATCTCCACAAACTTTCTTCACTGGTCGCCTGCCAGCAACTTCTTTCTTCAGGCTCCTGGTTCTTCAACGAGGGTTTCCGACGCAACTTCAACCCTATGCAGCCGCAGCCCCTGGGCTAGGTAAACTGAGTACCCCGGTGCTCCAGCATAGTCCAACACCCTAAGTGTTCGGATCCGCTCCCGTTTTCGACCCACCTAGTCGGGTTCGCCCGAGAACAGTAACTTTGTCTTTGCTAGCTTCCATAGACTTTTTCCCGCCTTACGCGTGAGAGTTCCCACTCTGCACACCACGTCCACAGGCCTCCTGCTCCTAACCTAAGTGTTTAGTATTGTAGGCCTAGCGATTCTAAAGTCTATGAGAATAGTTGCTTACCTGCTAGTAATTCGCATTCCACTTCTTGTGTATATGGGTTTTCGTGCCCCTCGGGCATTTGTGTAAATTGTGCGACTTAAAGTATTTTTATAAGAGTTTTGTTGTGTGCTTAGCTCCCTGACTCATAAAGAGTTCAGGGTAGTCTTGTTAGAAATAAATACACGTTTATTTTCATAACAACTTGTGTGGTGTCCTTTCACTTGGTGTTCAAGGGGTAATGTGATGGTAAAACAGCTGGCTTAACTCGCCCTCTAGAGTCTTAGCCTTAGACTGCTCGTATCCATGCTACTAGGATAGCTGGTCTATAAGGTTGACTTACAACCAATCATCAATAAGGGTTGTTTGGACTGATACATAGTGATCACTAGAATAGTGAGCACTGCATATCAGGCCAACTTCTCACAGACTTGCCACCTGGTAGCCCCCTTGAGTAAATATTAAGAATGTAAAGATCCTTACAGTGAGGTCGCTGAAATTTAACTAGCAGAATATCGGGGCTACTAGTAGCCAATTGAAGAGCAGAGTACCCACTATTCTGCTTAACCCATGTCACCAAACCCCCCTTTGGCCTTCCCCTTGAACTCGGTGTAGCCGGGATATAAAAATGTAAATATCCTTGAATTGGTTCAGGGGCTACCTGCCAAGTTTCCTGGAGAAGGATTATGTCCTTTGTGTCCAGGAAAGCTAACCAGTCCAACGATGTCATTTTACTTTTTAGACCTGCAACATTCCATGACACCAAGGTAAATTGGACAGGGACATTAGCGTTAGGAAGTTCTGTGGTAATGGATTGATTAACCGTATGATCTTGAAATAGAATACTTTCGCTCGTGCTTTTCTCAGTTACCACCAAGTTTGGAGATATTTCTACATTTATACTATGATTAGTAATACATACGGATCGACCAATAGAGTCATAGGCTTCCTCTAGAACCACCAAAGTGTCTTGTCTGCTCAGCTCTTTTGTCTGGGGCGTGGAAGTGTCAACTATCATGGGATTTATCTGAACCATAGGGTCTCCCTCTTGGTAATCTCCTGATGGGACGGGGCCAGCAATATTACATTCCCTGCCAAGTCAATCACAATCATTTAACCCCGATAAAACCTCATATCTATTTCCCAGAGACATTCCCCATTCATTAGCTCGTGCCTTTGTTCCTCTACTATTTCTCACATTGTCCCACACTAATCCCGGTGTCTTAGGAAATGTTACATTTTGTTGTTCACCATAGAAGAATTTGAGAGTAAGGGGAACAACAGTCCCAGATCTTCTTTGTGGCGGTAAAATATTGGTTAGGAAATTGGGTAAAACATCCGGGTGGGAAAAAGTCACTGTTACACAGTCTCCAGGAAACCTTTTTGGTCGATTCCCAATCCAAGCGACCCTTTTCACTGACTTAATTGCACCCGCTAGCTGTTGTTTTCCTCCTGGCGCCATCTGCATATTTCCTGTTAGCCAATGCAGTGCCTTGCTAGACAGTGATATTGGAGATTCCGAATGACCATTCGCTAGTGGTGGTACGTTGGCCAACACCAATACCACTGGAGAGGCTTCCTCTATGAATTGAAGGGGATCTATTTCTTGACATGTTACAGGGGGTATATTTAATATTACTGGGCCACCACCTATAGCTACGGGGTGATTGTTAGTACTTGTTGGGGCCTGAACCAGGCAAATAGGTAGCGTCAAGCCGCTCCCCTTCTGTATTGTACTCCCAACATTTTCCTCTTTTGTTTGGACCGCTTTTGTCACTAATGTGGATAATTTGTCAACCTCATCCACAACCTTGCTCTGGATTCTGCTAATTTTTTTAACCTCCGCATTGAGTTTGTCGATTTTGGCAACCAAAGGCCTAATGATAGATTTGATTTTAGAGTCTATCATATCAGCTATCCTGTGGAACAACTCCTCGTCCCTGTTACATTTGTCACTATCTTCCCCGTCCTCCATAGTTCTGACCTTAGTTTTCCCGGGGGGTGTTGCCCTTTTTTTACTCGTTCCTGATCGTAGGCCTGTCCGTCTTTGGTGAGTTTTTCTGCTTGTTTTCGCAGGTCGAATTTCCTGTTCAGAAGAGGAAGAGGAATCTTGATCTAAATTTTGGACACATGTTTCATGGTCAGAGTCAATATTGTTTTCTGGATCAGTTAGAACTTGTGCGTCTAAATCAACTGCCGGAGGTCTATTTTGATCATAATTATTATGGCTTGGATGTGTGGTAATGTCTAACAAGTCAATAGAAGCATCCAACAATGGGATTTCTAACTGTGAGGATGGTTGGGTTGGGCTCAGGGGTTGCAGATTGGGAGTCTGGCTTAATCCCAGTGACTGTCTCCTTTCACTGTTAATTTTCGTGACCACCTGGACCAAGTAGTTATCTAGTGTATTTGAAACAATTGGAGCCAGTTTTTTTGGCATGTTGTACACTAGGTGAATAACTTGACTTGGAAATAATATATCGAGTGACAAATGCAAATTGGACGAAGGATGAGGGAGGAATAATGCTCAGCTTAGCGTCCCATTAACAGTAAAGTAATAAGTAGATTCCTTACTTGAAAGGCAAGGGATATGGCCCAGTCCAGTCGCGGACAGTCTCGGACTGTCTAAGACTGTCCGCCCTTTGTCCAGGCTTAGTCCGGCGCGTCCCGCGCGCGTCCTCGCGGGACGAGGGCCCTTGCGCAGCTTTAAGCACCTCCTGGCGCGCTCGATGGTAGCGTCAGCCTCGGGAATCCTGGGTAGTGTAGTTGAGCCGACCGGCGGAGCAAAGCCCGGCCGGACGTCCGATGAGGTTGGGGGCGGAGCCAAGCCCGGCCGTGGATCTGCAGTACGTGAACCCCGGTGACCAGCACAAGCAACAAACAAAGAACAGGGGACTCTGCCCCTTGCGCAGCTTTAAGCGCCTCCTGGCGCGCTCGATGGTAGCGTCAGCCTCGGGAATCCTGGGTAGTGTAGTTGAGCCGACCGGCGGAGCCAAGCCCGGCCGGTCGTCCGATGAGGTTGGGGGCGGAGCCAAGCCCGGCCATGGATCTGCAGTACGTGAGCCCCGGTGACCAGCACAAGCAACAAACAAAGAACAGGGGACTCTGCCCCTTGCGCAGCTTTAAGCGCCTCCTGGCGCGCTCGATGGTAGCGTCAGCCTTGGAAATCCTGGGTAGTGTAGTTGAGCCGACCGGCGGAGCCAAGCCCGGCCGGTCGTCCGATGAGGTTGGGGGCGGAGCCAAGCCCGGCCGTGGATCTGCAGTTCGTGAGCCCCGGTGACCAGCACAAGCAACAAACAAAGAACAGGGGACTCTGCCCCTTGCGCAGCTTTAAGCCCCTCCTGGCGCGCTCGATGGTAGCGTCAGCCTCGGGAATCCTGGGTAGTGTAGTTGAGCCGACCGGCGGAGCCAAGCCCGGCCGGTCGTCCGATGAGGTTGGGGGCGGAGCCAAGCCCGGCCGTGGATCTGCAGTTTGTGAGCCCCGGTGACCAGCACAAGCAACAAACAAAGAACAGGGGACTCTGCCCCTTGCGCAGCTTTAAGCGCCTCCTAACGCGCTCGATGGTAGCGTCAGCCTCGGGAATCCTGGGTAGTGTAGTTGAGCCGACCGGCGGAGCCAAGCCCGGCCGGTCGTCCGATGAGGTTGGGGGCGGAGCCAAGCCCGGCCGTGGATCTGCAGTACGTGAGCCCCGGTGACCAGCACAAGCAACAAACAAAGAACCAAGTCAACACAGTCTCCTCCTCATGCTTCCGCACCCTCCGTATGCTCCGCAAGATCTACAGATGGATCCCAACGAACACTCGGAAAACAGTCACCCGCGCCCTCATCAGCAGCCGACTCAACTACGGAAACGCCCTCTACGCCGGAGCCCCGGCCAAACTCATCAGCAGACTCCAAAGAATCCAGAACGCCTCCGCACGCCTGGTCCTAGACGTCCCTCACAGAGACCACATCACCCCCCACCTGAGAGACCTGCATTGGCTCCCCGTCGACAAAAGAATCACCTTCAAACTCATGATCCACGCACACAAAGCACTCCACAAGACCGGCCCAGCCTACCTCAACTGCAGACTCTCCTTCTACGCACCCAACAGGAAACCCCGCTCCACCGACCTTTCCCAGGCCGCCGTCCCGCGCATCCACAGAACCACCTCTGGGGGCAGATCCTTCTCCCACCGCGCCGCCAAGACCTGGAACGCCCCCCCCCTCCACCTACGACAGACTACAGACCTCCCAGCATTCAGAAGACTGCTCATGACCTGGCTCTTCGACCACTGACTGCAGCTCCTCCCCCCCCAGCGCCTTGAGACCCTAGCGGGTAGGTAGCGCACTTTACAAATTACTTGATTGATTGATTGATTGATTGATAGCAGAGGCCCACAGGTGAAGGGTCCCTGCTAGGGGCCCCAAAGTCCCTTTCTTATAGCCTTTCCATGGCTGTCGGAACGCCATATAAAGGCTGTCTGAAAGGTACAGCGTAAAATCCCTATGGTGGTACCAATTGAGGCACCGCCTCAATTGTAGAGAATATGATCTGAACGAAGGCCTGACTGGCTCCTTGAGCCTGTCGGATGCGCCGGTTGGTCCCTCCAACCGCAGCTGTCGGACCGACCACATCAAAATGCGGAGATCAGACCGCTATGCTGGATGGTGGTCGGACCGCCATCAACAACCTGTCGGTGGCAATCCGACCGCCGTCCTAATCAGGCTCTGTATTTTCTGTTTTTTAGATTTGTATTGTTTATGGTTGTAACTTTATTGTTGTTTTAGCACTGCATAAATACTTTACACATTCACTTAAGTAGAGCCTGGCTGCTTAGTTACGTAAAACCGAGAGAACTGCTAAAATATGGTGCACCTCTGCTCCCATCTAGCACTGGCACACTATGTGGTGCCCACCGCCACCACAGGCACTCTTCCACCATGCTGTTGCCCATGGAGCCACCTGTCACTATCTACACAGTTCACACTCAGGCCACCTCAGTTACCCTTAGGGGGGGTCCTTTATCTCGCCTGTTTGAGGACAACACACAGGAACTCACTACCAAAAGACACAAATAAATGAGCTTCTTCTGTGAGCGTCTGAACTATACATCCCAACCACTGTCTATCCACACATTTGCAATCCGCTCATGGATTATTGACTGGATTGATTGGATTGGATTGCCAATTATAAAGCACATGAATGCTGAAGAGTCTTGGCGCTGGGGTGAGAGAAAGAGAGAAGGGAAGGACCAATGTTGACAAAACCGACCCTTAGGTCCTAGGGAACAGCCAAGTTTTTATTTGCTTCCTGAACACTGTCCTGTTTGGTTAGAGTCTGGCTGTGATAGGTAGTTGGTTCCACAGCCTAACCACACCATGAGATAAGCTCCTGCCACCCCATCTGGCTCTACGAACTATAGGGTATATGGTATTGCATTAGTCTAGCCGAGATACAACTAACGCCACTACCACGGTTTTCCTTAATTCCAATTAAATAAATGGAACCACCTTCCTGAGTAACTTCAAGATGTAGAAGCAGGTGGAACTAACTTGGTTAATCTGGGCTGCAAAGCTCATGATGTGAGTCAGACATGCATGGAAACTCGCAGACGCAGACTCCACCTGATGAGATACAGAGATGATGATCTGTGTGTCGTCTGCATAAGATACAAACGAGAACCCATGCTGTCTGATGAGACTGGCAAGAGGGGTGACATAGATGTTAAATAGAGTTGGAGACAATGCTGATTCCTGTGGGACACCGCAAGGCAGGCGAAATGTTTCAGACTGTAGATTTTCCCAGTACAAAGCTTTTTCCCTGTCCTCTAGAAAAGATGATAGGAGGGACAGAGCCACCTCCCCAATCCCGACAGCCTTCAGCCGTTGCACTAACACCTTGTGATTCACGGTGTCAAATGCCGCTGATAGGTCGAGGAGGATGAGGACCGCTCTCCCCCCCATCCACCTGTCTCTGAACATCCTCTGTTGCCTCGACTAGCGTGGTCTCGGTCGAATGAGCTGACTGAAATCTGTGCTGACTTACATCCAACAAGTTGTTGGTGTCAAGATAAGTCGACAACTCCAGATTCAGTGACCTCTCAAGAATATTGGCTGCAATCGGCAGACAAGAAATAGGTCGATAATTCTTGGGTTCCAGTGGATCAAGCTGGGGTTTCTTGAGAATTGTTCGAATACAGGCCTTTTTCCAGACAAGCCGATAGATCCCCAATTGGATCACTTGGTTTAGGATGAGGGTTAAGTGGCTGCTGACAGCCTCCGACATCACATACATTGTCATAGGCGACCACAGATCCCTCGGGGATCCTGAATTTGTAGATAGCAGGAGATTGTTTACTTCAGTAGGAGACAGTGTGCTAAACGTATTTAATTGACAATGCTGCAACTTGACCTCTGTTATAGTGGTTTGGCCTGTGTCGTTTGCCTGCCTAGTTCTCCGAAGGTCCTCATAGATCGTTTGAAAGAAATTCGCCATTTTGGTGCATAGAGCGGAGTCAGGGATGAAATGTGTGTTCTGACGTGGTTGTGATAACACTTGAATATTTTTGAAAACTTCCTTAGTGGAGTTGTTGGACTCCTTTATTTTTGTTAAGTAATAACTCTTTTTAGCAAGTATAATGGCTTCTTTGTACCGTTGTAGCGCTCTATTGTAAGATATCTTATGCTTCCTACTATATTCAGTTCTCCATACACGTTCGGCTTTCCTGTATATAACTTTCAACTCTTTCGACTGCCGACAGTACCACGGCGATGACGCCTGCACTCTTCTTAGTTTAATAACTTTCTCAGGGGCCACTATGTTTACAGCTGCTGCTATCCATTTATTAACCTGGCAAGTTGCCTCATTGTTGTCCAAATCCTGAATAGGCAGACAACTATTCAGGGCTTGTTCTAAACCAGCCCCTTGATGTGTTCCAGCATCGAATTTTAACACTAGCTGGTTTATTTTTGTCAAACTGGGCTGATGGTGAAAACTGAATATTGAAGTAGATCACAAAGTGGTCGGTCCATGGGAGGGGCACCGTGTTAGTGAATGTAACATCCAAATTGATGGCAAAAATGCCATCAATGTGTATGGCCTGCCGAATGTGTAGGGCCCATCACCTTTTGATGAAAACCATAGCCCGCTGTGGGTAGTTTCTGAGTTATTGTTAAGTTCCAGGTGATAGTTAAAGTCCCCCAGAATAATGAATGAGTTGGAATCTATACATGATTCAAGCAAAGTCTGTAGCGCCTGCGAAAAAGGGGCTCTAGGGCCCAGCGGCCTGGAAAAGAAATCTAACCAATCGTAGACTCATCTTTTATTTATGATTCAACATACCAGTTAACTCATTTTCTAAGAACATGATTTTATTGGTTTTACATTTTGTAAATGATTTAAAAATAGTGTTGGGACATATTTTTCTAGTACAAACTGCGTTTTGTAGTACTTAGTAGTACTAAAATAGTACTACTAAAGTACTACAAAATGCTGCTGACAAACCTACAAGTGTCAATCTCCACCTGTACATCTCCTATCTTTTCTATGGAGAGATCATCACCCACAAAAGTTTACTACGAAGGCCCTCATTATGAGTGCCTGGCTGGGAAGGCTATGATCATTACATCTTTTAATATCCGAAATCACGGGGATCAGAATTTAAAAGGGGCGATAATTATCACCTATTTGCCCTTTAAAATGAGACATAACATGCGGATTCTGTATTTAACAGCCATAATGTAGCATGTATTTCCCTTTTTATGGGCCTTTTTAAAAATAGATTTCAGCAGGTTTGACCTTTACAGAGGGTGTGATAACTATCATACAACCTGTAATTCCAGTCCCTGTATAAAAGTGTTCGCACAGGATCAGAATTTAGCCCAGCACTTGTAATCAGTGCTTTAATAGTAAATGTGGGAGGAACCAGAGGGAGTGGTTGAGAAATGGCACACACTGCAAAATAGGTGAGGTTTAGGGAGGACTAAGGAGTGGCTAAGTGAGGGTTAGGGAAGAGTTATGGAAAGACATGCACCCACCCACATCAGAGATTGGTGCATTTTCTGCAACATTTACTGTGGCCTTTCAGGAAAGTTAGATAGGCCAATTTGGTAAATTCAGTTTCACCTGAACTATTTCAGTGCCGGAGCACATGCACAAAGAATTTCAGGTCTGACAAGATCTGGTGTAGCCACAGCTGCTTTATAGACATGCTGGCATGCTGTAAATGCAATGCTGACTTGGGATCTGCTGTAACTTACAGGTGTCATCCCTGCATTTGCAGACATTCACAGGGAGTTGCAAAATGAATCCTGTCTCATAAATACTAATGAGACGAGAGGTTTTGTGACTCAGTGTGAATTAACATAGGTTACTGATTCGTAAAGCAGTTGCAGCACCAGAAGAAGGTGGGGTCACAAAGCACTCTGTGTACAAAAAGCAGCAACTGCTTTGTGACTCTACATTGTACATCAGGCCCAGTACCGGGGCCTGATCGACACGTGCATGACGTGATCATATCCATACATCCTATATAAGCAAATTTTGAATATAGAGTAGTGGGTTCTGGATTACACTTGTATTCTCTGGGTTGTTATGAATGATGGGCTACCGGGCTAACCTCTTCTTCTTTCTACTTAGAAATGCCTGGAGCACTGACCCACTCAGAGGGTTGATAACTGTATGAGATATCCAAACATGCAGGCACGGCCTGTCATTAAGGGTGGTGGGGCCCTGCCCCCGACCATTTTCCAAAATGAATATTCTGTGTTAGCTTCAGCTAAGGTCAGCTTGACAGATTCTCTTCATTTTCAAGTCACGCAGCCTGGCGCAGTACATGAGCTAATTTTCATAGCCATGTAGGCATGACCGACCGCCTCAGCCCGAAAAAGCTCTGTGGGTCCTCGGTGAGAGAGTGTCCGTTGTGTTAATTTATGCAATTTAGGGCGTGAAATTGGGTAAAATATGAAAAATGAGGCTTGAAATTGGGTTAAAGATGAAAAATTGTTATGAAATGGGGTAAAAGATACAAATTGGGCGTGAAATGGGGTAAAATATGAAAAATAGGCTTGAAATGGTGTTAAAGATGAAAATTGGGCGTGAAATGGGGCAAAAGATGTTTTTTAGGGTGTCATCTACAATTACCTTTGAACCCACTTCCACCTCAATCTCATAAACCACCAAGACAAATTGCTGGACCACACACTGGACGCGGCAGCCGGACCACCCGCAGCCCTGAGACACCAACCAGACCACCATCTCCAAATGAATACCAGGCACAGGAGAAGACACCAACTCCACTATGAAAGGCATCCACTTGGGGGCCCACACGGACCCCTGGACCCCTCACAACTACCAGGAGCTGCATCTGCCAATGCACACGAACCACTACACAACACCACTTTCAAAACATGCACCTGCACAGACAAATGGAAGCGTGGAGAAGTCATGGTCCTGATCAAGAAGCACACAGCTGACACCACCAGCCTCAAAAACTATCGGAGCATCTCACTCCTCACCTTTGTAGCCAAATTCACCAAGAAAACAGACAACAGGGAACAGACAAGATTCATCAAATAGAACACCATCCTCAACCCATCACAATCAGGATTCAGAAGCAAGCACAGCACTCAGACCGCCCTACTTGACGCCACAGACGACAACACACTCCTGGACCAAGGACACTATGCAGACTTCATCCTGCTCAACCTTTCAGCAGCCTTCAACAATGTTTCCCATAGCACACTAGTCACCAAACTACTTGACGCAGACATCCAAGGTACAGCCCTGTACTGGATCCAATCATTTCCCAACGTAAGAAGGCAAAGGAGCAGACTGCCGGACTTCATCTCCGATCCCACGACAATCACCTGCAGAGTCCCACAGGGCTCATCAGTGAGCCAGAGCCTCATCAAAATATACATGTACCCCCCTCACAGATATCGTCTAACAACACGGCCTCAACATCCTATCCCATGCTGATGCTGCCGACACCTAGCTCATCCTCTAATCCACCAAAGGCCACACCACCGCCACTATTAACTTCCTAAAAGTAATGCTACACGGGGCAGTCTGGATGACCAACAGCTGTTTGAAGCTCAACCCCGAGAAGAGAGAAGAGCGCGTCCTTGTAACCAGCCCTTCAGCATGGGACAACACATGTTGGCTCAAGGCCCTCAGAAGATCACCTCTCACCGCAGACCACGCTAAAAACATCAGCATCATACTCGACTCATCATTCAACATGAACCAACAGGTCAGCGCCGTCACCTACAGCTGCTTAAACACTTTCACCATCCTTTGGAAGTCCTTCAAATAGATCCCCCTGAGTCAAGGTAGACAGTTACCCATGCACTCATCACCAGCAGACTGTACTATGTAAATGCACTTCAAGTCGGCATTAGCCAGTCCATACTCTGCAAACTACAGACAATACAGAACACCGCCGCAAGATTCGTCCTCGTCATCCCCTGGCACATACACATCAGCCAACACCTACAATGACTCCACTGGCCCACAGAGGAGAAAACAGTCAGTACAAACATCCTCAACTCATGCCTACAAATGCCTACACAAAAATGGATAAAAATACCTCAATTACAGAATCAACTTACACGTACCCAAAAGAAAACCACAATTTACAAAACTATTTCTGGTCAAAACCCCTCACATGCACAGGGCCTGAACAGGCGGAAGATCCTTCTGTAACATTGCAGCCAAGACCTGGCCCAAGCTACTGACAAACATCAGGCATGCTCCCTCCATGACCACGTTCATGAAGCCATTCAAGAACTTGGTCTTTGGCCAACAGATCTGTGCACCACCACCCCAGCGCCTCGTGACTCCCACGGGTGAGTAGCACACTTACAATTCCCCTGATTGAGAGATTTTATTGTTGAGAAATATGCAAATATGGTGTCAGCTCGGGTGAAACTTGCAATTTGGGGTGTCATGTGGTATAAAACATCATATTTAGGGTGTCATTTGTGTGCTAATCAACCATTTCATGTTGTTATAGGTGTCTGAAATGAATTTAGCTTAAAGACTGTACATCTATGTATGACCTTGCTGTAAGCATGAAGGTCTTGCCGCTACAACGATAACGCAATGTTTTTTTTACTCGCCTGATGGAAAAATACATCACTCAACACATTGTAAAATACAAAATATTACTCATTAGCCTATTTGCGTGCAGATTTTTACCGCTTTCTCAAAAACGGCCCATATATAGACAGGAAGTGATGTCTGCATGCTTCCTGTCTACTGTAGTAGTGTTTTGCACTTTCACTTTCTCTTTTGAGCACATTGCTGGTGATTGTGGAGAGTGTTGAAGGTGTTTGGTGGTGTGTGCTGCAGTGTAGAGATTTTGAAAGCGTTGCTGTGTCCTGTGTCCTGCTGATAGTGTCTGTGAAGTGTTGTGTACTTATTTTGTGTGCTTTTTTGTCTCTTGTACTCAAATTTTTCATGTGTTTGTCTCGGGTAGTTAACTTTCTTATTAGTTTTGGGGATATATTAGAGAGTTATCATTTTTGGCTGTGGGCTCACAGGTGTGCAGGGCGATGCCGGGGGAGGGCAGGGAGGGCAGGATGTACACGGTGGCATTGGGGGGCTACCTCTGGATGATAAAATTCTATCTTCCCTAGATGTTGGAGAGGGAAGGGCTCTATCCTTCAAGGATCCAATGTCAGTGTGTGGAAGATGAGGTGAGAGTGTGTGCGGGTGCAGATGCTCTGGTTCTTCGGAGTGGACTGTACCGTTCGCCAGTGGAAGCACCGCTGGCAGGGTCTGCTGGCCCGTGAAGCTAACCTCTTGAATTACACCGGAGTCATGACTGGCATACAGGGTGGTAAGTACAAACTACATTTAATTTTGATTGCTTTAACTAAAATAAATTAGGACATGTGTGACAAGTGTGTAGCATTAACAAAATGTTGCTGAGTGAGGTGGGAGAGGCAATGCACTAACGCATAATATTGGCACATCCGAGACTCAATGCTGTATCATATTGACATCTCCTTGTTTGGAGTAACAAATCAACTTTAGTTAAAGATTCGTTTGGTATTATTTATTTATACCCTTTTAGTTCATTTGTTTTTTTGTTAGAAAATAGTTTATACGAAAAGACATACCATATACATACACTTATTCAAAAAAAGACATACTCAAAAAGACTGTACTTAATCACAAGAACATTACGCAAGACATAAATCAGAACATTTCATATGTACATTTGCACAATAGTTTGTGTACCAACACAAATATTCATTATCTGCACTTTCGATAAAGTTAATTCACAATCAAAAAATAGAGAAAGAATCAGGTGGAGAAGAGATAAATAAATATCATGCACAATGTAAATAAGACTGAAGGGCTTAATCGATATTTCAGTCATTCAGGGAGCAATTTGTTGCTAGATGTTTAAACAGTGCTTATCTCCATTTGGCCGACGCGTTTCGAACTCGCTATATTAATTTGCGTGTTCTCCTCAGGGTTTTATGACTTTTTCCTGCATGGTTTTGTGCAAAAAATATAAATGAAAAAGAAATTTACGTCAATTTCTCTTAAATAGTGAATAGCCTCAATTTATCGCTCAAATATGTGCGTTAACTGCAAGGTGATTACCTTACAAGAATCGTCGTAGTTTGTTAGGGTTCAATTATTATGTGACGGTCTCTGCCGTGGTTTCTAGAAGAGGGAAAAACCAGTGAAATCTGATCAATACAATGTTCCAATGGCGAGCGGATTACCCGATGCCAAAACAGTGTGCACCCCTATCTCAAACCTTGTCCATGTGTTCCCTTCTTTTAATCAAAATGTGGTAGACATCCGGCGGTTTTTTGGGAGTTTTTAGGCGTTTTGTCGAGCACCCACGGGTCCCGTTTGTCAGCCTGAAAAAATGAATGAAGAGGAATTGTAACTCGTCCTCATTCCGTTTTGAGGCACTTGTATAATCCTTAGCTAACACAAGTGTGTACCTGTGCTCCAAGCTCGGCGGAATATGTTCTCGCTGCTACAGGCGTCTTCAGGCAGAGACAGCTCGAAGTGAATTAGAGCGGGTCCTGCAAAGAAGACAAGCGCTCAGTTAATCGCTGCTTGTCGATTATATCGTATTTCAAGTTAAGCGTTACAGTATAATAGTCACCTACCCGTTGCCTTCTGGAAGGGGGCGTGGATGTTTAAACGGATCACATGACGTAGGGAATTGTGGGATATGTAGTTGATGATGCCCTACTGAAAAAGGAAGCCTACCTGATACTGCGATTTAATAGTTTTCAGACTGGGTTGAATTCCATGTCTGAAATTTCTAGATTGTAGACACCCGCAAAATGTGATAATTCACCCTGTATAAACCTCCACGAGCAATAGACTGAATTAGACTACATATCCCACAATTCCCTACGTCATGTGATCCGTTTAAACATCCACGCCCCCTTCCAACATGGCGCATTGATGGTATGCCACTACGAGTTAGAAGTGTAGCCCTAAACAGAAGGCAACGGGTAGGTGACTATTATACTGTAACGCTTAACTTGAAATACGATATAATCGACAAGCAGCGATTAACTGAGCGCTTGTCTTCTTTGCAGGACCCGCTCTAATTCACTTCGAGCTGTCTCTGCCTGAAGACGCCTGTAGCAGCGAGAACATATTCCGCCGAGCTTGGAGCACAGGTACACACTTGTGTTAGCTAAGGATTATACAAGTGCCTCAAAACGGAATGAGGACGAGTTACAATTCCTCTTCATTCATTTTTTCAGGCTGACAAACGGGACCCGTGGGTGCTCGACAAAACGCCTAAAAACTCCCAAAAAACCGCCGGATGTCTACCACATTTTGATTAAAAGAAGGGAACACATGGACAAGGTTTGAGATAGGGGTGCACACTGTTTTGGCATCGGGTAATCCGCTCGCCATTGGAACATTGTATTGATCAGATTTCACTGGTTTTTCCCTCTTCTAGAAACCACGGCAGAGACCGTCACATAATAATTGAACCCTAACGAACTACGACAATTCTTGTAAGGTAATCACCTTGCAGTTAACGCACATATTTGAGCGATAAAATGAGGCTATTCACTATTTAAGAGAAATTGACGTAAATTTCTTTTTCATTTATATTTTTTGCACAAAACCATGCAGGAAAAAGTCATAAAACCCTGAGGAGAACACGCAAATTAATATAGCGAGTTCGAAACGCGTCGGCCAAATGGAGATAAGCACTGTTTAAACATCTAGCAACAAATTGCTCCCTGAATGACTGAAATATCGATTAAGCCCTTCAGTCTTATTTACATTGTGCATGATATTTATTTATCTCTTCTCCACCTGATTCTTTCTCTATTTTTTGATTGTGAATTAACTTTATCGAAAGTGCAGATAATGAATATTTGTGTTGGTACACAAACTATTGTGCAAATGTACATATGAAATGTTCTGATTTATGTCTTGCGTAATGTTCTTGTGATTAAGTACAGTCTTTTTGAGTATGTCTTTTTTTGAATAAGTGTATGTATATGGTATGTCTTTTAGTATAAACTATTTTCTAACAAAAAAACAAATGAACTAAAAGGGTATAAATAAATAATACCAAACGAATCTTTAACTAAAGTTGATTTGTTACTCCAAACAAGGAGATGTCATAAATTTCATGTATGGTCAGCATTAATTTTCTTCAAGAATTTACATATGGTCCAGCTGTCCTTACGTCCCAGGACCTATCTCCCTGTACACAAAAGTATCATATTGACAAGCATAGTATGCTAGTCTGGCCAAAAGGTAGCGTTAAAATGCTGTCCTCATGAGTTGTGCTATGTTACCTATGCTGCCCTGTGAACATAGTTGATGTGTGACAATGCATTTAATAGGAACAAATGGTCAAAGGAGATTGGACATGTCCAGATTGTCAGACACCAACAACCTCTGTGAAACTCCCTTGTGCGTGAAATGGTGTAAAAGATAAAAATTGGGCGTGAAATGGGGTAAAATATGAAAAATGGGCGTGAAATGGGGTTAAAGATGAAAATTGGGCGTGAAATGGGGTAAAATATGAAAAATGGGATTGAAATTGTGTTAAAGATGAAAATTGGTCATGAAATGAGGCAAAAGATGTTTTTAGGGTGTAATCTGCAATTACCTTTGAACCCACTTCCACCTCAATCTCATAAACCACCAAGACAAATTGCTGGACCACACACTGGACGCGTCAGCCGGACCACCCGCAGCCTTGAGACACCAACCAGACCACCATCTCCAAATGGACACCAGACACTGATGAAGACACCAACTCCACTATAAAAGGCATCCACTTGGGGGCCCACACGGAACCCTGGACCCCTCACAATTACCAGGAGCTGCATCTGCCAATGCACACAAACCACTACGCAACACCACCTTCAAAACATGCACCTGCACAGACAAATGGAAGTGTGGAGAAGTCATGGCCCTGCTCAAGAAGCACACAGCTGAACCCACCGGCCTCAAGAACTATCGGAGCATTTCACTCCTCACCTTTGCAGCCAAATTCACCAAGAAAACTGTCAACAGGGAACAGAAAAGATTCATCAAATAGAACACCATTCTCAACCTATCACAATCAGGATTCAGAAGCAAGCACAGCACTCAGACTGCCCTACTTGACGCCAGAGATGACAACACACTCCTGGACCAAGGACACTACGCAGACTTCATCCTGTTCAACCTTTCAGCAGCCTTCAACAATGTTTCCCATAGCACACTAGTCACCAGACTACATGACGCAGACATCCAAGGTACAGCCCTGGACTGGATCCAATGATTCCCCAATGTAAGAAGGCAAAGGAGCAGACTGCCAGACTTCATCTCTGATCCCACGACAATCAACTGCAGAGTCCCACAGGGCTCATCAGTGAGCCAGAGCCTCATCAAAATATACATGTACCCCCCACACAGACATCGTCTAACAACACAGCCTCAACATCCTATCCCATGCTGACGACACCTAGCTCATCCTCTAATCCACCAAAGACCACACCACCGCCACTATTAACTTCCTAAAAGTAATGCAACATGGGGCAGTCTGGATGACCAACAGCTGTTTGAAGCTCAACCCCGAGAAGAGAGAAGAGCGCGTCCTTGTAACCAGCCCTTCAGCATGGGACAACACCTGTTGTCTCAAGGCCCTCAAAAAACCACCTCTCCCCGCAGACCGCGCTAAAAACTTCAGCATCATACTCGACCCATCATTCAACATGAACCAACAGGTCAGCGCCGTCACCTACAGCTGCTTAAACACTTTCCCCATCCTTTGGAAGTCCTTCAAATGGATCCCCCTGAGTCAAGGTAGACAATTACCCATGCACTCATCACCAGCAGACTGTACTATGTAAATGCACTACCTGTCGGCATCAGCAAGTCCATACTCTGCAAACTACAGACAATACAGAACACCGCCACCAGACTTGTCCTCGTCATCCCCTCCTGGCACATACACATCAGCCAACACCTACAATGACTCCACTGGCCCACAGAGGAGAACACAGTCAGTTCAAACTTCATGCCTACAAATGCCTACACATCAATGGATATAAATACCTCAATTACAGAATCAACTTACACGTAGCCAAAAAAAACCCCACAATTTACAAAACTATTCCTGGTCAAAACCCCACGTATCCACAGAGCCTGAACATGCGGAAGATCCTTCTGTAACATTGCAGCCAAGACCTGGCCCAAGCTACTGACAAACATCAGACATGCTCCCACCATGACCACATTCATGAAGCCATTCAAGAGCTTGTTCTTTGGCCAAAGGAACTGCGCACCACCACCCCAGCACCTCGCGACTCCGACGGGTGAGTAGCACACTTACAATTCCCCTGACTGATAGATTTTATTGTTGTGAAATATGCAAATATGGTGTCAGTTCGGGTGAAACTTGCAATTTGGGGTGTCATGTGGTATGAAACATCATATTTAGGGTGTCATTTGTGTGCTAATCAACCATTTCATGTTGTTATAGGTGTCTGAAACGAATTTAGCTCAAAGACTGTACATCTGTGTATGACCTTGCTGTAAGCATGAAGGTCTTGCCGCTACAACGATAACGCAATGTTTTTTTTACTCGCCTGATGGAAAAATACATCACTCAACACATTGTAAAATACAAAATATTATTCATGAGCCTATTTGCGTGCAGATTTTTACCGCTTTCTCAAAAACGGGCCATATATAGACAGGAAGTGATGTCTGCATGCTTCCTGTTTACTGTAGTAGTGTTTTTCACTTTCACTTTCTCTTTTGAGCACTGTGAGAAAGACCTTACCCAAGGGATGTCGGTTCGATACCGGCGTACGGGACCCCGAGATCCAGATTCCTCTGCTCTGTTTCCACAGGATCGCGGACAGAGCTGTGACCCGGAAGTCCCGGCCTCGCGAACCGGAAGAGGAGTCTACGGGCCAATAATAGGAGGGGAAACAAAGCGTGAGGCAGACAGAGAAGACGCGGGACCCGACCAGCGGAGAGAAGACGCGGGACCCGACCAGCGGAGAGAAGACGCGGGACCCGACCAGCGGGGAGAAGACGCGGGACCCGACCAGCGGAGAGAGGACGCGGGACCCGACCCAGAAAAGACCTGGACGCCGGAGAACACCGAGGACGGTGACGAAACCTGGTCCGAAGATTGGTGGTGTCCGGAGGTGGCTGGGGAGCGGCCGTGACTCAGGAGAGTTACAGCGGAGGCACGTTAGTGACTGTGGCTTGGGAGCGATTAGGAGGAGGGTGGAGAAAGAGCGGGAGGGTCTCTTGCAGCAGCGTATAACAGAGGGACCATCTCAGTACAGCCCCTTTGTGATTTCATGCGCCTTAGACTACCCTATCCCGCACTTGTTCAACATGAGAGCGTACCCCCTTCTATTGTAGAGTTTAAACGTGTTAAACGTGACTTTGCTACACTGAAAACCATGCCCTTGTTTCCGTAGTTTATAGACACATTATCTTATCTTGGACTTATTCTTGGTGGTTGGCACTATATTCGCCTTATTCTTGGTGGTTGGCACTTTCCTCGTTCAAGGCACCTTAAAAACCCAGTGCACCTGGTGTTGTGATTGCAGTATTCCTTGAAACAATACCATAAAACCATTCTGACAGCCCCTTTTCTCCATTTCTTTGTTCTCCTATGAGCCTCCGGGGTGAACACCACGGCCAAGGACCACCAGAAGACCGGACAAAACCCCTAACATCATCAGACCAGACCAGTTCAAGGGAATCATCAGATGAAGAGAAAGAGCCTCCAATAACTATATCTCAACAACCTATTTCCTCTACTTTTATTAATAAATCTACTTCTAAACCCATACTTAAGCCTCCACGCCTGTTCATCAAGCCCGCCCTCCCACAAGTGGTGTCAGAAGTGGGATCCAAAGGCGAAATGGAGGCTGCTCTAGCAAAGATGGCCGAAAACCAAGAACATTTGGGGAAGGTTATGGAACGCTTTTTGACTGTTGTCGAGGAAGATCGAGGAAAATTACACCAGGTACTCGCCGGACAAGAGCAGACACAAGGGGCGGTTATGGACAAACTCACTACGGTCCTTGGACAACAGAGGGGTCCAACAACTTTGCCCTCCGTAGTACTACAACGATATGTAGCTGGAGTAGATCCGGACTTTTTCTTCAGTAATTTCGAACGCATGGCAAGTGCCGCCTCGTGGCCCGCTGATAAATGGGGTCAGTATTTGGGGCCGTTGTTATCAGGAGATCTACAGGCCGCTTACCAAGCTCCCACTCTTCAGGGAACAGTCCCCTATGCAGAGATAAAAAAATGCATCCTAGAGAGACTGGGAATCGACGATGAAACCTATAGAATCAAGCTACGACAAATGAAAGAAGGCCCACAAGAGACACCTCGTGCTCTATACTTTAGAGTAAAAGACATGGCGGACCGTTGGCTAAAACCTGCCTCTACCGACAAGGATGGCATCATGGCAAAGATATATCTGGAACAATACCTAACCTCTTTGCATCCCCCTATTCAACGCTGGGTTCGACAACAGGCGAACCTCACTTTAGAGACTGCAGTTGAGATAGCTAGCGCTTATAGCAGGGCTCAAGATTTCCAGAAGGGTAGAGAAGAAACCGTAGGGAAAACAGGGGGGCATCCTATTCATAGGCCGACCAGACCTCTTGTAGCAAAGAAACCTGAACCACTTGCTCTTGTTCCTAGCGCACCTATGCCCAGTGTCCCGTTCATCAGACCGCCTGTAACTGGACCCCAGTGTTTCCAATGCGGGGGAATGGGACATATAGCCAGATTTTGCCCACAACGAGAGGAGCCTATGGAAATAGGAGTGGCTCGCAATTATTATTGCTCTCCCCCAACAAGAAACTTCCTCCGTACAAATGTACTGTATCTGTGAATGGTCAACCAGTTACAGCTTTAGCTGACACGGGATGCCTACATAGCGTAGTCCGACCTCAAGACTTAGGGAATAATATTGGTCCCATTGAGGGTATGGTGGCCATTAAATGTGTACATGGTGACACCAAACCGTATCCTACCGCTAAGGTGTGGATTCAACATCCTCAGGACAGGGGAACGTCCCTAACTGTAGGTCTAATACCCCGACTACCTGAACAAGCCATACTTGGTAATGATTACGCCAAGCTACCTCAGTTACTGCAGGAATCTGGAACAGAGGAAGTAAAGGAATGGCTAGACACAGCTCCCTTTTCTAACGATACAGACAAAGAATGGCCACCTTCTAAACCCCGGAAAAGCCGAAGTCAGAAAAGGGCTGAGAAAGGACTAAAGTCTCTGGTAATGCCAGCCATTCCAATAGAAAATCCTTGGGAAACAGACCGCAATTTCCATGCTGCACAGCGAGAGGACCCTGTACTTCAGGAGGCATGGAAAAATGCACTGGAAGATGAAGACCCTCAACATGTAGGTCCTTATTTTTTTATCAGGAATGGATTGTCGTATCGGAAAGGTGGCGCCGACCACAAAGCCCAGTTACTAGTACCTGAGCCCTTTCGAGAAAAGGTTTTATACCTGGCCCATAGTCACCTATTAGGGGGCCATTTCGGGGCAGATAAAACCGAGAAAACCATTGTAGAAAACTTCTACTGGCCAGGGATTTATCAGCAAGTAAAGAGATATTGTAGAGAATGTCCTATTTGTCAGCGACATAGTCGGTATCATCCCCCCAGAGCTCCATTGCTACCACTTCCTATCATCAATGACCCATTCAGTCGAGTGGGTATGGATATAATCGGTCCCCTGTTACCCTCTCGAAGTGGATATAGATATGTGTTGGTTATGGTCGACTATGCCACTAGATTTCCTGAGGCCATACCCCTCCGTCGACCTGACACTACTAACATTGCCAAAGCTATGATTGGAGTTTTTTCCAGGGTGGGATTTCCCAAAGAAATCTTAACAGACCAGGGAACCCCTTTTGTTTCCAAACTAATGAAAGACGTATGTAAGCAGTTAGGAATAAAACAAATCAGAACATCTGCCTATCATCCACAAACGGATGGATTGGTGGAAAGATATAAAGCCACTATCAAAGCCACCCTCAAGAAGCTGTTAGACCTCGAAACTAGAAGGTGGGAGGATATCCTTCCCTTAGCACTCTTTGCCATCCGGTGTAAGGAACAAAAGAGTACCGGATATTCCCCCTTCGAGTTGCTTTACGGGCACAAACCCCGTACTCTCCTAGACATGGCCCGAGAACAGTGGGAGACTGAACGAGATAATACAAAACCCTTACCAGAGTACGTCTCTAATCTAAAAACACATTTAGGACAAATACGAGAGATAGTCAGAAACAACTTAGAAAGCGCACAGAATGCACAAAAGGTCCAATATGACAAAGGAGCCAAACTGAGGACTTTCCAGGTGGGGGATCTCGTGTTACTTATGATGTCCTCATCGGACCAGAAATTGTTAGGACAATGGCAGGGACCCTACACAGTACTCCAACAAGTCACCCCTGTGACCTACCGCATAGAAGTAGACAGCAATAAAAGAATCTCACAAATTTATCATGTGATTTGTTGAAGAAATGGGAAGGACCAGCTCCAACGGCCGTTCACTGTGTAGAAACCTCGGAGGCCCTGTTTACCCAATGCATAGATCCAGAGTTACCCAAGGCCTTACAGGAGGAATTAATCGTGGTGTTACAACCTCTTGATTTTGTCTTTTCCACTACCCCAGGGGTGACAAATCTTATTGAACATGCCATAAAAACACCACCTAATAAACGTGTTAGGTTAAGACCTTACCGCATACCCGAAGAAAGACGACAAACAATAAGAGAGGAAGTACAGAAAATGTTACAGATGGGGATAATTGAACCATCCAAGAGTGAATGGAATTCCCCCATAGTACTCGTGCCTAAGCCAGACGGATCAGTTAGATTTTGTATTGACTTTAGAGAGGTAAACAAGATCTCTGAGTTCGACACCTATCCTCTCCCACGAGTGGACGAAATGGTAGAAAGAATAGGGAAAGCCAAATATATCAGCACTCTAGACCTGTGTAAAGGTTATTGGCAAATACCTTTAAAAGAGGAAGACAAAGAAAAAACTGCTTTTTCCACGCCCGACGGTTTGTACCACTTTAGAATGTCGCCTTTTGGCTTACATGGGGCGCCTGCGACATTTCAGAGAGCCATGAATATGATTCTAAGGCCTTATGATGCTTTTGCTGGAGCTTACATTGATGATATTGTCATATACAGTGACACATGGGAACAACATTTAACCCACCTCACCACAATCATGCAAGCCCTAGGTACCCAAGGTTTGAGGATAAATCCAGCCAAAAGTCATTTGGCAGCGCAAACAGTCAAGTATCTAGGATACTTACTAGGGGAAGGCGTTATAAGACCACAACCGTCGAAACTATCGGCTATTTCCCAGATACCATTCCCTAAAACAAAGAAAGATTTGAGAGCATTTCTGGGGTTGTTAGGGTACTATAGGAGATTTATCCCTCAGTTTTCCCAGATGGCAGCACCCTTGACTGACCTTTTACAGAAGAACTGTAAAACGGAACAGATATTACAATGCCCTCCTGGTCATGTGAGACAGTCCTTTGAAGTTCTGAAACAATCTTTAACATCGGACACTGTTCTAATCAGTCCAGATTATTCTCGTCCGTTTGTCCTTCAAACGGACGCCTCAGACTAGGGGTTAGGGGCGGTTCTGTCTCAAGAGACCCCCTCAGGGAGAAAAACCTATCCTATACATTAGCCGTAAACTCTTTCCTCGAGAAAAGAATTATGCAACAATCGAGAAAGAAGCCCTCGCCATCAAATGGGCCATAGAAACCTTGCGATATTATTTGGAGGGGAGAGAGTTCACTCTGTACACGGACCATGCACCATTGGAATGCTTAGCCAGAAACAAAGGTCACAATGAGAGAGTATTGAGATGGTTTCTGTCTCTACAACCATATAGGTTCCATACTCAACATAGAAAAGGGCAAGATCAAGGGAATGCCGATTTTCTGTCAAGATATCCACAAGAGTCACAGCCCCTTAGAAGAAAGACAGCAAGGGAAAGGGGATGTGAGAAAGACCTTACCCAAGGGATGTCGGTTCCATACCGGCGTACGGAACCCCGAGATCCAGATTCCTCTGCTCTGTTTCCACAGGATCGCGGACAGAGCTGTGACCCGGAAGTCCCGGCCTCGCGAACCGGAAGAGGAGTCTACGGGCCAATAATAGGAGGGGAAACAAAGCGTGAGGCAGACAGAGAAGACGCGGGACCCGACCAGCGGAGAGAAGACGCGGGACCCGACCAGCGGAGAGAAGACGCGGGACCCGACCAGCGGGGAGAAGACGCAGGACCCGACCAGCGGAGAGAGGACGCGGGACCCGACCCAGAAAAGACCTGGACGCCGGAGAACACAGAGGACGGTGACGAAACCTGGTCCGAAGATTGGTGGTGTCCGGAGGTGGCTGGGGAGTGGCCGTGACTCAGGAGAGTTACGGCGGAGGCAGGTTAGTGACTGTGGCTTGGGAGCGATTAGGAGGAGGGTGGAGAAAGAGCGGGAGGGTCTCTTGCAGCAGCGTATAACAGAGGGACCATCTCAGTACAGACCCTTTGTGATTTCATGCGCCTTAGACTAGCCTATCCCGCACTTGTTCAACATGAGAGCGTACCCCCTTCTATTGTAGAGTTTAAACGTGTTAAACGTGACTTTGCTACACTGAAAACCATGCCCTTGTTTCCGTAGTTTATAGACACATTATCTTATCTTGGACTTATTCTTGGTGGTTGGCACTATATTTGCCTTATTCTTGGTGGTTGGCACTTTCCTCGTTCAAGGCACCTTAAAAACCCAGTGCACCTGGTGTTGTGATTGCAGTATTCCTTGAAACAATACCATAAAACCATTCTGACAGCCCCTTTTCTCCATTTCTTTGTTCTCCTATGAGCCTCCGGGGTGAACACCACGGCCAAGGACCACCAGAAGACCGGACAAAACCCCTAACTTCATCAGACCAGACCAGTTCAAGGGAATCATCAGATGAAGAGAAAGAGCCTCCAATAACTATATCTCAACAACCTATTTCCTCTACTTTTATTAATAAATCTACTTCTAAACCCATACTTAAGCCTCCACGCCTGTTCATCAAGCCCGCCCTCCCACAAGCACATTGCTGGTGATTGTGGAGGGTGTTGAAGGTGTTTCGTGGTGTGTGCTGAAGTGTAGAGATTTTGAAAGCGTTGCTGTGTCCTGTGTCCTGCTGATAGTTTCTGTGAAGTGTAGTGTACTTTTTTTGTGTTCTTTTTTGTCTCTTGTACTCAAATTTTTCGTGTGTTTGTCTGGGGTAGTTAACTTTCCTATTAGTTTTTGGGGATATGTTAGAGGGTTATCATTTTTGGCTGTGGGCTCACAGGTGTGCAGGATGATGCCGGGTGAGGGCAGGGAGGGCAGGATGTCCACGGTGGCATTGGGGGGCTACCTCTGGATGATAACATTCTATCTTCCCTAGATGTTGGAGAGGGGAGGCCCTATCCTTCAAGGATTCAATGTCAGTGTGTGGAAGATGAGGTGAGAGTGATTGCGGGTGCAGATGCTCTGGTTCTTTGGAGTGGACTGTACCGTGCGCCAGTGGAAGCACCGCTGGCAGGATCTGCTGGCCCATGAAGCTGACCTCTTGGACTACACGGGAGTCATGGCTGGCATACAGGGTGGTAAGTACAAACTCTACATTTAATTTTTATTGCTTTAATTAAAATAAATTAGGACATGTGTGACAAGGGTGTTACATTAAAAAAAGGTTGCTGAGTGAGGTGGGAGAGGCAATGCACTCACGCATAATATTGGCACATCTGAGACTCAATGCTGCATCATATTGACAAGCATAGTATGCTAGTCTGGCCAAAAGGTAGCGTTAAAATGCTGTCCTCATGAATTGTGCTACGTTACCTATGCTGCCCTGTTAACCTAGTTGATGTGTGACAATGTATTTAATAGGAACAAATGGTCAAAGGAGATCGAACATGTCCAGATTGTCAGACACCAACAACCTCTGTGAAACTCCCTTGTGCGTGAAATGGGGTAAAAGAAAAAAATTGGGCGTAAAATGGGGTAAAATATGAAAAATGGGATTGAAATGGGGTTAAAGATGAAAATTGGGCGTGAAATGGGGTAAAATATGAAAAATGGGCTTGAAATGGTTTTAAAGATGAAAATTGGGCATGAAATGGGGCAAAAGATGTTTTTTAGGGTGTCATCTGCAATTACCTTTGAACCCACTTCCACCTCAATCTCATAAACCACCAAGACAAATTTCTGGACCACACACTCCACGCGACATCCGGACCACCCGCAGCCCTGACACACCAACCAGACCACCATCTCCAAATAGACACGAGGTACTGATGAAGGCACCAACTCCACTATAAAAGGCATCCACTTGGGGGCCCACACGGACCCCTGGACCCCTCACAACTACCAGGAGCTGCATCTGCCAATGCACACAAACCACTACGCAACACCACCTTCAAAATATGCACCTGCACAGACAAATGGAAGAGTGGCGAAGTCATGGCCCTGCTCAAGAAGCACACAGCTGACCCCACCGGCCTCAAGAACTATCGGAACATCTCACACCTCACCTTTGCAGCCAAATTCACCAAGAAAACTGTCAATAGGGAACAGACAAGATTAATCAAATAGAACACCATTCTCAACCCATCACAATCAGGATTCAGATGCAAGCACAGCACTCAGACTGCCCTACTTGACGCCAGAGACGACAACACACTCCTGGACCAAGGACACTACGCAGACTTCATCCTGCTCAACCTTTCAGCAGCCTTCAACAATGTTCCCCATAGCACACTAGTCACCAGACTACATGACGCAGACATCCAAGGTACAGCCCTGGACTGGATCCAATCATTCCCCAACGTAAGAAGGAAAGGAGAAGACTGCCAGACTTCATCACTGATCCCACAACAATCACCTGCAGAGTCCCACAGGGCTCATCAGTGAGCCAGAGCCTCATCAAAATATACATGTACCCCCTCACAGACATCGTCTAATAACACAGCCTCAACATCCTATCCCACGCTGACGACACCTACCTCATCCTCTAATCCACCAAAGACCACACAACCGCCACTATTAACTTCCTAATGCAACATGGGGCAGTCTAGATGACCAACAGCTGTTTGAAGCTCAACCCCGAGAAGACAGAAGAGCGCGTCCTTGTAACCAGCCCTTCAGCACGGGACAACACCTGTTGGCTCAAGGCCCTCAGAAGACCACCTCTACCCGCAGACCACGCTAAATACATCAGCATCATACTCGACTCATCATTCAACATGAACCAACAGGTCAGCCCCGTCACCTACAGCTGCTTAAACACTTTCCCCATCCTTTGGAAGTCCATCAAATGGATCCCCCTGAGTCAAGGTAGACAGTTACCCATGCACTCATCACCAGCAGACTGTACTATGTAAATGCACTTTATGTCAGCATCAGCAAGTCCATACTCTGCAAACTACAGACAATACAGAACACCGCCGCCAGACTCGTCCTCGTCATCCCCTGGCACATACACATCAGCCAACACCTACAATGACTCCACTGGCCCACAGAGGAGAACACAATCAGTTCAAACTTCCTCATCCTATGCCTACAAATGCCTACACAACAATGGATATAAATACCTCGATTACAGAATCAACTTACACCTACCCAAAAGAAAACCATAATTTACAAAACTATTCCTGATCAAAACCCCACGCATCCACAGAGCCTGAACATGCAGAAGATCCTTCTGTAACATTGCAGCCAAGACCTTGCCCAAGCTACTGACAAACATCAGACATGCTCCCTCCATGACCACGTTCATGAAGCCATTCAAGAGCTTGCTCTTTGGCCAACAGATCTGCGCACCACCACCCCAGTGCCTCGTGACTCCCACGGGTGAGTAGCACACTTACAATTCCCCTGATTGATAGATTTTATTGTTGTGAAATATGCAAATATGGTGTCAGCTCGGGTGAAACTTGCAATTTGGGGTGTCATGTGGTATGAAACATCATATTTAGGATGTCATTTGTGTGCTAATCAACCATTTCATGTTGTTATAGGTGTCTGAAATGAATTTATCTCAAACACTGTACATCTGTGTATGACTTTGCTGTAAGCATGAAGGTCTTGCCGCTACAACGATAACTCAATGTTTTTTTACTAGCCTGATGGAAAAATACATCACTCAACAGATTGTAAAATACAAAATATTACTCATGAGCCTATTTGCGTGCAGATTTTTATTGGTTTCTCAAAAACGGGCCATATATAGACAGGAAGTGATGTCTGCATGCTTCCTGTCTACTGTAGTAGTGTTTTGCACTTTCACTTTCTCTTTTGACCACATTGCTGGTTATTGTGGAGAGTGTTGAAGGTGTTTGGTGGTGTGTGCTGCAGTGTAGAGATTTTGAAAGCGTTGCTGTGTCCTGTGTCCTGCTGATAGTTTCTGTGAAGTGTTGTGCACTTATTTTGTGTGCTTTTTTGTCTCTTGTACTCAAATTTTTTGTGTGTTTTCTGGGGTAGTTAACTTTCTTATTAGTTTTTGGGGATATATTAGAGGGTTATAATTTTTGGCTGTGGGCTCACAGGTGTGCAGGGCGATGCCGGGTGAGGGCAGGGAGGGCAGGATGGCCGTGGTGGCATTGGGGGGCTACCTCTGGATGATAACATTCTATCTTCCCTAGATGTTGGAGAGGGGAGGCCCTATCCTCCAAGGATACAATGTCAGTGTGTGGAAGATGAGGTGAGAGTGTGTGCGGGTGCAGATGCTCCGGTTCTTTGGAGTGGACTGTACCATGCGCCAGTGGAAGCACCGCTGGCAGGATCTGCTGCCCGGTGAAGCTGACCACTTGGACTACACGGGAGTCATGACTGGCATACAGGGTGGTAAGTACAAACGCTACATTTAATTTTGATTGCATTAACTAAAATAAATTAGGACATGTATGACAAGGGTGTTACATTAAAAAAAGGTTGCTGAGTGAGGTGGGAGAAGCAATGCACTCACGCATAATATTGGCACATCCGAGAATCAATGCTGCATCATATTGACAAGCATAGTATGCTAGTCAGGCCAAAAGGTAGCGTTAAAATGCTGTCCTCATGAATTGTGCTACGTTACCTATGCTGCCCTGTGAACATAGTTGATGTGTGACAATGTATTTAATAGGAACAAATGGTCAAAGGAGATTGGACTTGTCCAGATTGTCAGACACCAATAACCTCTGTGAAACTCCCTTGTGCGATCGGCAGCAATGCAATTGCACAAAGAGCATGTATAACATCATGATGCATGTAGTAATGGTGCCTTGAGGACGTCTCACACTTCTAGCATATGCATGTTAGCTAGCATTAGAGTATAGTTTGTTCCCACTCAGTATTCACTGTTCAGTTGTGAATGGCAGTCAAAGTGGACACTATCATGTACCCAACATGAAATGCAACACTACAGTTACATAGCATATTGTGTTATGGTGATGATTTGTATGAGGAATATGACATATATGATTTAACGTCTGATACCAACACATATATTTATTTGTGTCTAACAGATGGTTGGCCACTATTCACACAGGGGGACATTGACAGCTTTGAGGACCCACACGCCACTAGTGAGTTAGGACATAATATATTGGCATAGTGCGGTGTCATGGATGTCTGGGTCAAATGATCAATGTTGTAGTATGCACTATGTGTGTGTATCACATGTCCCTTGCCTACAGTGTGATGATGTATTGTTGATTTCTGAAGTGTGCACAAATCAGTAAGTGAAGTTTTCGCAGTGAATTGGTCCTATTGTTGTAACCTTGCCCATCCCCAGTCTGTGATACACATAGTAAGTAAGGTGTATATCTTCGAGACCCTATTGCCGACGCAACGTCACTTTCATTTAAATGGTGTTGTTAATAGGGGCCTAGCATCATGAGCGAGCCAGCGTTAATCCACTTCACGTGTAATAACGCTTCATTTGTAATAAGGCACACTTTCACGCTGTGTTTAGCGTGAAAGTGGCCTGCAGTGGGTGTTGCGGTTGGTGTTCCACAGCAACACCCGTTTTATTTGATGCTGTCCCCTATGTACAAGTGTGGTGTTGATAGATGGCAGTGCAAAATGTAACAGCAGTGACATCTTGTCGTTATCTGGCTAAACAAGGATGAATGTTTTTTTCTCATCATTTTTTATTTTTGCATGTGAGCTGCCTTGTGCAGCACACATTGAGAAAGGAAAATGACATAGTTTGTATATGTACAGGACGGTGCCCTTCCTGTACATGCAGAAAAACTTTACAATATTCAAAATTGTATCTTTCCTTTGTGATGCACGAAGCAGCACACATGAAAGTTACAACATGGTATGCCAGGATTGGTTATGGCCATGAAGAGGTACCTTCCTGTACAGAAACATCCCTCCCCTTGCACACACACACTCTTGCACTCTGGTGCATGTGTGCCTGCATAGCCGCTAAGCGGTGAGACTTGCTGGCATCTCCGGGGGGAATGCAAGTCTGCACCACATCCTTGGTAATATAGTGCAGACTAGCGTTTCCAAATTGGCAGAGAGAGGCGTTAAGCTAAGGAGGCTAATGCCTGTCTCCACCATTCCCTTGTCAATATGCCCCGAGGTCTATGGGTACTGTCATCACAGGACATGCCTGTGGATTGCACAGGACACTGAAAGGAGGGCAGACATGTAAGTGGGGTTGCTTATGACTATCAGATGACATGGAATGCCTGTACATCCTTGCATGAGATGTCTGTGCAAGTGTGCCCAGTGATGCACAAGGAGGCATTGCTTTTGTAAGTGCGCAGACACAATTCGGCACTGTGTATTTGTAGGTATGCTGCATGCTATCTTCAAAGAAGTGGCAGTGTGTATGTTTGAAATAAGCATACAAATGGCACATTCCACAAACACACAGCAAAGGTGGCCCTATGAATCTCATTGGCATGTTTGTCCACTGCAATGGTGTCTCCTTGAGGTCATTCCCTGATTGACTCTGGGCCAGGTGTGGGAACTCCTCTCTCCCAATTGGTGTCATTACTGTGCATGCATTTCCCACTCATGCTTTGGCTCTGCCTCCATTGCTGTGCCATTTATTTTACAGTGTGGGGCTATCAAACGCTATATGTGAGAAAGTATTACCCCTAAAATCACTGTGAGCATCATGACTCAAGGGTGCTGTTACAATGGAGAATGCATTGTGACTGTTTGCATTGTAAAGGCATGCTTATTTTGATTCACTACGGAGTGAGCTTAGCGGATACAAGACATGCATGAGTGATTGAGAATTTATAGGAAATTAGGTTTCCCACTCTCTGCGGCAACACTTCACATATTGTGTAGTAGTCTTGGAGAGCGGGACAGCGCATCATGAATAACTGAGCGTTCATCCATACAACAGGTTTACATGTGTGCTGCATGATGCAGCATAATTGAAAGTGTGAATAGGGCTGTCCCTGGATTGCTCCAGAGCAGGTAGGGTAAACTTCCAAAACATTTACCAGGCTCCCAGCACACAGACACCCTTGCACTCTTGTGCAAGAGTGCCTGTGTTGAGGCTAACTCGATGAACTGAACACAGTTGCTGGGAGACAGACAGGCCTGCACATGGGCATTACACGTATCATGCAGCAGTGTGTCACAGGAGAGGATGAGGGCGATGCTACACACGGAGGGATAATGCCTTCCTCCTCCGATTGCTTGTACATGTCACCCTCAGTCCGGGTATGTCATGACACCATCGTTTGACACTGTCAGTCCCATTTGGTTGTGACAGTACAAGTACCATGCCATGCACTGTCATGTCAGTCTACGCTGCATGTAGTCACTGATCCATGCCTCAACATTTCGTTGTTCAGGTCTCTCTCTGACTTCACATAGTTACGCTGGAGTTTAGGCTCTCATGTTTTAGTGATCTTGTATTACAGATGTGATTGCAGAACATTGACATAGTCTAAATGACTCATGTAAAGAAGGTGGCAAAGGGTTACTGCAACATGGCCAAGAGGCACCAGGAGGAACAGAAGAAAGGTACATGGAAGGCGGTGCCCGAGATTTTGACAACTGGCACACAGCCCATCCCAGGCCCCTCTGGCGTCAGTGGTGGGTCCCAGCCTGGACAGGTGTCACATCCCGCAACGACCACACGCGCCTAATAGACAGTCCCACCTGCACCTGGCAATCATGTGGTGCCATTTCCAGTTAGGGATAGGAGAATAATTCAAGAAAACAATGTGTTCCTGGCAGAGATGAGGCAGGAAATGACTGATACGAACAGACATTTAACGAACCTTAAAAAACATTTTGGACTGCCATGATGCCTGGAGATGTTGGACTCCATCCCCCTCTTCTCCCTTCCCCCGGTGTTTTAAAATCTGTTATTAGGTAGTGTTAGGTTAGTTCTTTTGATTGTTAGGTAGTGTAGTTTTAGAGTAGGTTATAGTTAGTGTTAGCTTTTAAGGTAGATTTTAGACATTTATTATTGTGCCTAATTTGAAGATTAGTTTCCTTTTCCTTTGGGTGGTAGGTAGATGTATTTTTGGAGAAAAAAAATACAAAAAAATAATAAAAAAAGATATCTTTGTGTAGGTTACATGTGTAGTTAGTTTATGTATAGCTTAGATGTCTTTGTCCTGTCTCGCGGTGTGCCTTAAGGGTGGGAGGGTGGTTGATGTCTAAGATTTGTTGTGTGTTTAGGATTAGTTAGGGTAGATAGTTTAGGTAAGTAAGATTCTTCTACTTAGCTTAGATTTTAGTAGTACTTCTAGTGTTCTGTGTTAGTTTAGGGTTGTTAATTATTTTTACTGTTCAAATAAAAGTGTAACATTTTGGATTTCTGCTTGCACTTCTGTCAGGGATGATGTTGGGGAGTGTGGATTATTGGCTTGTATGCAACTCATACCATCACTGGACAATCCATGGAATGTGTAAGTCTGGTCATGACATGTTCCTTGCCTGATGTATTGTGTCAGGATACCTTAGATGTCAGCACAGTGAAATTGCATAGATGGCAGGGTGGCAAGTAGTATTTATGGCCTAGTCTAGGGACTGTTGTTTGTCACGTTCTACATCTTAAGTTTGACTCACATAGTTGTACAGCACATTGTTGCACATTTACAACACAACCTAGGGACATGGCATTGAGAGTATATATATTTTGCTAATGTTATCCATCATTGAGATGGATGTATGCGCAGAGTAACACAGATTCTGTCACACACCTGCATATCAGATGCTCCTGGCGCTGAGTCCATATACATTGCACAGACCTTTGCACACTTTCTTCGTATTGTCAGTGTGTCAGCTTCCTCTGAATTATACGTTCCTGTGCATGGATGCTCAAACTCAGGCACATGCATGATTTTGTAAATTTGTGTGTCCATTGTGTATGGCGCATGGCACAACAGTATTCCTGATTCAGATAAGTTATTCACAGAGGGCATTTATGAGTAGTACAGTTAGGTATATTGACTACACTTCTCATCAATGCCTTTCGTGACTGACTTAATTTTTCAAATTGTGATTTTGGCACAGGTAACGTTTTGTTGCGTGCACACTGTTCTGCTGGACACAAGGGGGTAAATGTTGTATTTCTCCCTGTAGTGACAGTGTAATAGCCACTTGTCCCAGCTGCTCCTCTCTGACTATATGCTAAGTGCAGTGCACCCCACATCCCTAGACACATTGCTCAATACGCTCACAGTGATCACAGCATGAGAGGGGTAATAAATTGTTGTTTATTGTCTGTCCAAAGGAAGGGGCTGACTGACTCCTTGCACTTTGGCGTGAGTCCCTATTGGCAAATCAACTTTACTGAGGCAGACATTGTTGTTCCAGATGTGTATGGTAGACATGTGCCCTTACGTGTCTTCATCAATGTGATTATGGTGTGCACCATCTAGGGATGTGACATGCAATGCGCACCATCACAACAGGCTTTGTTCACCACGCAGTTTGTGAGTAGATATGCCAAGAGAAGATTGTTTGCAATTATTAAGGGGGACACTACTTGTGGCCTACTACAAACTTCTCCATTTTAGCACACATGCCAATTTCCATATTGGACGTGGGTGTAGGTTGTGATATAGCAAGACTGTATTTTTTTTGCAATGAGGGCACGGATAGTTGACATATACACGGGCATCTCACTGCCTATCTGTGTCATGTAAAACATGTACATTGCTCTATTTCCCTTGGTGTACCTTATGGTGGATTCATTGTCCATACACTTTTTACAGACTTCTATACTTGATTAGTCATAGACAACACACAACAGTGTGAGTTCAAGATTTTAATGTACATTAACAGAATGAAGAATGGACTAGTGCTTGGCCATACAACCACACATTGCATGGATGCCTGTTAGAGGGCCAGACAGAGTCCTTTGTAGGTAACAGGTCTAAGGGAAGAGGCACAGTTCAGTCCGCAGGCTGATTGCAGTGTCATTGGTAAGAAACCTATGATTTGGCAGTCCATGTGGAGGTCCAAGGTAAGTTTCGGGGGACAGCGGAAGACAGTGGGAGAGGATTTTACGTGGGATAATAGTAAGCCCAGAACCAATAAGAAAATAGCCTTTTGGCGTCGATGGATGCAACCGCTTTCTCCTTAGCAATAATGCACTATCATCCTCATCTTCGTCCCAAATTGTCCTGTGCATCACATGTGGGTGGTGGTATAGTGGTTGCAGCACTGTGAGGCGAAGACACATCAGGGGGCAGAGCTGATAATTTAGAAGCAGCAACAGCATTCATTGACACCAGACCTAAGGGCTGCAATGCAGTGATGAGCAGCTACAGGGCATGATAGATTCCAGCAACATTGCACTGATGTTCAGCACTGGCAGCCTATTGTTGTGCCTGCATCTGCTCCATGCTCTCCATTATCTTACAGGTGTTGGACAAATCTCGGCTGAGATTGCTGGAGCCACTCTCAACAAACAGTTGGTGTTGTCTCAGAATCATGACTCTAGCAATGTCAGCCATGGACCATTGGAGAGCATCGAGTGGGCTGTGGGTGTCCGTGAGCTTCTGTATGTGGTCCCGCTTGGGACTCAAATACCCACGTATGGCATCAAGTTTGGCCACCAGCATCTCAAACCCCACCCGCACCTGATCAGCCATCTCCTACTGGACCTCAATACACAGCGTTGGAAGGCCAGATGAGGGTCTTCGAGGTCCTGGGAACCAGATGTGGTGGGAGGTGCTTGCTGCTGCTTGGTTTGAAGGGATGGGAATGCCCCGATGCTGCTGGGTTACCCTGCTCCTGGAGGTGGGCTGCTGAGTGAGTTGAGCAGAATTTTTACTTCATCCTGATTAATGGTGATGTAATCGTCCTTGTCATCAGTGAAGGTTAGGCCAGTCTGCGGTCCAGGAGGTGGTGTCTCCCCCTCTGCAATGTGATAGAGGAGATACATTTTAACAGTGTGTTTCGTGTATGATCATGCATTGTATGAGTTTACAAGCTGACTGCAGAACAGTGTACTTTCTGACTGTTTATTGGGAGATGCCTATTTGTTGCGGGATAGTGATTATTTTGAGGACAAACCGATGAGATGTTGTTGTTGTACATTAGCGTTATATATAGGGGGTCCCAGACCAAGAACACAATTCCTGATTTTGAACACACACTATTTAAATGAATTTTTGAAACACACACTAAATGAAGGTGAACAGTGTTTTTAATCCACTGTACCAGGCAAACAATCAATGTTGAAAAATCAGACATTAAATATACATGATTCAATGCGCCCACAAAGAGAGGGGGAGGGGGGAGGTGCAGGGAGGGGGATGTATTTCACTAGATTTTACATCACTAGTTAACATTCAAGACAACAACATAATACATAGTTCAAAACATAATTCCACATACATGAAAGCCATGGAACATGACATATATCATAGCAAAAAATTCCTAAGGAGATACTCCTATAATGATTAATATATCAAACTAGGGTTAGGAGTTCCTTGTTGTAAGGTGTAGATGTCTACGTTTCGACCCCGATGGTGTAGGACAGTGGATCCTTACTGCGTGGGTCTTCGTCAGGACGTGATAGGTGAAGGGGAGGGGAATGATGGGGCGTTTAACTCTGGCACACCGGGAAAGTCTCGTCTGACGGTTATGCACAAAGGGGGGCTACCACGTGTGGAGTCAAGATCTTGTTGTAAACACCAAGGGTTAAGTCATGGGTCAAAGTGATTACCGGCTACATCAGTGTGGGTTGTACACCGTGCTAAACCGGCTCTTTATCCACAAATTAATTGACGTGCCTGCGCGCCGCGTCTTCCAGGAGACGCGGCGCGCAGGCACCACTATCGGAATTTTCCGTCAGCAGCGCGGATGGTGACACGCGGCATTTAAATATCGACGAGGTTTTCCCTGATTTGGTCGAAGAGAAAATACCGGTTTGGCCCTTTCCACAATATTGCGGATTTGTTCACTGCAGATGCTTTTTTGACAACGCGCGCCACTGAAAAAGGTCTTTTTAGGAATAAGGCTGGTTGGCCCTTCAAACCCTACTGCGGAGTAATACTGCGGAGCCAAGCTTGACAACGTACGTCAATTAATTTGTGGATAAAGAGCCGGTTTAGCACGGTGTACAACCCACACTGATGTAGCCGGTAATCACTTTGACCCATGACTTAACCCTTGGTGTTTACAACAAGATCTTGACTCCACACGTGGTAGCCCCCCTTTGTGCATAACCGTCTGACGAGACTTTCCCGGTGTGCCAGAGTTAAACGCCCCATCATTCCCCTCCCCTTCACCTATCACGTCCTGACGAAGACCCACGCAGTAAGGATCCACTGTCCTACACCATCGGGGTCGAAACGTAGACATCTACACCTTACAACAAGGAACTCCTAACCCTAGTTTGATATATTAATCATTATAGGAGTATCTCCTTAGGAATTTTTTGCTATGATATATGTCATGTTCCATGGCTTTCATGTATGTGGAATTATGTTTTGAACTATGTATTATGTTGTTGTCTTGAATGTTAACTAGTGATGTAAAATCTAGTGAAATACATCCCCCTCCCTGCACCTCCCCCCTCCCCCTCTCTTTGTGGGCGCATTGAATCATGTATATTTAATGTCTGATTTTTCAACATTGATTGTTTGCCTGGTACAGTGGATTAAAAACACTGTTCACCTTCATTTAGTGTGTGTTTCAAAAATTCATTTAAATAGTGTGTGTTCAAAATCAGGAATTGTGTTCTTGGTCTGGGACCCCCTATATATAACGCTACTGATCACCCAGGTCCCACTGACCATATGGGTACAACCCCCCTTGTATAACAGTTGTTGTACATTGTCATCTCACAGTTTATAGCTATGACAAGGGATGCTTGTTGTATTTGTACACACAAACGGCACATGTTGTGTCCTATGTTCATTTTTGTGAGTGATTCAGTTTGTTCCACATGTTAGTCAATGTTGATGAGCTAAGATTTGTATGTGTGTGTGCACTGCATTGTGCGATTGTGGCACCTGCAGCTTTACATTTGCTGCCCGTTATACCTTTCGGGAAACACCTATCACAACGCATGTGTTACATCGCATGCGTTTACATCGAAAGTGTTACAACGCAAGCGACGTTCCGACGTGGGTCATTACTACGCCTCCCCTTACATCGCACAGGCTTTTTCAACGCATGCATTTAAAACGCATGTGCTGTCATTGTTGTGGAACGTGTGCTTTCGGGTTAAGGGTCAGGTCGGGGGTCATTAGAAGAGACTTCCTGTGATGACTTGTCTTTCTAGATATTCTGGTTCCATGTTGGAACCTAGTGTTTGGAACCATATGTCACCAAGGTTCCCATTACTGGTAATTCCAGGATTGCCAGTTGTTAGCTGACTGTTGGCTGGGGCTGAATAAACTACACTTGCTTATCTAAACTACTTGGACTCCCTCAACTTTATTACACTGGCGACGTTTGAGGAAAGGTCTGCGTGTGCAAGTCAGCCTCAACAACAGGTGTAAAGTAAAAAGAAGAAAAAACACCCACTTGGCTGCTGTCTGGAAGAAGGAAAGTGGATTGGCATCTTCAGAGGAGGATTACAGCAAAACGAAGGTAGCGCTGTAAATATTGAAGAGAAAGACCAAACGCGGCGAAAATCGGCAAAGGTAGACTCTTTTCTTTGATTTAATAAGGAAAAGGAGAAAAAACGGAGTTTGAGCGTGACGTCGATTTTCGTGGGTAAATTCCCATAGAAAAAAGACTGTTTGTTGGAGGAAAGTGGCAGACATCTTTGAATGGGAGCGTTTTAAAAAGAAAAAGAAACAAGCCCGATCAGCCGAAGAAAGAAGTCTGATCGCTGTGTGGCGGCCATTTTGGGTCGGTCTAAAAAAAAAAACAAGGCCAATCGACTTCAAAAAAAACACAGAGTGCATTTCTGGAGTTGGTGGCGGCCATTTTGAAATTTTTTTTGTCGTTTTTCGAATTTATAAAGAAGAAGACATCGAGGGAGACAGGAAATTCGGTGTTTCGACTGAAAAAACGGTATTTTGGGAAATGACATTATAGGAGTTCATATTTGGGATAAAAACAGACTTGTTGAGGAAAAAAAGTGGAAAGTGGAAAAGAAGGAGGAGTAAAGTCGAAGGAGCATTGGACTAAAGGGCATAAGCTGGAAAAGCGACTGGAGGTGTTGATGAGACTAAACAATTGCAACTGAGTGGGTGACTACAAGCCTGTCAACAGTGATAGGCACACCCTATCAGGGAGGGGTGGAGGTATTTTGATGGTGAATTATAAAAGTAGAAAAAGTCAAGGTATATTGAGCTGAATAGGAGTAGCAAGATGCAGAATGTAACTGCACCTCCTTTCTTTCTGATGGAACCAGGGGAACCACTGATTAGGTGGAAAAAGTGGAAGAAAATATTTGAAAACTATGCGAGGGTGTGTGGTGCGAATTTGAGTGGCGAAAGGAAGCATGCATTATTAATGCATTGTCTGGGAGGAGAAGGTCAGGAAATTCTGGAGACACTTCCAGTTCTCTCACATGCTGATCAAAGAGGATTGAATGAGTATGAGGTATGTGCTAGGCAGTTGGACTTGCACTATCTTCCTAAAGTGAGTACCATCATGGAAAGGTACTATTTCGGGTTACGAGAACAAGGCAAGGAGGAGAGTGTTGAGGACTACATTACTGCGCTCAGAAAGTTGGCATCAAGTTGCAAGTTTGGGGTTTTGGTAGAAGAACGAATTAGGGATCAGTTTGTTTTGAGGTGTGTGAGTGATAAAATAAGGGAAGAGTTATGGCTAAAAGATGAACCTGCACTTGAAGAAGTGGTAGGTATTGCAAAAAGGGTTGAACACATGTTAAAGTGCGTGGGAGAACTAAGCAAGGAGAAAAAGGATGAAAAGCCAAGTAGTTCTTCAACACAAGAAGTGGTGTGTCAGGCTGTGAAGAGAGTGGATGAGAAGAAGAAAAAAGAAGTGTGTGAGGAGGAAAAATTAAAAGGGGAGGTTGATGGTGGCATTTCTAAAACACAGACAAGTAAGAAATTCACAACTCCTTTTCAAGGAACTTGTTACAGATGTGGGAGGTATGGGCATATGGCAAATGCGAGAGAGTGTCCTGCCCTTAAATTCAATTGCAATGTGTGTGGAAGAAAGGGACACATTGGTAGAAATTGCAGAACAAGAGTAGGGAGAGAAATGAAGACCGAGACCAAGTTAGTTAGCTTTCAGATTAATGATGATGTGGTGGAACATCCTTCTGATTATGTGTTGATAGGAGAAGCACGTGTGTTGATGAAATTTGATTCTTGCTCACAGGTCACCTTCATTTCAAACGAAGTGTTTGAGAATGCGTTCGGAAAGAATAAGTCCTTGTGTAAACCGGATATAAGACCAACAGGTTATCAAGAACATCCCATAAAAATAATGGGTTACTTTTTTGACTGCATTGAATATAAGGGAAGGTATACAGAAGCAAAAGTTTATGTGGTAAACAGGGGAGACAACTTGTTGAGTTGGTCTCATCAAGCAAGGTTGGGGGTGAGTCTCAATTCTAATGCTCGTCCAGTTATTCAAGTTCAGGCTGTAGACAATGTGGAGAACAAGTTTATAAAGAACTTTAAAGAGTTATTCAGTGAAAAACTAGGATGCATAAAGGGTTACAATCACAACATAAAGCTGAAGTTGGGTGCGGTACCTGTTGCTGCTAAAGTAAGGCGCATTCCAATTTGTGTAAAAGATGCTGTAGGTAAAGAGATTGAGAAGTTGTTGTCGACTGGGGTTATACAACCAGTAGAAGCAACTGAGTGGCTCGCACCTATTGTGGTCGCGAGGAAGCCTAACAATGAGATTCGGCTGTGTGTTGACCATCGTGCTTTAAATAAAGAAGTAATAGTTGACAAGTACCCTTTGCCAAACATAGAGGAGTTGGTTTCTACATTAGATGGAGCATGCTATTTTACCACCTTAGACATGGCTTCAGCCTATCACCAAGTTCCACTGAAAGAAGAGTGTCAAGAGCTTACTAGTTTCATTACACCAATGGGTGCATTCAAGTTCTTAAGAATGCCTTTTGGGCTGGTTTCAGCAGCCTCGGTATTCCAGAGAATTATGGAAGATCTGTTCAAAGGAATACCGGGGGTAAGATCTTATCAGGATGATGTTCTCATTTCTGGTAAGAACGAACAGGAACATGATGAGAGGGTTTGCCTAGTGTTGAAGAAAATGTTGGAAGTTGGTTTAACTCTGCGTCAGAGCAAGTGCAAGTTTGGTGTCAATGAGCTAGATTATTTGGGCCACCACATCTCAAGGAAGGGCATAATTCCCAAAAAAGATCTTGTAGAAACAATTGAAAAGTTGAAGGAACCATGCTCAAAAGAAGAAGTTTCATCGTTTTTGGGCATGGCAGAATTTTATAATAAGTTTGTCAGAAATTTTGCAGATAAGACTGTTAATCTGAGGAAAATCATGTGTAAGAATGCTGTGTTTAATTGGACTGAAGAGTGTAGCAGAGAGTTTGATCAGGTGAAGATGGATCTGAGGAATGCACCAAATTTGCAGGCGTTTGTTCCAAGGGATCCAACGTTTATTGTTACAGATGCTAGCAGCAAGGGTCTGGGTGCTTTGTTGTTACAGGTGAGGTAGGACAAAGAGGTCCTGATAGCTTGTGCTTCGAGGTGTTTGAAGGGGGCGGAGTTGAATTACTCTGTCATAGAGAAAGAGGCACTAGGTATATATTGGGCTGTGAATAAATTCAGAAAGTTTGTGTGGGGTTCCTCCTTCACTGTCAGGTCTGATCACAAACCACTAAAGGAGGTCTTCGAAAAAAAGGGGCTAGACTCCATCTCTGCAAGAATAAGGCGATGGGTAATTTCGTTGCAGGAGTTTGTGTTCAAGTTTGAGTACATACCTGGGAAAACTAATGTCTCGGCAGATTGTCTGTCAAGGTTGGTGGATGTGGTAGAGAATGGTGAGGAAGCCTTGGCTGACGATTTTGAGGGTGATTTAAAGGTGTGTGACGTTACCTTGGGGGCGGTGAAAGAAGATGCTTGGAGAGAAGAGCTGGGTAAGGATGAGGAGTTGAAGGAGGTCATTAAATTGCTGGAAGGTGGAAGGTCTCGTTCTTTGAAGAAACCTTGGTCTTTGATTGCCGATGAGTTGGCAGTGGTGGATGGCTTACTCATGAGAGGTACTAGGTTGGTTCCACCAGTTAATCTCAGAAGTATTCTGGTTGACATGTCTCATGAGGGACACTTGGGTATTTCAAAGACGAAAGAACGCATAAGAATGGACTTCTGGTGGCCTGGTATCGATTTGTTGGTGGAACGCACTGTTAGAGATTGCTCATCTTGTCAGGCAAGTGATAAAGTTTTGAGGACGAGGTCTTCTCCAATGGTTTGCAGGAGGTTGCCTAGGTCCCCCTGGGATGAAATTGCAGTGGATATTGTGGGGCCTTTACATGGTGAGCACCAAACTCCATTTATGTTGGTTCTATTGGATTTGTATTCTAGATGGGTTGAGGTTAGTTTGGTAAGGGAGATTACAAGCGAGTCTGTTATTTCTTCTTTGGAGTCTGTCTTTAAACGTGAGAGTTTTCCGAACTCCATTCTTTCCGACAATGGACCACAATTTTGTTCAGGGAAAGTTGAGGAGTACCTCAGTAAGTGTGGCATTGTTCACAAGAGAATTTCTTTGTATCACCCTGAGGCAAATGGTGCTTTGGAGAGACTCAACAAAACTTTGAAGGAAAGCATTCAATTAGCAAGGGTCAACAATTTGGACTGGAGAAAGGAGTTACAGAATAGAATTTCAGCATATCGATTCTCTCCTCACTCAACTACAGGAAAAACTCCGTTTGAACTTTTCAAGGGTAGAGCACCTAACACTTACTTATGTCCTGCCTGGATGATTGCAGACAAAGGTGTAAAAAATAATGAGGTGGGGACATGGAGAGAAAGGGAATTGGAACTACAGAGGAAAAGGAAAATATATGTGGATAGAAGAAATTCTGCAAAGGATTCGAAGTTTGTGATGGGGGAGATAGTAAAGATCAGGGCTCCTGTTGGCTGTCAAAATTGGTCGAAGTTTTCTGTTCCTAGAACCATTGTGAAAATTTTCAAAAATGCTGTAAAGACGGAGGATGGTCGTATCTGGAACAATAGTCGTGTTTCTCATTTTGGGGGTAAAGGGAAGTGTGATGATGTTGTTACTGTTCCTGATCTGCATACTAATTATTCTCGCAAGAGTGTGAGAGTATGCAGGCCTCCTGTTCACTTGCGTGATTATGTCTAGGTAGTTTCTTCTTTGAGTTCTTTATCTTTCTGTTGCCTACTTCATTGCTGGACGTGTAAACCTGTTTAATGTTTAAGAGGGAGAAGTGTGATGACTTGTCTTTCTAGATATTCTGGTTCCATGTTGGAACCTAGTGTTTGGAACCATATGTCACCAAGGTTCCCATTACTGGTAATTCCAGGATTGTCAGTTGTTAGCTGACTGTTGGCTGGGGCTGAATAAACTACACTTGCTTATCTAAACTACTTGGACTCCCTCAACTTTATTACACTTCCTTTCAAAGGAGGATGCTCTGTTCTGTTCTTAAAACGCATGTGCTGTAATTATTTCAATCTGCGTGGCTCCTTTCTTTTCTGTATGAACGAAATATATAACAAGAACATTTTTTTACACCCCAATTTGTTGTAGTTTTTTATTGTATGGCACTCGGAAACATTTGAGGGGGGTGCTGCATGTAATAGTGTCATGAGGGCCGCACTTCGGAAACATTTGAGGGGGGGGGCTGCATGTAATAGTGTAATGAGGGCCGCACTTTGAGGAACATCTCTTCTGATAGAACTCTGGAAAAATGCACGGATTTCCAAATGTCACCAAATAATGCAAACTAAAAACAAACACGTAAAGGGTCGCTATATAACCTCTGACACAAGGCCCTTATAGGATGCTGCGAGGCAAATTAAAACAGTGCCATTTCGTGTCTGTGCCGTCCCATAATAACGACAGCAAAACACAGAGAAAGAAAAATGGAAATGCAAAAATGACAACAACATTGAAGTTGCTCGTGTGAAGGTGAACTTATTTTATAATTTACAAGAAACTTCCAATCTGCATGGCTCCTTTCTTTTCTATAAAATGGTTTCATTTCAATTCTGATGTCACTGGAGTGCAGGGCCTATTTCTTTTCTTGCCCATACAAGGCCCTTATAGGATGCTGTGAGGCCAAGTGTTATAAACTAGGCCCGACATGCACGTGATGCCTTCCACCTTATTCTTTGAGTGATGATGACATTATAGACTACGCTCGACATGCGGTGTCATTAATGTATATTGTTCCATTAAGGGGAAGCTTGTTTTATGTTTTTGAATTGATGGTCCGCGCTCCTCAGCCTGTGTCTGTGTGTTTTACCCCCTCCTCTCCGCCTCAGAATGTCTGAGTCCAAACAGCTGATGGATGTCAGGGGCTGTACCGGCGCTGCCTTATCGCTCCTGTGATCCTGGTCACATTTCACCTCGGACATCGCCTGTTACAACAAGTCATGCCCTGCTCCAGACCCGGTGTCTGGCTGAATGCCTCTTGTACTCTGCGCCGCTCGCACGAGGACAGTTCCAAGGAGAGGCAGCATCCCCCATTTATACGTTTGTTTGTTTTTTATTTTTAAGTTGAATTGCAAATGTGGATCCCCGTCTTAAAACGTGACACTTAAACATGTGCCCTCCCGGCCCCTTTAAAGTGCTTCCTTTGTGACCCTCAAACACCTTCTCCCTGCCCCTTGAACATGCCCCTCTGACCCTTGGAAAACGAAAAGGAAAAGCACGCGTTGTTGTGACATGCGATCTAGTCTCCTGCGATGTTTTAGCCTTGCCAATAGGAAAGAATGCATTGCCGTTGTAAATGCGTGCGATGTAACAGAGGGCGAAGTGTTGCCCTTTGCGATGTATTCGCCGCGATGTGTTGGTGCGCGATGTGTTTGTGCGCGATATAGGATCATACATCCTACCTTTCAGTAAGTGAGCCTTTCACTTCTGTGCATTTACAATGCTGAGATGTCCCAACCTGGGTGGAATATGGGCCTTGGTCAGAATTGGGAAACTTTTTCATTGTTTGTCATCAAAAGTCTTGTTTACGTCAGGGGTTGTATGTACATGAGGATGTGTCAGAGTGTGACCTGCTCCTTTAAGGATGTGGTCCACACTCAGCCACCTCAGTGAGGTGGCCTGCACCATGGTAAGATGTTGTGCCTGCAGGCATGCTGTTCATCATGCACTGTCACTTGCATTGTCAGTCTGGCTCATTTACACGCAGCTTTGCAGGGTAATGCACATTTTCATGTGTTTTATGCTAGATGAGTTATGTGTGAGGAGGGCCCCCTTTGTGCACATTAGCAATGAGAGCCTACTTGGTGTTTGCACTATGTAGTACACATGTGCATCCAGGTAGCCTTGTCTATTGTCATTGTTCTTGAGTGCATGTCGTCAATCATTTTATATCTTGCATGCATTGATTACTGCCCTCCTGTTGGCTTACCTGTTGTGAGTATGGTGCATAGTGAATTTCTATTGTTGTTGCTGTCTGAACTGACAGGGTCAACACCCATTACCCTCAAGGTTGAGCCCACATGTGGTGTGTAAGTGGTCTGTGATTTGATGTATGTGCATTTCGTGATGCCTATTTATGGTGCCCAGGCCTTGTCTCCGCCACCCTCAGAAGAGATGCAAATGGCTGCGTGATGTGTGTTTGTGTATGTGCCACACAGCTGCTGATATGGATGATACATGCTGTCCTGGCTCTGGTTATCAATGGCTGGCTTAGCGTGTGAGTTATAACTACCTGACTGCAAAATAGTTCACTGACACAGTTGACTTACCAAACAGTTAAGTTTAATTGCACATGATGGTGTGATGGGCACCTTACATCAGGACTGATGTGGAATGCTGTTTTCTGTATAGCAGATGTGTAGACTTGGGGGTGGAGGAGGGCAATTTGACCTAAGGGTTGAGGGTGACAATTCTGACTTTCTCTTTAATTGTTGCAACTTTGCTATCCTTTCTTGTTGTCATACTTTGGTTGTCATACTGCATTACAGGCACATTTTGGTTCTGTGGGTATGTCACACATACAAGGCATGCAGTACATCATTGTGTGACACATTCTTAATCGGCATTGTCCATGTACTGTGGTGTTGTAGGCATACCCCCCTGCAAATTGTATTCCATCGCACTTTGAGTCAAGTCTGCTGTTGTGTGCATTTTGGATGTGCATCTTTTATCCAGCGGCTTACATGGTCACTTTGTTGTGACATTGCATGTGTGTCTGGTATGCAGACTCACTAGTTGCTTTATCACTTGGTGTACACAGGACTGCATCTCATGAACAGGCAAGTGTGCACATTGCCTGGAGATGCATGAGGATGTCATGATTTCCCCCTTGCCTCATCAGCACACATATACCAATCGTCTGCACAAGGACACAACTCTCTGTGATGCCAAAATGATGATGCACTGTGCAGGTGACTGATCTTATGCACGGGTAGGCATGCCACCACCAATGTCAGCACACCTGCAACATTGTGCACGTGTGTCTGAGTTGTGTGCAAGGTAGTGTATGTGCAGTAAAGTCCACCTATTTGCACCTGTACATTCATTCACTCTTCCTCTTGGCCTTCACATGGGGCTCTGGCTGGTGTTCCTGTGTATTTGTGGGGTTGTTGGTGGCCCCTGCACTGGTCCCAGCTTCATCCCTGGCTCCTCTGCTATTTTGCAGGCCTGGTGCCAATCAGATTCTGTCACTAATTGGCACATCAGCACTTTTTTTACGGTAGAGTGAGGCGTTTTATTGCCGTCACACTAATTCTATCGACAGGCATTTCCGCCGGAAAAGGAAGCTATCACCTGTTAATGGCGTGTTGCTAATACGCCGCTAACACGGCGATAGATTCCGGCGTTCGGCAGCAATAGAAAAATATCGCGCTAACCGCGCTTGGCGATAGTTATCGCTGGTACCTAAATTAACCAACCAGCATAGTATTAATGTCACACTCCCAATAGTAAGATAACCAGGTCACTGCATTTACCACTCCACCCACTCTGCAGCGCCTACTTGGCAACTGTAACTTGGGTTGCAATTTATATTTCAGTTGTCATACCACATTAAACTGTATATAGAACCTTTTTTTGCCCATATTGGACTACGGAGGAAGACTATGAAGGAATATCATTCCTGATAGGTAGGCCCAATTTGCGCCTGGATACCATCATGGGTGACAAGCAGCGCTCTACAAATCCACCTTACATTACTTACATTACACCACATGGTAGGAGGGTATTTAGACAAGATACTGGAAAAAAATACCATGATACGAAAATATTGTGCCAAGAATATTGGGATTAAAGATATATCATCAACAGGATTATCAAAGATAAAACTATAGTTTTTAGTGTTATTTTTAATATTGATATAGAAAATGTCTTTGTACGTAAAATAGTTTGTAAGTGTTTATTTTTATGTAACTTATTGTAATGTGTTTAATTGTAGATGTTTAGTATTTCCTTTGTGTTTTTAGTAAGGTAAATAATTTGTTATGACATTTTGAAAATCTGTAATTTTAGTTGGATTTATGGTATATAAATAAAGGATTTATACTTTCTTTTAGCAGCAGTAAGTTGGGGTTTTAAGGGATAAAGGTGAGAAGTTTTTTGTGAGGTGTATATTTTAAAATAAAAATTATGATAACAACTGTAATGATATGCAAATTATTGTCTTATAATTGTATAATTTGTATTGTTAATTGAATATTTTTAAATAAAATGTGATTTAATATTAATACAAACATAACATATTAAAGTACAAAAATAGATATTAATATGTTATAGAAGTTTCAAAATGTATGATTTTTCTCGAATAAGATATAGTTTCCCATAAAAATATATATAAATAAAGAATAACAATTCCGCTTCTTCAGTAAAGTCGAAGGTTCAGCGTGCGAGTTCGCACCATGTGAAAGTATATTATCTGGTGCCCGGTGTCAGGTAAGGCCCCGTAATCTGGGGATAAATGGAAACCCACACTGCGGGTATGCAGTGTATTCTGGCATTGTACTCAAGATTACAGGGCCTTACCTGACCCTGGGCACCACATAATATATTTTTACTTGCGGTGAACTCACACGCTGAACCTTTGATTTTACGGGGAGAAACTTAAATTGGTTATCTACATACTGGGAGTGTATAATATCCCCACCATCACTAATTTTACCACGAGGGATAGAACAATGGATATATGCCATCTATGAACTAGTACACGCTTCTGAAACTTAAAATAAGAATCCTTATTAAGTCATACATAAGACGCGATGAAACACGTGTTGGCTACGGTAACAGTGAAGGCTAATGCGAAGAGCCATCTGAATTATAATTAAGTATTTGGTAATCAACAAGACTGAAGAAACCTGGATTGAAGACTACATTAATAAAATTGTTATATTAAGTCTCTATGTGTGCAAGATGAATGTATATTGTTTTACTAAGAACCTCTGATATAGGGTCTTATTTATGGATGTTGGGTGAACATTCATCCGTCATGTGCACCGTAGTTCCAGGGTGTGTGCAATAACACTTTGATGGTAATCCCAAGTGAGCGCTGTGGTACCCTATTTTTCCTCCCCTTCTTTGCCATATATAAATAATGTAACATAAATATATATTAATGGTATAAAACTTAGGGCCAAATTTAGATTTTGGCAGATGGGGCACTCCGTCACAATGGTGACGGATATCCTGGAAGCTAAAATATAAATCCTATAGGATATTATGAGATTTATATTTTGGCAGATGGGATATCCGTCCCCGTTGTGATGGAGTAACCTATCTGCTGAAATCGAAATCAGGCCCTGTATCTAAAATATTTTTTTATAGTTCTTTTCTAAAAGTAATTTGCAAAATAACAATATTTTGAAATATACTTATAAAAGTATACATTTTTTAAATGATTTTGATATACATTTTTTAAATTAGGGAGACGCATTGCCTGAGGAGATCAGGGGCACTGCTAAGGACTACAGCTACCAGAAGGGAGAGGGCGAGGAAGCCGACCCGCAACCCCTCCCTTTCCTGCACCGGGGCTTTATCCAGTCACCACCTCCCGCTCCGCGGGACACGCGCCGGGCGAAGCCCGGGCCAAGGGCGGGCCCGTTTGTGCCCGTTGGAGACCGGGGGAGGCTGGGCTGGGCCCCCCCTCTGAGATCTGCCACTCTGTAAGTCTGGGCACCTGAAGAAGTATGTGGACTTGTGTTCTAGAACTAACTGTCAAACGTAAAGATGTCTGCACAGGAGGGAAAGGGGAGGAAGGTTACAGGCGTTGGGTACGTGGCCGAGACTTTGGACCAATTTATATTAAGAGCCTCATCTGTTCTGGAACACAAAATAGCTATCACAGAACGGCAACTCTCTTTGGATCCAATTTTTAATAAACGCTCATCCCTGGGGGGCCTACTGAGTGCGCGAACTCCAGATAAAAATCCACAATTAGCCCCTACTGCTTCAGCTCCAATTACAGGTATTTGTGAACCACAGGTTTCGGATATTGGAACATCTAATTTAGTTGAGGTATCGATACAGATAGCTCCTTTGCCGAGCGGCCTATCTCTTGAGCAGAATAGTGGCCCTGCCACATGAGCAATGGATGCTGGCAAAAGACTATCGCATCCCCCCGAGCAGACGCAGAGCGTAATTGTCAAGAGGAAGCGAGGGGGTGCCCAACAGAAGGGAAGAAACCCAAAGGCTTTTAAACCAAATAAATGCGGCACTTTGGCAACGGTGGTTCCCCTGCCTCGCAAACTTTACAGGATAGTTGTGACACCGCCGGCCCACTGATCGAGAAAGACACTATCAACGGTGAACCCCAGATAGACGATGTCTATTGGCAAAGAATTAGCGGACTCAATACCTCCTCCTTGAAACCTATAATGGACAGACTCTCACTAATTGAAAGTAAACTGTTAAATATGGAAGAAATTATGGTTTCTAGTGTTGATGACATTAAGAAGGACATTAGGAATATTATAATGCAGCAAGATAGATCATATGATGTTGTGAATGGGGGTCCAAGGGGCACTGGGGTGTCTGTGGGAGCTAACTCTAACGAGAGCGCGCGGCCAATGGCCTGTATCGTAGGGAGAGGTGAAGCCCGGGACACGACTAATTTACCAGCCCCAGACGTGTTTAATGACAGGCTCAACTCTAACGGGGGGACACTTTTGGGAGCACCTAATATGCAGAGAATGACTAATGTCACCCGGGAAACTGAAATAGGGCCACCTGTAAAGAATAGCTTTGCACACTTAGATCTACCCCGGATTGTGCACCGTACGTTGCAATATTGTTTGGGGTGCCAGAATTAGACCAGGGGAAGGTTGAATCACATGACCAACTTAAAAATATAATGATCCACTGGTTAAACAATAATAGACCGCTCCCGAGAAAAGTCCAAGGCCATATCTTATGTGTGAGAAGAGTGAAGTGGGTGGGGAGCAGATTGAAAAACTCTGCAGGTAACTGTATTGTTATAAACTTTAAGGATCCGAGAGTAGTGGGCCATGTGTGCTCGAGTCCCATGAGATCTTCAGGTTCCACTATTATGGCCCACACTCTAAGCTACTTCTACTCCCCACCACAGCATATGATTAACTACGGCCAGTATGAAAGAAATAAGGGTGGGTCCAATGGCCAACAGTTCTCTATCCCGCTCAGCAACATATTTAGCGTATTGGACATGGAGGATTGACTGCACCGCCAAGACAAAGTACCACCAAGACAAAGTCTATTCTCCAGTGAGGTAGTGGGCGGTGGTTTAACTTCTCAAGCTGCTCCAAATATAGAGGAGAGGCGGTCTACCGATGGATCTCTATCGATGTCCAATGTAGTGGGGGCGGGGTGAACCCTACTAATAAAATAGCCCCTAATTGTGACTGTGTTGTTTTGGACCAATGTGTAAAGGGATATTCTGTGGAAAATGCTGGAACTGTTGTCGAGGGACTGGCAGAGATGTATGAGGCAAATCCACGTGGAGGCAAACGTTTGGCTCATGGAGGCCTAAGAATGAAAAAATATATATATGTAAATTGTTTCTGTAATATTTCTTCAAAATTAAACAATTTTATATGCATTTAGCTTCAAGCTCATATTGCATTAAAACATATCTTCTAATGTTTACAATATAAAATTAGTTTAAAATATATATCTTAATAGTTTTAGATTTTTAGTTTAGGATTATGCTTTTGTTTCATTTTTAAGCAACAAAGTTTAAGAATGATAGTAATTTATTTGTATATTAATTAGAAATGTATTCAATTTTTTTCAACACCTTCCCCAAATATGGTTAGGTTGGAGAGGGGATAGTAAATGTCACGCCTTTACTGTGCAATACTTTCCCCAGTATGGTTAGACTGGATTGGAAATAGTAAATATCACCCCTTTACTCTCCATCACCTTCCTCCAATATGGATAGACTAGAGTGGAACTAGAGCGGAAATAATAAATGTTACCCGTTTACTGGCCAACACCTTCCCCAATATGGTTAGACTGGAGTGGGAATAGTAAAGGTCACCCATTTTGTGACCAACACCTCCCTCAATATGGTTAGATTGGAGTTGGAATAGGTAATATCACCCCTTTAGTGTCCAGCACCTTCCTCAATATGGTTGAACTGGAGTGGCAATAGTAAATGTCGCCCCTTTATGACAGACACCTTCCCCTATATGATAGCATGGAGTGCGAATAATAAATGTCAACCTTTTAGTGTCCAACACCTTCTATGAGTTAGTTAGAATGGAAGCGGGAATAAACATCACCCCTTTACTCCCCAACACCTTCCCCAATATGGTTAGATTGGAGTGGGACTAGTAAATGATACCCCTTTAATGGCCAACACCTTCCTCAATATGGTTACATTGGAGTGGGAATAGTAAATGTCATCCCTTAGTGCCCACCACCTTCCCCCCAATATGGTTAGCCTGGAGTGGGAACAGCAAATGGCACCCCTTTACTGTCCACCACCTTTCCCCAATATGGTAGGCTGGAGTGGGAATAGTAAATGTTACCGCTTTAGTGTCCCACACCTTCCCCACCTTTTTACTGTCTAATTTATGTTGCAGTGTTATTATTTAATTGTATTATTTTAGTCTGAAAGTATTTCTTTTAATTGTATTCCTATGTCGTAGATATAGTTTGTCTCATTTTTTTAATATTGTGATGTTTAGAAATATAATCAAAATAAAATAATTTGTATGTTTTAGGTTATAAAATCATTGATTACATTTGTTTTAGACTAAAGAGGCTGGAGTTGGAATAGTATTAGTCACTCCTTTACTTTCTAACAAGTTCCCCACTATTGTTAGCCTTGAGTTGGAATAGTAAATGTCAACCCTTTTAGTGTCCAATACCTTACCCAAAATGGTTAGACTGGAGTGGGAACAGTAAATGTCAACCCTGTAGTGTCCAACACCTTCCCCAATATGCTTAGACTGGGCTGAGAATAGTAAATGTTAGCCCTTTACTGTCCAACACCTTCCCTAAGATGGTTAGATTGGAGTAGGAATAAAAATGCCCCCAATATGTTTAGACTGGAGTGGGAATAGTAACTGTCACCCCTTTAATGTCCAACACCTTTCTCATTAAGTTTAAGCTGGAGTGAAAATAGTAAATGTCACACATTTAGTATCCAACTACTTCAACCAATATGGTTAGGCTGGAATGAGAATAGTAAATGTCACCCCTTTACTGTCCACAATCTTTTCCCAATATGCTAAGCTGGAGTGGGAATAGTAAATGTCACCCCTTTACTGTACGAAATCTTCCCCAATATGGTTAGACTGGAGTGGGAATAGTAATTGTCACCCCTTTAGTGCCCAACCCCTTCCCCAATCTGTCTTAGATTAGAGTGGCAACAGTAAATGTCACCTTTTTAGTGTCTCACACTTTTTAAAAAAATGGGTTATGTTGGAGTGTTATAGTGTTATTTGATTTTATTATTTTAGCCTGCAGTTATTTATTTTAATTGCATTTCTATGTAGTAGATATAGTTTGTGTTATTTTATTAATATGGTTGGTGTAAAGAAATATAGTAAAAATAAAATTATTTGGATGTTTTTAGATAATAAAATCATTAATTACATTTTTACAGAAAAAGAGGTTGGAATGGGAATAATAAATGCCACCCCTTTAGTGTCCAACACATTCCCCAACATGGTTAGATAGAAGTGGGAATAGTAAATGTCACCCCTTTAGTGTCCAACACCTTCCACAATATTTTAACCTAGAGCGGGAATAGTAAATCTCACCCTTTAATGTCCAACACCTTCCCCAATATGGTTAGATTGGAATGGGAATAGTCAATGTCAACCCTTAATGTCTAAAACCTTCCCCAATATGGATAGACTGCAGTGGGAATAGTAAATGTCTCCCTTTAGTGTCCACCACCTTCCTCCATGTTTAGACTGGAGTGGGATTAGTGAATATCACCCCTTTACTGTCAACTCCTTCCCCAAGTATAGTTAGATTAGAGTAGGAAGAGAAAATGCCACCCCTTTACTATCCAACACCTTCCCCAAGATGGTTAAACTAGAGTGTGAATCGTAAATGTCACCCTTTAATATTCAACACTTTCCCCAATATGGTTAGATTGGAGCGTAAATAGTAAATGCTCCCCTTTAATGTCCAACACATTCCCTATTATTCAGAGTTTGCTTATTTTTTCCAAATAAATCTATTTTGGTTTTTAATAAACCAATGCTGTTTACTTTGATTTCCTTTTTCCAGGTTGCCTGGAGTGGTTCCTTTTTCCAGGTTGCCTGGAGTGGTTAATTTTTTTTAACACGTTTTTCAGTCTTTTTTCATTATTCCAACTTACTTTGGATTGCTTCGAAGGATTTGTATTGTATTGAATTAGTTTTATTTTTGCATTCTTTTGTTTGGACAATGTTTTTCCCATTTCTGGTAGATTGCTAATTTTTACTACATGGATACAGAGGAAGATTTGCAGCTACAAAATGTGATGGATTGAGTTTGTTTTTATTTTCATGGTTGGCGAAGTTTACATTTTTATAATAGCTTATATAATATTTTATTATTGGATCCTCCATTAATTTAGAAAGTATATTTTAATTTTTGACTGATGTAACAAAAGATTATATTAAATATTTATAAAAAAACATGATTTGTTATCTTGGTTACATTTTGTCATAATTTGTTAGGACTTTGGTTGGTTATTATTTATTTTATAATATGCTTTTGGGTGATTATGATGTGGGCTGAACGGCTCTGACCATTGGCCGTAGCCCTTTAATCCGCATCGTAATTGGCTGGGCTGATCAAATTCCTTTCCAACCCACCCATTTTGATGTGGTCAGTCAGAAGGGAATCCACGTTGGTTTTCCGAATAGTCTCTGATGGGCTCAGAGAGCCTGTCTGGCATGCGGCAAAGACAGCCCCCTACCATTTGGAAAGCCTTCAGTAATCCCACAGCCGGCTCTTTCCGGCCGAGGAATAATGATGGCAGTTTCCCAAAGCCTTTCTGTGCCGGCCTTTCTGATACAGAAAGGCTTTGGGAATCTGTCTTTTTGGGGCCCCCAGCAGGGCCCCCAAGGGTGCAAGGCTGCCGAATTCTGCCCCCTGTTAATCCCTGCACCCTGTGTAAGGCACCTTGGGGTGCCTGCCACGGGGTGCAGGGATGAACTACACCTCTGCACTTAACGATGTGAGCATGCATTCCATTCAAAATGCATGCTCACATTTCGCATCCTACTTTCAGGTCTGGATCCGACGACAAGAGTTCATTCGGTTCCAATTCCTGACCGATGAAGGACGGACTCCGGTCCGTACAACATCGGAATCGGCCCCTAAGTGCAGATTTTTTGAGGTGTCACCAAATGCTTTGCTTCAAATGATAGTAACAGCTTTGTATGGCTGTGAGGGGGTAATTTTTTTAAATAGTTTAAATCATAGCTTGTTCAAAGTAAAGACTATGGGGCATATTATCAAGGGGGTTTATCTCCGCTTTTTTGGCTTTAAAAGCCAAGAAAGCGGAGATAAAATTATCTCCCTATTACCTAGCTGTCGCTAACACCAGTTAGCGACCACTAGTAGGAGATAGCGACCATCTTGGGCCCCACTTTGCATGTCAGTGATATTTATCACTAATGACATGCAAAGTGGGCGTGCCAAGATGTTAGCGACTAGAAACAGTCGCTAACATCGCTATCTCCTATTACCAACTTTTGGAGATATTCGCGCTAAGCGCGAATATCTCCAAAAACTAACACCTGCCCTGAGCAGTTCTTAGCCATGTTATCCAATGGGAGGTGGATAACATGGGTAAGAGCATTAGCTCGGTAATGCATGAATATCGCTGACTTTTCAGCGATATTCATGCATTGCGGCCGTTTTTTATCGCATTTGCGATAAACCTTGATAATAGCAAGGTTTATCTGCGATAATTTCTGACGATGCTTAGCGGTAAAACATTCGTTGCTAAGCATTGTTAGCGATAAATATCGCTTAACGTTGGTAATATGCCCCTATGTTTTTGGTGATTGTAGTTATTTGTTTAATGTAGTGTATGAGGGTGTAGTGCTGCTTTGTTTATTTGACAGTAGGGAATATATAAAAGGTATATTTGTATTTTGATATTAACCATGTATGGTGTATGTTCAAGTGAAAGATTTGAAGCAAATTTTGAAGAACCAATCCATCATCCACGTTTAACACTGCCTACGTTTTAGTAAGTTATTTTTTGTGGAGAATATTAGGATTTGTTTCTCATTATTTATGATGTCATGTAAAAGGAAAGTTTCTTCATTATTGCCCGGATTTATCATAATTTCATTCAGTGCAATGAAGCAAGCCACCTTGCTGTGGTGTGCTACGTTATGTGTTATCTTAACAGTTTGCACAGCACATAGCTCTCGACCCCACTAACTGTATGAACAGCGGCTGCTTACAAAAGGAAGAAGAAAAAAAGGCTAGATGGAGAAGAGCCAGGTCTTAAGAGATTCTTAAGGAGAAGGGATTCTGAATTTACCTAGGCGGAAGGGGGAGAGAATTCCAGAGAGACAGGCCAATACGTGGAACGAAGACCCACCCGCTCTGGCTCTCCAAACTTGAGGAATCACAGCTAGATTGATATCTGCGGAATGCAGAGGTCGATTGGGCCAGTAAGTTGCATTGAGGTTAGACAAAATGGGTTCCCCTAGTGAATGCAAGGTCTTATTAGCAATACAGAGTGTCTTGAACTCATACATTTACCCATGGGGAGCCAATCCAACATACAAAGAAGAGCACAAACAGAGGTGAATTTGGGGAGTGAAAACACCAACCTGGCTGCAGGATTCTGAGCCAGCTGAAGACTTCTGGTGTCTGCTTTATAGGATCTAAAATACAGAACTGTGCAGTAATCCAAACGGGACATGCTTACCGCCTGAATTATAGTTTATTGAATGGGGAAATCAAAAAGGCCCCGGATGGGCTTGAGAGATATCAGGAGCCCGAAACAAGTTCCGGCTAGAGTCCTATCTTGAGCCTCAAAAGACAGATTATTGTCCATGAACACTCCTAATTTTTAAATGGAGGACTTGGGCTTAGGGGGAGGCAGGCCACCAGTGATTGCCACAAGAATGAACCTGTGTACTATCAGCAATATTTCAGTTTTGTTTGGATTCAGGTGAAACAGTTGTTATTCATTCATTCCGCCGGCACAAGCATTCATTTATGACAATTGACCATGACATGCAAGTTGTTTTCAGAAATGGAAAAAATAAGCTGAGTGTGCAGTGGGAAAGGGCAGGAATGTGTATTAAACATTATATGGCACATTCCTGTCCTTTCCTTGCGTAGGCACACTTTTGATTGCACAACAACGATCCCCAGAGTAATTTTTCTCTTTCTATGTGTGCTGCTCAATGCAGCACACATAGAAAGAGGAGTACACAAGGAGAAATAAAGATATTTCACCCTGCTACGCCCCACGTGGGAAGGAGAAGCATGTTGATGCATTCCCAGATATACCACCAATGGTAAATCTGTGAATGCGCCAAAATCCATGAGTGGATGCATGGGCACCCCCACCCTCCACCTATGGAACGTCTCCCTGGATCACAGTAAAGCAAGGCAGCGCAAAATGGCCTTGCGTGGCTTGATAAGTATGACTTTAGTGTTGCGTCGCCCTTGTGCCCCCTTGCATGGTGCATTTGTTATGCAACATTATGATAAATCTGGCCCTATGTGTCATTGTTAAATGTCCAGGTATTTATATGTCTTGATATCTTCTGGGGGAAGGAGCAGTATCTCAGGTGGCTTTTTAAATTCATGCAATTAAATGTTTTAGATTGGGACAAGGTGGTAGTTGGCTTGTTATGTATTCAGGAACTTTAGACTGTATATCTTTAAGGGTTTTGGTTCTGGCGTCTTGGGAACTAGTGCTTGCCTCTCTTATGTTTTGTAATACCTGCCTTATTTATATTTCTGTCACAGATGGGAGGTTGCTAGTGCTCTCTTACATAAATTACATCATTATTTGTAGTTGCCCCCCATTGCATGCATTAGAATAATATTTGCTATATTACCAGTTTATATTTTCTGTTGATGCACGTTTTTGGCTGCAGGTGTAACCCATGTGATTTAGTAACTGCTTTCCTTTCTGAGAGGTAATGTGCTTTGCTGACTCAGTCATTGTCTTTGAAAGTAGTGTTATATAGTATACATATCCACAATAATTTATAGCTAGTACATTTGTTATATGCATGTAAAACTATGCAATCATTTTAATTTGTATATTTACATGTATGTTCTGTTAATATGTTTAACACGGTTTTGCAGCTTTCTGTTGGGGATGTTCTAATGTAGAGCAGGTGTGTTCCTTTCTTTTAGTTGAAGAAAACATGGGGCAGATTTATGAGGCACTTGCGCCACGTTTACGCCGCTGTTGCGTCACGCAAGGCGGCGTAAACGTGGCGCATCCCTACGAACGATTTACAACGTGACGCATCTAGGCAGATGCGTCACGTTGTAAAGCCCTGCGCCGCTTGTGGGCGTTCCGGCGCAGGGTGGGCGTTCCGGGGCAGGTGCGCCTCGCAAAAGTGGCTGAGTGAAATCTATAAGATTTCACTCAGTCACTTTCAGGCCAATGCTGCGTCAAAAGCCTGCGCCTGCTTGAAGCAGGCGTAGGTCTTGACGCAGCATTGTGGAGATGGGGCACCCCCGAGCCTTGCTGGAGCTGCGTCGCGCTTGCGACGCAACTCCAGCAATGCGTCACCTTTACGGCACAGATGCGTCACGCATCTGTGCCGTTTTTGCCCCATGGTGCGCCGCATCATAAATGCGGCGCACCATGGGTGGCGGAGCTGTGGCGCACTGTGGCGCATGTTAACTGGCGCATCCCTGGGGATGCGCCAGTTAACATAAATCTGCCCCATGGAGTTTAATTTTATGTTAATTTGGTGGTAGTTTGTAGAGGTCGAGGATGTTATGCTAATTTTTACGAGGAGTGGGCAGTAACTCTGCTCCACCAGCAGAGTTCACTGAGTTTTGCTAATCCTTGCTCCACTTGGAACACAAAGTTCGGCAAAACTCCACCAACTGCCCTGTAGGGATCATCCTTGATTTGCTACTTTCTCCTGCCAGGCAAAACCGAGGAGTTCGGGTCTTAAAGGTAGGAACTGTTGTTACATTTACTGCATGACCTACTTTTAATGAGCCAGGACATCTCTGTTTGGTTTTAGACATAGAGAATTTTTTAAATTATGTTTTGCTTTGTTTCACAGTACTTGGCTGTATGTGACAATGCTTAAAGGCGGTGTGCAGGCCCACTTTATAATCAGGATGGGGGTGCTCCAGTTTGCTAATGGGACACTGCACCACTCCTTACTTTATGTTCTGGGGCGGTGCGCAGGCCCACTTTTATTTGGCTAACTATCAGGCAGAGCACTGATCCACTTACAAACTCAGACCTGAGCAGTGTGCCGGCCCGCTTTTACTTTTGTGAGGCTATCGCATGAAGCACTGACTCTCTTACAGCTGCAGTCCTGAGTGGTGCAACGGCCCGCTTTTACCATGTTATCAAGTGGAGCACTGGCATATTTACATTTTTAAGACCAGAGCAGTACGTCAACCCACTTCTCGTCTTTAAGATCCCGGGCACGACCTCCAGCTCGCACTCGCATTATAGGGATCGTATAATGCGCAGGATAATACGCTAGTGCTGTACTCATAACCTTCCCCTGCTTCCAGCTCAGTCTTGAGCTATAGATGCTCGGGAGAGCTTTACATTATAGCTATTGAGGCGGGTAGGAGTGTCAACCTCCTGGTGATATTTAAGTTGATTTTTACTGACAGATTTAGAAGGTCAGATTAATAAATTCTGGTTGCTGATAAGGGTGGTACAAACCCAGATCCCTTCTTAGAGTGTCAGGACCAATCCACAGGAATATGAGTTATATGGTTCGACTATGTCAACGTGCATAAAGAACTTGGTATTATCGAGAGTGCTAACAAAGTTCAACATCTAAAAAACTTCTACACATTAACGGTGATCTTTGCTATACCAGCCTTGCACATCACAATCAACGCACCAGCACCAAAGCTTGTGACATGCTTGTTGCACAACCATCTCTGCTGCGGGTGCATGGACCAATGAACAGTCTTTCTGCGATTATCACATTTGTCTTTCAGGTCTAAACTTGTAAGCGCTGTAACCCACTTGGATATTGTGACACAATTTGGACCTACAAACTTCAGATTGCATTGTGTTTGACCAGGTGTTGCAGTATTTTAACTTGTAACCTGCAACCTGCCAGGGGCACATTAACTCACCTATTTCACAGGGATGTGAATCATTAATTCTTATGCGTTATTCAGACAGATCTCAGCCACTGCTATATTACATATGTGTATACGGATGCATCACTGCGCAGGTGAAAGATCGTTGCTGTGGCGCTCTCGACTCTACTGCACCTTCCTTTTCAGCCAGCCCAGATTCAGTGCTTAATTTGTAAAAAAAATAAGTGCAGGTGCTGCAAATGTTGCCAAGGAGGTCACAGCTCACTTCTTCCTCCGGTGAGCCCCACTTTAAACACTCTCACTGCCTCAGTCTCTATCTTCTAACCTTGATCTGTTGTCTGTCCCCCAAGTCTTTGCTCTGAGAGTCTATCCTCTCACCTCTTTAATTGTTTTCTATCATCTTTGTCCCACCTGGCGTGCTACCTTGTTCCCTGTATTTCTGATTTGCCATTGATGGAGCGAGGTTCAGAATAATATTTTGTTCTGACTCGCAAAGTTAAACTTCCATAATATAACTGTATTAATCAGAGTTTGTAATGAAAAATACTAATCAACTTAGTTTAAAAGTGCACACACGACACAAGGGACTAATTCATGTGCTTTATGTTGCTAACTGCAGGTTTGTGAAAAATAATAAATTAACCTTGTCTATTGTCTTCGTCAGTATTAAATGCGGCTGTGTTATTAATGGCATGTGCATATTTGTGTGCTTATGTTATGTCTTTCGTCTTTTATGTGGCCTAAGTTCGTGGAGAATTCGGGGGCTTGTGCTTAAGCTAGGAAACATTGATTAATGGGTAAATATTTAGTAAAGGGGGTGGGTAACAGAATAAGTTTTAATTCTTTAATTAATTATTGTCTTGTGTTTGTTTAAATAATAGTTTTCGAATGGGCCTAAGAAATGGTTGGCAGTGCTGGAAAGAATAAGAAAACTTGACCAGAGTGAAGGTTTCACTCATGCGCAGAAAAGAAGAGCTTTTTGCTGAACAATCAACATTTAATGCAGAAGCCGTTTTGGTTTCGAGTTGAATGTGTTCTTGAAGAAAAAACACCAAGGACAGGAAGTTCGAACTGCCTGCCAAGATTAGGAAGTAAAGTTTTGTGCTTGGGCGAATGTAACATTTTCGAGGAAGCTGAAAGGATGGAGAATCTAAGAACAATAGGGGCTTATGATGAGGCCCGGACTTGGTCAGGAGTGAATGACCTAATGGTGGACTGACAGGACTCAGCCAATGACAAGTTTAGATTTTCAGAAAAGAATGCAAAGATTAGTTACTTTAGCTATTCTGAAAGGTATAAAAATTGTCCCCATGGGCAGGAGGGTGTCTTCTCGTTTTCCAAATCCAGAAGGGCGTGTCGTGCTGATGAACTTTTGGCGCACGTAAGGATAGTAGGCCTTTATGACTTTTTCTTTTTAGATGAAGTGAGATTTAGACAGGGAAAATAGAACTTAGGGTTTGGGCAACTGATTATTTGCTTTAATTCATGCTAATTGATGATTCCTTAAAATGTCAGTCTAATATGCCTTTACCTCATTAAATGCTGCTTAATTGCTAATAAAATATTGATTTATTAAAAAAGATGCTTTTCTTTGAAGAATAAAATTAATAAATTAGATTTTGAAATGACAAGCTGGTCTTGTTTATTCATGGTCTAGTTACCATCAGTTGATCCATTTACCTAAGTGACTTAATTAAAATGTTATTTGCATAAAAACCATGGTAAGAGATGATAAACTGCAGATGTATATAAATGTGTAAATAGTTTGTGAATAGGTTCTGATTAATTAGGTCACATGATTCAGTTGCCCAAAAATTGTCTCGTTAGTTTATGGGCCTTACGAGTGATTTATGATTAATGGTGAGTATTATGGTGTTGGGTAGCGTTGTGGAGACAGTTTTTCCATAGGGGCGCTGCATCAATTTCTTGGTAGCAGAGTTACGGTTACTATGGTAACGGACATGCTACATGATAATTACATAGGATCGATGTTTTAACATATGTTGAGTCTGTTAAGTTGGTATATGTAGTCAAAAGGTTTTTTCCAGCAGTGTGAAAATTCCTAGTTGAGCCGGCATAAGAGTAGTGTGACAAGTGAAGTTGCACAGTGCATTTGTTCTGTTTCAAAATAGTGGTATTGACATATATCACTAGTGTTGTGGACGTACAGCACAAGTATAGGGACTCTAGGTGTGCTAGGTAAAATGCATAGTGAGGATTGTCTATGAAATCGTAGCTTTCAAGTATAGGGACTTGGAGCCTGTCTTAAAACTCACTGTGAAAAGAGTAGTAGAATTTATCCAAGCTTGAGTGAAGGGTAAGGTAGTGACGTCTATTCTTACTGGCGAGTATAGATTTCTATGGTTGGTTAAAGTCCTACCAAGATTTATGTATGCTTGTTTAGGGTTTTCTTTGTTTGAATGTGCGTAAATGATTTTGTAATTACGTTCGAGTTAAACTTTGAATTGTCACTTTATGTGCATTCAGAGAGAAACGAGTTCGTTATTACCTGTTAGAAGGGTAGAGTAGTCTTACTTTATCAACGAATGAATATTCTGTGAGAATAGCGTTGTCTCTTCCACGCAAAGAATACTTGTATGACTGTAAAAGTTATCACTTTATTTTAGTGAAACAGACAAATGGTTTGTTTTTCTGGAGTTACTAATTGAAATTCATTGTAAAGTTTTGTTTAAAATGGCGCTGTGAAAATATTTTGTGAAGGAGGGGTGAGCTCTAGGAGTGAGAGACGAGAAGCTGCAGCGGCAGTATACGTCACAAGGGTCCGCGCTGTGATTGGCTAACATATGCACAGCAAGTGCACTGATTGGCTCACGTGACAAAGACGAGCTGACAGCTCATTGGCTTATCCTGAAAGCAGTGTTTCTATTGGTTGAGCAAGGTGGTGACGTAGCCTAACCTGATTGGCTTGTTGGTGAGTTTCGCGCACGGATTGGTTGGGTTTGCGGAACAACAAGGAAGTACTATCGATCATTTAGAAATAAGTGGATTTTATTAAAAACATGAGTTATTATTACAAGAAAGAGGAAAAGAAGCTTACATGGTTTCAGAAATTGAAAAGTATATTTAAACCTGATAAGAAAATTGAAACGCGAGGTGGAAAGTTACTTCATAAGTACAAAACACCTGCAGCCTATATGGAAGGTGAATATGGTTATCATACTTGTCTTTGGATGGATAATTGGATGGATTATACCAAAGATGATGATGTATTAGCATGGCCGGAAGATGGATCATTTAATATGAGGGTTTTGAAAAACTTGAGAGAAAAAATGATGGCTCTTGTGCCAAAGCCTAGACCTACTCAATTTGAAGCTTTAGTTGAATGGTAGGATGAGATGTTTGAACTTGAACGAGAAAACAGAGGTATAACAAGAGGTCCAAAGTTAGACATTAATAGGGAAACACATGAAGATAGAATGCGTCGTTGGAGACGTGCAGACATGTGTGATTGTTTGTGACCAGTAAGAGAGATGGTTACTGAAGTACAAGGTCAAAAGAAAATTCAAAAGAAAAATAATAATGTTGAAGAAAGTGATTTAGAAGATCCAGTGTTTAGAAGAAATTTATATTACAAATCGGAAGCAGACTCCTTATAAACCAGCTTGTACTTGGCCTTCCCCGATGGTTCCTTCAGGAACTACTCCAAGTGCACCTCCAAGAGAAATTAATAATGAAGCATCACCCAGATTATACCCGAATAATGCAAATACTCCTGAAAGAATAGAAACCAGAACTAATTCAAGCATATCTGGTGAAAACAGAAATGATGTTGAAACTCCAGTTCGCAGAAATGAAACCCTAAGAAATGTAATGAGAACAGAAGGTTCTGGGGATATGCCAAATACTTCAGAATATTTTCGAACAAAAGAAGAATTAATACAGCAGTTAACTAAAAGCATGGAAGCGGTAACAGTACCAGTAACGATTGGGCCTGTTCAACCAGTATTTGATCAAAGAGAAGTTAGACACTCAGCTTTAACTATTCCATTAAATGCAGAAATCCAGAAAGTGGCTGAAAAATTTTACTCAGATTTATCAGAAATTCACCGAGAGAAAACAATGATGCCTGATTTAACTTTTAATCAAAGTCCAACAGGTAGAACACCAACTGGTGCAGAATCTGATGCTGATACTCCAGAAAAGAGTATAGATAAAATAGATTTAACGCATACACCGCATACCCCAAAGACTCAAGAAAATAAATTACTTGATGTTGCAAAATTTAAAGCAGATTTGGAGGAGTTAATTATTGGTACAATTGGACCTGACAATTTAAAGCATTATCAAGATGAGGAATTGTTGTTTATTTGTAAAAGCATTCAATGGAAAACTAAAAATAAGTATGAACAGTTGGAAGAATTAGCCATTGAGCTAGAAGTTGATTTGAGCAGACAGAAGAATTTAGGTAAGCATTACAGAATAGATTTTACCGAGAAGGATATTGAAAACATGAATTCTAATGGAAGAATATTGCATATAAAAGATTTAATTGTGTATTTAAACAGATTAGGAGATTTAAGTAAATGGAGAGTAAAATGGACAAAGAAAAGAGAGGAAGAAAGGAGAGAAAGAGGTGAAGTGGCAAATCAGTTCCCGATTAGAGAAATAGCAGGAGGTGGGTATGTACATGTTCCTTGGACAAGACAGGACATCTTATTGTTCATCAATGATTTTCCTCGGCTGAGAGAAAAGCCTGTGGAATGGTATCGTCAGGTGGATAGATTCATCAAAGTTTCAAAAGTTCTGTGGATTGATCTTGATGGATTCTTTGACATTGTTGTTCCGTCAGATCTTTGGACAGAATGTAAAGTTTCTGTAAGTTGGCCAAAAGTAGAACCTGCACGAGATAGTATAACAGGTGCACCATGATCAGAAGTTATGGATTTGTATGATAAAGTGATTTATTGGTTGAAAAACAAGATTCCCCCGAAAGAAGTTGATTGGGTTAAAACTAGATAGAACAAATCAGGAGCCGAAAGAATCAGTACATTCATTTTATGAAAGGTTACTGTTGGTTTTTAAACAGTACAGTGGCTATGAAAAATTAAGTGAAAAGGACATGAGCCACTTTATATACAGGTTTGTTTATGGTTTATGACCTGAAATTGGTGATATGATTAGAAACGGAATAGTTGGTTGGCTTTTGTAGTCTGGTCTGCCCTGTTCCCATGATGCACTGGGCCAGGGACAGACTAATTTGCAAACAGCCAGGTTCTGAAACTGGGATGGTGCAATGAGCTAAAAAACGGTGTTGGATCTAGCCCTGATCTCTTGACTGGGTGGGAGTACTCTGCTTAATTCAGAGACTCTGTCCATCACCACCCCTTGTTGTAAATAATTTTGTCCACCCTAAGCGTGGAAGGGTTTACTCAGATGTGAGTCCCTTGCTCATTGCACCATCAGGATTCAAGCAAGCCGGGCCGAAGACGGCTGAAATGCCAGAAACCGGTCCCCGGAAGCTTGTTTCCTTCCCAGTGTAAGAATTGGCTTTTGTAGTCTGGTCTGCCCTGTTCCCATGATGCACTGGGCCAGGGACAGACTAATTTGCATACAGCCAGGTTCTGAAACTGGGATGGTGCAATGAGCTAAAAAACGGTGTTGGATCTAGCCCTGATCTCTTGACTGGGTGAGAGTACTCTGCTTAATTCAGAGACTCTGTCCATCACCACCCCTTGTTGTAAATAATTTTGTCCACCCTAAGCGTGGAAGGGTATACTCAGATGTGAGTCCCTTGCTCATTGCACCATCAGGATTCAAGCAAGCCGGGCCGAAGACGGCTGAAATGCCAGAAACCGGTCCCCGGAAGCTTGTTTCCTTCCCAGTGTAAGAATTGGCTTTTGTAGTCTGGTCTGCCCTGTTCCCATGATGCACTGGGCCAGGGACAGACTAATTTGCATACAGCCAGGTTCTGAAACTGGGTTGGTGCAATGAGCTAAAAAACGGTGTTGGATCTAGCCCTGATCTCTTGACTGGGTGAGAGTACTCTGCTTAATTCAGAGACTCTGTCCATCACCACCCCTTGTTGTAAATAATTTTGTCCACCCTAAGCGTGGAAGGGTATACTCAGATGTGAGTCCCTTGCTCATTGCACCATCAGGATTCAAGCAAGCCGGGCCGAAGACGGCTGAAATGCCAGAAACCGGTCCCCGGAAGCTTGTTTCCTTCCCAGTGTAAGAATTGGCTTTTGTAGTCTGGTCTGCCCTGTTCCCATGATGCACTGGGCCAGGGACAGACTAATTTGCATACAGCCAGGTTCTGAAACTGGGATGGTGCAATGAGCTAAAAAACGGTGTTGGATCTAGCCCTGATCCCTTGACTGGGTGAGAGTACTCTGCTTAATTCAGAGACTCTGTCCATCACCACCCCTTGTTGTAAATAATTTTGTCCACCCTAAGCGTGGAAGGGTATACTAAGATGTGAGTCACTTGCTCATTGCACCATCAGGATTCAAGCAAGCCGGGCCGAAGACGGCTGAAATGCCAGAAACCGGTCCCCGGAAGCTTGTTTCCTTCCCATTGTAAGAATTGGCTTTTGTAGTCTGGTCTGCCCTGTTCCCATGATGCACTGGGCCAGGGACAGACTAATTTGCATACAGCCAGGTTCTGAAACTGGGATGGTGCAATGAGCTAAAAAACGGTGTTGGATCTAGCCCTGATCTCTTGACTGGGTGAGAGTACTCTGCTTAATTCAGAGACTCTGTCCATCACCACCCCTTGTTGTAAATAATTTTGTCCACCCTAAGCGTGGAAGGGTATACTCAGATGTGAGTCCCTTGCTCATTGCACCATCAGGATTCAAGCAAGCCGGGCCGAAGACGGCTGAAATGCCAGAAACCGGTCCCCGGAAGCTTGTTTCCTTCCCAGTGTAAGAATTGTCTTTTGTAGTCTGGTCTGCCCTGTTCCCATGATGCACTGGGCCAAGGACAGACTAATTTGCATACAGCCAGGTTCTGAAACTGGGATGGTGCAATGAGCTAAAAAGCGGTGTTGGATCTAGCCCTGATCCCTTGACTGGGTGAGAGTACTCTGCTTAATTCAGAGACTCTGTCCATCACCACCCCTTGTTGAAAATAATTTTGTCCACCCTAAGCGTGGAAGGGTATACTCAGATGTGAGTCCCTTGCTCATTGCACCATCAGGACTCAAGCAAGCCGGGCCGAAGACGGCTGAAATGCCAGAAACCGGTCCCCGGAAGCTTGTTTCCTTCCCAGTGTAAGAATTGGCTTTTGTAGTCTGGTCTGCCCTGTTCCCATGATGCACTGGGCCAGGGACAGACTAATTTGCATACAGCCAGGTTCTGAAACTGGGATGGTGCAATGAGCTAAAAAACGGTGTTGGATCTAGCCCTGATCTCTTGACTGGGTGAGAGTACTCTGCTTAATTCAGAGACTCTGTCCATCACCACCCCTTGTTGTAAATAATTTTGTCCACCCTAAGCGTGGAAGGGTATACTCAGATGTGAGTCCCTTGCTCATTGCACCATCAGGATTCAAGCAAGCCGGGCCGAAGACGGCTGAAATGCCAGAAACCGGTCCCCGGAAGCTTGTTTCCTTCCCAGTGTAAAAATTGGCTTTTGTAGTCTGGTCTGCCCTGTTCCCATGATGCACTGGGCCAGGGACAGACTAATTTGCATAGAGCCAGGTTCTGAAACTGGGATGGTGCAAAGAGCTAAAAAACGGTGTTGGATCTAGCCCTGATCCCTTGACTGGGTGAGAGTACTCTGCTTAATTCAGAGACTCTGTCCATCACCACCCCTTGTTGTAAATAATTTTGTCCACCCTAAGCGTGGAAGGGTATACTCAGATGTGAGTCCCTTGCTCATTGCACCATCAGGATTCAAGCAAGCCGGGCCGAAGACGGCTGAAATGCCAGAAACCGGTCCCCGGAAGCTTGTTTCCTTCCCAGTGTAAGAATTGGCTTTTGTAGTCTGGTCTGCCCTGTTCCCATGATGCACTGGGCCAAGGACAGACTAATTTGCATACAGCCAGGTTCTGAAACTGGGATGGTGCAATGAGCTAAAAAGCGGTGTTGGATCTAGCCCTGATCCCTTGACTGGGTGAGAGTACTCTGCTTAATTCAGAGACTCTGTCCATCACCACCCCTTGTTGAAAATAATTTTGTCCACCCTAAGCGTGGAAGGGTATACTCAGATGTGAGTCCCTTGCTCATTGCACCATCAGGATTCAAGCAAGCCGGGCCGAAGACGGCTGAAATGCCAGAAACCGGTCCCCGGAAGCTTGTTTCCTTCCCAGTGTAAGAATTGGCTTTTGTAGTCTGGTCTGCCCTGTTCCCATGATGCACTGGGCCAGGGACAGACTAATTTGCATACAGCCAGGTTCTGAAACTGGGATGGTGCAATGAGCTAAAAAACGGTGTTGGATCTAGCCCTGATCTCTTGACTGGGTGAGAGTACTCTGCTTAATTCAGAGACTCTGTCCATCACCACCCCTTGTTGTAAATAATTTTGTCCACCCTAAGCGTGGAAGGGTATACTCAGATGTGAGTCCCTTGCTCATTGCACCATCAGGATTCAAGCAAGCCGGGCCGAAGACGGCTGAAATGCCAGAAACCGGTCCCCGGAAGCTTGTTTCCTTCCCAGTGTAAAAATTGGCTTTTGTAGTCTGGTCTGCCCTGTTCCCATGATGCACTGGGCCAGGGACAGACTAATTTGCATACAGCCAGGTTCTGAAACTGGGATGGTGCAATGAGCTAAAAAACGGTGTTGGATCTAGCCCTGATCCCTTGACTGGGTGAGAGTACTCTGCTTAATTCAGAGACTCTGTCCATCACCACCCCTTGTTGTAAATAATTTTGTCCACCCTAAGCGTGGAAGGGTATACTCAGATGTGAGTCCCTTGCTCATTGCACCATCAGGATTCAAGCAAGCCGGGCCGAAGACGGCTGAAATGCCAGAAACCGGTCCCCGGAAGCTTGTTTCCTTCCCAGTGTAAGAATTGGCTTTTGTAGTCTGGTCTGCCCTGTTCCCATGATGCACTGGGCCAGGGACAGACTAATTTGCATACAGCCAGGTTCTGAAACTGGGATGGTGCAATGAGCTAAAAAACGGTGTTGGATCTAGCCCTGATCTCTTGACTGGGTGAGAGTACTCTGCTTAATTCAGAGACTCTGTCCATCACCACCCCTTGTTGTAAATAATTTTGTCCACCCTAAGCGTGGAAGGGTATACTCAGATGTGAGTCCCTTGCTCATTGCACCATCAGGATTCAAGCAAGCCGGGCGGAAGATGGCTGAAATGCCAGAAACCGGTCCCCGGAAGCTTGTTTCCTTCCCAGTGTAAGAATTGGCTTTTGTAGTCTGGTCTGCCCTGTTCCCATGATGCACTGGGCCAGGGACAGACTAATTTGCATACAGCCAGGTTCTGAAACTGGGATGGTGCAATGAGCTAAAAAACGGTGTTGGATCTAGCCCTGATCTCTTGACTGGGTGAGAGTACTCTGCTTCATTCAGAGACTCTGTCCATCACCACCCCTTGTTGTAAATAATTTTGTCCACCCTAAGCGTGGGAGGGTATACTCAGATGTGAGTCCCTTGCTCATTGCACCATCAGGATTCAAGCAAGCCGGGCCGAAGACGGCTGAAATGCCAGAAACCGGTCCCCGGAAGCTTGTTTCCTTCCCAGTATAAGAATTGGCTTTTGTAGTCTGGTCTGCCCTGTTCCCATGATGCACTGGGCCAGGGACAGACTAATTTGCATACAGCCAGGTTCTGAAACTGGGATGGTGCAATGAGCTAAAAAACGGTGTTGGATCTAGCCCTGATCTCTTGACTGGGTGAGAGTACTCTGCTTAATTCAGAGACTCTGTCCATCTCCACCTCTTGTTGTAAATAATTTTGTCCACCCTAAGCGTGGAAGGGTATACTCAGATGTGAGTCCCTTGCTCATTGCACCATCAGGATTCAAGCAAGCCGGGCCGAAGACGGCTGAAATGCCAGAAACCGGTCCCCGGAAGCTTGTTTCCTTCCCAGTGTAAGAATTGGCTTTTGTAGTCTGGTCTGCCCTGTTCCCATGATGCACTGGGCCAGGGACAGACTAATTTGCATACAGCCAGGTTCTGAAACTGGGATGGTGCAATGAGCTAAAAAACGGTGTTGGATCTAGCCCTGATCTCTTGACTGGGTGAGAGTACTCTGCTTAATTCAGAGACTCTGTCCATCACCACCCCTTGTTGTAAATAATTTTGTCCACCCTAAGCGTGGAAGGGTATACTCAGATGTGAGTCCCTTGCTCATTGCACCATCAGGATTCAAGCAAGCCGGGCGGAAGATGGCTGAAATGCCAGAAACCGGTCCCCGGAAGCTTGTTTCCTTCCCAGTGTAAGAATTGACTTTTGTAGTCTGGTCGGCCCTGTTCCCATGATGCACTGGGCCAGGGACAGACTAATTTGCATACAGCCAGGTTCTGAAACTGGGATGGTGCAATGAGCTAAAAAACGGTGTTGGATCTAGCCCTGATCTCTTGACTGGGTGAGAGTACTCTGCTTAATTCAGAGACTCTGTCCATCACCACCCCTTGTTGTAAATAATTTTGTCCACCCTAAGCGTGGAAGGGTATACTCAGATGTGAGTCCCTTGCTCATTGCACCATCAGTATTCAAGCAAGCCGGGCCGAAGACGGCTGAAATGCCAGAAACCGGTCCCCGGAAGCTTGTTTCCTTCCCAGTGTAAGAATTGGCTTTTGTAGTCTGGTCTGCCCTGTTCCCATGATGCACTGGGCCAGGGACAGACTAATTTGCATACAGCCAGGTTCTGAAACTGGGATGGTGCAATGAGCTAAAAAACGGTGTTGGATCTAGCCCTGATCTCTTGACTGGGTGAGAGTACTCTGCTTAATTCAGAGACTCTGTCCATCACCACCCCTTGTTGTAAATAATTTTGTCCACCCTAAGCGTGGAAGGGTATACTCAGATGTGAGTCCCTTGCTCATTGCACCATCAGGATTCAAGCAAGCCGGGCCGAAGACGGCTGAAATGCCAGAAACCGGTCCCCGGAAGCTTGTTTCCTTCCCAGTGTAAGAATTGGCTTTTGTAGTCTGGTCTGCCCTGTTCCCATGATGCACTGGGCCAGGGACAGACTAATTTGCATACAGCCAGGTTCTGAAACTGGGATGGTGCAATGAGCTAAAAAACGGTGTTGGATCTAGCCCTGATCTCTTGACTGGGTGAGAGTACTCTGCTTAATTCAGAGACTCTGTCCATCACCACCCCTTGTTGTAAATAATTTTGTCCACCCTAAGCGTGGAAGGGTATACTCAGATGTGAGTCCCTTGCTCATTGCACCATCAGTATTCAAGCAAGCCGGGCCGAAGACGGCTGAAATGCCAGAAACCGGTACCCGGAAGCTTGTTTCCTTCCCAGTGTAAGAATTGGCTTTTGTAGTCTGGTCTGCCATGTTCCCATGATGCACTGGGCCAGGGACAGACTAATTTTTCATACAGCCAGGTTCTGAAACTGGGATGGTGCAATGAACTAAAAAACGGTGTTGGATCTAGCCCTGATCCCTTGACTGGGTGAGAGTACTCTGCTTAATTCAGAGACTCTGTCCATCACCACCCCTTGTTGTAAATAATTTTGTCCACCCTAAGCGTGGAAGGGTATACTCAGATGTGAGTCCCTTGCTCATTGCACCATCAGGATTCAAGCAAGCCGGGCCGAAGACGGCTGAAATGCCAGAAACCGGTCCCCGGAAGCTTGTTTCCTTCCCAGTGTAAGAATTGGCTTTTGTAGTCTGGTCTGCCCTGTTCCCATGATGCACTGGGCCAGGGACAGACTAATTTGCATACAGCCAGGTTCTGAAACTGGGATGGTGCAATGAGCTAAAAAACGGTATTGGATCTAGCTCTGATCTCTTGACTGGGTGAGAGTACTCTGCTTAATTCAGAGACTCTGTCCATCACCACCCCTTGTTGTAAATAATTTTGTCCACCCTAAGCGTGGAAGGGTACACTCAGATGTGAGTCCCTTGCTCATTGCACCATCAGGATTCAAGCAAGCCGGGCCGAAGACGGCTGAAATGCCAGAAACCGGTCCCCGGAAGCTTGTTTCCTTCCCAGTGTAAGAATTGGCTTTTGTAGTCTGGTCTGCCCTGTTCCCATGATGCACTGGGCCAGGGACAGACTAATTTGGATACAGCCAGGTTCTGAAACTGGGATGGTGCAATGAGCTAAAAAACGGTGTTGGATCTAGCCCTGATCTCTTGACTGGGTGAGAGTACTCTGCTTAATTCAGAGACTCTGTCCATCACCACCCATTGTTGTAAATAACTTTGTCCACCCTAAGCGTGGAAGGGTATACTCAGATGTGAGTCCCTTGCTCATTGCACCATCAGGATTCAAGCAAGCCGGGCCGAAGACGGCTGAAATGCCAGAAACCGGTCCCCGGAAGCTTGTTTCCTTCCCAGTGTAAGAATTGGCTTTTGTAGTCTGGTCTGCCCTGTTCCCATGATGCACTGGGCCAGGGACAGACTAATTTGCATACAGCCAGGTTCTGAAACTGGGATGGTGCAATGAGCTAAAAAACGGTGTTGGATCTAGCCCTGATCTCTTGACTGGGTGAGAGTACTCTGCTTAATTCAGAGACTCTGTCCATCAGCACCCCTTGTTGTAAATAATTTTGTCCACCCTAAGCGTGGAAGGGTATACTCAGATGTGAGTCCCTTGCTCATTGCACCATCAGGATTCAAGCAAGCCGGGCCGAAGACGGCTGAAATGCCAGAAACCGGTCCCCGGAAGCTTGTTTCCTTCCCAGTGTAAGAATTGGCTTTTGTAGTCTGGTCTGCCCTGTTCCCATGATGCACTGGGCCAGGGACAGACTAATTTGCATACAGCCAGGTTCTGAAACTGGGATGGTGCAATGAGCTAAAAAAACGGTGTTGGATCTAGCCCTGATCTCTTGACTGGGTGAGAGTACTCTGCTTAATTCAGAGACTCTGTCCATCACCACCCCTTGTTGTAACTAATTTTTTCCACCCTAAGCGTGGAAGGGTATACTCAGATGTGAGTCCCTTGCTCATTGCACCATCAGGATTCAAGCAAGCCGGGCCGAAGACGGCTGAAATGCCAGAAACCGGTCCCCGGAAGCTTGTTTCCTTCCCAGTGTAAGAATTGGCTTTTGTAGTCTGGTCTGCCCTGTTCCCATGATGCACTGGGCCAGGGACAGACTAATTTGCATACAGCCAGGTTCTGAAACTGGGATGGTGCAATGAGCTAAAAAACAGTGTTGGATCTAGCCCTGATCTCTTGACTGGGTGAGAGTACTCTGCTTAATTCAGAGACTCTGTCCATCACCACCCCTTGTTGTAAATAATTTTGTCCACCCTAAGCGTGGAAGGGTATACTCAGATGTGAGTCCCTTGCTCATTGCACCATCAGGATTCAAGCAAGCCGGGCCGAAGACGGCTGAAATGCCAGAAACCGGTCCCCGGAAGCTTGTTTCCTTCCCAGTGTAAGAATTGGCTTTTGTAGTCTGGTCTGCCCTGTTCCCATGATGCACTGGGCCAGGGACAGACTAATTTGCATACAGCCAGGTTCTGAAACTGGGATGGTGCAATGAGCTAAAAAACGGTGTTGGATCTAGCCCTGATCTCTTGACTGGGTGAGAGTACTCTGCTTAATTCAGAGACTCTGTGCATCACCACCCCTTGTTGTAACTAATTTTTTCCACCCTAAGCGTGGAAGGGTATACTCAGATGTGAGTCCCTTGCTCATTGCACCATCAGGATTCAAGCAAGCCGGGCCGAAGACGGCTGAAATGCCAGAAACCGGTCCCCGGAAGCTTGTTTCCTTCCCAGTGTAAGAATTGGCTTTTGTAGTCTGGTCTGCCCTGTTCCCATGATGCACTGGGCCAGGGACAGACTAATTTGCATACAGCCAGGTTCTGAAACTGGGATGGTGCAATGAGCTAAAAAACGGTGTTGGATCTAGCCCTGATCTCTTGACTGGGTGAGAGTACTCTGCTTAATTCAGAGACTCTGTCCATCACCACCCCTTGTTGTAACTAATTTTGTCCACCCTAAGCGTGGAAGGGTATACTCAGATGTGAGTCCCTTGCTCATTGCACCATCAGGATTCAAGCAAGCCGGGCCGAAGACGGCTGAAATGCCAGAAACCGGTCCCCGGAAGCTTGTTTCCTTCCCAGTGTAAGAATTGGCTTTTGTAGTCTGGTCTGCCCTGTTCCCATGATGCACTGGGCCAGGGACAGACTAATTTGCATACAGCCAGGTTCTGAAACTGGGATGGTGCAATGAGCTAAAAAACGGTGTTGGATCTAGCCCTGATCTCTTGACTGGGTGAGAATACTCTGCTTAATTCCGAGACTCTGTCCATCACCACCCCATGTTGTAAATAATTTTGTCCACCCTAAGCGTGGAAGGGTATACTCAGATGTGAGTCCCTTGCTCATTGCACCATCAGGATTCAAGCAAGCCGGGCCGAAGACGACTGAAATGCCAGAAACCGGTCCCCGGAAGCTTGTTTCCTTCCCAGTGTAAGAATTGGCTTTTGAAGTCTGGTCTGCCCTGTTCCCATGATGCACTGGGCCAGGGACAGACTAATTTGCATACAGCCAGGTTCTGAAACTGGGATGGTGCAATGAGCTAAAAAACGGTGTTGGATCTAGCCCTGATCTCTTGACTGGGTGAGAGTACTCTGCTTAATTCAGAGACTCTGTCCATCACCACCCCTTGTTGTAAATAATTTTGTCCACCCTAAGCGTGGAAGGGTATACTCAGATGTGAGTCCCTTGCTCATTGCACCATCAGGATTCAAGCAAGCCGGGCCGAAGACGGCTGAAATGCCAGAAACCGGTCCCCGGAAGCTTGTTTCCTTCCCAGTGTAAGAATTGGCTTTTGTAGTCTGGTCTGCCCTGTTCCCATGATGCACTGGGCCAGGGACAGACTAATTTGCATACAGCCAGGTTCTGAAACTGGGATGGTGCAATGAGCTAAAAAACGGTGTTGGATCTAGCCCTGATCTCTTGACTGGGTGAGAGTACTCTGCTTAATTCAGAGACTCTGTCCATCACCACCCCTTGTTGTAAATAATTTTGTCCACCCTAAGCGTGGAAGGGCATACTCAGATGTGAGTCCCTTGCTCATTGCACCATCAGGATTCAAGCAAGCCGGGCCGAAGACGGCTGAAATGCCAGAAACCGGTCCCCGGAAGCTTGTTTCCTTCCCAGTGTAAGAATTGGCTTTTGTAGTCTGGTCTGCCCTGTTCCCATGATGCACTGGGCCAGGGACAGACTAATTTGCATACAGCCAGGTTCTGAAACTGGGATGGTGCAATGAGCTAAAAAACGGTGTTGGATCTAGCCCTGATCTCTTGACTGGGTGAGAGTACTCTGCTTAATTCAGAGACTCTGTCCATCACCACCCCTTGTTGTAAATAATTTTGTCCACCCTAAGTGTGGAAGGGTATACTCAGATGTGAGTCCCTTGCTCATTGCACCATCAGGATTCAAGCAAGCCGGGCCGAAGACGGCTGAAATGCCAGAAACCGGTCCCCGGAAGCTTGTTTCCTTCCCAGTGTAAGAATTGGCTTTTGTAGTCTGGTCTGCCCTGTTCCCATGATGCACTGGGCCAGGGACAGACTAATTTGCATACAGCCAGGTTCTGAAACTGGGATGGTGCAATGAGCTAAAAAACGGTGTTGGATCTAGCCCTGATCTCTTGACTGGGTGAGAGTACTCTGCTTAATTCAGAGACTCTGTCCATCACCACCCCTTGTTGTAACTAATTTTGTCCACCCTAAGCGTGGAAGGGTATACTCAGATGTGAGTCCCTTGCTCATTGCACCATCAGGATTCAAGCAAGCCGGGCCGAAGACGGCTGAAATGCCAGAAACCGGTCCCCGGAAGCTTGTTTCCTTCCCAGTGTAAGAATTGGCTTTTGTAGTCTGGTCTGCCCTGTTCCCATGATGCACTGGGCCAGGGACAGACTAATTTGCATACAGCCAGGTTCTGAAACTGGGATGGTGCAATGAGCTAAAAAACAGTGTTGGATCTAGCCCTGATCTCTTGACTGGGTGAGAGTACTCTGCTTAATTCAGAGACTCTGTCCATCACCACCCCTTGTTGTAAATAATTTTGTCCACCCTAAGCGTGGAAGGGTATACTCAGATGTGAGTCCCTTGCTCATTGCACCATCAGGATTCAAGCAAGCCGGGCCGAAGACGGCTGAAATGCCAGAAACCGGTCCCCGGAAGCTTGTTTCCTTCCCAGTGTAAGAATTGGCTTTTGTAGTCTGGTCTGCCCTGTTCCCATGATGCACTGGGCCAGGGACAGACTAATTTGCATACAGCCAGGTTCTGAAACTGGGATGGTGCAATGAGCTAAAAAACGGTGTTGGATCTAGCCCTGATCTCTTGACTGGGTGAGAGTACTCTGCTTAATTCAGAGACTCTGTGCATCACCACCCCTTGTTGTAACTAATTTTGTCCACCCTAAGCGTGGAAGGGTATACTCAGATGTGAGTCCCTTGCTCATTGCACCATCAGGATTCAAGCAAGCCGGGCCGAAGACGGCTGAAATGCCAGAAACCGGTCCCCGGAAGCTTGTTTCCTTCCCAGTGTAAGAATTGGCTTTTGTAGTCTGGTCTGCCCTGTTCCCATGATGCACTGGGCCAGGGACAGACTAATTTGCATACAGCCAGGTTCTGAAACTGGGATGGTGCAATGAGCTAAAAAACGGTGTTGGATCTAGCCCTGATCTCTTGACTGGGTGAGAGTACTCTGCTTAATTCAGAGACTCTGTCCATCACCACCCCTTGTTGTAACTAATTTTGTCCACCCTAAGCGTGGAAGGGTATACTCAGATGTGAGTCCCTTGCTCATTGCACCATCAGGATTCAAGCAAGCCGGGCCGAAGACGGCTGAAATGCCAGAAACCGGTCCCCGGAAGCTTGTTTCCTTCCCAGTGTAAGAATTGGCTTTTGTAGTCTGGTCTGCCCTGTTCCCATGATGCACTGGGCCAGGGACAGACTAATTTGCATACAGCCAGGTTCTGAAACTGGGATGGTGCAATGAGCTAAAAAACGGTGTTGGATCTAGCCCTGATCTCTTGACTGGGTGAGAATACTCTGCTTAATTCCGAGACTCTGTCCATCACCACCCCTTTGTTTAAATAATTTTGTCCACCCTAAGCGTGGAAGGGTATACTCAGATGTGAGTCCCTTGCTCATTGCACCATCAGGATTCAAGCAAGCCGGGCCGAAGACGACTGAAATGCCAGAAACCGGTCCCCGGAAGCTTGTTTCCTTCCCAGTGTAAGAATTGGCTTTTGAAGTCTGGTCTGCCCTGTTCCCATGATGCACTGGGCCAGGGACAGACTAATTTGCATACAGCCAGGTTCTGAAACTGGGATGGTGCAATGAGCTAAAAAACGGTGTTGGATCTAGCCCTGATCTCTTGACTGGGTGAGAGTACTCTGCTTAATTCAGAGACTCTGTCCATCACCACCCCTTGTTGTAAATAATTTTGTCCACCCTAAGCGTGGAAGGGTATACTCAGATGTGAGTCCCTTGCTCATTGCACCATCAGGATTCAAGCAAGCCGGGCCGAAGACGGCTGAAATGCCAGGAACCGGTCCCCGGAAGCTTGTTTCCTTCCCAGTGTAAGAATTGGCTTTTGTAGTCTGGTCTGCCCTGTTCCCATGATGCACTGGGCCAGGGACAGACTAATTTGCATACAGACAGGTTCTGAAACTGGGATGGTGCAATGAGCTAAAAAACGGTGTTGGATCTAGCCCTGATCTCTTGACTGGGTGAGAGTACTCTGCTTAATTCAGAGACTCTGTCCATCACCACCCCTTGTTGTAAATAATTTTGTCCACCCTAAGCGTGGAAGGGCATACTCAGATGTGAGTCCCTTGCTCATTGCACCAGCAGGATTCAAGCAAGCCGGGCCGAAGACGGCTGAAATGCCAGAAACCGGTCCCCGGAAGCTTGTTTCCTTCCCAGTGTAAGAATTGGCTTTTGTAGTCTGGTCTGCCCTGTTCCCATGATGCACTGGGCCAGGGACAGACTAATTTGCATACAGCCAGGTTCTGAAACTGGGATGGTGCAATGAGCTAAAAAACGGTGTTGGATCTAGCCCTGATCTCTTGACTGGGTGAGAGTACTCTGCTTAATTCAGAGACTCTGTCCATCACCACCCCTTGTTGTAAATAATTTTGTCCACCCTAAGTGTGGAAGGGTATACTCAGATGTGAGTCCCTTGCTCATTGCACCATCAGGATTCAAGCAAGCCGGGCCGAAGACGGCTGAAATGCCAGAAACCGGTCCCCGGAAGCTTGTTTCCTTCCCAGTGTAAGAATTGGCTTTTGTAGTCTGGTCTGCCCTGTTCCCATGATGCACTGGGCCAGGGACAGACTAATTTGCATACAGCCAGGTTCTGAAACTGGGATGGTGCAATGAGCTAAAAAACGGTGTTGGATCTAGCCCTGATCTCTTGACTGGGTGAGAGTACTCTGCTTAATTCAGAGACTCTGTCCATCACCACCCCTTGTTGTAACTAATTTTGTCCACCCTAAGCGTGGAAGGGTATACTCAGATGTGAGTCCCTTGCTCATTGCACCATCAGGATTCAAGCAAGCCGGGCCGAAGACGGCTGAAATGCCAGAAACCGGTCCCCGGAAGCTTGTTTCCTTCCCAGTGTAAGAATTGGCTTTTGTAGTCTGGTCTGCCCTGTTCCCATGATGCACTGGGCCAGGGACAGACTAATTTGCATACAGCCAGGTTCTGAAACTGGGATGGTGCAATGAGCTAAAAAACGGTGTTGGATCTAGCCCTGATCTCTTGACTGGGTGAGAGTACTCTGCTTAATTCAGAGACTCTGTCCATCACCACCCCTTGTTGTAAATAATTTTGTCCACCCTAAGCGTGGAAGGGCATACTCAGATGTGAGTCCCTTGCTCATTGCACCATCAGGATTCAAGCAAGCCGGGCCGAAGACGGCTGAAATGCCAGAAACCGGTCCCCGGAAGCTTGTTTCCTTCCCAGTGTAAGAATTGGCTTTTGTAGTCTGGTCTGCCCTGTTCCCATGATGCACTGGGCCAGGGACAGACTAATTTGCATACAGCCAGGTTCTGAAACTGGGATGGTGCAATGAGCTAAAAAACGGTGTTGGATCTAGCCCTGATCTCTTGACTGGGTGAGAGTACTCTGCTTAATTCAGAGACTCTGTCCATCACCACCCCTTGTTGTAAATAATGTTGTCCACCCTAAGTGTGGAAGGGTATACTCAGATGTGAGTCCCTTGCTCATTGCACCATCAGGATTCAAGCAAGCCGGGCCGAAGACGGCTGAAATGCCAGAAACCGGTCCCCGGAAGCTTGTTTCCTTCCCAGTGTAAGAATTGGCTTTTGTAGTCTGGTCTGCCCTGTTCCCATGATGCACTGGGCCAGGGACAGACTAATTTGCATACAGCCAGGTTCTGAAACTGGGATGGTGCAATGAGCTAAAAAACGGTGTTGGATCTAGCCCTGATCTCTTGACTGGGTGAGAGTACTCTGCTTAATTCAGAGACTCTGTCCATCACCACCCCTTGTTGTAACTAATTTTGTCCACCCTAAGCGTGGAAGGGTATACTCAGATGTGAGTCCCTTGCTCATTGCACCATCAGGATTCAAGCAAGCCGGGCCGAAGACGGCTGAAATGCCAGAAACCGGTCCCCGGAAGCTTGTTTCCTTCCCAGTGTAAGAATTGGCTTTTGTAGTCTGGTCTGCCCTGTTCCCATGATGCACTGGGCCAGGGACAGACTAATTTGCATACAGCCAGGTTCTGAAACTGGGATGGTGCAATGAGCTAAAAAACGGTGTTGGATCTAGCCCTGATCTCTTGACTGGGTGAGAATACTTTGCTTAATTCAGAGACTCTGTCCATCACCACCCCTTGTTGTAAATAATTTTGTCCACCCTAAGCGTGGAAGGGTATACTCAGATGTGAGTCCCTTGCTCATTGCACCATCAGGATTCAAGCAAGCCGGGCCGAAGACGACTGAAATGCCAGAAACCGGTCCCCGGAAGCTTGTTTCCTTCCCAGTGTAAGAATTGGCTTTTGAAGTCTGGTCTGCCCTGTTCCCATGATGCACTGGGCCAGGGACAGACTAATTTGCATACAGCCAGGTTCTGAAACTGGGATGGTGCAATGAGCTAAAAAACGGTGTTGGATCTAGCCCTGATCTCTTGACTGGGTGAGAGTACTCTGCTTAATTCAGAGACTCTGTCCATCACCACCCCTTGTTGTAAATAATTTTGTCCACCCTAAGCGTGGAAGGGCATACTCAGATGTGAGTCCCTTGCTCATTGCACCATCAGGATTCAAGCAAGCCGGGCCGAAGACGGCTGAAATGCCAGAAACCGGTCCCCGGAAGCTTGTTTCCTTCCCAGTGTAAGAATTGGCTTTTGTAGTCTGGTCTGCCCTGTTCCCATGATGCACTGGGCCAGGGACAGACTAATTTGCATACAGCCAGGTTCTGAAACTGGGATGGTGCAATGAGCTAAAAAACGGTGTTGGATCTAGCCCTGATCTCTTGACTGGGTGAGAGTACTCTGCTTAATTCAGAGACTCTGTCCATCACCACCCCTTGTTGTAAATAATTTTGTCCACCCTAAGCGTGGAAGGGTATACTCAGATGTGAGTCCCTTGCTCATTGCACCATCAGGATTCAAGCAAGCCGGGCCGAAGACGGCTGAAATGCCAGAAACCGGTCCCCGGAAGCTTGTTTCCTTCCCAGTGTAAGAATTGGCTTTTGTAGTCTGGTCTGCCCTGTTCCCATGATGCACTGGGCCAGGGACAGACTAATTTGCATACAGCCAGGTTCTGAAACTGGGATGGTGCAATGAGCTAAAAAACGGTGTTGGATCTAGCCCTGATCTCTTGACTGGGTGAGAGTACTCTGCTTAATTCAGAGACTCTGTCCATCACCACCCCTTGTTGTAAATAATTTTGTCCACCCTAAGCGTGGAAGGGTATACTCAGATGTGAGTCCCTTGCTCATTGCACCATCAGGATTCAAGCAAGCCGGGCCGAAGACGGCTGAAATGCCAGAAACCGGTCCCCGGAAGCTTGTTTCCTTCCCAGTGTAAGAATTGGCTTTTGTAGTCTGGTCTGCCCTGTTCCCATGATGCACTGGGCCAGGGACAGACTAATTTGCATACAGCCAGGTTCTGAAACTGGGATGGTGCAATGAGCTAAAAAACGGTGTTGGATCTAGCCCTGATCTCTTGACTGGGTGAGAGTACTCTGCTTAATTCAGAGACTCTGTCCATCACCACCCCTTGTTGTAAATAATTTTGTCCACCCTAAGCGTGGAAGGGTATACTCAGATGTGAGTCCCTTGCTCATTGCACCATCAGGATTCAAGCAAGCCGGGCCGAAGACGGCTGAAATGCCAGAAACCGGTCCCCGGAAGCTTGTTTCCTTCCCAGTGTAAGAATTGGCTTTTGTAGTCTGGTCTGCCCTGTTCCCATGATGCACTGGGCCAGGGACAGACTAATTTGCATACAGCCAGGTTCTGAAACTGGGATGGTGCAATGAGCTAAAAAACGGTGTTGGATCTAGCCCTGATCTCTTGACTGGGTGAGAGTACTTTGCTTAATTCAGAGACTCTGTCCATCACCACCCCTTGTTGTAAATAATTTTGTCCACCCTAAGCGTGGAAGGGTATACTCAGATGTGAGTCCCTTGCTCATTGCACCATCAGGATTCAAGCAAGCCGGGCCGAAGGCGGCTGAAATGCCAGAAACCGGTCCCCGGAAGCTTGTTTCCTTCCCAGTGTAAGAATTGGCTTTTGTAGTCTGGTCTGCCCTGTTCCCATGATGCACTGGGCCAGGGACAGACTAATTTGCATACAGCCAGGTTCTGAAACTGGGATGGTGCAATGAGCTAAAAAACGGTGTTGGATCTAGCCCTGATCTCTTGACTGGGTGAGAGTACTCTGCTTAATTCAGAGACTCTGTCCATCACCACCCCTTGTTGTAAATGACATTTTGAGAAAGGCAAAATATTGTAGTGACGAGATAGATGCAAAGCAGAAAAAGCTAAAAGAAAAAGCCATGTGGGCACAAGTGAAAGTAGCTGAACAACAAATTGCAATTTCGGAAATAAAAATGTTAATCAGAATCAAGGTAAATTTAAAGGTAATTATAATAAACCAAAATTTAATGTGAATATTGAAGAACTGAAGCAAAAACTCCCATGTTTTAATTGCGGCGAAATTGGACACTGGAAGCGCGAATGTAAAAATCCACCCAGAAATTTTAAAAATACATCATTAAATCCACATATGCAGAATGAGATAAATCTGCAGCAACAGCTACAGCAACAGCGACAGGTAGTGAATCACCAGAGTCAGATTCCACAACCGCCACTTCCAAATTGTGTGAATGTGCAGAGATACAATTCAGAGACGGGATTCTGTGGAGGTGAACAGGTAAACAGATCGCAAAGAGTGAATGTGCAAAATGTTTCTCAACAATACTTGTTGAATGAAAACTGAGGGAGTGATTCTGAGGATTACTTATGACGGTGCCTGAGAGAGGAGGAAGAGTGTGTGCTTGGAGCCACTCTTGAGGTAGACCAATCGGGTCCATTTGTTAATGGTAAAGTGAATGATGTAGAAATCACTTTTCTTGTGGACACAGGTGCTACCCGTTCTACTGTTACATCAGTGTAAATAGAAAACGTGCCTCTCTCTGGAGATACCATCCAAGTAGTTGGCGTAGCTACTCAACAAATTAAAACAGATTTAACAGATCCTGTCAAAGTTGACATTGGTAAATTTAAAGACAAACATAGATTTGTAGTTTGTAACAGCAGTCCTGTAAATCTGTTAGGGAGGGATATATTGTGCAAGATGAACTGCAAAATATATTGCTCACCGGAGGGTATAGAGCTCCAAACTCTAGAAGAAGATGGGCTTTACAAGTAAACAATGTTAATGGTTGAAGCTGAGGAAAGTACATTATTTCCTGCATTTGATAAAGATAATCTTCCAGAAGAATTAAAAGAGACAGATAATGCTAACATTTGGGATTTGACAGGAAGTGAAATGGGTTTGATGAAAAATGTTGACCCAGGTAAAATTACGGTGAAACAAGGAGTAGATTTTCCAAACATTCCTCAGTATAAAATGAAGGCAGAAACTATTGAAGGTGTTATACCTGTAATTGACAAATTCATAAAACAGAGTGTTCTAAAAGAAATTGAAAGCAGTCCATGTAATTCACCGATTATGGGGATTAAAAAGCCAAATGGAACTTTCAGGATTGTTCAAAACCTGAGAAAGGTTAATCACATAGTTGTTCCATGTTGCCCAGTTGTTCCAAACTCTGCGGTAATTCTTTATCAGATTCCGCATGATGCAGAATGGTATACAGTCAATGATCTCTGCAATGCGTTCTTTACTGTTCCATTGCATCCAGATAGTCAGCAAATTTTTGCGTTCAGGTTCCAGGATCGCATCCTAGCATGGTGTCGTATCCCTCAAGGGTATACAGAGAGTCCATCTATTTTCAATCAGTTGCTAAAGAAATCCTTGGAAAATCTAGATTTACCTGGAAAGTCAACATTGGTCCAATACATTGATGACCTGCTACTAGCAGCAAAACCACGAGATAATTGTGTGACAGATACTATTACTCTTTTGAATCATCTGGCAGATGAGGGACATAAAGTGTCTCCTGCAAAATTACAGTTTTGCAAACAGGAAGTGAAATACCTTGGTCATAGAATCGCAAAGGGAATCAGGCAAGTGACAATTGAGAGAATTACAATGATACAGGGAATGCAACCTCCAAAAACACAGAGACAAGTCAGAATGTTTCTAGGAATGGTTGGTTATTGTCGCCAATGGATTAGTGGATTTTCAGTAATTGCAAAACCACTTCAGAGATTGACAAAAGCAGACATAAAAGATCCGATTACGCTAACAGAAACTGAATTAGAAGCTTTTGAAAAGCTAAAAAGAAGTCTGTGTGAAGCTCCAGCTCTGGGTATGCCAGACTATGAGAAGGGATTTGAGCTGTATTGCAGTGAAAGAGAAGGATGTGCATTGTCAGTTCTAATACAGAGACATGGAAAACTGAGAAAGCCAATTGCATATTTCTCAGCAGTTCTTGATCCTGTTGCAAAAGCATTACCTGGCTTCTTAACCACTTGGATGCTGAGCCCCTGGTACCACTTCAATGTAATTTCCATTGAAATCAATGGAAACTCCATGACGAGCTGAGCTCGTCATGAGCGTCGAAGGGGTTAAAAGCAGTGGCTGGAACAAGTGTAAGCCTTGAACAGAGTGAATGAATCATAATGGGGTTTCCTGTAAAGGTTTATGTACCCCATTCTGTCGAAATTCTCCTTACCAGAAGCAAAACACAGCATCTGACAAGTAACAGATTAACAAAATATGAAAAAACTATTTTGGGATCAGATAATGTCTCAATAGCAAGGTGTGTGAATTTAAATCCTTCCATATTGTTACCTGATGGTACTGTAACAGAAATCAGGAACGAAAATGACATTGATCATGAATGCTTGGATGGTTTAGAAAATTGGTACAAAAGGGGGTGGTGATGGACGAAGCATCTGAACCAATCAAAAACTCACACCCAGTCAAAAGATCTGGGTTTGATCCATCACCGTTCTTTAGCCCACGCTGCCACCCCAGTTCAGACATGGCTATATGCAAATCAGTCTGACCCTGTGCCCTCATGGGAACAGTCCAGCCCGAACTGCCAAGCCATGCCTTCCCTGGACCGGAAACAAGCTTCCGAGGACCGGTTTCTGGCATTACAGCCTTCTTCAGCCCGGCTTGCTTGAATCCAGTGGCAAAGTGAGCAAGGGGTTCACGTCTGAGCATACCCTGCCACACTTATGGCGGCCGAAGCGGTACAAAAGGGGGTGGTGATGGGAGGAGCATCTGAACCAATGAAAAACTCACACCCAGTCAAAAGATCTGGGTTTGATCCATCACCGTTCTTTAGCCCACTCTGCCACCCCAGTTCAGACATGGCTATATGCAAATCAGTCTGACCCTGTGCCTCATGGGAACAGTCCAGCCCAAACTGCCAAGCCATGCCTTCCCTGGACCGGAAACAAGCTGCCGAGGACCGGTTTCTGGAATTACAGACTTCTTCAGCCTGGCTTGCTTGAATCCAGTGGCAAAGTGAGCAAGGGACTCACGTCTGAGCATACCCTGCCACACTTATGACGGCCAAAGCGGTACAAAAGGGGGCGGTGATGGACGGAGCATCTGAACCAATCAAAAACTCACACCCAGTCAAAAGATCTGGGTTTGATCCATCACCGTTCTTTAACCCACTCTGCCACCCCAGTTCAGACATGGCTATATGCAAATCAGTCTGACCCTGTGCCTCATGGGAACAGTCCAGCCCGAACTGCCAAGCCATGCCTTCCCTGGACCGGAAACAAGCTTCCGAGGACCGGTTTCTGGCATTACAGCCTTCTTCAGCCCGGCTTGCTTGAATCCAGTGGCAAAGTGAGCAAGGGACTCACGTCTGAGCATACCCTGCCACACTTATGGCGGCCATAGCGGTGCAAAAGAGGGTGGTGATGGACGGAGCATCTGAACCAATCAAAAACTCACACCCAGTCAAAAGATCTGGGTTTGATCCATCACCGTTCTTTAGCCCACTCTGCCACCACAGTTCAGACATGGCTATATGCAAATCAGTCTGACCCTGTGCCTCATGGAAACAGTCCAGCCCGAACTGCCAAGCCATGCCTTCCCTGGACCGGAAACAAGTTTCCGAGGACCGGTTTCTGGCATTACAGCCTTCTTCAGCCCGGCTTGCTTGAATCCAGTGGCAAAGTGAGCAAGGGACTCAGGTCTGAGCATACCCTGCCACACTTATGGCGGCCAAAGCGGTACAAAAGGGGGTGCTGATGGACGGAGCATCTGAACCAATCAAAAACTCACACCCAGTAAAAAGATCTTGGTTTGATCCATCACAGTTCTTTAGCCCACTCTGCCACCCCAGTTCAGACATGGCTATATGGAAATCAGTCTGACCCTGTGCCTCATGGGAACAGTCCAGCCCGAACTGCCAAGCCATGCCTTCCCTGGACCGGAAACAAGCTTCCGAGGACCGGTTTCTGCCATTACAGCCTTCTTCAGCCCGGCTTGCTTGAATCCAGTGGCAAAGTGAGCAAGGGACTCATGTCTGAGCATACCCTGCCACACTTATGGCGGCCAAAGCGGTACAAAAGGGGGTGGTGATGGACGGAGCATCTGAACCAATCAAAAACTCACACCCAGTCAAAAGATCTGGGTTTGATCCATCACCGTTCTTTAGCCCACTCTGCCACCCCAGTTCAGACATGGCTATATGCAAATCAGTCTGACCCTGTGTCTCATGGGAACAGTCCAGCCCGAACTGCCAAGCCATGCCTTCCCTGGACCGGAAACAAGCTTCCGAGGACCGGTTTCTGGCATTACAGCCTTCTTCAGCCCGGCTTGCTTGAATCCAGTGGCAAAGTGAGCAAGGGACTCACGTCTGAGCATACCCTGCCACACTTATGGTGGCCATAGCGGTACAAAAGGGGGTGGTCTTTGACTGGGTGTGAGTGTTTGATTGGTTCAGATGCTCCGTCCATCACCACCCCCTTTTGTACTGTTTTAGAATATTGTACTAAACCCAGGCAGCACATTAAAGATGTTCCATTGCCAGAGTTAGATTTTGTTTATTTTGTTGATGGTTCATGCTTGAGAGCAGCATACTCTGTCGGTACAGTTGCAGAAGTAGTTGATGCTTCCTGTCTCGAAGGAATTCGTTCAGCTCAAGTAGCAGAATTGATTGCTTTGATTCGAGCATGTGAAATAGCAAAAAATTTGAGAATTACCATAGTGACTGATAGTCAGTATGGGTATGGCGTAGTCCATGACTGTGGTCAGCTCTGGTCTCAAAGAGGTTATTTAACTTCTGCGGGATCACCAATAAGAAATGCGAAATTGATCAAGAGATTGATCGATGGCATTCAGCTACCAGAGAAAATTGCTGTTGTGAAATGTACAAAATAATTTCAAAAAGGGGGTGGTGATGGACAGAGTATCTGAGTTAATCAGAACACTCCTACCCAGTCAACAGATCAGGGCTTGAGCCATCACCGTTTTTTAGCTCACTGCACCATCCCAGTTCAGAACCTGGCTACATGTAAATTAGTCTGTCCCTGGCCCAGTGCGTCATGGGAACAGGGCAGACCAAACTACCAAGCCAATTCTTCACTGGAAAGGAAACAAGCTTCTGGGGACAGGTTTCTGGCATTACAGCCGTCTTCGGCCCGGCTTGCTTGAATCCTGATGGTGCAGTGAGCAAGGGACTCATGTCTGAGCATACCCTTCCACACTTATGGTTGCCAAAATAATTTCAAAAAGGGGGTGGTGATGGACAGAGTATCTGAGTTAATCAGAACACTCCTACCCAGTCAACAGATCAGGGCTTGATTCATCACCGTTTTTTAGCTCACTGCACCATCCCAGTTCAGAACCTGGCTATATGCAAATTAGTCTGTTCCTGGCCCAATGCATCCTGGGAACGGGGCAGACCAAACTACCAAGCCAATTCTTCACTGGAAAGGAAACAAGCTTCCAGGGACAGGTTTCTGGCATTACAGCCATCTTCGGCCCGGCTTGCTTGAATCCTGATGGTGCAGTGAGCAAGGGACTCATGTCTGAGCATACCCTTCCACACTTATGGTGGCCAAAATAATTTCAAAAAGGGGGTGGGGATGGACAGAGTATCTGAGTTAATCAGAACACTCCTACCCAGTCAAAAGATCAGGGCTTGATCCATCACCGTTTTTTAGCTCACTGCACCATCCCAGTTCAGAACCTGGCTACATGCAAATTAGTCTGTCCCTGGCCCAGTGCATCATGGGAACAGGGCAGACCAAACTACCAAGCCAATTCTTCACTGGAAAGGAAACAAGCTTCCGGGGACCGGTTTCTGGCATTACAGCCGTCTTCGGCCCGGCTTGCTTGAATCCTGATGGTGCAGTGAGCAAGGGACTCATGTCTGAGCATACCCTTCCACACTTATGGTGACCAAAATAATTTCAAAAAGGGGGAGGTGATGGACAGAGTATCTGAGTTAATCAGAACACTCCTACCCAGTCAACAGATCAGTGCTTCATCCATCACCGTTTTTTAGCTCACTGCACCATCCGAGTTCAGAACCTGGCTACATGCAAATTAGTCTGACCCTGGCCCAGTGCATCATGGGAACAGGGCAGACCAAACTACCGAGCCAATTCTTTACTGGAAAGGAAACAAGCTTCCGGGGACCGGTTTCTGGCATTACAGCCGTCTTCGGCCCGGATTGCTTGAATCCTGATGGTGCAGTGAGCAAGGGACTCACATCTGAGCATACCCTTCCACACTTGTGGTGGCCAAAACGATTCAAAATGGGGGGTGGTGATGGACAGAGTATCTGAATTAAGCTGAACACTCCTACCCAGTCAAAAGATCAGGGCTTGATCCATCACCGTTTTTTAGATCACTGCACCATCCCAGTTCAGAACCTGGCTACATGCAAATTAGTCTGACCCTGGCCCAGTGCATCATGGGAACAGGGCAGACCAAACTACCAAGCCAATTCTTTACTGGAAAGGAAACACGCTTCCGGGGACCGGTTTCTGGCATTACAGCCGTCTTCGGCCCGGCTTGCTTGAACCCTGATGGTGCAGTGAGCAAGGGACTCATGTCTGAGCATACCCTTCCACACTTATGGTGGCCAAAATAATTTCAAAAAGGGGGTGGTGATGGACAGAGTATCTGAGTTAATCAGAACACTCCTACCCAGTCAACAGATCAGGGCTTGATCCATCACTGTTTTTTAGCTCACTGCACCATCCCAGTTCAGAACCTGGCTACATGCAAATTAGTCTGTCCCTGGCCCAGTGCATCGTGGGAACAGGGCAGACCAAACTACTAAGCCAATTCTTCACTGGAAAGGAAACAAGCTTCCGGGGACCGGTTTCTGGCATTTCAGCCGTCTTCGGCCCGGCTTGCTTGAATCCTGATGGTGCAGTGAGCAAGGGACTCATGGCTGAGCATACCCTTCCACACTTAAGGTGGCCAAAATAATTTCAAAAAGGGGGTGGTGATGGACAGAGTATCTGAGTCAATCAGAACACTCCTTCCCAGTCAACTGATCAGTGCTTGATCCATCACCGTTTTTAAGCTCACTGCACCATCCCAGTTCAGAACCTGGCTACATGCAAATTAGTCTGTCCCTGGCCCAGTGCATCATGGGAACAGGGCAGACCAAACTACCAAGCCAATTCTTCACTGGAAAGTAAACAAGCTTCCGGGGACCGGTTTCTGGCATTACAGCTGTCTTCGGCCCGGCTTGCTTGAATCCTGATGGTGCAGTGAGCAAGGGACTCATGTCTGAGCATACCCTTCCACACTTATGGTGGCCAAAATAATTTCAAAAAGGGGGTGGTGATGGACAGAGTATCTGAGCTAATCAGAACACTCCTACCCAGTCAACAGATCAGGGCTTGATCCATCACCGTTTTTTAGCTCACTGCACCATCCCAGTTCAGAACCTGGCTACATGCAAATTAGTCTGTCCCTGGCACAGTGCATCATGGGAACAGGGCAGACCAAACTACCAAGCCAATTCTTCACTGGAAAGGAAACAAGCATCCGGGGACCGGTTTCTGGCATTACAGCCGTCTTCGGCCCGGCTTGCTTGAATCCTGATGGTGCAGTGAGCAAGGGACTCATGTCTGAGCATACCCTTCCACACTTATGGTGGCCAAAATAATTTCAAAAGGGGGGTGGTGATGGACAGAGTATCTGAGTTAATCAGAACACTCCTACCCAGTCAACAGATCAGGGCTTGATCCATTACCGTTTTTTAGCTCACTGCACCATCCCAGTTCAGAACCTGGCTACATGCAAATTAGTCTGTCCCTGGCCCAGTGCATCATAAGAACAGGGCAGACCAAACTACCAAGCCAATTCTTCACTGGAAAGGAAACAAGCTTCCGGGGACCGGTTTCTGGCCTTACAGCTTTCTTCGGCCCGGCTTGCTTGAATCCTGATGGTGCAGTGAGCAAGGGACTCATGTCTGAGCATACCCTTCCACACTTATGGTGGCCAAAATAATTTCAAAAAGGGGGTGGTGATGGACAGAGTATCTGAGTTAATGAGAACACTCCTACCCAGTCAACAGATCAGGGCTTGATCCATCACCGTTTTTTAGCTCACTGCACCATCCCAGTTCAGAACCTGGCTACATGCAAGTTAGTCTGTCCCTGGCCCAGTGCATCATGGGAACAGGGCAGACCAAACTACCAAGCCAATTCTTCACTGGAAAGGAAACAAGCTTCCAGGGACCGGTTTCTGGCATTACAGCCGTCTTCGGCCCGGCTTGCTTGAATCCTGATGGTGCAGTGAGCAAGGGACTTATGTCTGAGCATACCCTTCCACACTTATGGTGGCCAAAATAATTTCAAAAAGGGGGTGGGGATGGACAGAGTATCTGAGTTAATCAGAACACTCCTACCCAGTCAAAAGATCAGGGCTTGATCCATCACCGTTTTTTAGCTCACTGCACCATCCCAGTTCAGAACCTGGCTACATGCAAATTAGTCTGTCCCTGGCCCAGTGCATCATGGGAACAGGGCAGACCAAACTACCAAGCCAATTCTTCACTGGAAAGGAAACAAGCTTCCGGGGACCGGTTTCTGGCATTACAGCCGTCTTCGGCCCGGCTTGCTTGAATCCTGATGGTGCAGTGAGCAAGGGACTCATGTCTGAGCATACCCTTCCACACTTATGGTGACCAAAATAATTTCAAAAAGGGGGAGGTGATGGACAGAGTATCTGAGTTAATCAGAACACTCCTACCCAGTCAACAGATCAGTGCTTGATCCATCACCGTTTTTTAGCTCACTGCACCATCCGAGTTCAGAACCTGGCTACATGCAAATTAGTCTGACCCTGGCCCAGTGCATCATGGGAACAGGGCAGACCAAACTACCGAGCCAATTCTTTACTGGAAAGGAAACAAGCTTCCGGGGACCGGTTTCTGGCATTACAGCCGTCTTCGGCCCGGATTGCTTGAATCCTGATGGTGCAGTGAGCAAGGGACTCACATCTGAGCATACCCTTCCACACTTGTGGTGGCCAAAACGATTCAAAAAGGGGGGTGGTGATGGACAGAGTATCTGAATTAAGCTGAACACTCCTACCCAGTCAAAAGATCAGGGCTTGATCCATCACCGTTTTTTAGATCACTGCACCATCCCAGTTCAGAACCTGGCTACATGCAAATTAGTCTGACCCTGGCCCAGTGCATCATGGGAACAGGGCAGACCAAACTACCAAGCCAATTCTTTACTGGAAAGGAAACAAGCTTCCGGGGACCGGTTTCTGGCATTACAGCCGTCTTCGGCCCGGCTTGCTTGAATCCTGATGGTGCAGTGAGCAAGGGACTCATGTCTGAGCATACCCTTCCACACTTATGGTGGCCAAAATAATTTCAAAAAGGGGGTGGTGATGGACAGAGTATCTGAGTTAATCAGAACACTCCTACCCAGTCAACAGATCAGGGCTTGATCCATCACTGTTTTTTAGCTCACTGCACCATCCCAGTTCAGAACCTGGCTACATGCAAATTAGTCTGTCCCTGGCCCAGTGCATCGTGGGAACAGGGCAGACCAAACTACCAAGCCAATTCTTCACTGGAAAGGAAACAAGCTTCCGGGGACCGGTTTCTGGCATTACAGCCGTCTTCGGCCCGGCTTGCTTGAATCCTGATGGTGCAGTGAGCAAGGGACTCATGGCTGAGCATACCCTTCCACACTTAAGGTGGCCAAAGTAATTTCAAAAAGGGGGTGGTGATGGACAGAGTATCTGAGTCAATCAGAACACTCCTTCCCAGTCAACTGATCAGTGCTTGATCCATCATCGTTTTTAAGCTCACTGCACCATCCCAGTTCAGAACCTGGCTACATGCAAATTAGTCTGTCCCTGGCCCAGTGCATCATGGGAACAGGGCAGACCAAACTACCAAGCCAATTCTTCACTGGAAAGTAAACAAGCTTCCGGGGACCGGTTTCTGGCATTACAGCTGTCTTCGGCCCGGCTTGCTTGAATCCTGATGGTGCAGTGAGCAAGGGACTCATGTCTGAGCATACCCTTCCACACTTATGGTGGCCAAAATAATTTCAAAAAGGGGGTGGGGATGGACAGAGTATCTGAGTTAATCAGAACACTCCTACCCAGTCAAAAGATCAGGGCTTGATCCATCACCGTTTTTTAGCTCACTGCACCATCCCAGTTCAGAACCTGGCTACATGCAAATTAGTCTGTCCCTGGCCCAGTGCATCATAAGAACAGGGCAGACCAAACTACCAAGCCAATTCTTCACTGGAAAGGAAACAAGCTTCCGGGGACCGGTTTCTGGCCTTACAGCTTTCTTCGGCCCGGCTTGCTTGAATCCTGATGGTGCAGTGAGCAAGGGACTCATGTCTGAGCATACCCTTCCACACTTATGGTGACCAAAATAATTTCAAAAAGGGGGTGGTGATGGACAGAGTATCTGAGTTAATCAGAACACTCCTACCCAGTCAACAGATCAGGGCTTGATCCATCACCGTTTTTTAGCTCACTGCACCATCCCAGTTCAGAACCTGGCTACATGCAAATTAGTCTGTCCCTGGCCAAGTGCATCATGGGAACAGGGCAGACCAAACTACCAAGCCAATTCTTCACTGGAAAGTAAACAAGCTTCCGGGGACCGGTTTCTGGCATTACAGCTGTCTTCGGCCCGGCTTGCTTGAATCCTGATGGTGCAGTGAGCAAGGGACTCATGTCTGAGCATACCCTTCCACACTTATGGTGGCCAAAATAATTTCAAAAAGGGGGTGGGGATGGACAGAGTATCTGAGTTAATCAGAACACTCCTACCCAGTCAAAAGATCAGGGCTTGATCCATCACCGTTTTTTAGCTCACTGCACCATCCCAGTTCAGAACCTGGCTACATGCAAATTAGTCTGTCCCTGGCCCAGTGCATCATAAGAACAGGGCAGACCAAACTACCAAGCCAATTCTTCACTGGAAAGGAAACAAGCTTCCGGGGACCGGTTTCTGGCCTTACAGCTTTCTTCGGCCCGGCTTGCTTGAATCCTGATGGTGCAGTGAGCAAGGGACTCATGTCTGAGCATACCCTTCCACACTTATGGTGACCAAAATAATTTCAAAAAGGGGGTGGTGATGGACAGAGTATCTGAGTTAATCAGAACACTCCTACCCAGTCAACAGATCAGGGCTTGATCCATCACCGTTTTTTAGCTCACTGCACCATCCCAGTTCAGAACCTGGCTACATGCAAATTAGTCTGTCCCTGGCCAAGTGCATCATGGGAACAGGGCAGACCAAGCTACCAAGCCAATTCTTCACTGGAAAGGAAACAAGCTTCCGGGGACCGGTTTCTGGCATTACAGCCATCTTCGGCCCGGCTTGCTTGAATCCTGATGGTGCAGTGAGCAAGGGACTCATGTCTGAGCATACCCTTCCACACTTATGGTGGCCAAAATAATTTCAAAAAGGGGGTGGTGATGGACAGTGTATCGGAGTTAATCAGAACACTCCTACCCAGTCAACAGATCAGGGTTTGATCCATCACCGTTTTTTAGCTCACTGCACCATCCCAGTTCAGAACCTGGCTACATGCAAATTAGTCTGTCCCTGGCCCAGTGCATCATGGGAACAGGGCAGACCAAACTACCAAGCAAATTCTTCACTGGAAAGGAAACAAGCTTCCGGGGACCGTTTTCTGGCATTACAGCCGTCTTCGGCCCGGCTTGCTTGAATCCTGATGGTGCAGTGAGCAAGGGACTCATGTCTGAGCAAACCCTTCCACACTTATGTTGTTAGCTAAAAAACGGTGATGGATCAAGCCCTAATCTTTTGACTGGGTAGGAGGGTTCTGCTTAATTCAGATACTCTATCCATCACCACCCCCCTTTTTGAATCGTTTTGGCCACCACAAGTGTGGAAGGGCATGCTCAGATGTGAGTCCCTTGCTCACTGCACCATCAGGATTCAAGCAAGCCGGGCAGAAGACGGCTGTAATGCCAGAAACCGGTCCCCGGAAGCTTGTTTCCTTTCCAGTAAAGAATTGGCTTGGTAGTTTGGTCTGCCCTGTTCCCATGATGCACTGGGCCAGGGTCAGACTAATTTCCATGTAGCCAGGTTCTGAACTGGGATGGTGCAGTGAGCTACAAAACGGTGATGGATCAAGCCCTGATCTTTTGACTGGGTAGGAGTGTTCTTTTTAATTCAGATACTCTGTCCATCACCACCCCCCTTTTTGAATCATTTTGGCCACCACAAGTGTGGAAGGGTATGCTCAGATGTGAGTCCCTTGCTCACTGCACCATCAGGATTCAAGCAAGCTGGGCCGAAGACGGCTGTAATGCCAGAAACCGGTCCCCGGAAGCTTGTTTCCTTTCCAGTAAAGAATTGGCTTGGTAGTTTGGTCTGCCCTGTTCCCATGATGCACTGGGCCAGGGTCAGACTAATTTGCATGTAGCCAGGTTCTGAACTGGGATGGTGCAGTGAGCTAAAAAACGGTGATGGATCAAGCCCTGATCTTTTGACTGGGTAGGAGTGTTCTGCTTAATTCAGATACTCTGTCCATCACCACTCGCCTTTTTGAATCGTTTTGGGCACCACAAGTGTGGAAGGGTGTGCTCAGATGTGAGTCCCTTGCTCACTGCACCATCAGGATTCAAGCAAGCCGGGCCGAAGACGGCTGTAATGCCAGAAACCGGTCCCGGAAGCTTGTTTCCTTTCCAGTATAGAATTGGCTTGGTAGTTTGGTCTGCCCTGTTCCCATGATGCACTGGGCCAGGGTAAGACTAATTTGCATGTAGCCAGGTTCTGAACTGGGATGGTGCAGTGAGCTAAAAAACGTGATGGATCAAGCCCCGATCTTTTGACTGGGTAGGAGTGTTCTGCTTAATTCAGATACTCTGTCCATCACCACCCCCCTTTGTGAATCATTTTGGCCACCACAAGTGTGGAAGGGTATGCTCAGATGTGAGTTCCTTGCTCACTGCACCATCAGGATTCAAGCAAGCCGGGCCGAAGATGGCTGTAATGCCAGAAACCGGTCACCGGAAGCTTGTTTCCTTTCCAGTAAAGAATTGGCTTGGTAGTTTGGTCTGCCCTGTTCCCATGATACACTGGGCCAGGGTCAGACTAATTTGCATGTAGTCAGGTTCTGAACTGGGATGGTGCAGTGAGCTAAAAAACGGTGATGGATCAAGCCCTGATCTTTTGACTGGGTAGGAGTGTTCTGCTTAATTCAGATACTCTGTCCATCACCATCCCCCTTTTTGAATCGTTTTGGCCACCACAAGTGTGGAAGGGTATGCTCAGATGTGAGTCCCTTGCTCACTGCACCATCAGGATTCAAGCAAGCCGGGCTGAAGATGGCTGTAATGCCAGAAACCGGTCCCCGGAAGCTTGTTTCCATTCCAGTAAAGAATTGGCTTGGTAGTTTGGTCTGCCCTGTTCCCATGATGCACTGGGCCAGGGTCAGACTAATTTGCATGTAGCCAGGTTCTGAACTGGGATGGTGCAGTGAGCTAAAAAACGGTGATGGATCAAGCCCTGATCTTTTGACTGGGTAGGAGTGTTCTGCTTAATTCAGATACTCTGTCCATCACCACCCCCCTTTTTGAATCGTTTTGGCCACCACAAGTGTGGAAGGGTATGCTCAGATGTGAGTCCCTTGCTCACTGCACCATCAGGATTCAAGCAAGCTGGGCCGAAGACGTCTGTAATGCCAGAAACCGGTCCCCGGAAGCTTGTTTCCTTTCCAGTAAAGAATTGGCTTGGTAGTTTGGTCTGCCCTGTTCCCATGATGCACTGGGCCAGGGTCAGACTAATTTGCATGTAGCCAGGTTCTGAACTGGGATGGTGCAGTGGGCTAAAAAACGGTGATGGATCAAGCCCTGATCTTTTGACTGGGTAGGAGTGTTCTGCTTAATTCAGATACTCTGTCCATCACCACCCCCCTTTTTGAATTGTTTTGGCCACCACAAGTGTGGAAGGGTATGCTCAGATGTGAGTCCCTTGCTCACTGCACCATCAGGATTCAAGCAATCTGGGCCTAAGACAGCTGTAATGCCAGAAACCGGTCCCCGGAAGCTTGTTTCCTTTCCAGTAAAGAATTGGCTAGGTAGTTTGGTCTGCCCTGTTCCCATGATGCACTGGGCCAGGGTCAGACTAATTTGCATGTAGCCAGGTTCTGAACTGGGATGGTGCAGTGAGCTAAAAAACGGTGATGGATCAAGCCCTGATCTTTTGACAGGGTAGGAGTGTGCTGCTTAATTCAGATACTCGGTCCATCACCACCCCCCTTTTTGAATCGTTTTGGCCACCACAAGTGTGGAAGGGTATGCTCAGATGTGAGTCCCTTGCTCACTGCACCATCAGGATTCAAGCAAGCTGGGCCGAAGACGGCTGTAATGCCAGAAACAGGTCCCCGGAAGCTTGTTTCCTTTCCAGTAAAGAATTGGCGTGGTAGGTAGGTCTGCCCTGTTCCCATGATGCACTGGGCCAGGGTCAGACTAATTTGCATGTAGCCAGGTTCTGAACTGGGATGGTGCAGTGAGCTAAAAAACGGTGATGGATCAAGCCCTGATCTGTTGACTGGGTAGGAGTGTTCTGCTTAAATCAGATACTCTGTCCATCACCACCCTCCTTTTTGAATCGTTTTGGCCACCACAAGTGTGGAAGGGTATGCTCAGATGTGAGTCCCTTGCTCACTGCACCATCAGGATTCAAGCAATCCGGGCCGAAGACGGCTGTAATGCCAGAAACCGGTCCCCGGAAGCTTGTTTCCTTTCCAGTAAAGAATTGGCTTGGTAGTTTGGTCTGCCCTGTTCCCACGATGCACTGGGCCAGGGTCAGACTAATTTGCATGTAGCCAGGTTCTGAACTGGGATGGTGCAGTGAGCTAAAAAACGGTGATGGATCAAGCCCTGATCTTTTGACTGGGTAGGGGTGTTCTGCTTAATTCAGATACTCTGTCCATCACCACCCCCCTTTTTGAATCCTTTTGGCCACCACAAGTGTGGAAGGGTATGCTCAGATGTGAGTCCCTTGCTCACTGCACCATCAGGATTCAAGCAAGCCGGGCCGAAGACGGCTGTAATGCCAGAAACCGGTCCCCGGAAGCTTGTTTCCTTTCCAGTAAAGAATTGGCTTGGTAGTTTGGTCTGCCCTGTTCCCATGATGCACTGGGCCAGGGTCAGACTAATTTGCATGTAGCCAGGTTCTGAACTGGGATGGTGCAGTGAGCTAAAACATGGTGATGGATCAATCCCTGATCTTTTGACTGGGTAGGAGTGTTCTGCTTACTTCAGATACTCTGTCCATCACCACCCCCTTTTTGAATCGTTTTGGACACCACAAGTGTGGAAGGGTATGCTCAGATGTGAGTCTCTTGCTCACTGCACCATCAGGATTCAAGCAAGCCGGGCCGAAGACGGCTGTAATGCCAGAAACAGATCCCCGGAAGCTTGTTTCCTTTCCAGTAAAGAATTGGCTTGGTAGTTTGATCTGCCCTGTTCCCATGATGCACTGGGCCAGGGTCAGACTAATTTGCATGTAGCCAGGTTCTGAACTGGGATGGTGCAGTGAGCTAAAAAACGGTGATGGATCAAGCCCTGATCTTTTGACTGGGTAGGAGTGTTCTGCTTAATTCAGATACTCTGTCCATCACCACCCCCCTTTTTGAATCGTTTTGGCCACCACAAGTGTGGAAGGGTATGCTCAGATGTGAGTCCCTTGCTCACTGCACCATCAGGATTCAAGTAATCTGGGCCAAAGACGGCTGTATTGCCAGAAACCGGTCCCCGGAAGCTTGTTTCCTTTCCAGTAAAGAATTGGCTTGGTAGTTTGGTCTGCCCTGTTCCCATGATGCACTGGGCCAGGGTCAGACTAATTTGCATGTAGCCAGGTTCTGAACTGGGATGGTGCAGTGAGCTAAAAAACAGTGATGGATCAAGCCCTGATCTTTTGACTGGGTAGGAGTGTTCTGCTTAATTCAGATACTCTGTCCATCACCACCCCCTTTTTGAATCGTTTTGGCCACCACAAGTGTGGAAGGGTATGCTCAGATGTGAGTCCCTTGCTCACTGCACCATCAGGATTCAAGCAAGCCGGGCCGAAGACAGCTGTAATGCCAGAAACCGGTCCCCGGAAGCTTGTTTGCTTTCCAGTAAAGAACTGGCTTGGTAGTTTGGTCTGCCCTGTTCCCATGATGCACTGGGCCAGGGTCAGACTAATTTGCATGTAGCCAGGTTCTGAACTGGGATGGTGCAGTGAGCTAAAAAACGGTGATGGATCAAGCCCTGATCTGTTGACTGGGTAGGAGTGTTCTGCTTAATTCAGATACTCTGTCCATCACCTCCCCCCTTTTTGAATCGTTTTGGCAACCACAAGTGTGGAAGGGTATGCTCAGATGTGAGTCCCTTGCTCACTGCACCATCAGGATTCAAGCAAGCCGGGCCGAAGACGGCTGTAATGCCAGAAACCGGTCCCCGGAAGCTTGTTTCCTTTCCAGTGAAGAATTGGCTTGGTAGTTTGGTCTGCCCTGTTACCATGATGCACTGGGCCAGGGTCAGACTAATTTGCATGTAGCCAGGTTCTGAATTGGGATGGTGCAGTGATCTAAAAAACGGTGATGGATCAAGCCCTGATCTTTTGACTGGGTAGGAGTGTTCTGCTTAATTCAGATACTCTGTCCATCACCACCCCCCTTTTTGAATCGTTTTGGCCACCACAAGTGTGGAAGGGTATGCTCAGATGTGAGTCCCTTGCTCACTGCACCATCAGGATTCAAGCAATCCGGGCCGAAGACGGCTGTAATGCCAGAAACCGGTCCCTGGAAGCTTGTTTCTTTTCCAGTAAAGAATTGGCTTGGTAGTTTGGTCTGCCCTGTTCCCATGATGCACTGGGCCAGGGTCAGACTAATTTGCATGTAGCCAGGTTCTGAAATGGGATGGTGCAGTGAGCTAAAAAACGGTGATGGATCAAGCCCTGATCTTTTGACTGGGTAGGAGTGTTCTGCTTAATTCAGATACTCTGTCCATCACCACCCCCCTTTTTGAATCATTTTGGCCACCACAAGTGTGGAAGGGTATGCTCAGATGTGAGTCCCTTGCTCACTGCACCATCAGGATTCAAGCAAGCCGGGCAGAAGACGGCTGTAATGCCAGAAACCGGTCCCCGGAAGCTTGTTTCCTTTCCAGTAAAGAATTGGCTTGGTAGTTTGGTCTGCCCTGTTCCCATGATGCACTGGGCCAGGGTCAGACTAATTTGCATGTAGCCAGGTTCTGAACTGGGATGGTGCAGTGAGCTAAAAAACGGTGATGGATCAAGCCCTGATCTGTTGACTGGGTAGGAGTGTTCTGCTTAATTCAGATACTCTGTCCATCACCTCCCCCCTTTTTGAATCGTTTTGGCCACCACAAGTGTGGAAGGGTATGCTCAGATGTGAGTCCCTTGCTTACTGCACCATCAGGATTCAAGCAAGCCGGGCCGAAGATGGCTGTAATGCCAGAAACCGGTCCCCGGAAGCTTGTTTCCTTTCCAGTAAAGAATTGGCTTGGTAGTTTGGTCTGCCCTGTTCGGATGATGCACTGGGCCAGGGTCAGACTAATTTGCATGTAGCCAGGTTCTGAGCTGGGATGGTGCAGTGATCTAAAAAACGGTGATGGATCAAGCCCTGATCTTTTTACTGGGTAGGAGTGTTCTGCTTAATTCAGATACTCTGTCCATCACCACCCCCCTTTTTGAATCGTTTTGGCCACCACAAGTGTGGAAGGGTATGCTCAGATGTGAGTCCCTTGCTCACTGCACCATCAGGATTCAAGCAATCCGGGCCGAAGACGGCTGTAATGCCAGAAACCGGTCCCCGGAAGCTCGTTTCCTTTCCAGTAAAGAATTGGCTTGGTAGTTTGGTCTGCCCTGTTCCCATGATGCACTGGGCCAGGGTCAGGCTAATTTGCATGTAGCCAGGTTCTGAACTGGGATGGTGCAGTGAGCTAAAAAATGGTGATGGATCAGGCCCTGATCTTTTGACTGGGTAGGAGTGTTCTGCTTAATTCAGATACTCTGTCCATCACCACCCCCCTTTTTGAATTGTTTTGGCCACCACAAGTGCGGAAGGGTATGCTCAGATGTGAGTCCCTTGCTCACTGCACCATCAGGATTCAAGCAAGCCGGGCCGAAGACGGCTGTAATGCCAGAAACCGGTCCCCGGAAGCTTGTTTCCTTTCCAGTGAAGAATTGGCTTGGTAGTTTGGTCTGCCCTGTTCCCATGATGCACTGGGCCAGGGTCAGACTAATTTGCATGTAGCCAGGTTCTGAATTGGGATGGTGCAGTGATCTAAAAAACGGTGATGGATCAAGCCCTGATCTTTTGACTGGGTAGGAGTGTTCTGCTTAATTCAGATACTCTGTCCATCACCACCCCCCTTTTTGAATCGTTTTGGCCACCACAAGTGTGGAAGGGTATGCTCAGATGTGAGTCCCTTGCTCACTGCACCATCAGGATTCAAGCAATCCGGGCCGAAGACGGCTGTAATGCCAGAAACCGGTCCCTGGAAGCTTGTTTCCTTTCCAGTAAAGAATTGGCTTGGTAGTTTGGTCTGCCCTGTTCCCATGATGCACTGGGCCAGGGTCAGACTAATTTGCATGTAGCCAGGTTCTGAAATGGGATGGTGCAGTGAGCTAAAAAACGGTGATGGATCAAGCCAAGATCTTTTGACTGGGTAGGAGTGTTCTGCTTAATTCAGATACTCTGTCCATCACCACCCCCCTTTTTGAATCGTTTTGGCCACCACAAGTGTGGAAGGGTATGCTCAGATGTGAGTCCCTTGCTCACTGCACTATCAGGATTCAAGCAAGCCGGGCCGAAGACGGCTGTAATGCCAGAAACCGGTCCCCGGAAGCTTGTTTCCTTTCCAGTAAAGAATTGGCTTGGTAGTTTGGTCTGCCCTGTTCCCATGATGCACTGGGCCAGGGTCAGACTAATTTGCATGTAGCCAGGTTCTGAACTGGGATGGTGCAGTGAGCTAAAAAACGGTGATGGATCAAGCCCTGATCTGTTGACTGGGTAGGAGTGTTCTGCTTAATTCAGAAACTCTGTCCATCACCTCCCCCCTTTTTGAATCGTTTTGGCCACCACAAGTGTGGAAGGGTATGCTCAGATGTGAGTCCCTTGCTTACTGCACCATCAGGATTCAAGCAAGCCGGGCCGAAGACGGCTGTAATGCCAGAAACCGGTCCCCGGAAGCTTGTTTCCTTTCCAGTAAAGAATTGGCTTGGTAGTTTGGTCTGCCCTGTTCCGATGATGCACTGGGCCAGGGTCAGACTAATTTGCATGTAGCCAGGTTCTGAACTGGGATGGTGCAGTGATCTAAAAAACGGTGATGGATCAAGCCCTGATCTTTTGACTGGGTAGGAGTGTTCTGCTTAATTCAGATACTCTGTCCAGCACCACCCCCCTTTTTGAATCGTTTTGGCCACCACAAGTGTGGAAGGGTATGCTCAGATGTGAGTCCCTTGCTCACTGCACCATCAGGATTCAAGCAATCCGGGCCGAAGACGGCTGTAATGCCAGAAACCGGTCCCCGGAAGCTTGTTTCCTTTCCAGTAAAGAATTGGCTTGGTAGTTTGGTCTGCCCTGTTCCCATGATGCACTGGGCCAGGGTCAGACTAATTTGCATGTAGCCAGGTTCTGAACTGGGATGGTGCAGTGAGCTAAAAAACGGTGATGGATCAAGCCCTGATATTTTGACTGGGTAGGAGTGTTCTGCCTAATTCAGATACTCTGTCCATCACCACCCCCCTTTTTGAATTGTTTTGGCCACCACAAGTGTGGAAGGGTATGCTCAGATGTGAGTCCCTTGCTCACTGCACCATCAGGATTCAAGCAAGCCGGGCCGAAGACGGCTGTAATGCCAGAAACCGGTCCCCGGAAGCTTGTTTCCTTTCCAGTAAAGAATTGGCTTGGTAGTTTGGTCTGCCCTGTTCCCATGATGCACTGGGCCAGGGTCAGACTAATTTGCATGTAGCCAGGTTCTGAACTGGGATGGTGCAGTGAGCTAAAAAACGGTGATGGATCAAGCCCTGATCTGTTGACTGGGTAGGAGTGTTCTGCTTAATTCAGATACTCTGTCCATCACCTCCCCCCTTTTTGAATCGTTTTGGCCACCACAAGTGTGGAAGGGTATGCTCAGATGTGAGTCCCTTGCTCACTGCACCATCAGGATTCAAGCAAGCCGGGCCGAAGACGGCTGTAATGCCAGAAACCGGTCCCCTGAAGCTTGTTTCCTTTCCAGTAAAGAATTGGCTTGGTAGTTTGGTCTGCCCTGTTCCCATGATGCACTGGGCCAGGGTCAGACTAATTTGCATGTAGCCAGGTTCTGAACTGGGATGGTGCAGTGATCTAAAAAACGGTGATGGATCAAGCCCTGATCTTTTGACTAGGTAAGAGTGTTCTGCTTAATTCAGATACTCTGTCCATCACCACCCCCCTTTTTGAATCGTTGTGAAATGTACAGCACATAAATAAGGCAATGATTATATAACTAAAGGTAATGCCTATGCAGATGAGATTGCAAAACACTGTGCAATGAACAATTTTTCAATCAATCGGGAAAAAGACAATGAACATGTTTTGAACTCACTCATGCTAACATCTGTAGTTGAGACATGGTAAGGAGTTAACGATTTACAAGATGAGGCAGATGATGAGGAGAAAGACTCATGGTTAAAAGCAGGTTGGAGACAGCGAGAGGAAGATGAGATTTGGGTTTACAAAGATGACAGACCAGTTTTGCCAAATAGCATGGTTGCTGACATGGCTAGAATGTATCATGGTCCAGGACATATTGGAAGAGATTCTATGATAATATTATTTAGGCAAAGTTGGTATAACCCAAAGTTCAGAATATTAGCAGAATCTTTTTGCCAGAGATGCTTAATTTGTCAACAAATGAACCCAAACAGAAAAACAGTTGTGAGCATGGGAACAATAGGACGGGAGGGTGGTCCTTTTACCAGGTTGCAAATGGATTTCATTGACATGCCACCCCATAACAGGTGGAGATATGTACTGATGATAGTCTGTTTGTTTTCAAGATGGGTGGAAGCGTTTCCAACACGTCACAATGATTCAGTTACTGTTGCAAAATTGCTTTTAAGGGAGATCATACCTAGGTACGGTTTTCCAGTGACTGTTGAAACTGATCGTTGAACACATTTTGAAAACAGACTATTACAAATGATTTGTGAAGCATTGAATATAAAACAAAAGTTACACTGTGCCTACAGACCAGAAGCATCAGGTGTTGTTGAGCAAATAAATGGTACAATCAAGAATAGAATAGCCAAAATGTGTCCAGCTGCAGGAGTAAAGTGGACAGATGCACTTCCACTTGTTTTGATGTCTTTGAGAAGTACTCCTGATGAAAAGACAGGTCTAAGCCCTCATGATATTGTCATGGGTAGAGTCATGAGACAAGCATTTGTACCAGTTGGAAAATTAATGAGTATAAATGATAGCGTCATTTTGGAATACTGTAGGAACCTTTCTGACGTTGTGACTTCTGTGTTCCATCAGGTGGGAACTGATGTGATTACAAGAGACAAGGAAAAAGCTCATGATCTGTTACCAGGAGACTGGGTGAGGACAAAAATACACCGGAGAAGAAATTGTCTAGTACCCAGGTGGCAAAAAGCAAGACAGGTGATTCTTGTCACAACTAATGCAGTAAAGTGCAAAGGATTGAAGAGGTGGATTCACGCTAGTCACACCATTCGTGTGCCAACACCTGAAAATCCTGACGAAGGTGACACAACAACTGATTCAGATTCTGAAGAAGAACCTGAAATAAATCCAGATCCTGAAGATCGACAAGAAGGTCGACATCTGGAAAATTCAACTACGAATAAGGCATTGAATGAAGATACTGAAGAAATCGTGATATTAGTCTCAGAAGATGATGAAAATCTGCTAGAAAAAGAAGCAGCAGAAGATCAAGTGGAGATTAAAAATCAGGATAGTATTGAAAAGCAGATTGGAAACTCTGAAGGCAGGAACGGAATTCCTGAAACTGGGAAGTTGGAATTTATTGCAGAAGAAGACGAAGTTCCAAGTACCAGCTATAAGGATGATGTTCCTAACAGAGTGAAACTGCGGTGTAAAGAGCCTAGATTTAGAATTGAAATATCAGAAACAGATTCAGATGAAAGTAATGAAGATTCTGAAATAAGAAATTTTAGAAATAGCTTGGGGAGCAGAGTGCAACACATCTGAACCAAAGCAGAAATTGTCAAGAAAAGGTGATAACTGGCCTAATGAAAATGAGGGACTAAAATTCAAATTTGTGAACAGATCAAAAGAGCAGGTGAACGAAGTCTCTAGTCAGAAAAATGACTCTGATAAGAAAATTCAAGCAGGAAAGAAAATAGAAGTGATTAGTAGTAGAGCAAAAAGAGTTGTAAAACCTAACCAGAAATACAAGTCTCCTGAGTGGATATATATAATCATCCCACCTGTGGTGGAGGTGAATAGAAGTAGTCAGGAAGATTTAGATGACACAAGTGATAATGATTAAAATGGTTTCTGTAAAATTTTTAGGATTTGTTTTGGCAAAAGGCTGAAGAAATTGTGTTAGGTGACACAAGGTCGAAGAAATTGTGTTAGCTGAAAAATACATTGATGTAAGATGCAAGGTCGAAGAAAAGCTGTTAGAAAGTAGGGTTTTCTTTTAAAAAAAATAAAAATTAAAAACAGGAGGGTATATTTAGTGATTTCTAAATTTTCGATTTTGATTTTTGATTTTTCTTGTAAGGCTCTTGTTATAGAGTAAGGATGCCTTATATTAACAATAACTCGAGATGTTCAATTTTTAGGAGATGTTGTAAAATGTCTTTAATTTGTGTGGTTTTAATAATTTTGGTCTGGTTAATTTTAGCTGTCATTTTCCCTTTTGGAGTTGATAAGGAAATGTACAAAGCTAACATGTCAGGCAAAGCTATGGCTAAACAAGATAATCATGATACAGCAGGCAAAACTAACAGAGTTATTGATCATAAGCCAGAGATCCACCAAGATAGATCTATTCGTGATTTTTCTAGTAATACCTTTTCAAGACTTCTTACTGAATATGTTAGAGTGATGGATGTTAAAGACTGTTATATTTGTGTGAAATTACCAGCTTCTGTTTCTGAGGAGGTGACCTATAACATGCTTCCTCTTACTTATGGCATTACATGCAGCGTAATAGCTAGTCTGTTTTATCAAACAGGTCGTTTAGAGTACTATTATTCTAACCATGACGAGATTTTTGCAAATTTAAAGGTTGACAAAAGCTTGAATAAGCATAAACAAGCTAAACTGATGAGGGAATTTTTCATTGTAACAAATGAACTAACATATGAGTATGCTTTTAGAAACAATTTAACTTGCAAATTGAGAACTGAGGAGAAGTCTTTCTTGAATTTAGTTGAAGAGAGAAGAGCGATTTATAAAAGAAATATAATGCTGAAACAAACCAAATATAAGTTTTGGCAAATTGAGGATGAAAAGCTTAATGGTAGATCATCAGAAAATGTTGCAATTCACATAGATAAACCAGTTAGCGGAAAGCTTTGCATTAGAAGAGACAACACGCTTTTTGATAATTACTTTGTGGGTGCAAGTCAGTGTGAGGATACTTATCAAATCTTGGGTGGATGGGGATTCAAAGGTGGTAAAGATCCAATTTTTCCTGGAATTTGTTTTGTATGTGGGGACAAGGCATACTACAATCTCCCAGACCACTGGTATGGGACTTGTTTCGTTGGTTTAGTCTTTCCAAAACATTTTCATGTAGATAGAAATGAAAAAGGTTCATTTGAAATTAGCAGTCATCAGAGTAGATTTAGAAGAGAACGTTTTTCAGAAATTGTGGGAGATATTTTTGGTGCAGTAATACCCTGAATGCAGTGAAAATCAGAAAATTGTCCACAATTGTTGTTAGATTGTCCACTGACACTGCTGGTGGTTTCCAGTTAGTGGATACTGAAATTATTGCCATGAGAACCATGGTTATGCAGAATCGTCTTGCACTTGACATTCTGCTAGCAAAAGAGGGAGGAGTTTGTGGAATATTACATGTCCAGCATTGCTGCACATATATTCCAGACAAAAGCAAGAATATTGAGATGTACATTAGAAACATTACAGAGCTTCATTCAGAAGTTGCTCCTTTAGAAGATGAGGACTTTTCAGAACGCTTGAGCAAAAGATTTGCAGCAATCAAAACCTGGTTTCAAGAGATAGGTAGTTCAATTTTAGGCAAGATTCTGACTCCTTTACTAGTTAAAGTTTTTGTGATACTTTTGTTGAAAATTAGTTGCATGCTACACAAAAGAAAGAAATACCTTAGGGAAAAGAAGAGGATTTACAAGCTTAGAAAGGAACAAGAAAAGGAAATAGAATTAGAAGAGTTTCGCAGATCACAGTATGAGAGTTACAATCAGACAGCAGAATCGAAACTTTAGAAACACTAATACAGTGAAAATCAAAACATGTTCAAAGGGTTAAAATTTTGCTAAAAATTTTGGGTGTAGTTTGGTGATTTTGAAATCACCAGTTGAGGGAGTTGGTGGAGCGAGGTTCAGAATAATATTTTGTTCTGACTCGCAAAGTTAAACTTCCATAATATAACTGTATTAATCAGAGTTTGTAATGAAATATACTAATCAACTTAGCATACACAACACAAGGGACTAATTCATGTGCTTTATGTTGCAAACTGCAGGTTTGTGAAAAATAATAAATTAACCTTGTCTATTGTCTTTGTAAGTATTAAATGTGGCTGTTTTATTAATGGCATGTGCATATTTGTGTGCTTATGTTATGTCTTTAATGTGGCCTAAGTTCGTGGAGAATTCCGTGGCTTGTGCTTAAGCTAGGTAACATTGATTAATGGGTTAATATTTAGCGAAGGGGGTGGGTAACAGAATACGTTTTAATTCTTTAATTAATTATTGTCTTGTGTTTGTTTAAATAATAGTTTTCGAATGGGCCTAAGAAATGGTTGGCAGTGCTGTGTGGTAAATAAATAAATAATACCTCTATTTTTGAATATATATATATTAACAGATAGCTCAATAAATAAGAGTCAAGATTCGAGGTAGTAGGAGTTTGCAGGTTTAATACAGCATAAAGGACAGGAACAGGACAACCTGCACGGGCAAGATCTGGAATGAGCGCGCTGCCCTTTAATAACAGTACACAAGTATATATACTAAAACAATTGCATTACAGTGAATACAGCAGGCGGAGCAGTGGGCAGGGCCTGTAGCGGTCGCGAAAGATAAGGCTGAAAGTAGGTGTAACGAGAGGCGTGAACATAGACATGTGATGTAAACGTAACAGAATATGTCATAAATGGGGCGGAAACATGGAGGGGGCTACCTAAGGAGCCGGGACCTCTGACCTAGCGGTGCGCGCAAGCTGACAATGACGTGTTACTAGGAGAAGCTGGGGGCTATGACTTCTGCGCTAGGAGCAGAGACTGAAGTCTGGAGAGTCAGGGAGACATGTGCCTAAACACTATCTAGTATCTGATGTTTAGAGAACATGTTGATAGAATCCAAAAGTTATCAGGGCAAAGGCTAACAGACTCGAAGACTGGTGCATGCATTATTCTACATGTAGTGCGTGTTGAGGAATATTAAATGACCATTAATACAGTATTTCTCTTACATGGAGACGTAAAGGCTAGACGATGACTGAAACTATTGATGCGATTCAGTAGCTTAGGAATGCAGAGAAGGAGAGCTGGACTGATAACTAGAATCATAACATACTCTTGGCAGACTGGCAGGCAGAGCCAGGCCGTGCCGGGCACTGTGAGGCAGGAAGTAAGTGAAGGGTCAGGAATACAGGTGGGGGCTGTATCGCTCCTCAGCGAGGGTTCAGGAGACAGGAGCTGAATCTGGTGTCCGGGCCCTTCTGAGGCCTAGAAACGGGGACTTTACAATGAAATAACGTGCACACTGAGAAACGTGGCAACGTAGCTTTACATAGGCCTGATATTCGTTGTATTCACGAAAACTGGGAACTGGCATACTAGAGATGGACACAACTGTAATTGCGTCTTTAATCGATCAGGGGGAATACATATGCATATTAATCATGCACACATAACATAACATGGGGAACACGTAGGGACACAGAACATGGCAAAATGTACTTTTCTACATTCCCTCCTTGTCACTACGTTTCCATCAGGAAACATCAATATTCATGATACCATCTATCATTTCATACAGTATCATTTGCTCGTCTCGAATTGTCTTGGAACGGGATCTAGAACAGGACTTAGGACTAGGAATACAAGAGGTAGCACAAATGCCACAAATCGCAGGGCCACATTGTATACAGAGGCAGCAACTGAATATGATCGCTACTGCAATACCTAGAAATGACAATACTTTCCATCCCCAGGCAGAAATTATACTCGAGAGCCAACCGGACCATGTCCAGGTGCCTGGATTCTGGTGTAACTGATGGGCAATTTTATGAAGTCTGGTTATAGCTAAATAAACAGACGGCGCGTTATTAGGAATGAAAATGCAGCAACTAGATCCGATGACTCTACATGCTCCTCCTCTATCGGCCAGTATGACGTCAAGAACGAGACGATTTTGCAAAACTACAAATCTCATAGCAGATTGCTCTTCGATTAAGTTACCTAGAGCAGAGGCAGTCTCATTCACTACTGCTTCAAGGGTTCTGGTTAACCTACGGATTAGCTTACTATTCTGGATAGGGCCTATAAAGAAGAAGAATCCTTTATTGAAGTCTGTATACTGTTCTAGAGCAGTTTCAGTTTGATCGACAATCGGGGACTCGATCTCCCTTCTATGTCTAATGTGTACTAGATGTGTGTTTCTATGATAATCGGATGGGGCTAGGAAAATTGGTGGCAGTAGGAAGGCAATGTAACAGGTTCCCTCCCAATCGAGGGGCAGACGAACATATGCGGTCTGACCACAAACAAAATAAGAATGACGTGAAGCTTTGAAAATAGATTTCCCACTGTCACTATACTTGACAATAGTAGTACAATCACTATGTCCTACATGTACGGAACCATTCTTTCGGACACATAATTCGCCTTTGACTGGTAGTACTGAAATAGCAGGTAAGTCTGGAGTAGTATCAGACTGAACATTCAGGACCATGAAATTCGAAGAATAATTACCTAAATTATACACTTCATTTTCTAGATCTAACCCTGTTCTGTGGGGAAGACCTTGCTTGTCTGGAAAACATGTACTGTTTAGAAGGGACATATCATTTGAAGATGACGTTAACGTGGACCATGCTCCACACGAACCATTATGTGAAAATGGATAAGGAAAGAGTGGCAGAACTCCCTTCGGTGTCTGGAAAGGGGGGAGTCGACCACACACCCAACAATTAGTGGCATTGCTGGTCTGGTGTGAATAATGTAACATTCTGATGAAGGTATTATTTCTCATAGCAAGACGATAGGATAGCTCATGAGGAGGCAGATCACTAAACGTGTGCTCTACTGTAGCATTAGAAAACTTATTTACATGAGAAATTGGAAAACATAAATGCAATGCATAGCTCGTACAGGTAAACATCAAGCTTAAAAACAATATGAAACTCAGAAAAACGATACATCGGATTGAGTTTTGACTAACTCTCTCACTATGGGGGTCTATCTTATACATGTCAGAAACCTGTCTAACCGTTTCACCTAGGAGAGGACTTAGACAATTAAACTGGCTGACTTATTTTACTAGACCGGAGTTTACGTTTATACTCCTGTTGCGGAGTTTCCTCTAACAGGGAGGGCTTAGTATCAATGTCATTTGCGGGACAGTTCTTGAGAATAGTATTTTGGCAGTCCTTAAAATCCTGGCAATCCTTGGAAATGTTTTTAGGTTTTAGTCCGTGAAATGTTTTAACATGAGACAGGTGGACCCACCCCTTCCTGCCTTCCAGCTTGACGGCAGTACGGGTGGTCAAGAGGACTTGCTTCGGCTCCTTCCAGCGAGGCTCCAGCGGACTTGAACGATCGAAATTCCTCACGAGAACCAAGCTCCCTGGAACGATCTCATGCGGTTTCACCTCGGTATTGTCTGGAAATGCGGCGGCAACCTGTGAACGACAAGAGTGTAGGGCAGACATCAAGGAAGCTAGGTAATCTGTCAGCATATTACTGGAAACATCTGTAATACTTCGGGGTCTAGGTGTACCCCACATATTTGGGGGGCGGCCGAATACGACCTCGTAAGGGGACAGACCTGATCTGGAATGTGCGACCATGCGCATATAAAATAGGGCGACTGGCAGAGCTACTAGCCAGTCCACACCTTTCTCTTTACATATTTTGGCGATGCGGATTTTCAGGGTCTGGTTATGTCTCTCTACGAGACCTGCTGCTTCAGGATGGCGTACACAATGAAACTTCCACTGGTACCCTAACCCCATTCCTTCTGCGCAAGATCTGTGCAATGTTCCCCCTATACTCATGCCCTGTTCTGAGTCAGTGACTCCCCCACTTCAAGTGTGGGACCCCATTTCTCCTGGGCTTCTAAAAAAGTATCTTCATGACATCAAATCAGGCTCCCCCCTTGACCCAATGCCCCCTCAAGTCCTGAGTTCTCTGGACTCATCCTCACTCCAAATTATTTTGGATGTCCTGAACGCTTCGTTAACAGAAGCGCTTGTGCCAAGTGATTGGAAGCATGCGATGGTGGTCCCACTGCTGAAAAAGACTAACGCTGACCCCAACAATTTCTCTAATTTCCGCCCCATTTCTTTGATTTCATGCTTTTCCAAGATCTTGGAAAAACATGTTAATTTTTTGCTTAATTCATATGTTGAAACTTCTAATTTCTTACATGGTTCTCAATCCGGGTTCAGGGCTGGTTTTTCGACGGAGACCACCCTCCTGGGTGTGTCTGAGACCATCAGACGGCAGGTGGACAATGGGGAGACGGTGGCACTCATCTTGCTTGATTTGAGTGCCGCATTCGACACCGTCTCCCATTCCATCTTGTTGTCCACCCTGAAGTCTATTGGCGTTGGAGGTTCCGCCCTGGCCTGGATTGCCAATTTTCTTTCTGATCGCACGTTTCAAGTTTTCTCTTCTTCCTCTGTTTCATCTATATTCCCTTCTTCTCACGGTGTTCCCCAAGGGTCTATCCTCAGTCCCCTTTTCTTTAACCTGTATGTGAGACCTCTTGCTTTTTTGGCAGAACAGGCTGGTCTCACAATTTACTCTTATGCTGATGACACTCAAGTCATCTACTCACTGTCCACTAATAAAAATCTTCCCTCTTCTTCTCTCCAATCCGGGCTGAAACAAATATCCGAGTGGATGCTGCAGCACAAATTAAAATTAAACGGGGACAAGACCGAACTGCTCCTGTTTGGTTCAGACACCGCGCTCTGGGGCCCACAACATTGGCCGCCGGAGATGGGACCTTTACCTATTCCCAGCGTGTCTGCTCGTAATCTAGGGGTGATCGTCGATAACCAGCTATCTTTTAAACAACACGTGGTGAAAGTCTCAGCCACCTGTACCACCATCATCAGGTGGCTGAGGAAAATTACGTGGATGTTGCCGACTGACACCCTTAGATCCGTAGTCCAGGCTCTTGTCACCTCACGCCTGGACTATGGGAATATCCTACTCCTCGGTGCCTGCAGAGAGGTGACCAGGAGGTTTCAGGTGGTACAGAATATGGCAGTTCGCCTTATCTGTCACCTCCCTGCAAGATCCTCGGTCTCACAGCATAGGCGTAAACTGCACTGGTTATGCGTCGAGAGTAGAATTAAATTTAAAGCACTCTGCTATATGCACAAGATCATGACAGGTAGAGCTCCCCATTATCTTTCTGCTCTAGTTCAGCAATACATCCCCCCCCGTACACTTAGGTCCTCTACTCAGAACAAATGTAGGATTCCTCGTGTCATCAGAGCCAAAATGGGAGGACGTTCGTTTTCCCTGTTGGCACCCTCGCTGTGGAACTCCCTACCCCAATCTCTGCGCTCTGAACTTTGTTTTCTGAAATTCCGGAAAGGAATTAAAACTTGGCTTTTTAACCTTTAACCCTCCTGGTCTGACTCTTTTTGTTCTCTTATTCTGCTCATTTTGCTCAGTTTGCTTAGCGCCGGGAAACCTCCGGGTAGCTGTGCGCTTGATAAATGCAATTATAATAATAATAATAATAACAAAAGGGAAACGTGCTTCATGAGTTCAGATGAGAATGGCTGGCCGTTATCAGAATACACGACCCTAGGGAGTCCATAGCGGGGGAAGAATTCACGAACCAGCTGCTTGGCAGTGGTCGCGGCTGTGTAATCTGGGACTGGATATGCTTCTGTCCACCTGGACAAAGCGCATACAACTACAAGGACATATTTGAAACCTCGACATCGCTCCATCTGAATATAATCCATCTGGAGGACTTCAAAAGGGTGGTCAGGGGGCTGGAATCCACCTTGTTCCACCGGGACACTTTTACCTGGATTGAACTGACAACATATCATACAGGTACGGACTTTTTGCTTGGCTGCAGCTCGTAAATGCTTGTTGAACCAAATGTTCTGGATACTGTCTAACATAGCTTTTTCTCCTAAGTGTGCAGGACTATGTGCGGTATTAATAATGACTTGAACCATTGAGTCGGGGAGCAACCATGTGGCTTTTCCCTTCGTCAACCATCCTTGATCTGTCTGGACCCCTCCTTGTTCGGACCATTTCTTGATTTCATCGGGAGTAGCATGTGACTGGATGTCTATGACATCTTGAGTGGGGTCCTTAACTGTCATACAAGTAGTCTGTTCTAGAGTGGATGTCGGTGTCTTGTTAACTGGTATGTCTGGTGTCTGAGCTGTAAGCTTGGCTGTTCGATCTGCTAGATCATTACCTTGGGAAATAATGTCAGTAACCTTAGTATGTGCTTTGCACTTCATGATAGCGATAGCTGTCGGTAAATGTATTGCATCTAACAGAGCTTGAATAAGGAGACCATGCTGAATCTTGGTTCCATGAGAAGTCATGAAACCTCTCTCCTGCCAGAGCACTCCAAAGTCGTGTACGACTCCGAATGCGTAGCGTGAATCTGTGTAAATATTAACTTTCAGGTTCTTAGCATGTATGCAGGCTTGGGTCAGAGCAACTAGCTCTGCTGCTTGAGCAGACAGGGTGTCAATACGGTGTGTTTCAATAACTTTAGTGTCAGTAGTCACTGCATACGCGGCTACTAGTTCTCCTGTACTTGTTCTCATACATGAACCATCCACATAAAGTGTCAGGTCGGGATCTGGTAATGGAATATCTGTCAGGTCTTGTCTTGGCTTAGTCATGGTGTTAACTACTTCCACACAGTCATGTGTGGCAGGGTTTGAAGTAACTGACGGTAACAGTGTAGCAGGATTCAGAACATTGCAGCGTCTGATTTCTATGTGTGGCTGGAACAGTGTCAATTCATAACCTGTTAAACGTGCAATTGTCAAGTGCTGGGTCTGTGTTCGGTTTAAAAGAACTTCCACGGAGTGTGGAACTTGTACTGTCAGGGAATGTCCTAATACTATGGAATCACTTTGTCTGATAGCTAGTGCTGTGGCTGCAACTGACTTGAGGCACGCAGGCAGAGCCTGGGCTACAGGATCTAGTGTGCTTGAAAAATAAGCACAAGGCTTGTATTGTCCTGCTTGATCTTGTGTGAGAACAGATAATGCTGTACCGTCACGTTCTGTGACAAAAAGTGTAAAAGGCTTACTGTAGTTTGGTGTAGCTAAAACAGGAGCTTGACATAAAGCTTTCTTTAATTCATTAAAAGCAAGTGTATGTTCAGATGTCCAAGGGAGAACAGTCGATACGGCTGCCTCCTGTGTCGTTAACTGTATCAGTGGCTTGGCTAGAAATGCATACTGAGGAATCCATTGTCTGCAATAAGAAGTAAGGCCGATAAAGGCACGTACCTCCTTCTGGGTCCTAGGCTGAGGAAGACTCGCTATTAACTGGATATGGTCAGGTGTCAACTGCCTACCCCACTTGGACAGTAAGTGGCCTAAGTAGATCACTTGCTGGACACAGAATTGAAGCTTCGAAGGGGACACCTTGTGCCCCATCTCGGCTAGAAAATACAGAACTGTGAGTGATGCTCGCTCGCAAGCACGTTCAGAACGGGCTGTGACCAGTAGATCATCGACATACTGGAGCAGGGCAGTGTCAGTTGGCATGTGAATATTGTCTAGTTGTCTTTTAAGTGCTTGACTGTAAATACCAGGACTTTCTGTGAAACCTTGAGGAGCTCGTGTGAACTTATAGCTCCTTCCATTTAAACAGAATCCGAAAAGGAACTGGCTGTCTGGATGAATGGGAACACTGAAAAATGCATTTTTAAGGTCTATGACTGTGAAAAACGTAGCTTCAGAATCAATGGCTGTCAATAGGGATGAAATATCTGGAACAACTGGGTACTGGGGAATAATACATTTATTGAGTTCTCGAAGGTCAATCACTAATCGATATACTGGAGGTGCATTTGGATCAGTACGTTTCATGACTGGAATGATAGGAGAATTACATACATTGGAGTCAGTTTCTACAACCACTCCTTGAGCCATGAGCTCGTCAATAATTTTGGATAAGGCTGCTACAGCCTCAGGTGGCAATCTGTACTGTCTGATTCGTGGTAACACTACACCTGGTTTGAGAGTCACACGATGGGGTGTGATTTGCATAAAACCTACATCAGTTGGACCTTGCGCCCATAGATGCTGGGGAACATTTAACAATCTTGGATCAAAATCACGTAATACATAGTGACCCTTAAAGTCACGTAAAAACAAACGTATTCCCTCTGGGGAGCAGCAAATAACTGCACCTAATTCTTTCAGCGTCTTAATGCCTAACAAATTTTCTGGACATGATTTCGTAAGTAACAGATCAGTAGTTCGGGACAATGGACCTACTTCTAGAGTAACTGGTTTAGAAATCTCGTTTACAATAGGCTTTCCTGAAAATCCAAGGGAAACATTTCTTGAGCCTGAGAGCGGAGCCCCTGGAACCTCGTCGTGACTTATGGTGGTCCTACTTGCCCCTGTATCAATCAGAAACTTTCTGTCTTTCCCTAATACTTGACTGTGAACATAGGGACCCTCTTGATCTACAGGTATCTCGATGAGAGGCAAGCCTACCTCCCTCTCTAGGCTGTTTCATGAATACTGTTGGTACTCTGGATACTCGGACTGTGCATACTGATACATCTGCTGTGTAACATGCTGTGTTGCAGCAATAGGCTGCGGTGCTGGAACTGTCTGTTGTGCATTCTGTGGCTGAGAAGTCTGTGAGACTTGTTCTTGTCTAGGCGGACGTGGTCTTTCTTTAGTCTTACCAGTGGCTATGTTGTGTTTCAGAACTGCACACTCGTTTATAAAATGACCTGGCTGCTTACAATAATTGCAGGTCCCTTTAACGGGAACTGCAGGATGACTGGCTTGATTCGTACTCCTCTTCTGACTGTCTTGAGGAACAGATTGTGCAACTAGTACTTTCATTTTCGTGTCTTTCATACGTTTCCTTTCATGATCTTGCTCTTCCCTGATTCTATTCTGGTGGTACTGAAGCATCTGAAGCATTTGGGACGGAGTATTAGTTTGCCAGGTACTTTCGACTTTCAAAACTCGATTCTTAACTTGTGGACTTGAATTCTCGACTAGTTTAGTAACAAAAAGATGAGGATATGACTCGCTACTCGTCTTGAGACCACTGTTAATGCTAAAGCATTTCTCAAATCTAGAATAAAAATCACTAGTGTCTTCGTCTGGTTTCTGTTTACAGGCTGAGATTGCATCCCAGTCTTCCTTTTTAGTGGCTAATAATCTTGGCAAAACTTGAATTAATAGCTCGGGTAATTCTTTACATTTGTCTCCTAAACCGGTACCTGGTACTCGTATCTTATCTTCAGCTTCTAGAGCTGTCCAATCGATCTTTTTCTCTCCCACCTCCCAATCTTTTTCCTTGAGTTTTTCATATATGCCCGCAGGCAACAGGACTTTTAACATTTTAATTATATCTGGATACGTGTATTCTCCCATACGGAGCATGTCTTTTAATTCTCGGTGGAACCCTGCTGGATCTTTGTCGTGACAGGGAATTAACTTCTTCATCTCTAAGAGTTCCATCTTGGTGGCTGGGGTGTAAACAAACACTCGTTGCATTTCACCACCCTCTGTCCTAACTGGGTGTACTTCTCGTAACGGATTCTGTCTGTCTATGTAAAATGGTTTGCTTTCCGGGGGTGAGACATGAACAAAATGCGGGTTCAAAAACGTTCTATATTTATGGCGCTGTTCTAGAATGACACTAATTAAATCGGTACCTAAACCTTTCCATCTATACTGGAGTAATTCGTTCAGGATATCATGTAACGGACCTGGATCAGAATGTTGACCCTCATACAGAGTAATGAGGTGCTGGATCATATACATACCCACCAGTCGCTGCTCGGCTGGGGGCAGTTTCAGAAACATTTGTGCCACTATTTCGTCTGGAAAAGTGGTAGAATCAGTAATCCATCGGACTGCTGATCGGGCTAGTTCTTGTTCATGCATAGTACTTAACTCACTATAACCGATTCGTGATTTCAGGATGTGATCGGTACCTTGAAATACTTGTTCTAGAGAACCTTGCTCTGGTGCTGGATGATGAAAAACCTCCTTGTGTTCTAGGCGTAAATGTCGGTCTGGAAATCTAGATTTACCTACATACGCTATTCTGGCGGTATTCTCGTCCTCTACCTCTTCCGTAGGAGAGTCATTTTCTTTTTCGCTTACTTGTGCTTCTCTGCGTTGTTCGTGTAACCTTATTATTTCTTTACGTATTCTCTTGTACATACTCTCTATACTATTGAGTGTCTTGTGCTTACCCTCGGCTACATTATCACTCCACTTTGTCAGAATTTTCATTTCGGCCGGATCTTTAGTCGGGGAATCTTGTTCCCGTATTAAACAATTGATCAGAAACTTTAATAGCATGAACTGGATCTCAGATTTTCTGTGAGACATGACTTCAGCAATACTTTCTGGATCTTGTCCTGTACGAATGAAACGATACATTCTGTCTAGATCTTCTTTCATATTCGGTAGGGTGACCAAATACTCGGACACCTGCCTTATACGTACGGAATATATAACCATACTATCCTCGCCTGGGACTGGATCATAACAGCATTCAGTAAGAACTCGCCTGATTTCTGCAATGGACTGATATTTGGGCGTACGCTGTAACGCACGTTCATGTAACTCGACTGCTCCTAGACGTCTATTTGGCGGCGGGGTACGAGGAGGACCTCCTCCCGCGGCCCCTATACTGGAATCGTCGACTGATACTCTTCGTGCTGGCACGGTGACTGACGTGGCGGGGATTTGTACTACGGGCTGGACAGGGGGTACCGTCACAGGTACTGTAACAGGTGCCCCGGTGACTGGATGAGCAGGAATTGCGTTATTTACAGGAACTGACAGAACAGGATTAGCATATTCTGGGACTGTGTCGTCCAAATAGGACGAGAGAAAAATATCAGCTGCGGTCGGTTTGTGACGTAGCTTGGTCGGAACTAAAGGTGGCGGAAAATTACTGGATGCCTCCGGGATCGCTTTTGGCAAGCCCTCGGCAAGAAGAGGGTACATACCCTTAATGAGGGCATTCCTCTGTCTGTCTGACTGTTCGGTTTTAACTCGTTCACCTATCTCGATTAGTTCCCTTTCTTGGGCTCTTTCTGCAGATTCTCTACTTAATTCTGCCTTTCTGATTTCTTTTTCAGTTCTTTTATGAGATTCTTTGCGCCATAACTCGATGGCATCTTTCTGTGACTGTCTGGCTTTCTTTTTCCATAATGCTTCTTCTACTCTCATGATGCACTCGGCATCCCACGTACCTGATACGGGCCATCTATACTTTTCCTCTAATTCCTTGGTGTACTCCACCCATAAATCTAGATATAATATGGCACTTATGCCATGCTTTTGATACATAAAATGACCTGGACTGTCCCTAGGCGGGACAGGAACTGCTTCTTCTAACAGACCTTTTCTAGTTCTTAACTGACGTAATTTAGAAAACAAAGGCATGACTGGGCTGGAGCCTAGACACAGTACAATACACAATGAACACAATAATGACTTTGAAAAACACCACTTTCACACCACGACATTGAAATACATGAATGACATTTTAAAATAACAGTTCGGACAAGATACTACCTGAAATATTGAGAACAGAATACATGAATTTCTCGAGAACAGAACGGACTAGAACAGAAACTAGATGCACTGCTAAAACAGTACGAAACTTACCGGTCTCATAAAGAGACACGTCAGGACCCGTATCCACCTAGGTGGACACTTCGTGTTGGATCTGTGTACCCCAAACCCACGGACCAGAGACAATGCAATTGACCCTGTCTAGATACTACCCCAGCAACGGTACTCACCGGGCAGCAAGAACGGAAGGCCTCGGACTGGACTGGACTGCTACGACGCCGGACGGACGAACTTCGGACTTCAGTTACGGGTGGGCCTCCGGATACCTCGGACCTTGGACTCTCGGCTTGGGCTCTGGTCGGGACTCGCCGCGTTCCTCCACCGCCTCGTCTGGATGCTGGACCGCAACCTCCGTCTCCTCCGTGGGCCTGAGGGATACTTGAAGCAGAAATATCTGCACGTGCACGGTATGGTTCCGTCACGGCTGCAGAGGATCAGGGGGCTAGCGTGGCTTCTCCGGCGCGTGGGGAAAGGGCAAGTCCATATTCGGGCGCCATTATGTGGTAAATAAATAAATAATACCTCTATTTTTGAATATATATATAATAACAGATAGCTCAATAAATAAGAGTCAAGATTCGAGGTAGTAGGAGTTTGCAGGTTTAATACAGCATAAAGGACAGGAACAGGACAACCTGCACGGGCAAGATCTGGAATGAGCGCGCTGCCCTTTAATAACAGTACACAAGTATATATACTAAAACAATTGCATTACAGTGAATACAGCAGGCGGAGCAGTGGGCAGGGCCTGTAGCGGTCGCGAAAGATAAGGCTGAAAGTAGGTGTAACGAGAGGCGTGAACATAGACATGTGATGTAAACGTAACAGAATATGTCATAAATGGGGCGGAAACATGGAGGGGGCTACCTAAGGAGCCGGGACCTCTGACCTAGCGGTGCGCGCAAGCTGACAATGACGTGTTACTAGGAGAAGCTGGGGGCTATGACTTCTGCGCTAGGAGCAGAGACTGAAGTCTGGAGAGTCAGGGCGACATGTGCCTAAACACTATCTAGTATCTGATGTTTAGAGAACATGTTGATAGAATCCAAAAGTTATCAGGGCAAAGGCTAATAGACTCGAAGACTGGTGCATGCATTATTCTACATGTAGTGCGTGTTGAGGAATATTAAATGACCATTAATACAGTATTTCTCTTACATGGAGACGTAAAGGCTAGACGATGACTGAAACTATTGATGCGATTCAGTAGCTTAGGAATGCAGAGAAGGAGAGCTGGACTGATAACTAGAATCATAACATACTCTTGGCAGACTGGCAGGCAGAGCCAGGCCGTGCCGGGCACTGTGAGGCAGGAAGTAAGTGAAGGGTCAGGAATACAGGTGGGGGCTGTATCGCTCCTCAGCGAGGGTTCAGGAGACAGGAGCTGAATCTGGTGTCCGGGCCCTTCTGAGGCCTAGAAACGGGGACTTTACAATGAAATAACGTGCACACTGAGAAACGTGGCAACGTAGCTTTACATAGGCCTGATATTCGTTGTATTCACGAAAACTGGGAACTGGCATACTAGAGATGGACACAACTGTAATTGCGTCTTTAATCGATCAGGGGGAATACATATGCATATTAATCATGCACACATAACATAACATGGGGAACACGTAGGGACACAGAACATGGCAAAATTTACTTTTCCACAGCTGGAAAGAATAAGAACACTTGACCAGAGTGAAGGTTTCACTCATGCGCAGAAAAGAAGAGCTTTTTGCTGAACAATCAACGTTTAATGCAGAAGCCGTTTGGTCGAGTTGAATGTGTTCTTGAAGAAAAAAAACAAGGACAGGAAGTTTGAATTGCCTGCCAAGATTAGGAAGTAAAGTTTTGTGCTTGGGTTCATGTAACATTTTCGAGGAAGCTGAAAGGATGGAGAATCTAAGAACAATAGGGGCTTATGATGAGGCCCGGACTTGGTCAGGAGTGAATGACCTAATGGTGGACTGATAGGACTCAGCCAATGACAAGTTTGGATTTTCAGAAAAGAATGCAAAGATTAGTTACTTTAGCTAGTCAGAAAGGTATAAAAATTGTCCCCATGGGCAGGAGGTGTCTTCTCGCCTTCCGAATCCAGAAGGGCGTGTCGTGCTGATGAACTTTTGGCGCACGTAAGGATAGTAGGCCTTTATGACTTTTTCTTTTTAGATGAAGTGAGATTTAGACAGGGAAAATAGAACTTAGGGTTTGGGAAACTGATTATTTGCTTTAATTCATGCTAATTGATGATTCCTTAAAATGTCAGTCTAATATGCCTTTACCTAATTAAATGCTGCTTAATTGCTAATAAAATATTGATTTATTAAAGAAGATGCTTTTCTTTGAAAAATAAAATTAATAAATTAGATTTTAAAACGACAAGCTGGTCTTGTTTATTCATGGTCTAGTTACCATCAGTTGATCTATTTACCTAAGTGACTTAATTAAAATGTTATTTGCATAAAAACCATTGTAAGAGATGATAAACTGCAGATGTATATAAATGTGTAAATAGTTTGTGAAAGGTTCTGATTAATTAGGTTACATGATTCAGTTGCCCAAAAATTGTCTCGTTAGTTTATGGGCCTTACGAGTGATTTATGATTAATGGTGAGTATTATGGTGTTGGGTAGCGTTGTTGAGACAGTTTTTCTATAGGGGCACTGCATCACCATCTATTCATTCTAGGCCTGCCATTTTCCCTCTACACTTTTATCCACGCTCTGCTCTCTCTCCCCTCGATCTTGGCTCTTTAATATCACTCTTCTCAAGTCAAGTCAAGTCAAGTCAAGTCAGAATTTATATAGCGCACTAAATACCCATAGGGTCTCAAGGCGCTTGAGGAAGGGGGGGGAGGTTTACTTATCGAATATCCATGTTTTAAGTTGTTTTCTGAAGGCTAGGTGGTTTTGAGTAAGGCGGAGGTGGATGGGAAGGGAATTCCAGGTCTTTGCCGCTAAGTAGGAGAAGGATCTTCCTCCCATGGTGGCTTTGTGGATGCGCGGAACAGCGGCGAGGGCTTGGTTGGACAAACGCAGCTGGCGGGTGGGGGTGTAAAAGGAAAGGCGCGTGTTGAGACAATCAGGTCCAAGTTCGTATAGGGCTTTTGTGCGTGGGTGAGGAGACAGAACGTTATTCTCTTGTTGACCGGGAGCCAGTGAAGGTCTTTCAGGTGAGCGGAAATGTGGTCTGTGCGGGGGATGTCTAGTATGAGTCTGGCTGAAGCATTTTGGATGCGTTGGAGTTTTTTCTGTAGTTTCGCGGTGGAACCGGCGTAAAGGGTGTTTCCGTAGTCCAGACGGCTTGTAACCAGTGCGTGCGTGACCGTTTTCTTGTTTCGGTGGGGATCCAGCGTTGACTTGTCTGGTCATCGAGAGTGAGGAGTCCAGGATGATGCCCAGGTTCCGTGCGTGGTCCGTCGGTATGGGGGCTTTTCCTAGGGCCGTTGGCCACCAAGAGTCGTCCCAGGCGGAAGGGGATGAGCCTAAGATGAGGACTTCCGTTTTGTCCGAGTTCAGTTTCAGACGGCTGTGCTTCATCCACTCGGCTACTTCTTTCATCCCTTCGTCTAGGTTGGTTTTCTAGCAGTGATTAGCTGTGCCTCCGTTTATATCATTTGTCTGCTTTTTTTCCTCTGTCCTATCCTCTACATTCTTTCATTCTATCTTCTCTCTTCTTAATGCTCTCACTTCACATCATGGCTGTTTTCTCTTAGTATCTGATTTGCTCACCTTTTCTTCTACATAGCTCGGTCTTATCTCTCTCCTCTCCTGTTGTTTCTTTCTCCTCTTTACTCTTGCTCTCTCTCTCATCTATACCACGGCTGCTGCCTGTGAGCCCTGTCGTCAGCCTGTACATGTCTCTGCTATTTTGAACTCTGCTTTTTCCTGTTGTCTTTCCTAAAGAATTGGAAGATGACGTGTTTTACTTTCTTACCTACACCGAGTGCAAAAACAACATGTACACCAAATGAAAATGCTTTTTTTGCATATATTAATCAGTGCGGTATGACTGGGTTTATTGCAGAACAGACGGCTGCTCGAGCACGGCAGGTGATGTCACTGCTAGTACTGCCTGTAATTAGTAGGTTCAGGGATGGCGAGGGCATCGGCATCCACTGCTCAGTTTGCTGTGACCCTGCCTGTTACAGCACAGGTATTGTCCCCAGCCGTAATGTTGCCAATGCCGGTAAGTATGGCTTTGGTGCCTACTGGACTCACGCACACTCAGCAATTACCATACTGGGGTGGAGCGCACAGATTCTACAGGTGACACCATGGCACACAAAAGTTCTGTTGGTCCACAGCCGCATCAAGCACGTTGAGGATAGCAGCAAAGCAGGGTTGCAGGATATGCTACTCTGGCTACGCAGCAAGTGGAAAGTCCACACTTACTTTAGTTTATTCTTACTCAAGAGCCCTCACTCCCAAGTTCCAGATGCGCTCTTGCAGCTTTCTTGCCTCAACTCCGTCATGAGCTAGCCCCCAGCTACAATTATCCAATGGGAGTCTTAGGCTCAGGCAGTGGCAGGGTGCGGCAGACTTGAGGAACAGAATGCAAGCCATAGAATGTCGATGACTTCTTGGATTTGTGATCGGCGTGATGACATCATCACTAACGTGGTGATACACAATCATGCCTGCCTGGACTGGCGTATGCTGGCCTGTCTATGAACATTTACCAGTGCAATGTATGTTATTCTTTTTGTTTTGAATTTGAACAATTAATATTAATATCACCACCTGCAGGGTCAGAAATTGTAGCCCCGGCCCTGTGAAAGAAGTGCCGGTGCTGAGCACCTGAAAGCACCTGCTCAAATTAAGCACTGCCCAGATTCCAGCAGGAAGAGAATATGACAGCTCTTCTCGGTCTCACTGGATTATGCGAAGGATGGAACACACTCCGTGTTCCGAGCCTCGCTCCAGTTTTGCGCATGCACACCACTATCCAATGCATTCCTGAGCAAAGTCTGAAATGCTTTCTTTCGGTCCGCGCGCATACGCGCTACTTCAGGACAGTGATGACCCTCTCACCTTGCTGTCTAAAGTATGTGCGGTGGAACTCAACGGAATCTCGCTGAGTTTTTAGGTAACTCTCTGAGTTCCGCCGACCCCAAATTTTTACCCACTATTTGCTTGAGCTGACAATTTAGCAATCATTTATGTATACTTACTTTATTTTGCCATTTTGTTGGTTTTGATAGTCGTGTTTTTCTGGCAATTTATCGTTTTTTTCTAGTTGTAGTTTTGACTTTTAGGAAGTCTATGTAAAGAGATAGACATTTGAGAGCATTTTATTAATTGCTATTTTATATTTTTAAGTTTATTAACAAGCACGTTTTATGTAAAATATAAGTTTTACTTGCTTGGATAATGTAGTTGTATATATTTTTCATTCAATGGTTTGGTGAGAAAATCAGCAGAGTTTCCTCTTCTTGCAGCATTTGTCATGTTTTAAGTATTTAGTTGTTTAAATAAATTAGTGTGCCTTTTATATCATTGATTCAATTTTTTGTGTGATTTTATTGGTTAAAGTTATTTACACTTTTATTGGTTGGCTTAGTTTGAATTTTTTTGATTAGTTATGTCCTTCTATGGTTAACGCTAATTTAGGTTTTTGTTAAATGTATGATGTATAGTTTTATAGTTTTGTACATACATTTATATACAGAGAGTATCTTTGAACACACGTGGGAGAATGTTTGAGTATAGGGAGATATTCATGTAGAATGAGAAAAGTGAGACTGTTGGAAAGGGGACTAGGCTAAGCATGTTTTGGAAGGTCTCCGAGATCTAAGACCAAGCAATTGATTAATTTACTAACCAGGGCAATGAATTAAAAATAAGATTGGCTTCTGGCTCACAGCCACACTTTGAAATCTTATTGAAATTTGGTTTGGGGAGGAGCAAAAAACGTTTAGTTGAAAAGTTGATGGCTTTGTCAGGGGGAAGAGAAGGAATATTTTGGAAGACCCTAAAGCCAGCTGTTGCAGTGCTCCAACCTCCTCGTCACAGGCGTCCCTAGGAGTTTTCCTGCAGTGTTGAATGGAGGACAAGGACAGATTTGTTTTTAAAATAATCTAGAAAAGTTGAGGAATAGATTCTGAACACTTGCAGAGACAGTTCACAGCTACCAATAGTACCCTTGATGACATAATATTATTACAGTTGAAGTCATTTTATTTGCCATTGAGCACGTGATCAAGTGACTGGGCAGCGGGTGATCATTATTACAATTTTTTCCCTGTTGCCCTGTAACCTTTTTCAGACCTGTAGGGCAATTTTACTTGCAGTCAGCATGGTCAGCTAAGGGTGTCAGTATAGCACAATTATATGCCAAAATCTATATGAATCACTGTTGAGACGTTTCATCTGTAATAATGTAAATGTGATGATGCATCTCCCATGGAATTCTATAAAGGATTAAGTAAAATTAACCCTCATTAAAAGTTAATTGTTAGTAATTGGAGACACATACTTTGTTTTCTGGATGCGTAAATAGAAGTCAGACAATCAAAACTGATGACAGAAGTATCTACAAATTCGAACAATAGGAATACATTTGTGCAACCCACATGCCTTCGTCCCATGGGTTAACACATCAATTATTGTACACTCATATAGGCAAATAAAAAAATCCAAAACAATTACTTAACACGAGATGACCTTTAATAAAGATCCTAAAGAAATAAGATGGCCTTTAAAAAATAATTATTCACTCCGAGCATAAGATATTGAGAGTCAAGCATAGAGACTAAGCAGTCGATAAAGTGAGCTCAAACACAATTGATTGTTGCAAATAAAAGTGAAAAAGTAGGGAGATTGAAATATTAACAAATTACTTTCAATACACAGTTTTCTACAGCATCCCCGTAAGATAATTAATAGCAATATGATGTACCACCCACATACTTAAAAGCAAGTAAGATTGTATTGACACATGTTGTTGTCAATGTCAAGTGAAGTGCATCAGTCAAATAACTAATCAATCAGTCAGGGTTTGTATTGTGCGGCTGCTTCATCCGTGAGGGCCTTAAGACGCTACGGGGTCCTGCTGAGGGATAAAGCTGCCTGTTCCTAATGGCTGAACATCCAGGTCTTTTGGTCCTTCCTGAACTGTTGGAGGGATGGGAATCCTCGGAGGTGCAGGGGGAGAGTGTTCCAGGTTTAGCCACCAGGTGGGAAAAGGATCGGCCTCCATTGTTAGTTCGGCGGATGCGCTGGGTAGCTGCTAGGGAGATAGATCTGGAATGGAGTTTATATGGTAGTTTGGTGGAAAGTCACTCATTTGTTGAGGTACACCTGTCCTTCATTGTGTAGCACCCTGGAAGCGTGGGTAAGCAGCTTGAACTGGCATCTCTTCACGACTGATATCCAATGGAGTTTCCTGATGTGAAGGGTGATGAGCGTCTGTCTGAGGAGGTCGAGGGTGAGCCTGGCTGCTGAATTCTGGAGTTCGGTACAAAAGGGGGTGGTGATGGTCGGAGCATCTGAACCAATCAAACACTCACACCTAGTCAAAAGATCTGGGTTTGATCCATCACCGTTCTTTAGCCCACTCTGCCACCCCAGTTCAGACATGGCTATATGCAAATCAGTCTGACCCTGTGCCTCATGGGAACAGTCCTGCCCGAACTGCCAAGCCATGCCTTCCCTGGACCGGAAACAAGCTTCCGAGGACCGGTTTCTGGCATTACAGCCGTCTTCAGCCCGGCTTGCTTGAATCCAGTGGCAAAGTGAGCAAGAGACTCACGTCTGAGCATACCCTGCCACACTTATGGCGGCCAAAGCGGTACAAAAGGGGGTGGTGATGGACGGAGCATCTGAACCAATCAAACACTCACACCCAGTCAAACGATCTGGATTTGATCCATCACCGTGATTCCTACATGGAGGGAGTTGCCATAATCAAGTCTGCTAGTGACAAGAGCTTTTGTAACAGTTTGCCTGGTGTTGGGCGGTAGCCATCTATAGATCTTACTGATGATTTCTTTAGGGTAAGGAAGCAAGCAGAGACATTGTTGACTTTCTTCTTCACAGATAGCTGTCTGTCGAGGATGATGCAGAGGTTTCAGGTGTCTTCCGTGTAATTGGGAGTAGGGCCAAGCTCAGGCGGCCACTTTTCTTTGTTCGATAAAGTGTCCTTGCCTTTCCTGAAGATGAGAACTTCTGTCTTGTCTGTGTTGAGTTTGAGACAATTGCTATTCATACAGATACCCACATCCTTCATGCATCTTTGGAATCTGTCTTTGATTATTGTTGGGTCATTTGTCAGGGAGATGATTAATCGGATTTAGTATGATAATTTGTTATGTAACTGTGTGAAATGAGCCTTATTATACTATGATACATAATGTATCATATTATAATGAGAAAATAATAAATAATAATAAGAAAATGAATGTAAAAATAGTTATGTAATCTAAAAAGGTGACTAGATTTTTTCTATCTTTTGGCTCCATTCCAAAATGTACACTGTTGGACAGGCCCCACGAAGGGCTCGCTCCCTCCCCGCATGACAGGGCCCAGGCACCGGCCCTCCGGGGGCTACCCGCAGAAGCAACCCGCAACCCGTCCCCTTCGGGACGCCTGCTCCCGGATATCTCTGTGTCACGGGCCCGGGCCCCCGTCAGCCCCATTGCCCGGCCCCGCCGCCATCTTGGACACTGCACCACGCGGCCGCGTGGCCTCAGCTCGACCCCAACCCTGGGCCCGGCCAGGCCCCGCCATCCCGGGACCACTTGGCAGGCTAATGGGAGAAAGGAGTGTCGATGGCTCTCCCCCGCCAGGTGCCGATCGCCCCCAGCCTCCCCGGGTGCTGGCTCCACCCCCCTGCTGGGTGTCTGGACTCCCTCATCCCGGACCTCCCGACCTCCCAGTGCGAGGGTCCGGACATCAAAGGGCGCCAGACCTATAACCGAGGCAGCCCCAGAGCAGGAAGGCAGTTGTATCCTGGAGTCGAGAGACACGGAGAAGAACTCATCCTTGACGGACTGCTGGCGCTGCCGCAGCCCTGCCTTGTGACCTATCGTCCTGCCTGCTGGCGCTGCCGCGGCCTTCTGCAACCTTCATCCTCGTGGGACCTGCTGGCGCTGCCGCGGCCCGTTGTAACTTCCATCCTCGTTGGGACCTGCTGGCGCTGCCGCGGCCCATTGCCACCTACGATCTCTTCGGGACCTGCTGGCGCTGCCGCGGTCCGACCCGTCCGACCACCGAGCTCGAGGATTGTGAGCTACCACCGTTTCACCTCAGTACCCGTAGGTACCAAGACTGTCCCGCTACCCCCTTTCCCTACTAGAGACTAGAATTGAGAGGATCATCGTGTCCTGATCTCCTTGTATCGTACTACCTTGCTTCAGGAACTGCCTATAAAAGGTGTTACTCTGATCTTCGTGTGGTGTCCATCTGTGGGGGGGGGAAGTTACTTGTCTGTACGATCGCTGGAGACGGTCCTCACCGGAGGCCTCTCCCCTTGTGCTCGGCCGACCCTCCAGGTCACCGTCTAACATACACAATCTTTTATTTTTTGATAATTAACTCAAATATGCAAGATGCATTTTCCTAATCATATTCTGCTTTACCCATGTGTTTCTTAATGTTCAGCTAGTATTATATTGACTATTTTTGTTTAACATGATTTCAATTTAAACAGGCATTGTTAGACCTAATTAATCAAACTACTGTGACTTATAATCTTGTTATGGTTTTTTTTCAGTAACATTTGTTAAAATATGTATCTTTATTTTGTTCTTGATTTTTTTTTAACAACAAATGTTATGGTTATTTTGCAATATGTAGGGGTTGCAGCCTCACCAAAGCAAGATAGGTGTAAAATTAGCTTGTGCCAACAACCATATTTCTGACTTATAACAACATCCATCAAACATGTAGGTGACATAAACGAAAAACGCACAGACAGGTTCCAGTCTCCATAATCGAGCAAGCGGTGTAATCGTCATAGCGTGCAACATCAAACATGTCCAAATACCCATTTTAAAACTTACAGTGGAGACATAACAGCACAAAAAGAACTGAGCCATTCTCAGGGGTCCAACTTGGGCAAGGGTAGAAGGTAGTCTGCCCATCAAGTCCAGATTTTGCAGATTTTGCAATGTTTAGCGGGGCACCCTCGGGGCTCAAAAACAGCAATCTTGGCCCCCATACATTTATCTAGCTCAGTTTTCCATTTGCCTAAGGTCGGGGCAATGTTGCCTTCCACATTTGTGCTATGTCCCTCTTGGCCACCGTGAGAGCCAAGAAAAATAGGTGATGCTTATACCTATTCCCCCGATATCCTCTGTTGAGTGTAACAAGAAAAGTCGTGTGTCAAGTGGGAGATCCCATGCACCTGGTGGAGGCACGATCTGATTTGGCGTCAAAACGGCTGAAATGCCGAGCAGCTCCAGACTGTGTGTAGGAATATCCCCTCCTCCCTATCACACCTCAGACACAAGGGAGACTGAATAATGCCCATCCGCCACAGGCATGCCATAGTGTAAAATGCACAGTGTAGATATTTAAATTGGATAAACCTAAAACGCAAGGAAACCACCACACCCCTAGGGCTGTCGTTGGCTTCGGCCCAATCACCATCAGTGATTTCGGGTATATCTGCCTGCCATGCAAGTCGTGTCTTGTCCAGTGTGGTGGGTGTATGAGTTGTCAGTGTCTGGTATACCTGTTTGATCTTGTGAGGTCATAGGTCTCCTGTAAGCAACCAGCCCTCTAGGGGCTGAAATTCAGGGAGGGATTCTATTGTACGGATCTGAGGGAGAAGTGCATGTCGGAGTTGAAGAAACTTATAAAATTGTGATTTGTGTAAATCGAAATCATCCTGTAGTTGTTGGAATGACTTCATTGTGTTGCCACACATTACATCCCAGAGGGTCGAGATCCCAACGCGGTCCAACCCCCCAAATCCCTTCCGCGTCATCACAGGGTGGAGGTATGTGCCCTACCATTGGAGAGTCATTTGAGTAAGTGTCTCCTGCCAGCCCATCTGTTGGGTCTTAGCCCGCAAGAGTTGTATCACCACCCTGCCAGCCGGTGGCAAATGGTCGAGATGAATGGAACTCTAAAATAGGTGGAGAAGCTGGACCTGATCAATTGCAGCATGCTCGATCCATGGGGGAACTAACCACCATTCGTTTATTACCAGAATATGGGACACTACTTAATAGGCATAAATATTTGCTGCGGTGATCCCTCCGCAATATGTGGATTGTGTACATGTACGGAGCGCCACTCTGACTACCCCACTGTTCCACATACATTTATTTTGTATGGCTGTGACTTGTGCGAACCATGAGCCTGGAATGGGGTATGGGTAGTTCTGGAGTCGGGCAGCGACACCATTTTAAAAATGGCAGAGCGCCCATATAGGGAGAGAGGGAGGGAAGACCACACAGAGGTTTCGCTGCTAAGGTTAGCCAATAATTGAGTAATACTGCGTGCCCAGGAGACTTTCGGACATAGGGAGATATATATACCGAGATATTTGAAGCCATCAGTCACCATGGAGAGTTGCGATGCCCAGGTGTCACGTCCCTGATGCCTGCATGGAAGTCCGTAGTTCCCCTAAATACCCTGAGGATTTCCAATATATGGGGTCCCGAGTACCAAGGATTGTTCTTGATTTTTGATAGATGCGATACATCATATTATCCATTTTAACTAACCCCATTTCACCAGTGATTTTTCTGTCATTGTAAATAACAAGGGAGAAGGAGGCTGTCAGGCAAATGTCTGACATGAGAGGACTGATGGAAGTCTCACACAGAAGCTGAGAGGCTGGCTGGCTGGCATGGATCTACATGGGGGTAAAGAGGGCTCAGAAGCAGGCGTGTGGACTTACAATATTCAAGGGTGGACAGGCTATTTCTGTACAGTATTAGCTTGAGGGAAGCAACAGACTATGGTAGATTTCCCCTGGCCCAGAGGCAGTGCAGCTATAACAGCTTACCTTTTGAAGCTGGGAACATGGGCAGAAGACCAATGAAGCTTTCCATTAACTTACCTGCATAGGGTTCACGTTAGGAACACATAAACCTGCCAGAGTCAACAGATGTGTTTGTCAAGGTACTCCTGTCTTATCCCATGAGTAAGCACACACACATGGTATGTAGACAAATGCTTTTAGAGTCTTTTATCAGAAGCCAAGTGAAAGAGGAACAAAAGTTAATTAGGAAATGTTATTGATGTGGAAATGTGGGTAATATGGCTTATACCAAGGACTTTCCAGCCTCCCAATCAATCAATCAATCAGTCATTTGTTAAGCGCACTACATACTCGCAAGGGTCTCAAGGCGCTGGGGGGGAGGAAGGGCTGCTACTGATCGAACAGCCAGGTCTTCAGTATCCTCCTGAAGGTCAGCTGGTTGTGGGTCTGTCGTAGGCTCAGTGGGAGGGTGTTCCATGTCTTGGCGGCGAATTGGGAAAAGGATCTCCGACTGGTGGTTGTTCTTCGGATGCGCGGGAGGGTGGCAAGTGAGAGGTCGGCGTAGCGTAGCTGGCGGTTAGGGGGTGTAGAAGGAGAGCCGTCTGTTTAGGTAGGCTGGGCCGGTCTTGTGGAGTGCCTTGTGTGTGTGGATGAGGAGCTTGAAGGATATCCTCTTGTTGATGGGGAGCCACTGCAGGTTTCTCAGGTGAGGGTGATGTGGCCGTGTCGTGGTACATCGAGGATCAGTCGTGCCTAGGCGTTTTGGATGCGTTGTAGTCGATTGATGAGCTTGGTCGGGGCTCCCGCGTAGAGGGCGTTTTCGTAGTCGGGTCTGCTGCTGACGAGGGCCTGGGTGACTGTCTTTCTTGTATCTGTCAAGATCCATCTATAGATCTTGCGGAGCAAGCGGAGGGTGTTGAAGCAGGAGGAGGAGACGGCGTTGACTTGCTTGCTCATTGAGAGCGTTGAGTCAAGGATTATTGCCAGGTTGCTTGCGTGGTCGGTGGGGATCGGGGCTGCCCCCAGTGCCGTTGGCCACCAGGAGTTGTCCCAGGTTGACGGGTTGGAGCCGAGGATGAGGACCGAGTTCAGCTTTAGACAGCTGATCTTCATCCAGTCGGCAATGGCCTTCATTCCTTCGTGGAGGTTGGCTTTGGCGGTGACGGGGTCCTTGATGAGGGAGACGATCAGTTGAGTGTCGTCGGCGTAGGCTATTATGTTGAGGTTGTGCTGTCGGGCTGAGGGAGGATCCCTGTGGTACACCACAGATGATCTCGGAGGCTTCGGAACAGAACGGGGGAGCAGGACACTCTGGGTTCTGCCGGAGAGGAAGGAGGTGGTCCATTCCAGTGCCTTGTCTCGGATCCCTGCGGAGTGGAGGCATGCGCATAGTGTGCGGGGGAAGACGGTGTCGAAGGCGGCGGAGAGGTCTAGGAGGATGAGTGCGGCAGTCTCCCCATTGTCTAGCAGGGTCCTGATGTTGTCGGTGGCAGTGATGAGGGCGATCTCGGTGCTGTGGTTGCTACGGAACCCTGACTGGGAAGGGTCCAGGATTCTGTTCTCTTCGAGGTATCGGGTTAGCTGTCTGTTCTCGATTACCTTGGCCGGGAAGGGGAGCAGAGAGATGGGCCGGAAGTTTTCGAGGTCTCTTGGGTCTGCCTTAGGTTTTTTGAGTAGGGCGTTGAGCTCTGCATGTTTCCAGCTCTCTGGGAAGGTCGCGGTCTCGAGGGAGAGATTGATGACGTTGCGCAGGTGGGGTGCGATGGAGCTGCTCGCTTTGTTGAAGATGTGGTGCGGGAATGAGTCTGACGGAGAGCCGGAGTGGATTGTGCTCATGGTCTTGATGGTGTCATCGACGCTCACGCTGGTCCAGGCTAGCAAGGGGACGTGATCGATGGTGTGCGGAGGGTCTGTTGTGTTGCTGTCTGCTGGGGCTGTCTGGGTGTTAAAGCTGTCGTGGATGTTTGCTATCTTGCGGTGGATGTTGGTATTGGAGCTGGGGTTGGAGAGTTCCTTCACAATGTTGAAGAGCTCCTTGCTGTTGTGTGCGTTGTTGTCGAGGCGGTGTTTGAAGGAAGTCTCCTTGGCAGCCCTGATGAGGTGATGGTGGTGGTTGCGGACTGCGTCCTTGCGTGGCTGTCCGGAGTTTGTTCACTGTGCCATTTCTTCTCTAGTTTCTGACAGGCTTGCTTGGAGGCTAGGAGTTCTGGGGTGAACCAGCTGGCTTTATTGATGGTGTCTCTGTGGGGTTTCTTCAATGGGCGAGGGTGTTGGCGCAGTCCTCGATCCAGGGTCTGAGGTTGTGGGCAGCATCGTCGGTGTTGGAGGGTTTGGTGGGTGGGCTGAGAGAGAGGTTTGCATGTAGTTGGTCTTCAGTGATTTTCCTCCAGCGGCGGCGGGGGATTTTTTGGGTGCGGTGGTGTGTGGTGGGTTTTTGGAAGGTGAAGTGGATGCAGCAGTGGTCAGTCCAGAGGAGTTCAGTGGTGTGGCTGACTGAGACGTGCGGGCTTGCGGAGAAGACGGGGTCGAGCATGTGGCCGCCGGAGTGGGTGGGCATTGTGATGAGTTGTCTCAGTCCGAGGTTGGCGAGGTTATCGATCAGGGTTATGGAGTTGTTGTCGTTGTTGTTCTCAAGGTGAAAGTTCAGGTCTCTGAGGAGCATGTAGTGGGTGGAGGTCAGGGCATGCGTGCTGATAAAGTCGGCAATGGAGTCACTGAACTGGGGGCGGGGTCAGGGGGTCGGTAGATTAGGGTGTCTCTGAGGGTGCAGTGGGGTCTGTGTGGATCTGGAAATGCATGTGTTCGGCCCTGCTGAGCGCGTCCTCCGTGCTAGTCGAGACCCTGATGCAGTTCTTGTGGATGATGGCGATTCCTCCTCTGACTCCGTTGGTGCGGTCTCTGCGGGTGATGTTGTAGCCGTCTGGGATGGCTATGGCGATGTCGGTTGCAGAGGAGTTGTTCAACCAGGACTCTGTCAGGAAGGCAACGTCCGGGGAGGATGTGTTGAACAGGTCCCAGAGCTCGACGGTGTGTTTGCGTGTGGGGCGGGTGTTCAGTAGTATGCATCAGAGGTGGTTAAGGTCTTTCTTGGCGGGTGGTTTGTCCGCTCTGTGGCTGGTGTAGCTGTAGTTCTGGCAGGTGAAGGGGCCGTGTGTGTGTTTTGGGGCGGCCTTGAAGCAGTTGTGGGTCTATCCGGGGTTGAGAGCGGGCAGAGTGCTGGCATCGTAGTGGCGGCGGTGTTCGTGGCGGGTGCAGGGGCCAGGGGTTATGACACTAGGCATGGTCCAGGCGCGGACAGGCTTGCCTTAGGCGCGCTAGCTGTGCGGCCGCGCAGCAGCCTGCATATATGGGGAGGTGGGAGGGAGGAGCAGCTGGGAGGTGGGGGCAGCGAATGGGCAGTCAGGGGGCGGTGAGGGGTGACAAAGGAAACAGAAGGCAAAATGGGCACAACAATTGAGGCGGAAACGAGTGGTACAGTGGCAAAAGGTCACAGAAAGGGCAAAAAGGTCACAAAAATCGGCAGGGAAACGAGTGGCACAGAAGGCAAAAGGTCACAAGAAAGGGCAAAAAGGTCAAAAAAATCGAGGAGAAACGAATGGAACTGAAGGCAAAAGGTCACAGGAAGGGCAAGAGGTCACAAAAAACGGGGGGAAACGAGTGGCACAGAAGGCAAAGAGGTCACAGAAATCGGGGGAAACAAGTGGCACAGAAGGCAAAAAGGTCACAGAAATGCAGGGGCAGCTAAGCAACAGAATGTAAACACGGGCAAAGAGACCCGGGGGCAGCGAGGGGAATACAGGGAGAGAACGGGCACAGACCACGTACAGGCCACTCAGCTGTATGTAAGGCGTGTAAGAAGAAGGGTTATTTTAGCAAATGTCATTGAGGAAGGATATTTTATTTAAAGTGATGAAAATCAATGGGTAATGTGTTGAAACTGTTAAATTGAAGTAGAGTGATACAATGGATAGATGAGTTGAAATTGAATGATATTAATGTGGATATGATGATGGTCTCACTCTTATTTCAGATGATGAATTTGGATGAAAATGAAGGAAAAAAACAAGTTGGACAAAACAGATGCAGGCAGAGTATAGGTTTTCATTTAGTTACTGATTTTATGGAAAGAGGGGATGTTTATTTACTCATAAAAGGAGGAAGTGTATCACACTGGTGGCATCAGAAGGATCGTAATCATATTATCAATGACAGTGGTAATCCACCAGTGCAATTTCTGAATAAAGAATTGCCTTTTTGAGTAGATATATACATACGTTCAGGTTGCAAGCTGGTTCTAAATCTGTTGTGATTAAAGTGTGGAATATACTTATTTAAATCAGAGCTGCTTGCAAAGAATTAAAGGATTGTGGAGTGACAGTAGTTGCAGAAGCATTCCAGGAGGCATGGAGCCCATGGTAGTCAGACAGTGGTTAGCTCCAGTTGTAGTGACACTCATGCCTTATGTTGATTTAAGGTGATGCATTGATTTGAGAGAACTGAATAAATGTGTGGTGGTCACTATGTTCTCTCTATCCAGTATAATAGAAATGGACAGTATGATAAATAGAGGACGCATTTTTTTCAAACTTTGATTTGAACCCATCTTAATCATCATTTCTATGTCAGGACCGGAGGCTTAAGTTCATGCTTTTCCTTCTTCGCTCTTTAATTTATAAACAAAACACAGCAGCCAGAAAAGCTCCAAAATAAGCTTTAAATCCCAGAGTTAGGATAAAGCTTAAAACACATCAAAGAAACATCTGGATTTTGAATAACAAACTACAAATCCCATCAGTCCAACAAGATACGCACAGAATAGTCCTTCCCCAATGTCCATGACAGGTAGATAGGACATCCCTCCTGTGACCACTTCCTCTTTCTTCGCTGCTTTGCAGCCAGTTAAGTGGTTTTTCTCCCCTCTTGTAATATTTAGGTTATTTCGGGGCTATTTGGTATGGCTTAGGCATTATTTGCTGGTTTGAGGGCTCTCTGCGGCTTTTATTGTCTATACTGTGTTTTTCTTTTTCAGACCGCTTTTAGATCGCGGGAACCATCGCCGTTCCTCACGTGATCTTCCACAGTGTTGCGGCGCAGCTCAGCCGCTAGAGGGAGCCAGAGTGTCTCGTTGGTCCCCAGCGCGGTTTCTCCTCACACAGAGAACCGCGCTGAGGAGTACGACTCACCGGAGCCTTCCCTGCCGCCTCACTAGAATGCCCAGGGTCCCTGGGTCCGTACTTTTGCCCTGCATCGATTGAGAACGCCCTGAGGGGTCTGTATAGCAGTTTATGCCTCGTCTGACGCCTGGGGGCGATTTTGGCACATCAAGCAGTTTAGCTGGAAGCGGGGGTTACCTGCAGTTTTAAATCACCTTTCCGCTTCTAAGGCAGCGCGCAAGGGGGCGGCAACGACCCGGTCCACCAGAGGGTCGGCGTGCTGAGGGGTCAGTGCTTCCCCAGTTTCCGGTTTTCAACTGGTCCCAAAAGCTTTCCAGACCGTGGTCTGCCTTAATAGCGCTGTTTTGACCTACAGCCTGGGTCCAGTGCCCCAGTCCTACGGGTACAAGTATTGTGCAGTGTGTAGCACCTAGTATGGATCAGGAAGAGTACTATGACGAGGAGGAGGCTCATCAGTACTTAAATGATGATGAGTTTTTTTGACACAGTTGATAGTTCCATATACCGCTGCGTCACGGAAGTGGTAGGTCCCATGTTGGAGCGCTTGTCTGCCCGCATTGTACAAGAATGCGAAAAGTTAGTGCAAGCCCATTTGGGGGCTTCTGGTAACTCTTCTACCCCCGCAGGGGATAATCCCCAAGCTCCCAAAAAAGTTTACAGGGAAGGGGATTCTGGGGTGGCACAGGGTGTGGACAGGGACGCCTTTGAGCGTTTACGTGACGCTTTTTTAGCTAAGGTGACCGCGCCCACCCCAGCACCTCCGATGACGCCGGGCCCTTCAACATCTGTGGGCACAGCACCCTCGTCCACTGGTGGAATGCTCCCGGCAGACACGGACGATGAAGATGGGTCGGTGTGTTCTTGGCGCCCGTCGGGCTCCGCCGCCGAGTTGCCTCAGGACAGTTCGGGCATGCTGGACCTGGATGAAATAATGCATCTGCGGTCGGTTGCTTGGACCCCTTGGGACAAGGTGGTGAAGTTCATTGCGGGACGCCTCCGCGAACCCCTGGAGAAGGAAGCAAGGAGCTGTCTGCTCAGGGAGTGCCCTAGGCCTACTTTGGAGGGAAAGGTGGCCCTTACATCAGAGATGAACCAGAAAATGGCCACCTTCCTTGCGAAATTTGTTAAAGACCCTCGCAAGGGCATTGACCGATCCTGGCACTCCTGCCAGGATAAGTTGTTGAATGCGATAGGGCCCATAACAAAGATCCTGGACATTGCGGAGGAGGCGAAGGTCACAGGTGCCGCCATCTCCCCCGACGTCCTGTCGAACTGGGCGCAAAGGGTGGTCGTCTTTTTAGGGAACGCCAATTGCACCCTCTCGACAGAGCGTCGGCAATCGCTTCTGATCAAGTTAGACCCAAAGCTGGGGGACTTGGCCTCCTCGGAGGCAGGGGCAGTGGCCCAAGGGTGTCTCTTCGGGAACCCCTTTATAAAGGAACCTAGACAGGGCCCAGTCAAGCATTAAGAACGTTTTTCAGCAACGTTTCTCTCGAGAGGCCGGTCGCGGTGGGGGTCGCGTGACCGGCCGTGGCAGTCAACAGTTCATCAACAAGGGTCAAGGCTCCCGGCGCTGTCAATATAACACCACGGCCAACTACACAAACTTCTACCCCACCAGAGGCCAGTGCTTCAGAGGTCAAGGTGGATTCAAGAACTCCTCTTGCAACAACAATTCCAACGTTGAGTGTAATCTCGGCAGATCCAGTCCGAGTTGGGGGACAGCTAGCCCTTTTTCCGGAGGCTTGGCCTGCGATTACGGCAGATGCATGGGTCTTACAGACAGTCTGCGGGTTTCGCATAGGGGAAGCCTCTGCGCCCCATTGTGTTTTCACGGCCCGACAAGCAGCTGGTCGACAAAGAGGTCTCAGACCTGCTTTGGAAAGGGGCCATTGGCCGATCAGCTCGCCATCCCGCTGGTTTTTTGAGCAATCTCTTGTTAGTAGAGAAAACCGTTGGGGGAAAATGTCCGGTGATCAACCTCAGGGAATTCAACGGCTGATTGATCTACCGTCATTTCAAGATGGAGGGTATCCATCTACTTCGGGACGTGCTACTTCCGAACAACTGGATGGTCCGCTTGGACCTCAAGGATGCGTACCTGGTGGTGCCCATCCACCCCCGCATCGCCAATTTCTCCAGTTTATCTAGAAGGATCAGGTGTTCGAATTCACCGCCCTTCCATTCGGTCTTTCCTCGGCACCTTGGTGTTTCACCAAGCTACTCCATCCGGCAGTGGAATATTTGAGAGGCCAGGGTATTCGGATGATCATCTACTTGGACGATATCCTGCTGATGGCCCAATGTCCCAGGAAGTTGGGGTTCCATCTCCAGCAGACAGTTTCCCTGCTTCAGGGGTTGGGTTTTGTTATCAACAGAGACAAGTCTATCCTCTCTCCATCCCAGAACGTTGTGTTCCTGGGGTGCGTCATGGACTCTGTTCAATCCACCCTAAGTCTTCCATCCCGGAAGGTGGGAAAAATGTGTCACATGTTGCGTCAAACGATCTTGAAGTCCCACACCTCCCTCCACTAGATTGCCCGGGTGGTGGGGCTGCTCTGCTTGTCCATCCCGGCAATCTTCCCGGGCCCCCTCCATTATTGGGCCCTTCAAGGTCTCAAAGCACATCATCTCAGGGGGGGCCTGACTTACGATCAGTTGGTTCCCTTTCAGCCGAAGTGAAGGAAGAGATGGCCTGGTGGCTCGCCCATATGGAGGCCTGGAACGGCCGAGCGATCTTTGGGCCCGTTCCAGACCTGGTGATAGAGTCCGACGCCAGCAGGTTGGGTTGGGGCACCCGTTGTGGGGTATTTTCTATAAGCGGCATCTGGTCGTCCGAGGAGCAGGAGTTGCACATTAACTGTTTGGAGCTGCTGGCGGGGTCCTTCGCAGTGCGCTGCTGGACCAGGGACTCAGTTCGGTCCTGTGTTCTCCTTCGAATGGACAACGTCTCAGCGGTTCAATACGTCAACCACCTGGGTGGTCCTCGGTCCAGAGCCCTTCCGGACTTGGCAAAGGACTTCTGGGACAACTGTCTCGCTCACCATGTGTCCGTTACAGTGGAATACTTACCAGGCCAAGCCAATCAGGTAGCGGATTGGCACTCCAGGCACCTGCGGGACTCCAGTCAGTGGAAACTGGACACTCAGGTTTTCTGGTGGCTGGAAGGTCTTTGGGGTCCGTTCTCAGTGGACCTCTTTGCATCATGGTTAAACCATCAGCTCCCACGGTTCTTCAGCTGGAGGCCGGATCCTCTAGCGGAGGCCACGGATGCCTTTCTCTAAGATTGGAGTTAGAAAGGAGCCTACGCGTTCCCGCCATTCTCGATTCTGGAGGTCTCAAGTTTGGTTTCCAGTTCTTCTGGTACTTTCTTGGGATTCTCTAATCCTTCTCCCCCGGTTTCCGCATCTTCTCCTCAACGCTGACGGGGATCCCCGTCATCTGGTAACACAGAGCTCTCTCCACCTCATGGAATGGCGGCTTTCCGGAGACGTTGGTCGCTCCCAGGCCTTTCGAGATCAGCTGTGGATTTTTTGTCAAAGACCTGGATAGTCAGTACTGCGAAGCGGTATCGCTCCACCTGGAATAAATGGACTCGTTGGTGTCTTCGACTGGACTTGGATCCCTCGGTCGCAGGCGTCGTTCCAGTGCTGAATTTTTTGGCCGAATCGGCTTCTGCCGGCCTGGCGTATTGCACCATTAACGCGATGCGTTCTGCGATATCGGCGGCTCACTATCCAGTGGAGGGGGTGCCATGGCTTATAAAGCTTTCTCGTTGGGAGCCCGTTTGGAGGACTTGATTGGTCCTCGGATTTCACTTTCAAGATGTTTTATTTTAAACCTGTGGTGGACATTGCACATTTGGCGGTAAGAAAGCTTTGAATTAGCATAATCTGAAGCCCCAGGTCCTGACATAGAATCGAAATTTGCCTAGCATTGTAACGGTAAGTTTCAATTCTATTAAGGACACGGAGGCGAGGATTATTCCTCCCAGGCTACCTTCGGAGGTTATCCTGCCCGTACTACATTAAGTAGTCAGGTTTCTTCCACTAGACTGCCCATGCATCATGAAATGTAACGTTTTGGTTACTTGAAGCATATGGATGTTTTTTTCACCGCTTACGCTGTTGTATCTCTTCTACTAGGTAATGAAGGTTCGAAACAAGACCAATAGGATGATGGCGTGACTCGCGCGAAGAAAGAGGAAGTGGTCACAGGAGGGATGTCCTATCTACCTGTCATGGACATTTGCGAAGGACTATTTTGTGCACTATCTTGATGGACTGATGGGATTTGTAGTTTGTTATTCCAAATTCGGATGTTTCTTTGATGTGTTTTAAGCTTTATCCTTGTTCTGGGATTTAGAGCTTATTTTGGAGCTTTTCTGGCTGCTGTGTTTTGTTTATGAATTAAAGAGCTAAGAAGGAAAAGCATAATCCTTGCCTCGGTGTCCTTAATAGAATTGAAACTTACCGTTACAATGCTAGGCAAATTTCTATACAAAGGTATGAATAAATGAATCAGCATTTCTTAAGCGCCTGGTTACCCGTAGGCATCCCAGCACTGCTAACAGTGCAATCATAAACTTCAAGCAGTGTTAAGGAAACAGAAAGGTTTTAATTTGTTTAGAGGGTCAGATAATTAGCCTCAAGATGAAATTGGGGGGAAGGCACTTCCATAATTTAGCAACAGTATAAGAAAAAAAGACGCCCTCCACTACGTGATCTTCTAATTTTAGGAAGTGCCGCTAGATGTTTACTATCCGACCGCAAGGCCCTATTAGAGCAATAGGGCAGAATAATAGAACGGATGATGGGCAGTCCCTTGTCTGATAGTGCCTTGTGTGCAATGCAGAGAGCCTTAAACGTAATTCTTTCCTGAATAGGAAGCCAGTGGAGAGTAGCAAGGGCAGGATTTCACAATTGATGATTCAAAGTATTCAGGAGCAAACGTGCGGCGCAATTTTGCACAGTCTGTAGCTTTTTATTAGTAAAGCGTGGGGCTCCTAAATAAAGAGCATTGGCATAATCGAGCCGGGAAAGAATCAATGCCTGAACCATCTTCTGGCAGGGAAAGGGAGCAAAGGGAGAATTTTTCGTATCATCCTCAAAATCCCATAGCAACTAGCAACTAGCTGCCACCTTCCATGCTTGCTCCTTGAAATCTAGATTCTGGTCCAGCCAGATGTCCAGGCTCTTAATCTCGTCTTTTTTTTTGGGGGGTGGAGGGCCAAGGCAACTAGGCCAAAAGGATCCTACGTTCAAAGTAGGAAACTTACCCAGGAGCACCAGCTCCGCCTTAGCCCCATTAAGCTTCATGTATATGGGTTCCATCCAGAATGCTACTTTTTCCAGACACAAGGCTAAACCATTGTTGTCTGTCAAGGAGACAACCAGCTGAGTATCATCAGCATAGGTAACAATCTGGACTTCAAAGGGTGTAACTAACTCTGCCAAAGGGCTCATGTGAACGTTGAATAGAGTAGGGCTCAAGGAGGATCCCTGAGAAACACCACATCTAAGGGGAATCCGTTCGGAGGTGATTTCATCTTCAAAAACTTGAAAGGACCTGTCCTCCAGAAAAGATTGCTACCACTTCAAAGCTCTCCCATTCACTCCCACATCCTCAAGTCTCTGAATCAGCAGCTGATGATTGACCATGTCAAAGGCTGTGCTGAGATCTAAAAGGATAATAGCAGCACAGCCTCCACCATCTAAGATTTTTCTGGATTCTTCTACTACTGCCAGAAGGGTGGTCTCAGTGCCTTGTTGAGGTCTAAATCCAGTTTGTGACAGACGGAGACAGTAGTAACTCTCCAAGAATGCATAGAGAGCAGAATGCTTCTCAGCAACTTTACTAATACCTGGCAGTAATGAAATCGGCCGGTAGTTCCCCAACACCTCTGGATCCAAATTGTTTTTTTAAGTGCTTTAACCATTGCCTGTTTCCATGGAGGGGGGACAAGTCCTGTCACGAAGGAGGCATTCATCAATTCCAGAATAGCTAGGGACACGGTATCAATAACTTGATTCAGAATAATAGGAGGGGCAGGGTCTATGGGGGAGCTAGATTTTAATAGGTTGAAAATACCTAGTAATGATATCAGGTTCAGAGGAGGAATTTCCTCCAAGGAGCATTCTCTACTTTGAGACCCATTATCCAGAGGGGGTATATTTTGTTTGGCTATGACCTGAGGAAAAGATGTATATATCTTGTGTATTTTGTTAAAAAAAGAACTCTGCCATTCGATTGCAAAGAGATGAAATATCATCAGATATATTAGGGGGAGAGGGAGGTTTAAGGAGGGATTTTGCAATGCGAAATATTTTGCATAGGGAATTGGTTGCCAATGCAATTCTCTCTTAATAATAGAGAGCCTGAGCAGACTTAGTTTCCTCTTTGTAGACTTTTATGGCCTTGCTGTATTAAACTTTATTGGCCACTGAGAAGTCCTTTCTCCAACTTCTCTCATGTCTTTTGCAGGATTGCTTAAGCTCACTAAGCTTGGGGGAGTGCCAAGCATTTTGTTTGGCTCCAACCTTATAAGAGATCCATTTTTTTGGGAGAACAGTGTCTTAAGATGATTTGAGCCCCACATTGAACTTATGATTGGCAATGGTGGGATTTAGATCAGGTAATGGTCTGGTCTGGTGTTTTCATGATTTGACACCCAGGACTCTATTGGGAGTTTAGACCATATGCGACCTGTCTTCTGGTTTTCACAGCTGGCGTAATAGCAGCCTGCAAAACGCAGGTGAATGGAATCAGGAATCAGGAAATGGTCTGACCATGGCACCGGATAAGGATCCCTGACCAGAAGATTCTCGATATTTGAGAAAATGGGATTGAGTAAATGGCCTTTAGAATGAGTGGGACCCTAAGCCTCTAGACCATCAACCAGCTCACACATGGCTGGGTGTAAGATATCATCAAAATGGAGATTGAAGTCCTAAAGTAAAATTAGGGAGGGGACTAGCAAAGATTGGCTGTCAAATCAGGGAGATCCTTACAAAATTGACCAAGGCGCCTGGGGGGGGGGGGGGGGCGGTAGATTGAAATCCCAGAGAGAGTACAGACATGGGATAAACCAATTGTAAAAGAGAGACTCTCGCAATCCGCTAAGGGACTTGCAGAGATGCGGCAATTAAAATCACTTTTATAACGGTAGGGATCTTAATAGTGGGACAAAGTTTAATTGTACAATGGGGGCAGTGGTTGACATTTCTGTCAGGCACAATAGAATGGGCACACTTACTCATAGATAATCCTCTAAGAAGGTTAAGCTGCTCCACGGAATAGGAATACTTTTCCCTTAGGAAATCGACAGGGGTTGTGGCTCCTGGTCCTGCTCGGGTGCAGACAGGCGCAAACGAGCTTGCCTTAGGCGCGCCTTCAGCGAGCCAGCAGCGCGGCCGTGTCATCCGGCCATTTTGAAGTCGGGCGTGCCCAGCAGAATTGATGACTAAAATAATGACCTGAGCCTAGGTTTGAAGTTTGAAGTTTGAAGTTTATTGATTTGTATAGCGCTGAATCACCCAAAGGGGTATCTCTGCGCTTAGGACGGAAGAAATCAGCCGGGGCAAAGAACTAGAAAAGTTGACTTTTCGGGAGCTTTCTGAACTAGGAGAGGTTCTGACAATTACAAAGCTGGAGAGGTAGCTTATTCCAAAAGGCCGGGGCAAGGTAAGAGAAAGCTTTGACTCCGCTGCACGCTTTTTTAATTCTAGGGGTGCATAATAAAAGTTCCAAGCCTGATCTAAGCAAACATGAGGGGGTGTACATCGCTAGTTTGTTGGAAAGATAGGAAGGGCCTTGACCATTAAGGGCTTTGAAGCCTATTTTGAATTTTACCCGCTTTCTTACGGGTAGCCAGTGGAGTTTCATTAAGGAGGGGAGCAGAGGGTGTTCTAGATGGGGCGTCAGCTACGAGACAGGCAGCCGTGTTCTGCACCACTTGTAGTTTATTAAGGGAGCCTTCGTTAGCCGTGAATAGCAAGGCATTACAATAATGTAGTCTACTTAGTACCAAGGCTTGCATTAACGTTTTTTTGGTGGAAGAGGTTAGAAGGGGGAAGATCCTTCTAAGTAGACTAAGGATATAGAAGCAGGAGCCAGCAGTAGTATTTGCATGTGCATCAAGAGTTAGGTATTGATCAATTCTGACTTCCTTGGTTCTTGACCACTTCCTTAGGGGCCAGGGCATGACCCAGCTCCTCAGGCCACCAGTTGGGCGACCAGCATGGAGCTGCTCCTCTAAACAGCATGATTTCTGATTTTTCAGCGTTTAGTTGAAGTCAATTAATCCGCATCCAGGTAGCGATAGCCTTCATGTCTTCTGAGAAAATGAGCTGTATATCTGGTCTGTTTTTATCAAATGTGAGGAGGAGCTGGGTGTCGTCTGCGTGTGAAATGGGATTGAACCCTAAGGACCTCATGAGTTTAGCCAGCGGGGTAACATATATATTGAAAAGGATGGGGCTTAGGCATGAGCCTTGCGTAACCCCCTTGTTCACTTTGGTGGGCGTAGATTTAAAGGTTCGTAGCGTAACAGTCTGTGTTCTATCAGTTAGGAAGTCAGTAATCCACTTCAGGGCCAGCCCCTGAACACCTATGTCTCAAAGTCTCCCCAGTAGGATCGGATGTGAAATGGTATCGAATGCTGCTGACAGGTCAAGCAGCACCAAAAGTGCTGCTTGATCCTTGTCTAGTGCCATTCTGATGTTATCTGTTACCTCAATAAGAGCCGATTCGGTACTGTGTTTGGCCCGAAAACCTGACTGTGAGACATCTAGGAGGTGAGAGGCTTCAATGAACTCAGACAAGTGTTTGTTAATATGTCTTTCAATGAGCTTAGTCTGCAGAGAGAGCAAGGATATAGGACGGTAGTTAGTCAGCTCGGCTGTCGGAATCTTGGGGTTTTTACGTATGGGCACTACTTGTGCGTTTTTCCATTCATGAGGGAGTCGCCCTGAGCTCAGAGAGCTATTGAGGATAGAGCAGATGGGTATGGCAAGCTGGTCAGCCAATCTAGAAGAAATTTTAGCAGGGATGATGTCCAGGGGAGAGCCTGATTTAGTTAGGTTCATGTACAAAATGGAGATTACAGTCCCCCGGAGCTATAACACAGCTCCCAATAGTGCATAAACAACTAAAGTGGGATGTAATGAGTAATTTAAAAGAACATCAGACATATCAATTTTAAAAAGAAATTAAAAACACTCTCGACCGCACACCACTCGTATTCAGTGATATGCACTGCTGCTTGGCTGCGTCATCCGCCCCTTTTGAAGTCGGGCGTGCCCAGCAGCGTTGATGACTAAAACGGTGACCTGAGCCTAGGTTTGCGTACAAAATGGAGATTACAACCCCCCGGAGCTATAACACAGCTCCCAATAGTGCATACACAACTAAAGTGCAGAAGTAATGAATAATTTAAAAGAACATCAGACACATCAATTTTAAAAATAAACAAAAAACGCTCTTGACCGCTCAGCACTCATATTCAGTAATATGCACCACTGCACAGCCGCGTCATCCGCCCCTTTTGAAGTCTGGTGTGCGCAAGCAGCGTTGATGACTAAAACGCTGACCTGAGCCTAGGTTTGCCTACAAAATGGAGATTACAGCCCCCCGAAGCTATAAAACAGCTCCAAAATGTGCATAGACAACTAAAGTGCGGACGTAATGAGTAATTTAAAAGAACATCAGACACATCAATTTTAAAAGGATATTAAAAATCGCTCTCGACCGCACACCACTGTTATTCAGTGATATGCACCACTGCACGGCCGTGTCATCTGCCCCTTTTGAAGTCCGGCGCGCGCGGTATGATGGTTAGAAAGCACTGACAGAATATGTCAGCATTGGAGGTGTTTAGGTATACCTGCATGTCCTTTTCACTGATGTCTGTGGAATGTTTTCCAGTGTGTCTCCCTACATGCATGAGCCTTGCGGAACCCCCTTGGTCACTTTGGTGGGCGTAGAAGTCCTGTAGAATTCTCTGATAATCCTGCACAGATACTAGCACACAGTTATTCCATTGCACCTCAGTCCTTACCTGATGAACCTTGTGCTACTCCTCTTCAACACACAAACCTGCCAATGTACATCAATTATGCCTTTCAGCATAACCTGCTATTCAAGACTGGGGCCAATACACAGCCATACCAGTGCACCTCAACCCTGTTTCACAGCACATCTTGCTATTCACGATTAGGAACCACAGACATCTCTGCCAGTTCACCTCATTCCTGACCTCAGTCCTGACTTGGAGCCCCGTGTTATTCCTGCACTGAGACTCACACACGACTGTGCCAATGCACCTTAGTCTTGTCCAGCAGCCGCCCATCCCTTTCATGCACAATGACACATGCAGTTCGGCCAGTGCCCCGCAATTGTATTGTACAATGACCCCGATATGCCTCTACTGGAGCACACACAGCTCTGCCAGGAAGATATGAGGTTACAACACAAACAATTACAACACATGCTTTTACAATGCAGTTTTTACATCGCAACTACCATTACATCGCATGATTTTTCAACGCATTTTTTTAAACTACCATTACAACGCCTTCCATTACAACGCATACCATTACAATGCATACCATTACAACACATAGTACTTTTAGGGCAACAGTAGGGTAAGTGTTGGATAGTGTAGGGGTAAAAATTACTATTCACACTCCAGTGAGTGCAACAGTAGGGAAAGTGTTGGATATTGTAGGGGTAACAATTACTATTCCCATGTATCCCAAAACCCATACCTAAAACAAAACAAATCTCCATTACTTAACTTATAATGCATTGTAATGGCATGCGTTTTAGTGACATGCGTTGTAATGGCATGCATTGTAATGGCATGCGATGTAAAGGCAGGTGCATTGAAAACAGTTGTATTGTAAAGGTAGTGCGTTGTAATGACTGTGTTGTAATGGATGTTTCCCCTCTGCTAGTGCACCTAAACCATTGTGTACAACGCATGCGATACATCGCATGTTATTACAACAACGGCTGCGATGTTACATCGCAAACCATCATAACGCAAGTCGTTACAATGACTTGCTGTAGGGTGCAGAATGTGTTGGATTTCAAATTCAACACCTTCCTACTGTTGCACAGACTGGAGTTGGAATAGCAAATTATAGTATTCCAACATCCAGCGCCCCCTACAGCAAGGCACTGTAACGACTTGTGTTGTAATGGCATGCGTTGTATCACATGCGTTGTAACATGGCCTATTCCCTGGACTACGCTCTACAGCAAATTCTGCTATTCTTTCACTAAGGTGCACACAGATCTGCCAGTGCACCGCAACCCTATTGTACAATAACCCCGATATGCCTGTAGTGGAGCACACACAGCTCTGCCAGTGCACCTGAACCATGCCCTACAACAAACCCTGCTACTCCTTCACTAAGACACACACAGCTCTTCCAGTGCACCTGGATTCCACCATACAGCAAATTCCGCTATTCTTTAACTAAGGTGCACACAGCTCTACCAGTGCACCTAAACCATGCCCTACAACAAACCCTGATATTCCTTTGCTAAGATACACACAGGTTGGCCAGTGTACCTAAACAATGCCCTACCACAAGCCCTGTCCTACACCAAACCCTGCTATCGCTTCACTATGATGCACACAGCTTGGCCAGTGCACCTAAACCATGCCCTACAGCAAACTCTGCCATTCCTTCACTAGTGTGGAAAAGTAAATTTTGCCATGTTCTGTGTCCCTACGCCTCATACATCATATGTTATGTGTGCATGACCAATATGCATATGTTGTTCCCCATGTCCGATTAATGACGCAATTACAGTTGTGTCCACCTCTGGTATGTCATTTTCCAGTCCTCGTGAATACTACGAATATCAGGCCTAGGTAAAGTTATGTTGCCACGTTTCTTAGTGTGCACGTTATTCCATTATAAAGTCCCCGTTTCCAGGCCTCAAAAGGGCCCGGACCCTGGATTCAGCTCCTGTCTCCTGAAAGCCTCGCTGAGGAGCGATACAGCCCCCACCTGTATCCTCGACCCTTCACTTACTTCCTGCTTCGCAGTGCCCGGTGCAGCTTGGCTCTGCCTCTGAGTCTGCCAAAAGTATGTTATAGTTCCAGTTATCAGTTCAGTCCTCCTTCTCTGCATTCCTAAGCTACTGAACTGCATCAATAGTTTCCGTCATTGTCTAGCCTTCTCGTCTCCATGTTAGAGAAATACTGTATTTAATGGTCATTTAGTATTCTTCATCACGCATTTCATATAGAATAATGTATGGTCCAGACTTAGAGTCAAGTTAGCTTTTCCCCTCATGACTCCTAGTTTATATCAACATGTCCCCTAAACATCAGATACCAGATAGGGTTTAGGTACATGTCGCTCCGACCCTCCAGACTCTAGTCTCTGCTCCTAGCACAGAGTTCGTAGCCCCCAGTTTCTCCTAGTAACACGTCATTGCCAGTTTTCGCGCACCATTAGGTTAGAGGTCCCGGCTCCTTAGGTAGCCCCCTCCTATGTTTCCGCCCATTCATGACATATTCTGTTACGTATGCACCACATGTCTATGCATACGCCCAGTTACACCTCTTTTCATTGTTATCTCTCGCGACTGCTACGCGTCACGCCTTCTGCTCCACCCACTGTTACGCCTACTGCAATGTAATACTATGTGTTTGCGTTATGTATATAAGTCAATGTATTGTTATTAAAAGTTAGCGCGCTCATCCCAGACCTAGCCCCAGCAGCTGCTGGGCCTCTTTTCCCCTGCTGGGCCCCAGTTGTCCTGCTGGGCCCTGTCACCTCTGTTCCTATGCAGGTTATCCTGATCCTGTCCTTATGTTGTAATAAACCTGCAAAAGCTCCTACTACCTCGAATCTTGACTCTTATTTTATTGAGCTATCTGTTATTCATTCATTCATTCAAAAATAGATCCGGTATTATTTATTTATATACCACATAATGGCGCCCGAACAGGGACTTGCCCTTTCCCCACGCGTCGGTGAAGCCACGCCGACCCCCTGACCCTCTGCAGTCGTGACGGAACCATACCGTGCACTGGCAGATATTTCTGCTCCAAGTATCCCTCAGGCCCACGGAGGAGACGGAGGAGGCGGTCCAGCATCCAAACGAGACGGTGGAGGAACGCGGCGAGTCCCGACCAGAGCCCAAGCTGAGAGTCCAAGGTCCGAGGTATCCGGAGGCCCACCTGTAACTGAAGTCCGAAGTTCGTCGTCCGTCGTCCAGTCCAGTCCGAGGCCTTCCGTTCCGTGCTGCCCGGTGAGTACCATTGCTGGGGTAGTATCTAGACAGGACCAATCTAAATTGACTCCTGGTCCGTGGGTTGGTGGTGCCCAGACTCACAAACGAAGTGTTCACCTAGGTGGATACGGGTCTTGATGCGTCCCTTTATGGGACCGGTATGTTCCGTACTGTTACAGCAGTGCATCCAGTAACTCTAGTCTGTTCCGTTCTCGAGAAAATCTGTTCTATTTCTGTTCTCAGTATTCCAGGTAATATTCTGTTCGAACTGTTATTTATAATGTTCTTCATGTATTTTACTGTTGTGGTATGAGTGCGATGTGATTTCGTGTTTTTATTGTGTATTGTATTGTGTCCAGATTACAGTTCAGTCATGCCTATATTTTCCAAGTTACGTCAGTTAAAAACTAGAAAGGGTCTGTTAGAGGAAGCGGTTCCTGTCCCGCCTAGGGACAGTCCAGGTCACTTTATGTATCAGAAACATGGCATAAGCGCCATAATGTATCTAGATTTATGGGTAGAGTATACCAAATAGTTAGAAGAAAAGTATAGATGGCCCGTATCGGGTACATGGGATGCCGAATGTATCATGCGAGTAGAAGAAGCATTATGGAAAAAGAAAGCCAGACAGTCACAGAAAGATGCCATCGAGTTATGGCGTAAAGAAGCGCATAGAAGAACGGAAAAGGAAGTCAGAAAGTCAGAGTTAAGTAGAGAATCCCAGGAACGAGCCCAAGAAAGAGAATTAATCGAGATAGGTGAACAAGTCAAAGCCGAACAGTCAGACAGACAGAGGCATGCCCTTATTAAGGGTATGTATCCTCTCCTTGCCGAAGGTTTGCCAAAAGCGACCCCAGAGGCATCCAGTAATTTCCCGCCACCATTAATTCCGACCAAGCTACGTCACAAACCGACCGCAGCTGATATTTTTATTTCGTCCTATCTGGACGACACAGTCCCCGAATACGCAAATCCTGTTCGCGCTCCGCCAGTCCCTGTAAACCAGGTAATTCATGCTCCTCCAGACACCGGGGTGCCCTTAACAGCTCCCCCGGCCCAGTCCGCCATACAAGTCCAGCCCACGTTACAATTACCGACCCTGCCAGGACGAAGAATGTCAGTCGACGATTCTAGTCTAGGGGCCGCAGGAGGAGGTCTTCCTCAAACCCCGCCGCCACACAAGCGTTTAACATTACTCGAATTACATGCTCAAGCGTTACAGCGCACGCCTAAACATCAGTCTGTTACAGAAATCAGGCAAACCCTTAACGAATGTGTCTATGATCCAGTTCCAGGCGAATATAATATGGTTTTATATTCCTTACGTGTAAGGAGAGTGACCGAGTATCTAGTCACCTTGCCGAATATGAAAGAAGATCTAGACAGAATATATCGTTTCATCCGTACAGGGGATGATCCAGAAAGTATTGGCGAGATTATGTCTCAAAGGAAAGCCGAGATTCAGCTCATGATATTAAAGTTCCTGATCAATTGTCTAATAAGAGAACAAGATTACCCGTCTAAAGATCCCGCCGAAATGAGAATCCTGACAAGGTGGAGTGATAATATAGCCGAGGGTAAGCACAAGACCGTCGGTGCCATGGAGAGTATGTACAAGAAAATTCGTAAAGAAATAATAAGGTTACACGACCAGCGTAAAGCAGCACAAGTAAGCGAGAAAGAAAGTATCTCTGATCCTGAAGAGGAAGACGAGAATTCCGCCAGAATAGCGTATGTAGGAAAATCTAGATTTCCAGATCGTCATTTACGTCTAGAACCCAAGTCTATTTTTCATCATCCAGCACCAGAACAAGGTTCTCTAGAACAAGTATTTCAAGCTACCGATCACATTCTGAAATCACGAATCGGTTATAGTGAGTTAAGTACCATGCATGAACAAGAACTAGCCCGATCAGCAGTCCGATGGATTACTGATTCTACCACTTTTCCAGACGAAATAGTGGCACAAATGTTTCTGAAACTGCCCCCAGCCGAGCAGCGACTGGTGGGTATGTATATGACCCAGTACCTCATTACTCTGTATGAGGGTCAACATTCTGATCCAGGCCCGTTACACGATATCCTGAACGAGTTACTCCAGTATAGATGGAGAGGTCTAGGTACCGATTTAATGAGTGTCATTCTAGAACAGCGCCACAAATATAGAACGTTCCTGAATCCGCATTTTGTTCATGTCTCACCCCCAGAAAGTAAATCATTTTACATAGACAGACAGAATCCGTTACGAGAAGTCCACCCAGTCCAAGGGGCGGGTGGCGTAATGCAACGAGTGTTTGTATACACTCCGATTTCAAAGATGGAACTTCTTGAAATGAAAGACAAGAACAAGTTTCACAGATTCCTCAGCCACAGAATGCACCACAGACAGTTACAGCTCCGCAGCCTATTGCTGCAACACAGCACGTTACATCACAGATGTATCAGTATGCACAGTCCGAGTATCCAGAGTACCAGCCATATTCATGAAACAGCCTAGAGAGGGAGGTAGGCTTGCCTCTCATCGAGATACCTGTAGATCAAGAAGGTCCCTATGTTCACAGTCAAGTATTAGGGAAAGACAGAAAGTTTTTGATCGATACAGGGGCAAGTAGGACCACAATTAGTCATGCCGAAGTTCCAGGGGCTCCGCTCTCAGGCTCAAGAAATGTTTCCCTTGGATTTTCAGGAAAGCCAATAGTTAATGAGATATCAAAGCCAGTCACTCTAGAAGTAGGTCCATTGTCCCGTACTACTGATCTGTTACTCACTAAGTCATGTCCAGAAAATCTATTAGGCATTAAGACACTGAAAGAATTAGGTGCAGTTATATGCTGTTCCCCAGAGGGAATACGATTGTTCCTACGTGACTTTAAGGGTCACTATGTATTACGAGATTTTGATTCAAGATTGTCTAATGTTCCACAGCACTTATGGGCGCAAGGTCCAACTGATGTAGGTTATATGCAAATCACACCCCATCGTGTGACTCTCAAACCAGGTGTAGTGTTACCCCGAATCAGACAGTACAGATTGCCACCTGAGGCTGTAGCAGCCTTATCCAAAATTATTGACGAGCTCATGGCTCAAGGAGTAGTTGTAGAAACTGACTCCAATGTATGCAATTCTCCGATCATTCCAGTCATGAAACGTACTGATCCAAATGCACCCCCAGTATATCGATTAGTGATTGATTTACGAGAGCTTAATAAATGTATTATTCCTCAGTACCCAGTTGTCCCAGATATCTCTTCCCTGTTAACAGCCATTGATTCCGAAGCCATGTTTTTCACTGTCATTGACCTCAAGAATGCATTTTTTAGTGTTCCCATTCATCCAGACAGCCAGTTTCTTTTCGGATTTTGTTTAAATGGAAGGAGCTATATGTTCACACGCGCTCCTCAAGGTTTCACAGAAAGTCCTAGTATTTACAGTCAAGCACTTAAGAGACAACTAGACAACATTCACATGCCAACTGACACTGCCCTGCTCCAGTATGTCGATGATCTACTGATCACAGCCCGTTCTGAACGTGCCTGCGAGCGAGCATCCCTTACAGTCCTGTATTTTCTAGCCGAGATGGGGCACAAGGTGTCACCTTCGAAGCTTCAATTCTGTGTTCAGCAAGTGGTATACTTAGGACACTTGCTGTCCAAGAGGGGTAGGCAGTTGACACCCGACCGTATCCAGTTAATAGCGAGTCTTCCCCAGCCCAGAACCCAGAAGGAGGTACGTGCTTTTATCGGCCTTACTTCTTATTGTAGACAATGGATTTCCCAGTATGCATTTCTAGCCAAGCCACTGATACAGTTAACGACACAGGAGGCAGCCGTATCGACTGTCCTCCCTTGGACATCTGAACATACACTTAGTTTCAATGAGTTAAAGAAAGCCCTATGTCAAGCTCCAGTTCTAGCTACACCGAACTACAGTAAGCCTTTTACACTTTTCGTTACTGAACGTGAAGGTACAGCATTATCTGTTCTCACACAAGATCAAGCAGGACAATACAAGCCCTGTGCTTATTTTTCGAGCACATTAGATCCAGTCGCCCAGGCGTTGCCTGTGTGCCTCAAGTCAGTTGCAGCCACAGCACTAGCTATCAGACAAAGTGATTCCATAGTTTTAGGGCATTCCCTGACAGTACAAGTTCCACACTCCGTAGAAGTTCTTTTAAACCGAACACAAACTCAGCACTTGACAATTGCACGTTTAACAGGTTATGAATTGACACTGTTCCAGCCACACATAGAAATCAGACGCTGCAACGTCCTGAATCCTGCTACACTGTTACCATCAGTTAATTCAAATCCTGACCCACATGACTGTGTGGAAGTAGTTAACATTACGACTAAGCCAAGACAAGATCTGACAGACATTCCGTTATCAGATCCTGACCTGACACTTTATGTGGATGGTTCATGTATGAGAACTAGTACAGGAGAACTAGTCGCCGCGTATGCAGTGACTACTGACACTGAAGTTATTGAAACCCACCGTATTGATACCCTGTCCGCTCAAGCAGCAGAGCTAGTCGCTCTGACACAAGCCTGTATACATGCCAAGAACCTGAAAGTTAATGTTTACACAGATTCACGTTACGCATTTGGAGTTGTACACGACTTCGGAGTGCTCTGGCAGGAGAGAGGTTTCATGACTTCTCATGGAACCAAGATTCAGCATGGTCTCCTTATTCAAGCCCTGTTAGATGCCATACATTTACCGACATCCATTGCTATCATGAAATGCAAAGCACATACGAAAGTTACAGACATTATTTCCCAAGGTAATGATCTAGCAGACCGCACAGCCAAGCTTACAGCACAGACTCCAGACATTCCAGTTAATCAGACACATACTCCAGATCCGATTACATGCATGACAGTTAAGGACCCTACACAAGACGTCATAGATATACAGTTACATGCTACCCCCGATGAAATCAAGAAATGGTCTGAACAAGGAGGGGTCCAGACAGATCAAGGATGGTTAACGAAGGGTAGAGCCACATGGTTTCTCCCCGACTCTATGGTTCAAGTCATTATCAATACCGCACATAGTCCAGCACATTTAGGAGAAAAAGCTATGTTAGACAGTATCCAGAACATTTGGTTCAACAAGCATTTACGAGCTGCAGCCAAGCAGAAAGTCCGCACCTGTATGATATGTTGTCAGTTTAACCCAGGTAAAAGTGTCCCGGTGGAACAAGGTGGTTTCCAGCCCCCTGACCACCCTTTTGAGGTCCTCCAGATGGATTATATTCAAATGGAGCGATGTCGAGGTTTCAAGTATGTCCTTGTAGTAGTATGCGCTTTGTCCAGGTGGACAGAAGCATATCCAGTCCCAGATTACACAGCCGCGACCACTGCCAAGCAGTTGGTTCGTGAATTTTTCCCTAGATACGGACTCCCTAGAGTCGTATATTCCGATAACGGTCAGCCATTCTCCTCAGAGTTAATGAAGCACGTTTCCCTTTTGTTAGGGTACCAGTGGAAGTTCCATTGTGTACGCCATCCTGAAGCAGCCGGTCTCGTAGAGAGACATAATCAGACTCTGAAAATCCGCATTGCCAAAGTTTGTAAAGAAAAAGGTGTGGACTGGTTAGTAGCTCTGCCAGTCGCTTTGTTTTATATGCGCATGGTCGCACATTCCAGATCAGGTCTGTCCCCGTATGAGGTCGTATTCGGCCGCCCCCCTAACATGTGGGGTACTCCTAGACCCCGAAGTATTACTGATGTTTCATGTAATATGCTGACAGATTACCTAGCTTCCTTGATGTCTGCCCTCAACTCATGTCGTTCACAGGTTGCTGCCGCCTTTCCAGACAATACCGAGGTGGCACCACATGAAATCGTTCCAGGCTCCCTAGTGATGGTCCGGAATTTCGACAGATCAAGTCCGCTGGAACCACGTTGGAAGGAGCCACGTCAGGTCCTCTTGACCACCCGTACTGCCGTCAAGTTGGAAGGCAGAAAAGGATGGATCCACCTGTCTCATGTTAAACTTTTTAAAGGACTGAAATCCGTTTCTAAAAACATTTCCCAGGATTTGAAGGACTGCCAGAATATTGCTCTTAAGGACTGTCCCGCACAAGACATTATTACAACCCCTCCCTTGTTAGAGAAAACTCCGCAACAGGAGTATAAGTTAAAGCTCAGGTCTAGTAAAATAAGTCAGTCAGTTTGATTGTATAAGTCCTCCCCTAGGTGAAACGGTTAGACTGTTTCTGACATGTATAAAATAGACCCCCATAGTGAGAGAGTCAGTCGAAGTTCAATTCAATGTATCGTTTTTCTGAGTTTCGTATTATTCATCAGCATAATGATTTCCTGCACCAGCTATGCGTTCTATCTGTATTTTCCAGTTCCTCATGTAAATATGTCTGCTAATGCTACAGTAGAGCACACGTTTAGTGATCTGCCTCCTCACGAATATTCATACCGCCTCGCTATGCGCAACAACACATTTATCCGTATGTTACATTATTCACACCAGACCAGCAATGCCACTAATTGTTGGGTGTGTGGTCGACTCCCCCCTTTTCAGACACCGAAGGGAGTTCTGCCACTGTTTCCTTATCCATTCTCACATAATGGTTCGTGTGGAGCATGGTCCACGTTAACGTCATCCTCAACAGATATGTCTTTTCTTAACAGTACATGTTTTCCAGACAAGCAAGGTCTTCCCCACAGAACAGGTTTAGATCTAGAAAATGAAGTTTATAATTTAGGTAATTATTCGTCGAATTTCATGGTCCTGAATGTTCAGTCTGATACTACTCCAGACTTACCTGCTATTTCAGTACTACCTGTCAAAGGCGAATTATGTGTCCGTAGTTATGGTTCCGTACACGTAGGACATAGTGATTGTACTACTGTTATCCAGTATAGTGACAGTGGGAAATCTGTTTTCAAAGCTTCACGTCATTCTTATTTTATTTGTGGTCAAACTGCATATGTCCGTCTGCCCCTCGATTGGGAGGGAACCTGTTACATTGCTTTCTTACTACCACCTGTTTTCCTAGCCCCATCTGATTATCACAGAAACACACATCTAGTACACATTAGACATAGAAGGGAGTCCCCAATTGTCGATTATACTGAAACTACTCTAGAACAGTATACAGATTTCAATAAAGGTTTCTTCTTCTTTGTAGGACCTGTCCAGAATAGTAAACTGATCCGTAGGTTAACAAGAACCCTTGAAGCTGTAGTAAATGAGACTGCCTCTGCTCTAGGTAACCTAACCGAAGAACAATCTGCTATGAGATTTGTCGTTTTGCAAAATCGTCTCGTCCTTGACGTCATACTGGCCGATAGGGGCGGGGCCTGTAGAGTCATCGGATCTAGTTGCTGCATTTTCATTCCAAATAACGCGCCGTCTGTTTATTCAGCTATAACCAGACTTCATAAAATCGCCCATCTGTTACACCAAGACCCAGGCACCTGGACATGGTCCGGTTGGTTCTGGAATATAATTTCCGCATGGGGATGGAAAGTCCTGTCCTTTTTAGGTATTGCAGTAGCGATCATATTTAGCTGCTGCCTCTGTATACAATGTGGCCCTGCGATTTGCAGCATGTGTGCTACCTCTTGTATTCCTAGTCCCAAGCCCCGTTCTAAATCCCGTTCCAAGACAATTCGAGACGAGCAAATGGTACTGTATGAAATGATAGATGGTATCATGAAAATTGATGTTTCCTGATGGAAACGTAGTGACAAGGAGGGAATGTGGAAAAGTAAATTTTGCCATGTTCTGTGTCCCTACGCCTCATACATCATATGTTATGTGTGCATGACCAATATGCATATGTTGTTCCCCATGTCCGATTAATGACGCAATTACAGTTGTGTCCACCTCTGGTATGTCATTTTCCAGTCCTCGTGAATACTACGAATATCAGGCCTAGGTAAAGTTATGTTGCCACGTTTCTTAGTGTGCACGTTATTCCATTATAAAGTCCCCGTTTCCAGGCCTCAAAAGGGCCCGGACCCTGGATTCAGCTCCTGTCTCCTGAAAGCCTCGCTGAGGAGCGATACAGCCCCCACCTGTATCCTCGACCCTTCACTTACTTCCTGCTTCGCAGTGCCCGGTGCAGCTTGGCTCTGCCTCTGAGTCTGCCAAAAGTATGTTATAGTTCCAGTTATCAGTTCAGTCCTCCTTCTCTGCATTCCTAAGCTACTGAACTGCATCAATAGTTTCCGTCATTGTCTAGCCTTCTCGTCTCCATGTTAGAGAAATACTGTATTTAATGGTCATTTAGTATTCTTCATCACGCATTTCATATAGAATAATGTATGGTCCAGACTTAGAGTCAAGTTAGCTTTTCCCCTCATGACTCCTAGTTTATATCAACATGTCCCCTAAACATCAGATACCAGATAGGGTTTAGGTACATGTCGCTCCGACCCTCCAGACTCTAGTCTCTGCTCCTAGCACAGAGTTCGTAGCCCCCAGTTTCTCCTAGTAACACGTCATTGCCAGTTTTCGCGCACCATTAGGTTAGAGGTCCCGGCTCCTTAGGTAGCCCCCTCCTATGTTTCCGCCCATTCATGACATATTCTGTTACGTATGCACCACATGTCTATGCATACGCCCAGTTACACCTCTTTTCATTGTTATCTCTCGCGACTGCTACGCGTCACGCCTTCTGCTCCACCCACTGTTACGCCTACTGCAATGTAATACTATGTGTTTGCGTTATGTATATAAGTCAATGTATTGTTATTAAAAGTTAGCGCGCTCATCCCAGACCTAGCCCCAGCAGCTGCTGGGCCTCTTTTCCCCTGCTGGGCCCCAGTTGTCCTGCTGGGCCCTGTCACCTCTGTTCCTATGCAGGTTGTCCTGATCCTGTCCTTATGTTGTAATAAACCTGCAAAAGCTCCTACTACCTCGAATCTTGACTCTTATTTTATTGAGCTATCTGTTATTCATTCATTCATTCAAAAATAGATCCGGTATTATTTATTTATATACCACACTAGGACACACACATCTCTGTAGTGCACCTAAACCATGCCCTTCAGCAACCCCTGTTATTCCTTCACTAGGACACACACAGCTCTCTAGTACACCTAAACGATGCCCTACAGCAAACCCTGCCATTCCTTCACTAAGTCACACACAGCTCGGCCAGTCCATGCCCTACCTCAAACCCTGCCATTCCTTCACTAGGACACACAAATCTCTGAAATGCACCTGCGCCATGCACTACAACAAACCATGCTATTCCTTCACTAGGACACACACAGCTATCTAGTGCACCTAAACCATGCCCTACAGCAAAACCTGCCATTCCTTCACTAAGACACACACAGCTCTGTAGTGCACCTAAACCATGCCCGACAGCAAACCCTGCCATTCCTTCACTTAGTCACACACAGCTCGGCCAGTCCATGCCCTACCGCAAACCATGCTATTCCTTCACTAGGACACACACAGCTCTGTAATGCACCTAAACCATGCCCTACAGCAAACCCTGCCATTCCTTCACTAGGAGACACACAGCTCGGCCAGTCCATGCCCTTCCGCAAACCCTGCCATTTCTTCACTAGGACACACACAGCTCTGTAATGCACCTACGCCATGCCCTACAACAAACCATGCTATTCCTTCACTAGGACACACACAGCTCTGTAGTGCACCTAAACCATGCCCTACAGCAAACCCTGCCATTCCTTCACTAGGACACACACAGCTCGGCCAGTCCATGCCCTACCACAAACCCTGCCAATCCTTCATTAGGACACACACAGCTCTGTAATGCACCTACGCCATGCCTAGGCTTTCCTGTTTTCAGTTTCTATTTTTGGTAAATTCTGGTGGGGTTTTTTCAGTGTTTTCAATATCTTAAAAAACAGTTGTTATCAGTGGTTACATATTTTCGCGCCACTAAAAACAACAGGAAAAGTGTTTTTCCAGTGTTTATGGAACGTTTTGCTTTTATTATTGCTTGCTTTCTGCTCTGAAAGAACATGGTATATAGACAGTGTACTTATAGTGTATAAGAGGTCCAAATAGATTTTTGCTAATTAATCTTATTGTAGTACACCATAGAATACTTCTTCAGTGAGTCTTTGGGTCATGTGCGCTCGCTCTTTCCTTCCCATGTAAACTTCTGTGAAAAGGCCCTCTCAGCATTCTTAGCCCATTGGGCTGAGAACCATCAGCTAAGGGACACAGTTGGGATGACTCTTTCTTTGATGCCACATAAAGCACGAAATTATAAATATTTGCGTTTTAGTTCCTGTGCATTAGAAACCAGTGCACCAGAATGGACTAAAAAGTCAATAGCATCCATCAATAACTCTTAAGATTGTAAATATGCTTTCAGCATACCATCTAACAAGTGGCAAGGATCTACTACAGGGAGTCACTTCAGCTCGGGTATCAATTTTGACAGGTCATCACACAACTTTTTTATATATGTAGCTGAATCACTGCAAATACAAACAATATCACTCCAATCTTTGTTGAACTTGGAAAGAACCTTTTTTGCAGAGCATTACAAGTGACACTGCATTCCATGTTTTCCAAAAGTCTGGTGTCATGTTTTCACCACTATCCCAGATGCTTGGTGATATATATACTTATCACTATACCTTGCATTGAATGTTTAAAGCCTGAGGTGTTGGCAATTCACCTACTATCAATACTGACCCACTAGAAACTATGGTCTGATATATTAAGGCTTTTTACCCATTCTCTGTGGGTAAATGTGATGACACATATTAGGAAAGATTTTTATGAAACCAGCCATTTTACCTATCGGTGAAAGAATCAAATGCAGCCAAAATATCAAATATGAGTTTGATATTTCCTGATTCTCTATAGTTAATAAAAGAATTAAACTAGACCTAAAACATGAAACTAAACCCTGCATCTTTAGACCAAAGGCGACAAAACTGAAAAAGTAAAAGGAAGAAGAAACAATATTTTAGTGGCATCCCTAAAGAACAAAACTCAAGCAGAATAATGTTAGCCAGCCTTTCTTACTGCTACTTGTATAACAAAGTTACATTGTATTGACCCCTTCAGGAAGAAAAAAATGACTTGCACTCTCTTTTTCCTTTCTTTGAATGGCATTTAGTTTGTGGTTGCCCAGGTGTTTTTTCAGTGTTTATGTGTTTTCACCGGTGAGGGCTATTTTTCTTTCAGTGGGGTTTTATCAGTTATTATAGGTTTAAACCTAAAACCCCACAGCCTAGCCATGCCCTACAACAAACCAAGCTTTTCCTTCCCTAGGACACACACAGCTCTGTAGTGCACCTAAACCATTCCCTACAGCAAACCCTGCCATTCCTTCACTAAGTCACACACAGCTCGGCCAGTCCATGCCCTACCGCAAACCCTGCTATTCCTTCACTAGAACAAACACAACTCTGTAGTGCACTTAAACCATTCCCTACAGCAAACCCTGCCATTTCTTCACTAAGTTACACACAGCTCGGCCAGTCCATGCCCTACCAGAAACCCTGCTATTTCTTCACTAGGACACGCACAGCTTTGTAATGCACCTACGCCATGCCCTACAACAAACCATGCTATTTCTTCACTAGGACACACACAGCTCTGTAGTGCACCTAAACCATGCCCTACAACAAACCCTGCCATTCCTTCACTAAGACACACACAGCTCTGTAGTGCACCTAAACCGTGCCCTACAGCAAACCCTGCCATTCCTTCACTAGGACACACACAGCCCGGCCAGTCCATGCCCTACCGCAAACCCTGCTATTCCTTCACTAGGACACACACAGCTCTGTAGTGGACCTAAACCATGCCCTACAGCAAACCCTGCCATTCCTTCACTAGGACACACACAGCTTGGCCAGTTCATGCCCTACCGCAAACCCTGGTATTCCTTCACTAGGACACACACAGCTCTGTAGTGCACCTAAACCATGCCCTACAGCAAACCCTGCTATTGCTTCACTTAGAAGAACACAGCTTGACCAGTGCACCTACAACAAACCCTGCTATTCCTTCACTGAGATGCACACAGGTTGGCCAGTGCACCTAAACAATGCCCTACCACAAGCCCTGTCCTACACCAAACCCTGCTATCGCTCCACTATGATGCACACAGCTTGTCCAGTGCACCTACGCCATGCCCTACAACAAACCCTGCTATTCCTTCGCTAGGACACACACACCTCTGTAGTGCACCTAAACCTTGTCCAGCAGCAAACCCTGCTATTCCTTCACTAAGATGCACACAGCTCCCCTGTTGCAGGGATTCTGCACAGACACAGAACTGTGCACAGAGACTCAGGACCTCAGTGAATTAGGGTGTGCCAAAAACTCACATTAGTACCCAAAATCCCCTACCAGACTAGCATCAGTGTCTCATTAGCTCTTCGTCCTATAGCAAAGTTACCAATGATTAGACAACCCAGAACATGAGACTTAGGATACCTCAGGTAAGGTGGAAAACATGAGCACTCTTTAGTTATATTTTCATACCAGTCCAGAACAGGGAGTAGAGGGAGAAACGAGCAAGTTTAAAATGTTTATTTTAACGCCGAGATCTCAGGTGCAGCATCTTAGCTAATACAAGCAGACATATGATAAGAAATAAGATTGTCAGCACAGTTACTATTCCATAAAATACAAAGGGAGAAAGCATGTTATAATGCTAAATGGAAACAGGTTTAATATATACCTATATTTCACCCTCCCTTGCTAGTAGGTTATTTTATAACTAGAGAAGGTCTCCTAGGCTTGCATAGGCGACCCCATACCTCAAAGATTAGCAGGAGTGAATAACATTGAGTTCTGCACAAGCTCTCAGCATATGAATGTTCTCCAAGAGTGTGTTCAATCATGCCTACACCGTGTATTATTAAAGGCGCCAGTATCTGAGCTGTCCACATTTGCATATATGTTATGTCTAGAACGTGTACTGATCAGTTCGAACAACAGCAACAGTGTTGACATAACCTTGAAGGCCTCGGCACTCACTGTTCAGACTAAGCTTACAAAGCAAGTCTAGCAATGTAGAAAAACAAGTTATTCTCGTGTGAAGCAAAACACTCAGCCTAACGCGAAACAATATCTAACGTGTGTGCCGTGTGCAAAAGAAAGCAAAAGATAAAATGGCGTTTAAACTACTAATAAGCTCATGCTTACTTAACACTGTGTGAATGCAAGGCTTAGCCCCACTACACCCTCCCTTGATCGGAGCACGGATAAGAAATGTGGGCAAAGCAGGAATGCAGAGCTCAAGTTCAAGAGACAGAATCAAGTTCAAATTTGCCATAATGTAAAAATCGGGAGCAAACTCAGACTTTTGAAAAAGAACCTCTACATTGGTATTTACTTTTGGGCACAGTAAAGCTAATAGGCCTAAATAAAATAGTCTAAAAAAACCTGATGTCCTAAATGTGACTCCAGTCGTGAATAAGAGAGAGCAGGAAATGCACCTCAGTCCAATAGTGTATATGCACAGTACGTTGCAACAGCCTCCAACAGGAAGTCATTGTTCTCATCCGAAAACATTTCAACCATCCAATTTAGTAACAGGAATGAGCATACATGTTCCTCAAGAACCGGAGCCTCTAGTACCATCAGAGGACAACTCGGATTTACTTCAATATAACTGCGTGCCAAGAAATCATGCGCCGCTGCAAAAATATTCCAACGTCCCAGGACTCCATACCTCGCTGCAGAGGCCATAATCCCGCCGCCAGAACAAAACAATTCATGAGCAACTAAGGGGCTCATCAGTTGATCATAATCTGCGTTGGGAGACACCGTACTGCAGCGACACAAATCCAGAGCCCATTCGAAATCGCAGCTCAGGCAATGAAAGACAGGCTGGACGCATGTAAAAAAGGAAAATCGAAACGATAATCCATAAGCTGCACTCAATATAGCCAAAGGCAGGGCTCCATAGTAATTAAGCATTCGGTTGCAGAGCAGCAACAGCCAGGGCAAATCGTCTCGTGGCACAGGATTCATATAAACAAAGCAGTAGTGTAGTACTGAAAATTCTGGACCCGTGTCATAAACATCGTCGTATCATGACGATGTTAGTATCAATAGACCGAGAATGATGAGTATACTATGCACGAGTATTTTCGTCGTATTCAAGTCACGAGATCACCCCGAAAACAGAGATTTCGTCCTGAACCCTCGGGTTCCATTTTGTGTACGGCAGCCATTTTGTGATTGCCCTCACATAGGCCGGTGACTAAGGCCAAAAACGAATCTGAAGGACACGTACACCTTTGCCGACTTCTCTGTGACCTGGGCAAGCTGACTCCACTGCCTGAAGCCAAACCTGTTCGGCCAGGTCCTTCCCCAGTGGCCGATCGAGATCATTATCAAGCCACAACATACCATAAACCTTTCATCGCATACAAACCATGCCTAATCTTACACACACCTGTCTCTGTCTTTTGCTTTATGACTTGCTTTACGAGGAGGAGGTGCCCGATTTTATTAGGGGTCCGCCGATATCTGATGGAAAATGTTGGGCCTTGCCGGGTAATTGATTATGGGCTGGACAAACTGAAAATAAGCTTGTCATTGTGATTCTGCTTTTTCTTTGTAGTGAAAATATGTGAATGGTTAACTGTAAAATAAGGAATGTTTGCCTAAAGCATAATATTTTGTATAAAAAGAGATGGCTGGCTTTGTAAGTTGAGCAGTCTCCTGAGAACATACACCGTGTTGTACTTCTAGGATACCTGTTACTGGCTGCAGCCAATAAATTCGATCTTTAACTTCACCAAGAAGACTCTGTGTTTCTGTAGTCTGAAACAAGAAGAACTCAAAGTCTGAGGGTGTGTTCCCTGGCATCACTGGGTTCTGAAAAACCCAGTACTTCAGTTGGCGCCCAACGTGGGTGGGTTTCAGCGGTACCGGTCCAAGCCAGAGGTTCGTGAGGAGCTTCATGTGAAAATTCTGGAGGAAGGCCAACCACTTCATCGACCCCTGCATGTCGTCGTGGTCCGAAAGTCTTTGCTGCGAGGTTCCCCGCTTTCCGACGGCTACGAAGGACTGCTGCCCTGACTATCGCCCTGTTTTGGACCCTTTGATGATTTGTAGAGCGAAACGATAGACGAGTTTTCTGGTGACGTCATCGATACCTCAGTTAAGTATGAGTGGAGCGTCTCCCAGTCCTTAGTTTGGTTCTTAGTTTTTGGTATCCCCTTCGGATCTTTGATTTGGAACTTGCAAGTACCAAAGCCGCGGAACTCGTGTATTCACGAGACTATCGTATTCGATAATCCTTTGAAGTTTGAAGCTAGACTAGTGAGCGAAGATGCCTGGTCTTAGCAGACTTGGAAATTTGTTTTGTCTTGGTTGTAATAGGGATTCCCGATTGGAGGACTCGTGTCCGGTTCCTCCAGTTGGAACTCCAACCTATGAGCTCTCCGTGAAGCACGGTGTGGGCCCTATCATGTACAATGAAGTATGGGTTAGGTACACAAGGAAAGACAGTGTCCTAAAGTGGCCTCAATATGGTAGTTTTGACACTGAAGTTCTGGATAATCTAGAAGTTACAAAAACAAAGGAAGAGTGTCCGTCAGTAAGGCGTGAGTGTGATCGAGATAGCACGTATTAATATGAGGCCAGCTGTAGTTGGTCAGAAGGCTGGGCTAACTTTCAAGAAAAAACACATTATTTCTTCAAGAAACCCTCACTCACCCTAGTGGTGACATGCTTCATCATCGGGTCCACTAGGGAGATCGAGTACCTCCCGAGTGTGCTACGACGCCAGGAGACTGCGGAGCAGGTTGTTGTGAGAGTGAATGTGAAAAAAAGGGGTGTAGTTAAAAATGTCAGCGGTTGTCCCAAAAAATCATTTATTCGCTGGTCAACTTGACATATTAAAAGTAAAAGCTATGTGCAGGGAAACTATCCACAAGAAATACAGGTGTTTCCCTGTTAGGGGAAGGTCAACATGTTTCTGCCCTTTAAGTGTGTGAGTTTACAGGGCTTTCGTCAGGACCAGTAAGTGGGTGTTACCTCAACAGGTATAGGCGCGCTAAGGTCTACCCTGCTGTAGGTTGTGAAAGTTAAAAACAGTGGCAATATGTGTAAAAATAAGTGCGTGAAAATACAAACCAAAAGGCTTGGGGATTTGCCTCTATTGCGAGGAGCCCAGAAGTCTGCAGGTAGGTAAAAGACAGACAGACAAACAAAACACAAAACACAAAAATGAGCAAATGGTCATTAATGATCATGGTTTGATGCCATGCAACTTAAGGTGTGGCGTGATACGTGCTAACAGACCTATCAATGGCCGTGGTCGGGGGGGATCACGTTGTAGAGTGGAAGTTGTGCCCAAGACCCTTGGTGATGGGCCTCAACTAGGGCCAGGGTAGTGTGACCTGGCGCAGTAAAAATAGTGAGGTAATGCAACGGGGGCTTGCAGTGCTAAGTCCGTCCGTGTGGGAAGCCAGGTAGGCTGCCCATAATAGTAACATTACCTATGGTAAGAGTACGGAGAAATATTCCCCGAAGAGTGATGTAATAAAACAAAGCTACGTAATAGTAATGCGCAGCCCTGCTGGCCGTGAATTAGAGAGCTTAAAGTGGCACACTAATTGAGAATATCGGTGGCAGAGTCCTCACTTGTATTCAGTATGAACCACGCCCCATAGATTCAGAGGGGGGGTGGGAGCGACAATGGCACACCCTGTCAGGGTAAAAACAAGAACACACACAAAGGAGAGTTCAAGGAGAGTAGGCAGAAGCTCACACACAAACACTTAGCTTGTTAAGATGTCAGGTCGCTTGTACATACGCCCGCAACGCTCAGCACCCTCTCGGCACCTAGCTGTCCCCGCTGGATCTCGTGGATCACGAGCGAGGAACAAGCCCGGCGCTAAGAGAGGGAGGCGTCGGGACGTCGTCCAATCACGAGCGTTGACTAGAACGAGGCTTGGGAAGCAAGCCTCGCGTCGTCGCGTGCAGATCACTGTCGCACGCCGTATCAAAAACGAGGCTTGGAATGCACATTGGGTGCGCATGCGCGCACATGAACAGAGTTGGAACCAGATCGAGGCTTGGCACGCAAGCTGCCGACCGGGATACTAAAAGAGGCTTGGCACGCAAGCAGAAGGACGGACCGGCTGAATGGGTCATAAAGCAGAAGTCCGCTATGATAAGGTGTTAAAAAATCACGCTAAAATAAATTGACACTGTGGGTGGGTATAAGTTCATTGACAGTTAGGAGAGATACCAAACAAGGTGTTGGAGTACCCACCATCAGAGATATAATTAGAGGGTGAAGAAGTTATGCTCAGTCATATTTGTGTACTGTGGGTTGTAACACGGGGGTACATTTATTCAATATGAACGGCACACATAACGATAGTGGTGAGTACCCACCATCATAGATGATATTTGCAAGGGTTACTCTTGTGATCTATGGTATTGGTATACTGAGGACTGTAGCAAAAAGAGCGATCTCATCAGTAAAGAGCATACATCATGGGCAGTGCCCTGAATTGGGGAGTAGGACAATATTAATGTTTGAGAACGCTAGCCCAAGGTATTTGGTCATTTAGACCTTGATTGTGTGTGTTGAGTCTGTAGACCCAGCGCTGCTCTTTTTCAAACAGGATATTCTCTCTGTTCCTGGAGTTGTTGACCTGTTCTATTACTGTCCAGGTCATATCATTGGGGGTATGATTTGCCTGCAGAAAATGCTCGCTGAGTTTGGTCGTTACTTTCTTGCAGCGAACATTGCTGCGATGTTCGCCAATGCGGGTCTTCACTTTCCGAGTTGTCATGCCCACATATCTCTTGGCACACGGGCAAGTAATCAGATAAATAACATGAGTGGAATTGCAGTTGGTATGGGACATTTGCGTCCATACTTTACCCGGTTCCAAATTTAACTGTTTAGTGTGGGTGGTTAAATGACAGACACTGCAGTCGGTGCATGGGAAGTGTCCGGTAACGGGGGGTAAATTCCATGGTTCAGTAACAGATCTGATAAGTGGTGATGGACATGCTAAGGGCCTTGTATGTACCAGGGCATCCTTAATACTCCTGCCCTTTTTGAAAGAGAACAATGGTTTTTCCCAATTGCCAATGCTACTGGTGATAATTCTCCAATTTTTGTTTATTGACTTTTTTACATTGTCTGATAGTGTGCTATATGTTGTAACACACGTCAAAGGGACCTCTGTGTCGATTTTTTCGTTCTCTTCCAGAAGGGCTTCCCGGGGTTGGTTCCGGGCCCTAGTCTGTCCTTTGTTGAGGATGCCTTGTGGGTAGCCTCTTTGTTTCAGTTTGACAGTTAGGTCCTCTGCCTGTGTCTTGTAGTCCGTAGTGCTACTGCAATTCCTTCTAAGGCGGAGATATTGCCCGTAGGGCAGGTTCTCGCGTAGTGGTCTTGGATGGAAGCTACTGAATTGTAGAAGGTTGTTCCTTGCTGTTGGTTTGTGATGGGTCACAGTAGTGAGAGCTGTCCCATTGATCCTTATCACCACGTCCAAGAAAACTATTGATTCTTTACTGTAGTTGTTTGGGAATTTTAAATAGGGGTCAAGAGTGTTGACCCAGCTTAGGAATTCAATAAGACTGTTTTCAGTGCCCGTCCATAGTATGAGAATATCATCTATGTACCTCTTCCATAAGCCTATGGAAGAGGCGAAAGGGTTGGCTCAGTACTGGAACCGCTATCCACATTCTGCGATCATTACCTAAAGCCAATAGTACAAAACTCCAGCACCTATTTGAAGGATACTAAAAGCCTTCTTAGGCTACTGAATGACATCTCTTTTGAACCAGACTCAGTCATCTTGGTCACTATGGACATAGAGAGTCTGTACACGAGTATCCCGCAGGAAGAAACATTACGGGTACTGGCACAAGCACTGGACACAGTGACTTGGGAATATGTCACACCTAAGGCGTTCATTTTACAATGTGCAAGGATGGCACTAAAAGAAAATTATTTTGAGTACAAGGGACAACTGTACCTTCAATGCACAGGGACCTCTATGGGCAGCACCTTCGCTCCAAGCGTAGCGGGGCTGTACGTGTACGATTTTGAGACTAAACACATCCTGCCCCCTTCCAACCCTTTCGCCTCTTCCATAGGCTTATGGAAGAGGTACATAGATGATATTCTCATACTATGGACGGGCACTGAAAACAGTCTTATTGAATTCCTAAGCTGGGTCAACACTCTTGACCCCTATTTAAAATTCACAAACAACTACAGCAAAGAATCAATAGTTTTCTTGGACGTGGTGATAAGGATCAATGGGACAGCTCTCACTACTGTGACCCATCACAAACCAACAGCAAGGAACAACCTTCTACAATTCAGTAGCTTCCATCCAAGACCACTACGCGAGAACCTGCCCTACGGGCAATATCTCCGCCTTAGAAGGAATTGCAGTAGCACTACGGACTACAAGACACAGGCAGAGGACCTAACTGTCAAACTGAAACAAAGAGGCTACCCACAAGGCATCCTCAACAAAGGACAGACTAGGGCCCGGAACCAACCCCGGGAAGCCCTTCTGGAAGAGAACGAAAAAATCGACACAGAGGTCCCTTTGACGTGTGTTACAACATATAGCACACTATCAGACAATGTAAAAAAGTCAATAAACAAAAATTGGAGAATTATCACCAGTAGCATTGGCAATTGGGAAAAACCATTGTTCTCTTTCAAAAAGGGCAGGAGTATTAAGGATGCCCTGGTACATACAAGGCCCTTAGCATGTCCATCACCACTTATCAGATCTGTTACTGAACCATGGAATTTACCCCCCGTTACCGGACACTTCCCATGCACCGACTGCAGTGTCTGTCATTTAACCACCCACACTAAACAGTTAAATTTGGAACCGGGTAAAGTATGGACGCAAATGTCCCATACCAACTGCAATTCCACTCATGTTATTTATCTGATTACTTGCCCGTGTGCCAAGAGATATGTGGGCATGACAACTCGGAAAGTGAAGACCCGCATTGGCGAACATCGCAGCAATGTTCGCTGCAAGAAAGTAACGACCAAACTCAGCGAGCATTTTCTGCAGGCAAATCATACCCCCAATGATATGACCTGGACAGTAATAGAACAGGTCAACAACTCCAGGAACAGAGAGAATATCCTGTTTGAAAAAGAGCAGCGCTGGGTCTACAGACTCAACACACACAATCAAGGTCTAAATGACCAAATACCTTGGGCTAGCGTTCTCAAACATTAATATTGTCCTACTCCCCAATTCAGGGCACTGCCCATGATGTATGCTCTTTACTGATGAGATCGCTCTTTTTGCTACAGTCCTCAGTATACCAATACCATAGATCACAAGAGTAACCCTTGCAAATATCATCTATGATGGTGGGTACTCACCACTATCGTTATGTGTGCCGTTCATATTGAATAAATGTACCCCCGTGTTACAACCCACAGTACACAAATATGACTGAGCATAACTTCTTCACCCTCTAATTATATCTCTGATGGTGGGTACTCCAACACCTTGTTTGGTATCTCTCCTAACTGTCAATGAACTTATACCCACCCACAGTGTCAATTTATTTTAGCGTGATTTTTTAACACCTTATCATAGCGGACTTCTGCTTTATGACCCATTCAGCCGGTCCGTCCTTCTGCTTGCGTGCCAAGCCTCTTTTAGTATCCCGGTCGGCAGCTTGCGTGCCAAGCCTCGATCTGGTTCCAACTCTGTTCATGTGCGCGCATGCGCACCCAATGTGCATTCCAAGCCTCGTTTTTGATACGGCGTGCGACAGTGATCTGCACGCGACGACGCGAGGCTTGCTTCCCAAGCCTCGTTCTAGTCAACGCTCGTGATTGGACGACGTCCCGACGCCTCCCTCTCTTAGCGCCGGGCTTGTTCCTCGCTCGTGATCCACGAGATCCAGCGGGGACAGCTAGGTGCCGAGAGGGTGCTGAGCGTTGCGGGCGTATGTACAAGCGACCTGACATCTTAACAAGCTAAGTGTTTGTGTGTGAGCTTCTGCCTACTCTCCTTGAACTCTCCTTTGTGTGTGTTCTTGTTTTTACCCTGACAGGGTGTGCCATTGTCGCTCCCACCCCCCCTCTGAATCTATGGGGCGTGGTTCATACTGAATACAAGTGAGGACTCTGCCACCGATATTCTCAATTAGTGTGCCACTTTAAGCTCTCTAATTCACGGCCAGCAGGGCTGCGCATTACTATTACGTAGCTTTGTTTTATTACATCACTCTTCGGGGAATATTTCTCCGTACTCTTACCATAGGTAATGTTACTATTATGGGCAGCCTACCTGGCTTCCCACACGGACGGACTTAGCACTGCAAGCCCCCGTTGCATTACCTCACTATTTTTACTGCGCCAGGTCACACTACCCTGGCCCTAGTTGAGGCCCATCACCAAGGGTCTTGGGCACAACTTCCACTCTACAACGTGATCCCCCCCGACCACGGCCATTGATAGGTCTGTTAGCACGTATCACGCCACACCTTAAGTTGCATGGCATCAAACCATGATCATTAATGACCATTTGCTCATTTTTGTGTTTTGTGTTTTGTTTGTCTGTCTGTCTTTTACCTACCTGCAGACTTCTGGGCTCCTCGCAATAGAGGCAAATCCCCAAGCCTTTTGGTTTGTATTTTCACGCACTTATTTTTACACATAGTGCCACTGTTTTTAACTTTCACAACCTACAGCAGGGTAGACCTTAGCGCGCCTATACCTGTTGAGGTAACACCCACTTACTGGTCCTGACGAAAGCCCTGTAAACTCACACACTTAAAGGGCAGAAACATGTTGACCTTCCCCTAACAGGGAAACACCTGTATTTCTTGTGGATAGTTTCCCTGCACATAGCTTTTACTTTTAATATGTCAAGTTGACCAGCGAATAAATGATTTTTTGGGACAACCGCTGACATTTTTAACTACACCCCTTTTTTTCACATTCACTCTCACAACAACCTGCTCCGCAGTCTCCTGGCGTCGTAGCACACTCGGGAGGTACTCGATCTCCCTAGTGGACCCGATGATGAAGCATGTCACCACTAGGGTGAGTGAGGGTTTCTTGAAGAAATAATGTGTTTTTTCTTGAAAGTTAGCCCAGCCTTCTGACCAACTACAGCTGGCCTCATATTAATACGTGCTATCTCGATCACACTCACGCCTTACTGACGGACACTCTTCCTTTGTTTTTGTATCTATTGATTGGGGACTAAGAGTGCCCTTGAACCCTGTCTCTCCCTTTGTTGATCGGTAATCTAGAAGTTAGACTTTTTAAGAAGAAAACCCGGCCGGAAATGTTTGACTCTTTCCGCCTATGGCGAAAGGAAGCCAAACAGAAGGAAATTAAATTAGCAAAGAAAAATAAAAGAGAAAAGGGTATCTCAATAATGCAAGCTGCTATACAGTTTAAAGATAACGAAGAAGAACAGATGAGTGAGCAGTTGCACAGGCAACGTAAAATGGTAATAGATAAATGCTACCCTGCTTTGCCGCTTCTCCAGCAAGAGGCAGCGAAGGAACTTGAAAAAGATCCTTTAATGTCCCATTTGTTGAGTTCACCACACCCTTTTGCGCAGAGTGCTACAGCACCCCCGCAACCTTTAGCTGCGCAACCTCTGGTTGTTGTGCCTCCTGCTCCTCCACAACCGCCAGCACCTCTTCAGCTGGCTCCTACTCTTCTGGTCCAACCTTCTCAAGGGCCACTGACTCTGCTACCTGCTTCGCTACCTGTTCCGACTTTAAATCCTGCAACTTCTTCATCTATCCTTACTACCTCCTCTGCTACTGCTCCTACATTGACCCTGTCTCAGCCCGCTTTTTCTCCCGTCCTGTCGACTTCTCCTTCTGTTTGACAGAGAATGACTGACACTGTTGCTAGTCTTATATTTCCTCTCTTTGGGTCGTCTGGTGTGACCCCTGATTCAGAGCGTAAACAGTCACGTAGTCAACTGCCTGATTCTCGAGAGAGAGAAATGTTTGACCGTATGGCGTGTAAATGGGTTACCGACCCCACAAGATATGAGTTAGAGTCTGTTATGGATGTCTTCCGTCAATGGGAAGCACCGAAGCAGAGATATGTTTTCGAGAAAATGTGTATTTTTCTTTGTGAAGAATTGGAGGATGTTGATTTGGAATCCAATCCGCCTGAGTTGTGCCGTGTACGGTTTGAGTTTGCGAAGGGAACGATTGTGGGTTCTGATGTTGAGAAAGCGGTTGCGACGTTGTTGTCGTTTAGGAGTGAGTCTCCTTCTCAGTCACTGTGTGAGCCTGACTCCTATGTTAGGAGAAAAGTGAGATAGTACCCTATGAGAGAAGTTCCTCCGGTATGGAGGTATTTGCTGGTGCAAATAATAACCCCCCAGCCGTGCCAGCACATTTTCAGCGTGTTTGGGTGCATGTCCCATGGAAGAGATCTGAAGTTCTGGCTCTTATGCAGACTTTACCTCGCAAAAATCCTGCAGGGTACTATAAGGAGCTATCTCAGACTGCAGATTCATGCATTCTGAATCTAGCCGACATAGACATGTTGTTTGGGAATGTTGTTCCACAGCCTTTATGGGGATTGATTCACCATACAGATCATGCGCAAGAGCTAGGCGACACATGGGCTAATATTAGTGCTGCAGACGACAGACAAGTTGGTGGTGCTAAACCTGAGCCTTTAGTAGCAGAACTCCCTGGTAAGATAGTTACTTACATGAAGTCTTTAATGCCTGCTATACGAGTGAACTGGGACAAATTGTCTGCATGTAAGCAGAAGAAAGATGAGACAGTGTCCGATTTCTTCACTAGGTTTGAAGAGACGTTTATCGACCACAGTGGTCAAGATATGAGTACGGAAGGTGGTCAACGGTTGTTCGTTAACAAGTTTGTGCACAACTTGCTTCCCGAGCTGTGTAAGAAATTGAAAGACTCCGAGAGTTCGTGGGCTGTTTCCTCATCAGCACAGATACTGGCTACTGCGCAGTACTACGAAAATAGGGATAAAGATGAGAAGGATAGAGCAGACAAGAAAACTAAAGAATTAAAGACGAAGGTGCTTTTACAGCAGGCGTATCCGCCTCGAGGTGGTCAGCATGACTACCTGCAGCCTCAGCAGTTTCAGAGAAACTCGCAAAGGTTCAAGCCTTCTCAACCACGTTTTCCTGTAGGCCCTAATCAGTGTGCATATTGCAAACAAGAAGGTAATTTCAAAAGTAGCTGCCCTGTTTTGTCACAGCGTATGAATGGTGTCTCTAGCGCAAGAGGTCGAGGCATTACACAAGCACCTAGAGGTAGAGGACGTGGAAATTTCCCCCAGAACGCGCGCCCTTTTCCTCCTCAAAATTCAATGAATAGTTTTGATCAGCAGAATAACGCGTCTGTTAGGACGACTCAGTACTATGCTGATGACTACTATGCAGAAGATGAGAACATGGAAGGTGATGATTGCTAGGACAGCCATAGACAAAGAGAGGGAGTTGTTTCAGTTCCAGTAGATCAGAGTGGACCTTATGTTGAGGTGATTACATCAGGTGTGTCAGAGCCTTTTCTGTTGGATACTGGTGCTACAAAGAGTTCTATTATGCACTCTAAACTCCCTGGCGCACCTTTGTCTAGCGAGACGAATGTTTCAGTAGGTTTTTCTGGTGCCCCGGTTAGGAACCCGGTTTCTAGTCCTATGTCCCTTTCTGTTGGACCTTGTGAATTCGAAGCACCCCTTATTCTGACAACAGGTTGTGGTGAGAATTTGTTAGGATTGGATTTGTTGAAAAGATTGTATGCAACCTTGTATTGTTCTCCTTCGGGAGTACAACTTACACTGGGTAAGAAAGTGGTCTCCACAATCTATTTGTCGAAGGATAAACTTCCGACAGAATTGTCGTCTCTCCCTGATATTCTTTGGGCTACTGGTCCTAATGATGTGGGTCTTTTGGAAATACCGCCATATGTTGTGACATTGAAAGCCAATGTTAAAATGCCACGCATTCCCCAATACAAAATCTCTAGTGAAGGTGAAAGAGCATTGCTAGCGATCATTTATGATTTGATTGAAAAAGATGTAATTGAAGAGACAAGAGGCAACGTTTGCAATAGTCCTGTTCTGCCTGTTTTGAAGCGTACTGACCCTCCTCAGCCACCTGTTTACAGGTTTGTGATTGATCTTAGAGAGGTAAATAAAATCGTTGTGCCACAATTTCCAGTTGTTCCTGATATCAATGCCCTATTGACTATGATTCCAGCTTCCGCGACTTGGTTTTCGGTGATTGACTTGAAGAATGCTTTCTTCAGCATCCCGATTGCTGAAGAGAGTAGGGATATTTTCGGTTTCAGTTTAGGAGGCCGAAGCTTCCGCTTGAAACGCGCTCCCCAAGGCTACTGTGAAAGTCCATCGATATATAGTCAGGCTTTAAAAACACAGGTTGACACGATTGTTTTACCTGATGGCGCTACCCTTATTCAGTACGTCGACGATTTACTCGTCACTGCAGATACTGAGGAAATTTGTAAAGAAGCCACATTATCGTTGTTACGTCATTTGTCTGATTTACATCACAAAGTGTCTCTTTCGAAATTGCAATATTGTCGACAAGAAGTGACCTACTTAGGTCATCTCTTATCGAAGGAGGGAAGGAAACTGACCCCAGAAAGAATTCAGGCAATTGCAAAATTGAGTGTGTCTATGACACAGAGAGAAGTGCGTGCTTTCTTGGGTATTACATCATATTGCAGACAATGGATACCGAATTTTTCTTTGCTGGCCAAACCTTTAGTAGCATTGACCTGTAAAGATACACCTAATCCCCTTCCGTGGTCTGAAGATTGTCAGAAAAGTTTTTCCGAATTGCGCAACGCATTATGTTCGGCTCCTGTGTTGGGTACCCCCGACTACAGTAAGCCCTTTACACTATATGTCCATGAGAAAGAAGGTTATGCGTTGTCGGTGTTGACACAGTCTTTTGGGGACAAGCAACGTCCATGCGCGTATTTTTCGTCAACTTTGGATCCAGTAGCAAGAGCGTTGACGAGTTGTTTGAGAGCCACAGCGGCAGCAGCTGTGTCTATTCGGCAGTCTGCTGGTTTAGTGATGAATAATACATTGATTGTGATGGTTCCACATGCAGTGGACACTTTGTTAAACAGGACAAAGACACAGCACTTAACTAGTGCTCGATTGTCAGGTTACGAGTTAACCCTGTTAGCGAGTCATGTGCACATAAAGAGATGCAACACGTTGAATCCAGCTACGTTGTTGCCGATTGTAACAGAGACAGAGGCTTCTGAACAGCATGATTGTTTTCTCAGGACAGAAGAAGAAACGAAAGGGAGAATAGATCTGAGAGACACTCCTCTTGCAAAGTGTGATGGTACCTTATGGGTGGATGGTTCATGCTTCAAGCTTCCGAATGGTGATACGACTGCGGCATATGCTGTTACGACTTTGCACACGATTGTTGAAGCCGCACGTATCCCACATAATTCAGCTCAAGCAGCAGAGTTGATTGCACTCACGAGAGCGTGTGTGTTATCAAAAGGAATGAAAGTGACCATTTATACAGACAACCAGTATGCGTTTGGTGTGGCTCACAGTTTTGGACGCTTGTGGAAGGAACGTGGGTTCCTTACGTCTCATGGAGCGAAGATACAGCATGGTCAGTTGGTGAATGAGCTTCTTGAGGCACTGACCCTGCCGTTGCAAGTCGCGATTGTGAAATGCAGTGCACACAAAAAGGTTACTGATGATGTTGGTCGTGGCAATGAAGATACGATAGAGAGTGTGAAGTCTATTCAAGCTGAAGCTACAGAGAAAGAGTTGAGCGTGTGGAGAGAGAGTACGGGCAAATTGGATGCAAATGGTTGTTGGGTTGAACTATCAGAGCATCAGCGATGGTTGCTACCCGATGCGTATGTGCTTGCAGTGGTTACAATAGCCCATGGAATGGCTCACATCAGTGTGAAAGGGATTTGTAAGTTGTTGGCTCCAGTATGGCAAAATGCTGGAATTCCTAAGTGTGCAGAGAATGTGGTCAAGAATTGCATGGTGTGTCTGAAATACAATCCTGGTAGGGGAACCCCAACTCCAGCTGGTCATTTTGCGCCTCCAACGTATCCGTTCGAGGTTTTACAACTAGATTTCATCCACATGGAAAGGTGCAACAATTTGATATACGTACTCGTTGTTGTTTGTGCCTTTTCAAGATGGGTAGAAGCATATCCCCTTAAAGATAACACTGCCTTATCCACAGCTAAAGCCCTTGTCAAAGAATTCTTCCCTAGGTTTGGAATGCAGAGAATGGTCTGGAGTGATAATGGGAGTGAATTTGGGGGTCGAGTGAGGAAGAAAGTATGTGAAGGGCTAGGTATCCAGCAAAAATTTCACGCTGCAAATCACCCCCAATCAGCTGGACTAGTAGAATGCTACAATGGCACTCTAAAACTTAAACTGGCCAAGATACAAGCAAGCTCTGGTCTTAAATGGCCTGACGCTCTGCCTCCAGCACTCCTATCAACAAGAATGCATGTGCATTCGCGAGTGGGACTTAGTCCTTGTGAAATAGTATTCAGCCGTCAGGCCAACATATGGGGAGTGCCAAGGCCGACAAAATTCAGTGAAATCGAACACCCTGTACTGCTTGATTAATTGTATGAATTGTATGAATTGACGGCTAAATTGCGTTTTTTACACCAACAGGTTCACGATACTCTGCCTCAGGTCTCTGAAGATCCAGGACACACTATCAATCCTGGTTCGTGGGTCTTGGTGAAAAATTTCCAGCGGACGAAAAACAATCAGCCCCGCTGGACAGCCCCCACCTGGTCCTTTTGTCAACGAGGTCAGCCGTTCGAGTGGAAGGAAAGAAGAACTGGATCCACGGCGTACACTGCAAGAGGGTCCCTTTGCCTCTGCCGTACGACCGGTGGGTCCAGGAGGGTATTGCTGACTCTGAGACTGAGGCTGTGCCTCGTTTTCTGCCTTTCAGTGATGCACGAGTAAAAGGAACAATCTCTGAACGTGAGAGTGACAAAACTTTTGCAAGAAGCTGTGCCACCGTCAATTCGATTGGACACTACCGAGCCTGAACTGTTCTTTCAAGACCAGACATTACCTGGAAAAAGACGTTCTAACCTGAGGCCGAGAACTATGGACAAATAAAAAGATTTCGTTTTCATTACTATTTTTAAAAGTGCAGCTCTCTCATCTGAGAAACTTTTTTATTTTAGTTTTTCGAACCACCATCCGGGTTCAGCTGTAGGGTCGCGGTTGCCGAAGTCTTTGGAGTGCAGCCGAAGACATTAGGTCGACGGTTCTGGTTGGTCTAAGGGAGTTGCCCTGGACTGACAGAAGCATTCCTTAGCATAGAACACCCTACCATCGCGAGCAGCAATTAGAGAGGATGGAGTTTTTCGAGATGGAGAGACCTGCCAAAGAAATGAACTTTAAAGCTAAAATTTGCAGAATGATGACCAAGAAACGTTTTTTGATATTATGCATTTTCATGTTGTTTAGTGTAACGATGTTTTTATTAGGGGTATATGTCTTATTCTCTTTTCGAGCGACATTTGCACCCACTACACCGCCCACACCTCCTTCCACTATTTCCTCGCATTCTTTTCATCCTCTGCCTGAACATGAGTCCGCTAGAAGGTTAGAGTTCGTTAATAACTCCTTCGACACGCACACCCCCCCAACAAGACTACGCGAACCCCCCCACCCGCCAACGGGCCGTACCAGTCAATCGCACGTACAAGTACGACACGCACACCCCCCAACAAGCCTACGCGAACCCCCCCACCCGCCAACGGGCCGTACCAGTCAATCGCACGTACAAGTACGACACGCACATCCCTCGGCCAAGCTTACGCCAACCCCCCCACCCGCCAACGGCCCGTACCAGTCAATCGCACGTACAAGTACGACACGCACATCCCTCGGCCAAGCCTACGGGAACCCCCCCACCCGCCAACGGCCCGTACCAGTCAATCGCACGTACAAGTACGACACGCACATCCCTCGGCCAAGCCTACGCGAACCCCCCACCCGCCAACGGCCCGTACCAGTCAATCGCACGTACAAGTACGACACGCACATCCCTCGGCCAAGCCTACGCCAACCCCCCCACCCACCAACGGCCCGTACCAGTCAATCGCACGTACAAGTACGACACGCACATCCCTCGGCCAAGCCTACGCCAACCCCCCACCCGCCAACGGCCCGTACCAGTCAATCGCACGTACAAGTACAACACGCACATCCCTCGGCCAAGCCTACGCGAACCCCTCCACCCGCCAACGGCCCGTACCAGTCAATCGCACGTACAAGTACGACACGCACATCCCTCGGCCAAGCCTACGCCAACCCCCCACCCGCCAACGGCCCGTACCAGTCAATCGCACGTACAAGTACGACACGCACATCCCTCGGCCAAGCCTACGCGAACCCCCCCACCCGCCAACGGCCCGTACCAGTCAATCGCACGTACAAGTACGACACGCACATCCCTCGGCCAAGCCTACGCCAACCCCCCCACCCGCCAACGGCCCGTACCAGTCAATCGCACGTACAAGTACGACACGCACATCCCTCGGCCAAGCCTACGCCAACCCCCCCACCCTCCAACGGCCCGTACCAGTCAATCGCACGTACAAGTACGACACGCACATCCCTCGGCCAAGCCTACGCGAACCCCCCCACCCGCCAACGGCCCGTACTACTCAAACACACGCACAAGTACCACACGCACACATAACGCCAACACCAAAACGACCACAAGGAACTTGCTAACGAGTCGCACTACCACACTGAACATGTCTCCTGTGTACACACCTTTGACAATCAATGTCCTGGTCACAGCCAAACAGAGGACAACACCAACACCCACCCCATATAACACCCACCCCAACAATTCAAATTAAGCCACACCCACCATTTGACCAATAAAAGGGACCACACATACAACCCATCATCCTTTGCAACATACCCATTCTTGCGAGGAAACTGAGAGCACACAAACTATTGCAGACACATACCTTCACACATACACCCTATCTCATCTACACCCACACCACCCCCTTCACATTCTGACCCAAACACCCTCATTCATACACACCATCAACCCCTCAATCACATACACTACACACCATGAGCACACACAAGAATCCAAAATTCACTAACCCGGAGATGGAGATACTTACTGATGAAGTCATCAGAGTCGAGCCGCAGCTGTTTGGCGCATTGGTCAGACAGACCAGCCTGGCAGAAAGAACACGCATGTGGGAGAGGATCGTAGACCGGGTCAATGCTGTTGCACCCATCAGGCGCACCAGGGATGAATGCCAGGCCAGGTGGTACGATCTGCGGAGGATGGTGAAGAAGAAGATGGCACAGGATTACGCCAATGCACACCACACCGGAGGCGGTGGTCCCCGCAGACCTCCTGTATACCAGCCCTGGGAGGAGAAGGTCATGGTCCTACTGCCAGCGGTGGGAGTACATGGAATAGAAGGAGCCGTTGAGTCTGGTGAGTGTACAAAAAACACAAGTCATATGGGTAGACTAACAACAGTGCCCAGCAGCATGGGGTGGGTGGCCATGAGTCCAAGCAGTACACTACCAAATGGTGGGAGTTGCAAGGGGGAGGCACATAGGGTGCAATGTGTAGGGTAAGAGGCTGCTCTCATGCCATATGTCCCAGGTACACACACAAGCATAATGACCAATGCACAGGGATAGGTAAAGATCACACAAGATACTAGACCACAGCTTCTAAATATTTACTATTTGCTGACACACCTTACAGAGCTGCATCATTTTGTGACAAAGTAAGGCAGTGTAGCAAGAGAGCAAGCACAATCTACCTGTCTCCATCCATGTCTCGCCCTCTCCCTCTGTCTCCCTCTCCCTCTGTCTCCCTCTCCCTCTGTCTCCCTCTCCCTCTGTCTCCCTCTCTCTCCCTCTCCCTCTGTCTCCCTCTGTCTCCCTCTCCCTCTGTCTCCGTCTCCCTCTGTCTCCCTCTCCCTCTGTCTCCCTCTCCCTCTGTCTGCCTCTGTCTCCCTCTCCCTCTGTCTCCCTCTCCCTCTGTCTCCCTCTCCCTCTGTCTCCCTCTGTCTCCCTCTACCTCTGTCTCCCTCTGTCTCCCTCTCCCTCTGTCTCCCTCTCCCTCTGTCTCCCTCTGTCTCCCTCTCCCTCGGTCGGCCTCTGTCTCTGTCTCCCTCTCCCTCTGTCTCCCTCTCCCTCTGTCTCCCTCTCCTCTGTCTCCCTCTGTCTCCCTCTCCCTCTGTCTCCCTCTCCCTCTGTCTCCCTCTCCCTCTGTCTCCCTCTCCCTCTGTCTCCCTCTGTCTCCCTCTCCCTCTGTCTCAGTCTCCCTCTGTCTCCCTCTCCCACTCCCTCTGTCTCCATCAGTCAGTGTTTGTCCCTCTGTCACCTCAACGCACCTCCCTGGGGCACACACACAGTTGCACACAAGCACTGCACAGGCCTCACAAACTCCATAGAGCAGAATGTTAAGGGATGTCTCACAAGTACCAGCAAACATCTGCTATGTGCCTGGAAGACACCCACCATTTGCTGTCAACACTGTACTGTGTCAGGACACACTTCTCAGAAAGCTATGTAGTACACAATGGGCACAGGTGTAGGCAGCACAAGTCCCTCCTGTGCTCATTGCAAACACAAACACCAGGACAAGGTCACACATCATGTGCACCAACACTAATCCACGATTATGGCAGCATGCCACATGAGGGGACAGCCAAATCATGAACAATGGACGCTTGCAATTCACAAACAAAGTAATAGCATGGCCTGTTGTACACACCCCTTACAGAAACTCATCCCCTGGGGACAGGCGTTGGATTGCAACACTGTCCCAATTGCCATGTACCACAACAAAACACGCACTCATATGAATATGCATACAACTCATACATGCTCATAACAGAAGCTCCAGTCCATTGTGCCTTTCTAAAAAAGCACGTGCCCCATCTCATTACCTTTGTGGATGCACATAAGTAATAATAATAATAATATCCACATTTGTAAAGCGCACAATCACCCGTTAGGGTCTCTAGGCGCTGGGGGCCGTCGGGAAGATTAAGCAAGCTATTGCCCAGAGTCACATGGTGCTGGGCTAATCTGCCGCCGGTGCCGGGGATCGAACCGTGATCCCCAGATTCCGGAGTCAGTCGCCCTGGCCGCGGCGCCACACCTCCTCCTTAGTACCAACATGGACATGGGTATTGACAAGGTGATGCGTCTTACAGAAGTCCCAAGTTCTAAAGCCATGATCTAGAAGTGGGTGTACAGGTCCAGGGGTGTTGGCATTGTTTGGCCAGCATGGAACAGCAAAAGACATCCAAAGTAGTAGCTGACATGCTAAATAATGATGCTCTGTCTCTTACATTAATATGCTGCATCTAAACTCTGTGCATGCTTGACGCACACATAAGAATTTTCACCGTATCCAGGATGTTGCGTGAAACTTACCAATGCTTTACACGTGTGGTGCCGGCAACACAAGACACAGCAATGGCTGTGTCAGTCATTGTCAAGAGATTGGAAGAATGTAAATACCCCATCGTACAATTGTTTTTTCTACCACTAAATACACAACTGTACAATGTCAACAATGTATAGCTTGTGGAACTGTGATGCTGATAATGGATAACCAAACCACATTTCACTTGATATTGCCTTAACACTGTCTGTCTCTCCCACACACAGGGCAACGTGCGGATCTCCCCTCCAGCCAGGGGGGCCAAGGATCCCAGTCCCAGGCTCAGCAGGACCCAGACCCCACCGCCAGCGCCGTCCCTCAACGCACTGTGGATGACCCCAACCAACCTGGCTCCTCTGGATCCCAAACCCCTGCAGCAACTGTACCAGCTACATCTCTGCCAACCACCGGACCTATTCCCACCACATCCCAGCAGACAGGTCAGAGCCCTGCCCATGATTCACAATCGAGCCAGTCTGAAAATGAGGGACACCCTTTGTCGGGCGCCCCTGAGGTTGGTGACAACCTCCACCCTCCCAACACTCGGGGGGCCCGTCGATCGGATGTGCCCACAAGCGCAGGCCGTGCTCGTGTGGGTCAGGGTGGTGGGAGTGGCGCAAGGCAGAGGCGAGAATCTGGGCAGCCAGCTGCAGGGCCCTGTATGCCTGAACTCACAAACATCCTTAAGGCATACCGGCGGGACACCAGGGAGGTAAGCCAGCTTGCGGAGGCCCTCAACCAGGTCAGAGAACAGCAGGCAGAGCAAATAGCCAGGCAAGACCTGCATTATGGACGGGTGGAGGCACACCAGGCTCAGCTCTTGATGGTGCATAGGGACATTTTCCATGTGCTACGTCAGATGGCTGCCAACATGCAGCCCCCTCCCTGTGTCACAAGGCCAGCAACATCACGGCAAAGTGCAACACCAGCCACAGGGAGGGAGGAGAGGGAGGAGGAGGAGGAACCCTCTGACGTAGCGTCCCATGCACCGTCCATGCCTGCACATGAGGGTCCCCCAAGGAAGGTGGGTCGTCCACGGCGAAGACGTTGAGGGCCTGTGGCCCATGGACATCTCCCAGGACACTGGACCTGGCATATTGCCCCTGGGTGCAACAGCATCCCCTATGAGACTCTCCCACATGGACTTGCTGCTCACAGTCTGCCCAATGATGTCAGGCACTGTGGCCTGGACTCTGTTGACTGAAACTGTAAGGCATCTCATCTCCAGCAGTGAATTTTGGATTCCACCCCTTTATGTACAGCACTTATTCACGTTTCCTGCACAAGATCACCCAATAAATAATCTAAACATCATACGCATTTGGTGAGTAATCTTTGAAACAGCATACATGTATATGTGTCTGCAAATGTCAAAAATGCAAGGTATACAACAAACAGCAGTCATCCACACACTTGGATCAGAATCTGAGTGAGGATACACATTGGTCAGAAATTTCCACAAACTACATACATGGATCGTAAGACACACCTGTGTGGGACAGTCAATGCTGGAGGGGAGATTGAATACCAATACTGCTAGCACAGGCAGGCCCAGGAGAGTCACTTTGAGGAGTACATGTCAGTGTCACAAAAGTAGTAGTCCATGTAGGGAGTACCTACAACTGTGTCCTCAGGTATGTGAGCTACCATCAGCATGATGCATTACTGTGTATCTGATTAATGCCGCACAGGATAACGGTGGCAGGACAGACTGTGGGCAATGGGCTGGAGCACTCTAGACAAGCACACCTGATTAGGTGACCTACCCCTATGGAGCTACAAGTACTATACTACTGTAATGGGAGCAACGCATACAGAACAACGACACACATCAGACAAATACCTACCCCAGAACGGCCAAATCACACCACACCCAAGAGACAGGGTCATGGTGTGTGTCCCATGTGCCAACTTGACTGACTGTGACAGCAATGTTGAAGTGGTGTGAGCATGTTGTGTTCTGGCACGTGACTGTAAGCTAACAGTTTACTGATCTAGTGGTGTTGACAAGCTAACACTGTACAATATTGTGCCTATGTAAGGTGTGTGTGTGTGTCGGACACGGCACATGACCTGGTGGTACGTAGACCCAATGTCATGTGAATCTGCATAGTCGTGCCAGTATGTGTTGCACACACATGCATAGCAGCAGCTATGGCTGAGTACAAAGCATTTTGATAGCACGAGGGTGAATGTCTGGCGTTGTCTGTGGGTAGGGTGGCAGGAGCATGCTCTATTAATGGATGGAAGGAGGGTCATCCTGTAGGTGTCTGTGTTCCTGGATAGTGTGCGCTGCATGGTGGCTGTGTATGCAGCTGCAGCAATGAGTGAAGACATGACAGCATGAGGGGTGTGACTAATTGCTAAACAAACACATAACACAAGGGCACCCGCAATGCACAAAGTGACATGTGGATGTGAAGGCAGGAGTGTCTGCCTCACTCAGGCTCACTGACAACAAAATGGCACAGTAATCACCACAGATCACAGTCACTGGATCAGGGCCCTTACGGTCAAGTGGGGCACAAGACACACAGCGTCAGCAGGTGTATACAAGAGCTAGTGTGTTCAAATCCAAACTGCACCAACAAAGACATCTACCTCACACACAACATAGTATTCTAGCCTTCACCCACCCCATGCGTGTGGTCAATATACAGTTACACACATAACAAGCATGAGGTAACTACGTTCAAAATAGTATATGTGCACATTAGAAGGACATGTGTGTTGAGCCCCAAGCAGGGACAATATTCTGTAGGAGTCAGACGTCATGCACAACATGATAATTTACATTGTGAGCCCATGGAGCTTTCACAAACATACATGTGCATTGTCAATAAGTCCAATTTACACTAATCATGATGTCACCTGTGATGCCGCATTACGAATACCTACAAGGCTGTCAACGACTGGCCGTACCTTTCTTCATCAGAGTGATGTGATGCTCTAAGGGTTCCACCTCCAAATAGCCCATTGGTCTGAGTACAAACAACAGACACAAAAGGGTGATCAGGCGAGGGAAGGAGAGGATGGGAACTGCTGGGAGGGAGACCTGAAACAGAGGCAAATAAGCATTAGGACAACATTCTCATGTCACTGACACTTCAAAAACCTAATTAGCTACACTGTACCAGTCACACCTGTGAAGTGTACTGACTGGTGAAAAATAATGATGATTAATCATGCCATCACATGAGATACGATGCTGTGACACAGACACATAAAAACTGGGACAGTCTGTCATCCATTAGAGTCATGTGTAACGCTCACAAGTGAGCACCCATGCAAAAAGATCTATGTAGTATAAACACATTCCCAGGCACAGATGAGGTGGACCTCAGTAACAAATGGAAACATATGGAAATCCAACTACCGCTAACTCTAAAGTCTGTATCTGATATTGGTTAGCCATAAGGGCCATGTAGGCTAACTTGAGCAAAAACACAACAGCTGTTAGTATCACATATGATGAGGAAGCTAATGATCGACATGCAATGAAGGCACTCTGTAGCCAGTCTTTTGGTGTGTCAAGTATGCATCACAATGCTAAACATCATATGCAGGTACAATAAATATTAAGTGCAAGTGATGTCCATCCAAGCTACATAATCAGACCCTACCATAGCACAGTAATGGTGCCGGTGACCAGAGAATCATGTGAATGACCGCACTCCACTGGTGCAACACAAAAATTCACATATGCATCTTTCACACTTTGTACTTAGTCATGCTAAACATACATGGCATCATGTGCATCAAAACATCACTGCTACTCACTGTGAAGGCTGGCGTAGCAGTATTCTCAACCTGCACTGAGGTAACGACATGACAGTGACATGATATACTGCTGCAGGGGGCAATGCATCCATGTTAACTGATTCACAGGACAGTTGTCTTAAGATGTGGAACATACACTGGGCAACACCGACACCACATGGTTTCATGGTAATCACACTGGACTGGCCCACAAGCTGGAGGTGATGATCCAGTCACATTCTAATGCACACAGTGAGGCTGCAATCCCCCACAGAGTCCGTGGTTGTGACCTCTGACACAATGTCATGCCATGGTATGTGCAATGTTGCTGTGGCAATGTCTACACACATTGATGCATTCACCAGAGTATCAAAGTACAACAGATGACAGAAGGGGTGACTATCCTGTCATGGGAGTGGCCATACATGTCATGAGGTACATAATGGAGTAGCATGTATGCAAGGTGACACTACATGCACATGAACAAGTACCACACGTTTCTACACATACCAACGCTAAACAGCCTCATATGAGTCCTTACCCAAATTGACTTCTCCACATGTCCAAGCATGCTCCGTTGATGTGGCTGACGTTGCAATCATAATGAGCAGTAGCAGGATGACCACGATGTACCCCAACGGACAACAGGCAGGGCGAGCTGTGGATGAGAGTGGCACACAAGGGGTCAAGTTCTGTATAATGTCATTTTGTCAATGTCTGTTGAATAGCCAGATGTAGTATGACACCTGTACATTCCAAGTGCACACATAGCACGTATGTGTGTAGCATTACAACTGAACGTGTGACACAGCACAACACACATCCAAGTGATCTTGCTTACAGTCTGTTGCATACACAGCATGCTACCCATGCAACTCTATAGTCCATCTTTTACATAAAAGATGAAATGACTCACCATCATGAAAAGAAGTTGCGGAGGAGGTGACCGCGGATATCATCTTCACCCTCCTCGTCACTGGCATACTGGCCAAGGCCTTCATCCTCAACGGGCGGATGTTCCAGCTCATCAGGATCCAGGTAGAGTGGCACGGCCTTCTCTACTGCCATGTTGTGTAGCATGCAACACACGGTGAAGATGTCACACACCTTGCGTGGGCTGTATTGGAGGGCTCCGCCTGTCTTGTCCAGGCACCTGAACCGGCTCTTCAGGAGTCCAAAGGTCCGTTCGATCACCTGCCTGGTCTTCACATAAGCATTGTTGTAACGCTGGTCTGCAGCTGTCCTGGGGTTGCGTAGCGGAGTCATTAGCCACGGCATGTTTGGATATCCAGCGTCTCCTGCAAATTGACATCATGTACAAGAGTGAATCATATGATGCAGATCATGAAGTTGTGACATACTGACATACAGAGCTCACAGTGTATACTCACCAACTAGACATGCCCGGTGGTTGTGCAGCTGCAGCATCATCTGTGGTACCCTGCTACGCCTCATGATGAAAGCATCGTGGCACGATCCTGGATAACGTGCACAAACATGTGAGATAATCATGTTGGCAAGACACACCACCTAGGCATTTATCGAGTGGTAGTGTTTCCTGTTGCGATACGCTTGCTCCTGAGCCTGTGGTGGGACAAGAGTAACATGTGTACCATCAATTGCACCAATTACATGTGGCATGCGTCCCAGGGCATAGAATTCCCCCTTGACATCTGTCAACTCTTCTGGAGTAGGGAATGTAATGAATTCATCAAGGTGGAGCAACATTGCTCCCAAAACATCACCCAAAACCCGGCTAAACATCGTCTGAGACATCCCTCCCACATCAGCTATGGTAAATTGGAACGTACCTGTGGCAAAGAAATGGAGGGCTGCCATCACCTTTACCTTGGGTGTCAGTGCAGTTGGATACCTGTGGCGTGGTTGTAGGTGAGCCTCAAGCCTGCCCGTCAGCTCCTTGATCAACTGTCTGCCGAACCGATATCGACGGATGCAGTTGCGCTCCCTCATGGCTTCCAAGTCAGGAACCGGCCTTTCCAGAGGGGGTGCCCTGCAAGACACAATTTTAAGGAAATGTCTTTAACTGTCTGAATAAGACTATAACAATGTACATGGCACAAGCAACACTGCTTCAAATAATGTAGACAATTTGGAGTGTGGCGTGGGATACACATTGATGCCAGCTCCCACACACTCCTCCGTGGTAAAGGAAAATACCTGTAGTGTGTGGAATGGATGTGACATGCATACAAACGATCAGATGGAAAGGTCTTAGTGAGCATGACAATGTATCATGTCAGTGAGACACGTCATGTCAATGTCAGTAGGAGGTTGTCTGCACATCCAGATGGCTGACTGCAATACACACACACACCACATGTGCCATCATTTGCACTGTTCAGCCTTAGTCATGTTGCGGTGTGTACTTTCAGTTACAATTACATGACCATCATCATACAGCATGATAATTACATTTGTCACTGATGGTCTGTGAAGCCATCACACATGTGAACGGGTCATTAACACACGTGGCATGGTGTGTGTACATTAGTAACCCTGCCATCACAGCAAGGACACAACATAGATGCTCCTACAGCAGATGCACAGAACTTTCAAGGACTAGTTACTTACCTTTTGTAAACCAATATCTGTAAGGAACAGTAGGCAGTAGCAAAGTGTCACATTTCAATACATACATAGCTTAGGACTAATTAGCCTCCCTGGGTGCCATCGATCTGACCAGTGAGTGGTGGCTATCCAGGCCACACCGGAACAAAACCAGTGTTGTAGATTGGCATCCGACAAGGGCGTGGCCACGTTTTGCCCGTACCTACAACACATACACTGGCAGCTGTTACACAAACATATCCCACAGAGAGTGTGGGTAGCAGGCAATGATGGATGTCAAGTAGCAAAACATCACTCCCAGAGTCAGGTAGGATGATGACATATTTGCGTAGTGCCTGTACCTCTTGGATACCCTCTACAGCGTAGCTAACGGGAATGTGTTCTGTGGTTTTGAGGCCTGGATGCAGATGCTTCCTGGGATGGGGTGGTAGGACAGGGAACATGGTCAGTCCGGGTAGGGCAGTGTGGGTCTGACAACGTGCCTATCTACAGACAAACATGCTGCGTGGCTGTACATGCTTGCCAATATACATACAGTACTTTCATCAAGATAGGCCTGCAGAGGCTCAGCGTAGCGTTAGTGTAGTTGAAGGACCTCAGTGACAAGTTGGTCCTCACCGCAGCAACGGGGAGATGAAGGGTCATGGTTCCGACCGCCCACATAAACACAACACTGTACGTTGCCCACTCATCCAAATACATCTTTTGAGTTGAGACATCACCAGTGTCTGGCTAGGTGTCCACAACACTCGCATCCCCCAGTCCACCTGTCCTGTGGTCTTGAGACTGACACTCACGTGCCAGTGGGTCTTCATGACCCTCCCAATACTCATTTGCGCCAATTGTAATGAGGTGTGGCCGGCTCATTGATGTTTACATTCACAAGCAGCATTAAGAGCGGTGTTCTGCCACACAGTTACCACAGCGGAGACGTACAGTGTGTGGTATCGGGGCCAGCACCACCCCAGAATGGTGCCACGGCTGACACCTGGGGGAGATCTGGCAGTGAGGTTATGAGTTGAACCAGCGGGGACCAGGATGAACATTCCGATCATGTCTGTCACAGCGGTTCTGGGACGTATGCACCGCCTGCGTCCGTCACTCAGCGAGTGAAGGCGTCAGGGGCATATCAACAGAGGCGCTACTGCCCCCAGACGGGTATGGTGGGCCAGAAGCTGACGCTGAGTCAGTGGGCGGGGTGAGGGACATCATGGACATGAGGAAGTGCACTTACTCCTCCTGTGTCACATGCAGGGCTGGGACCGTAGGTCGTGGTGCTGGCTACGACGGCTGCAATTCTGATGGAGCCGTGTGGTCGCTGTCACCCTAATCCCATGCAGCATTGCACTAGCATCGTGGTTATTTGTTAATGCAATTACACATCTCTGACTTCTTTTGTTTACCTGACGAGTTTGGCATGGGGAATGATGTACTAATAAGGGGCTCACATGTCTCCACACCCACACACATGCACTCGTCCTACATCCCAACCATGAGCTATTGTGGTGCTGTGCCAACTGCTGGAGTCTGAGTGGCTTGTGGGACAAATCACACCTGTATTCATATGTCTGTTCCCCGCAATTGGAGCAGCTCTTGTTGTTGTGCCTGACGTGAAAACCGTGGAGACACAGACGGTGAGGGTCACTCACCAACATGAGGCGTTTTCATTCCTCCCAGGCTTTGTAAGTGACATCCCTATTGGCACGGTCTTGAGTATGACAATAAAAGCTAAATGGTCAGAAGTGTTTGTACAATGATTTAGGGTACAAAATGTGTAAGCTTTAACTTAGACCGGACCTGCGCTGGTGTTGAGAAACAAACAGAGGACCTGACGTGTGCACGCAGAGGTGACATATGACTACTCAGATAACGTCATCAGGGCACACACAACGCCAAGGACACTTGCAGAGCCAGAGGATTTACACACCAACACACAAGTGTACGGTATTACGGATATTGCCATGTCCAGGATGACATGTGGGGATATTCTGAGGTGAGTAATACGTTACTGACCTGTTAATCGCATATGCTAACAGCATGCACAATGTCGCACATTGCACACACATGACGTGGTCACACAGGGTCATGCTGTGCGGCTATGACACCTTTGTGACAGTGAGCATGTTCCTGTCATCATGTGCCAGTTCTCTGTACTGAATTGTGGGCCATTCGAGTGTTCATGTGCCTCGCAACATGTTGGTGACGTTAATCGGGTGGAAATTGTTGAATGCATGTGATGCACATGTGCATCATGATTGATGACATGTTGTGCAAGCTATTCACACATCAACTGAGGCACAGGGTCACAATCCCTGTGCTTCTTCAATGTCTGCCACACCTGGCACATCCTGATGTATGTGTGCCATGCTGATGTATGCATCCACATCGTTGACATGAGTGTAGACTACATCCCTGCTGTGTGATTTCCTGGTGTAACTCTCCCAATGGTGACATGAAGGTGGACAGGGAGGCTGCCTACACAATCGTTCACTTGACCATGTCTGACGCACTGTACCCCAATGGTACGTGCATGTGTCGGCCTCGTTTCCCTATCGCATTTCGGCTGTACGCGAGCTAAGCGTACCCCAATGGTACGTGCGTGTGTCCGCCTCGTTTCCCTATCGCATTTCGGCTGTACGCGAGCTAAGCGTACCCCAATGGTACGTGCGTCGGCCTCGTTTCCCTGTCGCATTTGGGCTCTACGCGAGCTAACCGTACCCCAATGGTACGTGCGTGTGTCGGCCTCGTTTCCCTATCGCATTTCGGCTGTACGCGAGCTAAGCCTACCCCAATGGTATGTGCGTGTGTCGGCCTCGTTTCCCTATCGCATTTCGGCTGTACGCGAGCTAAGCGTACCCCAATGGTACGTGCGTCGGCCTCGTTTCCCTGTCGCATTTGGGCTCTACGCGAGCTAAGCGTACCCCAATGGTACGTGCGTGTGTCGGCCTCGTTTCCCTATCGCATTTCGGCTGTACGCGAGCTAAGCGTACCCCAATGGTACGTGCGTCGGCCTCGTTTCCCTGTCGCATTTGGGCTCTACGCGAGCTATGCGTACCCCAATGGTACGTGCGTGTGTCGTCCTTGTTTCCCTATCGCATTTCGGCTGTACGCGAGCTAAGCGTACCCCAATGGTACGTGCGTGTGTACGCATCGTGACACCATTCAATGTGTAGCATTTGCAATGGCAATGTCACCGTACTTGGGTGTGAATTTTAAAAAATTGCATAGGGAACAACTAGGGGAACAGTGTACTGTTCAAAATGCAACCAGGTTGTCATGGATACGGAGTTTTTTTAAACTCCTACAGGTGTCCTGGAAGAATCAGTTTGCAAAAAGTATACAATGTTGCGAAAGTTGTTGTTCAGCTCTGGCTCTATTTTCAAACCATGCATATGTGTGTCATGGGCTTAGGTGTGATCTGATTGGATGGAACATAGGATGCAAATTATGGTGGCCTATCACACACTACTCCTTGCACTCACAGACCCTCTGCAGCACAGATATAAGGCAGCATGTGGCTGTGGGAGGGCACTTGCCTGCACAACATTGGTGTGGTAACCACAGCTGCTGTCTCTGAATCCTCTGGACCCTGATTAGCTGAACATGGAGAGGGCACCTGCATTCACTGATGGTGAGAACAAGGCCCTGCTGGATGCCCACCTGCCAAACTTCAGCAAGCTGTATGGGAGACCAGGGGATCAGGTGAGTGATGTGTGCAATACCTTGGAGTGTGCACCTGTTGTGTGTGTGACATCATAGCCACTGTGTATGTATAGTGGATAGATGCAATGTTGTTGTGAGTGAGTGCCAGGGTGCACAGTGTTGTTACAAGAGAGTTATTTGTTGTAGTGTGGTGTGTGACAGCATGTCACGTGCTGCATTGCACCCGGATATAGCATATATTGTTCAGTGAGTGCCATGCTCAAAGAGTGTTTTGCAGGCCTCATGTCATCTGTAGAATTTCAATGTCATGCAAAGCAGTTGTGTTTGCACACAGGCCACATACTCCTGGACAATGACGCAAATGTGTGTGGCATACGATGCCCTGTTGTCCTCATGTATTTTGTGCACATATGGGTGTCTTGGGAACATGGACCAGGTATACTGATGTTCTGTAACTTTACATTTGTGACAGGTATCTGCCTATGAGAAGGGTGAAATATGGGTGGACATCGCCAGGGCTGTCAGGAGAGAGGGGGGCCCTCGCAGGAGGCTTCGAAACATAAAGAAGAGGTGGCAGGACATCCGGTGCTGGAGCCGCCGCATCGCCCGAGTCCAGCTGAAGCTGGAAGCTCCACGCCAGCATGGCGGAAGCCACCTCACCCCCAACATGCTCCGGGTCCTGGAAGTGGTGTTCCCAGACCTCCATAGGCAGTTGCAGGAGGGACAGCAGCACGGAGGGGGTAGGTACATGTCTGTTTGTAGTCATGTGTGTGTGAAATGGTACCTGAAGAGCTCCAAGGCATGGTCACACTCCCATAGTTTGAGTGGTTTGGTCAGACAGGCACTTCATGCATTGGCATTTGATTGTCCCTCTGTCAGCAGCTGCTTCTTTACATGCCTTGCCCTACTCCACATTAGAGGTTTGCTTTGGCTAATGCTTGTTTTTGACATGTACTCCTATGGTGCAATGTCTCAGTATGCATCTTCCTTTGCACATCATCATGTTGTAGGGGGGTATGTGACACCTGTTGGTACCTTAAATGTAGCACCACATGTGCACTGTGTCTGCCCTTCTTCATATTTTGGCACTGTTCTTGAGTCTCAACAAGTGTTTTATGCACAAGTCAGCCTCAGTGGCCTTTGTCCATGGTACACTTTCTAATTATCTTGTGTTAGCTACAGGTGCACAATGTACATGTGCTATATTTTGGGCTTCTGCATACTCACACTGGGCAGTGTGTGTGTGCATATTCTCAACATCTGTTGCATGTTCTTTGTACATAGTATTGATGGTCTGCCACACAATGTGACTTTGGATGTAGAAAGCTGTGATGGCAGTGTGAGGTGATGGAACACTTGTTTCAGGTCTCAGGATGGCATCACATGGCAGTTCGCCCAGGACTTTTCTAATGTGGCACAGAGTCAAAGCGAATCAAACATGACCAGGTCTTGATTTGGGTGGCAGGGTTGGCTAATGTACTGTGATGCATCATCAGCTATCCTGTTGTCAGGCAGTGGATCATGACTGTGTCTCTCATACAAGTATTTTCCTTGCCTATACCTTGTCTCCTACCTTACATTGAGCGTTGTGTCTCTGACATTTGTCCACAAGTAGACTTGTCATTATGCAGAGTTCTGTGTCATGTGACTCATGATGCATGCCATATTGAGAAATGAGGCCAAATGATTTGCAGCTGATATGTCTGATGTGTACAGGTGACTGATATGTTTTCATTCTTCTCCTTGCTCACAGCATCATCATCTGAATCTGGAGGAGACACAGGCGCGGATCAGGCAGAGGGACACACCGACAGTGCCACCTGCTTTGAGGTGTCAGAGGGAGGCAGTGGCACAGAGTGTGAGGAGAGTCTGCAGGCCGGACGACATGTGACTGACACATCTTACCATGCCGACGACTCCGAGTCAGACTCTCAGGAGGGGGGGGAATATGCAGCAATGGTCACTCATTCATCTTTGGCTGCCCTTCCCTCCTCCAGTCCCATCTCCAACCTCCCAGGCCTTGGTGTGCCTAGGGTCCTTGCTAGCCCCCGTGTCTCCTTTGTTCCCGGCACCGCAGCCCCTGCCCCTGTGTCCCCTGCTGCCCTCAGTGCTGAGACTGTGGACCTACTCCGGCAGATTGCAGTAGGTCAGACATCCATGCTGTCTGTCCTCCATGGACATACACAACTGATGACACAGGTGGTGTCGTTCATGGAGGGCATGTCATCAGCCATGTCTGATCTGCGTCGGAGTGTGGCTGCCATTGAATCAACACTGATGGCACCTCTCTACACCCAGCAGCATCTGTCCCCCCCCCTACTTCAGAGCCATCCACCTCTGCCTCTCACATACCTACACAGCATACACACACACGCCACAGGTCAGACACACCCAGCGCACACACACAGCATAAGAAGCTCAAAGCTCCACGCACACAGTCTCAAGGGCAAGTAGGCACACCCACAGGGAGAGGGGAGACACCTCACACACGCATCCACACACCCAGTAGGACAGACTCACAGCCCTGTACCTCCACCCCCAATGTGTCCCCGGGTTCAGGTGGTAGTTTTTCCACCCTGGCTGAGGTGTGCAGCCAGGTTTTTTAATCTACTTTCGGCAATGCCCCAACCAGTGTGGATGAATCCACTTCACCTGCACCCACTCGCCCTGTCCTTCCCTCTCCTGTCCATGCGGTGTCGGAGGATTACACAGATGGTGCCCCCATAGTCAGCACAGCTGATTAAACGCCATGTGCAGGCAGGTTTGGGTGAGATGACACCCATGGAGGCACAAACTGTTGCAGAGACTCTATTGGACTGGCCTTTGGCCTTTAATGAGCGAGGACTCTAATTTGCTTTCCTTTTGTGATTCCGCTGAATAAAGCTAATTTTTTGCTTTTCAGATTTGTAGTTTGTGTGATGATGTCTGTGACTGCTGGGTGCCTGGGAGCTGGTGTGATGTTCACATTTAGGTGTGCTAAAATGTGTCTATCTCCTGAGGGTAATGAGGTTGACAATGGTATGTTTTTGATGGGCACTCTGATGCTGGGAAGTGGTGGGCACTCTGATGCTGGGAAGTGGTGGGAAGTGGTGGGCACTCTGATGCTGGGCAGTGGTGGGCACTCTGATACTGGGCAGTGGTGGGCACTCTGATGCTGGGCAGTGGTGGGCACTCTGATGCTGGGAAGTGGTGGGCACTCTGATGCTGGGAAGTGGTGGGAAGTGGTGGGCACTCTGATGCTGGGCAGTGGTGGGCACTCTGATGCTGGGCAGTGGTGGGCACTCTGATGCTGGGCAGTGGTGGGCACTCTGATGCTGGGCAGTGGTGGGCACTCTGATGCTGGGAAGTGGTGGGCACTCTGATGCTGGGAAGTGGTGGGCACTCTGATGCTGGGCAGTGGTGGGCACTCTGATGCTGGGAAGTGGTGGGAAGTGGTGGGCACTCTGATGCTGGGCAGTGGTGGGCACTCTGATGCTGGGCAGTGGTGGGCACTCTGATGCTGGGCAGTGGTGGGCACTCTGATGCTGGGCAGTGGTGGGCACTCTGATGCTGGGAAGTGGTGGGAAGTGGTGGGCACTCTGATGCTGGGCAGTGGTGGGCACTCTGATGCTGGGCAGTGGTGGGCACTCTGATGCTGGGAAGTGGTGGGCACTCTGATGCTGGGCAGTGGTGGGCACTCTGATGCTGGGAAGTGGTGGGCACTCTGATGCTGGGCAGTGGTGGGCACTCTGATGCTGGGCAGTGGTGGGCACTCTGATGCTGGGCAGTGGTGGGCACTCTGATGCTGGGAAGTGGTGGGCACTCTGATGCTGGGCAGTGGTGGGCACTCTGATGCTGGGCAGTGGTGGGCACTCTGATGCTGGGAAGTGGTGGGCACTCTGATGCTGGGAAGTGGTGGGCACTCTGATGCTGGGCAGTGGTGGGCACTCTGATGCTGGGCAGTGGTGGGCACTCTGATGCTGGGCAGTGGTGGGCAATCTGATGCTGGGAAGTGGTGGGAAGTGGTGGGCACTCTGATGCTGGGCAGTGGTGGGCACTCTGATGCTGGGCAGTGGTGGGCACTCTGATGCTGGGCAGTGGTGGGCACTCTGATGCTGGGCAGTGGTGGGCACTCTGATGCTGGGAAGTGGTGGGACATGGTGGGCACTCTGATGCTGGGCAGTGGTGGGCACTCTGATGCTGGGCAGTGGTGGGCACTCTGATGCTGGGAAGTGGTGGGCACTCTGATGCTGGGCAGTGGTGGGCACTCTGATGCTGGGAAGTGGTGGGAAGTGGTGGGCACTCTGATGCTGGGCAGTGGTGGGCACTCTGATGCTGGGGAGTGGTGGGCACTCTGATACTGGGCAGTGGTGGGCACTCTGATGCTGGGCAGTGGTGGGCACTCTGATGCTGGGCAGTGGTGGGCACTCTGATGCTGGGAAGTGGTGGGCACTCTGATGCTGGGCAGTGGTGGGCACTCTGATGCTGGGAAGTGGTGGGCACTCTGATACTGGGCAGTGGTGGGCACTCTGATGCTGGGCAGTGGTGGGCAATCTGATGCTGGGAAGTGGTGGGCACTCTGATGCTGGGAAGTGGTGGGCAGTGGTGGATGTGTTTACTATACACCAGTTAGACTAACGTTGATATAGCAGTCGTATGTCCCATACGTCTATTGCACTGGTGATGTGCGGTGACTTACCATACCCCGTGGTCGATGACGTAGGTGCGGCCTGTCACCGTATTACACTAGTGATGTGCGGTGACGTTCCGTACCCCGTGGTCGATGGCGTAGGTTCGCCATGTCACCGTATTGCTGTACTGATGTGCGGTGACGTTCCGTACCCCGTGGTCGATGACGTAGGTGCGGCCTGTCACCGTATTACACTAGTGATGTGCGGTGACGTTCCGTACCCCGTGGTCGATGACGTAGGTGCGGCCTGTCACCGTATTACACTAGTGATGTGCGGTGATGTTCCGTACCCCGTGGTCGATGACGTAGGTGCGGCCTGTCACCGTATTGCTGTACTGATGTGCGGTGACGTTCCATACCCCGTGGTCGATGGCGTAGGTTCGCCATGTCACCGTATTGCTGTACTGATGTGCGGTGACGTTCCGTACCCCGTGGTCGATGACGTAGGTGCGGCGTGTCACCGTATTACACTAGTGATGTGCGGTGACGTTCCGTACCCCGTGGTCGATGACGTAGTTGCGGCCTGTCACCGTATTACACTAGTGATGTGCGGTGACGTTCCGTACCCCGTGGTCGATGACGTAGGTGCGGCCTGTCACCGTATTACACTAGTGATGTGCGGTGACGTTCCGTACCCCGTGGTCGATGACGTAGGTTCGCCATGTCACCGTATTACACTAGTGATGTGCGGTGACGTTCCGTACCCCGTGGTCGATGACGTACATGCGGCCTCCCTCTGTATTACACTAGTGATGTGCGGGAGTGTGTGGCGCAACATACCCAGACATTACAATCGTGCAATGGCGATGTGGCCGTCTGGCTACATGTACAGGTATGTTGGACTTCGTTGTGCTCACCTTCTGCGCCGTCGTCGGTTTCTAAGTACGAGGTGGTGGCCGTACAGGATAGGGATGAGACGGACGATGGCGTTCATGTCCTGCTTGTCGTGTACCGGGTGCGGGTCTTGCCGGAGTGTGGGTTTACGGTAGTTTAGAGCTCTCGTAGCAAAAGAGCCGTACGGAGTGTGTACAACACGGATCGTACTTCCTGGGTCGGATGGCGCGGTCTATTTACGTACGGACGCTGCGTGGTGCGACAGCCGACTGCAATTCGTATGGATTTTCGATTTGTACGGTCTTTTTTACGAGTCGTACGGAGTGACGCTTTGATTTGTGATCGTACTTGCTGATTCGTACGGGGATGCCTACAGGTACGATTCGTATGGGGAAAAACGCTCCGTACGACTATTCGGAGCGCTTTTTACCGGATCGGAATCGGCCCCATAGTGTTTCTCCAGGACATCTCCTGGATTAACAGAACCCACTTTTGTGCAAATAAAGTCAGGAATTAAATTTAGTAAAACAAAAAATATTAAGGATAGAATCTTTTTGTTTATTAATATTGTACTGGAGGTGGATTCTATCCATTTACCTCTACACTCCCCATTTTGTTGTTTTTGGGGACGCCACTTGACATTTTGCTGCTTTGCCGAGGACCTTTTGGAAAATTCCACTCCTCGTGGAACCCGCTTCGCGGGTCCCGCATCGTCACTGCTCCTGCACCGGACTTCTGGAGGCTGCTGTGGGTGATTGTGGGTGATTGACAGGGCTGCAGGGCTGCGAGCGCTGGGACCGGGACTCGATATCTCAGGAGTCCCGGCAACCCCGAGGCCGCCACACATGGCCCGCTCTCCCTGATTGCCCCGCCCCACCCATACATCAACAGGCTCAAAATATTTAAATAACCGTGAACCCCACTGCGCGGGAGCGCGCGGGAGCGCCCGGGGCGAAGCCCGGGCAAAGGGCGGGCCGTCTAAGGCCGTCCAAGGACGAAAAAGGACGGGACGGGCCAGCCCTCTAACATTAGTTCCTCGGTAAGAGACGTACTTCCGTACCAATTTCTATCAGACACTAGTTAGAGTCTGTTGAACTATAAGACATTGGCTTTGTACATTGTCATTCGTGTCCATACTTTGAAGATTTTATTCTTGTATTTACCATGTCATCACATACAGGGAAATTACGAAATATAACTGTTAACACGTCAAATGGGGCAGTCACAGGTACAATAGATCAATTTTTTAAACGGGCGACTATTGTCCTGGAGAAGGAAATTGCCGACACAGAAAAGCGCCTATCACTGGATCTGTTAACCGGCAAACGCTCCTCTCTAGGACAAATTGGGAAAGCCAGCTCACCAGAGGCGATTGACTTAGAACTTCTGAGTGATAATGTTCCCCCCACTGACAATATTCCCTCCACTGTCTTAGGGGCCCTAGGGGACGAGGGAAATAATAGGATTAATTCCCATGGCGTGACGCCCCTCTCTGATTCACTAGCTAGCCTTAATTCATCAAGGCTATCCAGTTCACCCAAATTATCTGTATCCTCCCCAGTACTCATAGAACAAGTAGAGAACCAACCGAAAAAAAGAAAGAGACGAGGCTCTCCTTCTTTGTCAGGTACGGCCACAAAAGAGAAACTCAACATTTCGGCCCCAACGTCGCCATTTACACGGCCTCTCAAGTCAAATAATCCATCTATAATGACTAATACATTAGGGTCATCTTCTGACCAAAACTTGGAGGGCGAACTCCTCATTAAAATAGAGGTCATGGTGAAGTCACTTCTACTTCCTCTGTTAGAGAGAACCAGGCTAATAAGTACACACTTAGATAAGCTGGGCAAGCAAATAGAAGGAAACACCATGGCCTTAACTAAATTGGCAGTGTTACCTCCTAAAAACTCTACTACTAACCTTGCTGTCCCCTCCATTCCGCTCTCAGAGCAACCATCTACCAGTGGCGTACCTGCGAATTCCGGTACTACGCAGGGGAAAAAAGCACTGGCTAAAACATCTAAGGAAATATCCAATAAAGAAAAGCCCAAGCCCCCTGTAAGCAACCACCAAAAAAATGGAGAGACTCAAACTGGCACTGGAAAAAAGGAAGGAGAGAAAAGAGAAGTAGAAATGAACCTCCCTCCTGCAAAGAATAACCCTCCTATGAAAAATAGACTAGATAAGGAGAAGGGGGAACAGTTACCTCAGCGTTTAAATAGACCAACGACTAGGATAGTAGATCTGCCCCCTGAATCGGCCCCATACACAATCATCATGACCGGGGTGCCGGAATTAGCAGAGGGGGTTAGGGAGAACTACCATGCTTTAAAAAATAAAACTATCTATTGGCTGAAGCAAAACAGACCTCTTCCCGCGCACATAAATGGGGAAATTTTAACAGTAAGACGCGTGATCTGGGTGGGATCAAGACCAAAAGATAAGAGGGGGGACGTAATAATCATCAATTTTAAGGACCATAGAGCAGTGAGGTGCATTGGCGACTGGTATGAAGCTATAGGGGGTGATAATATTTCCACACACTATGTCAGCTACTTTTACCCGCGAGAATTGATAACAGACCTAAAACAGAATTCAGCTAAAAGGTTTCACTCAGACTGGAGAGAAGGGGGTTATCAACCCTCTCAGAATTTTTTTTATAACCAACCCTTCCAAACAGTTTATCCCCAGTCACAGTGGGGGTTTCAGAACAATAACTATCAACCATATCAGGGGTTTAACGTACCTACCTTTAACCACTTTTCAACACTGTTTGAGCTGGATGAAGTAGATTGACTTGGCAGGGAACAACACTCCCCAGTAAAATACACTTTGGCAGAACCTATTAACTTGCAGGGTGATATTAATTTGAAAGGTACTACAGAAAGACAACAAACAAAAGGTGACACTCAGCTGGCCCTACTGAACCTAATACCCGCAAGGGGGGGAGATAATCTTATCTTGGGGAATACACAAAGCAGTATACCAGACCCAATAAGGGAGGAAAGGCAATTGGTCCTGGAGACCCCTGTTCTAAACAAGGCTGGTAGTATGAACGAAAAACCAGACCACGGAATGAAAGAAATAAAACTACAAATTATGTTCTGGAACATTGCGGGTCTTCGAGTAAAAATTGTGGATGGAAGTGCCCTAGATTTTGTCCAAGACTATCGAGTAATATGCCTACAGGAGACTTGGCTCAGTACAGAAATGCACCTGACAGGGTATAAAACGTATTTTTCCCCAGCAATCGCAGGTACCTACGGCAGGGCAAAGGGTGGGTTAATGACCTACATAGCGAACACCATACCGGGGTTAGAAATCACAGTGCTTAGCTTAGAACCAAACTATCAGATATTGAGATGGTCTTTTCTGATGAAGAGGGCTATCCTACTTGTAAATATGTATGACAATCTTGCAGAAAGCGAGAGAGTAAAAACACTTGGGGTCCTCTGCAAGAAACTTTTTACTTGGTCAAAACAATCACAAGGCTTAGAACCCCCAAGTATGGTGTGGGGGGGGATTTCAATCACCACCCCTGCGAGAGGAATAACAGTAACATCTGTGGTATAGGGGATGAAATAGATGACCAAATAACTCACTTCAGCCATTCAGTGGTGGGAGATTTTTTTAACGAAACTCTATCTGAATTGGATTTGGTGATACTAAATGAAGCGAAACCCCCTTGTGGGCAGCTGGAGCCAACCTACCTGGGAAGGGGTTGCGAGTCAACAATTGATTATATACTGATCACAGCAACTCTTGGAAATAAGTCCCAGAGATTCAGAGTGTTAATAAATACTCTGAGTGATCATGCTGCTTTAGGCTTTGACCTATTTATAGATCAGGGGCACTTATCAGCACAGTTTTTAATGTCCACACTAGCCCAGAACAATATACATTTAACAAAAACAAATGGTTATACCCTAGGATGGGGAAAGATAGACCCCGTAAAACTAACAAATAAGGTGGTAACTGCGGTATACCCGGCAATACTGAAGTGTCTAGACACTGATATAGGGGAAGAGGGAGTCCTAGAAAATTTTAGGGTGATCCTGGATAAGGTAAATGAATGCTTAACCCCTTCCACGCTCATGACGAGCTGGGCTCGTCATGAGGTAGCCTCCTGCTACGCTGATGACGAGCCCAGCTCGTCATGTAACATGTGTTTTTGTTGTTTCCAGCACACAGCGGGAAAATGCATAGCATCGATGTGGTTAATAAGAAAGCAAAAAGGTAAAAAAGGAGAAAAAAAGGGTGGTTTAACCACAATTGTTCAGTGGCCCACAAAACTTTAAAAATAGCACTAACAAAAGCTGTTAGAGACCATGAGGAGGTTAGGATTCTGAGAAGGTCATATAGATTGGCATGTAAAGTAAGAAAAGAGGAATTGAAGAAAGCCCTATGGGACCAACTTCATGAGAGCTCATTAAATAGAAATAGCGAACTGTTTTGGAAGGTGGTGAAAGCTCCCTTTCTGACAGATACCAATAACTATCCAAAAGTAGAAGTCGCTATTGAAGGACCAATATGGGTAAACCATTTTTCAAAATTTTTCGGTAAACCTTCAGAAGTAGATTTAACTGAAGGAATTAACCAGAATAATCAGGCTAACCCGTTTCCAATTGCACTAGATTTTGGACTCCATGAAGTAATAAACGCAGTAAAAGCGAGCAAAAGCAGAAAAGCTCCTGGTCCAGATGGGGTACCAGTCGACTTTTTTAAATTTAAATTAGATCTGTGGGCCCCAATATTGAATAGGGCCTTTGATGCTACAATGAAATGTGGGCTAATTACATCTTGGACCCAATCAATCTTGGTACCCATATTTAAGAGGGGAAATAGGGAGGACGTGTCCTGTTACCGCCCGATCTCGCTCCTGGATTCGCTGGGGAAAGTACTGGGCAGAGTGGTACTCCAGCGCCTTCAGGAGTGGGCGGACGATATCGGGACTCTTTCAGACATTCAGTTTGGCTTCCGAGAGGGCTTCGGTACAACAGAGCAAGCCCTGAATTTGGCCCTAATGATGGGGATGTACGTGTCGGCAAAGCGGGGTAGGCTGTACATGGTCTATGTCGACCTATCCGCAGCCTTCGACTGCGTCTCCCATGCAAAACTGTGGTCAGCTCTCATTGATATGGGAATAGATTTAGTCCTGGTAACCTTTCTTAGCGAACTATATTCCAATGCTTCATCCAGGGTGCGTTTTGGAGTGCAGGGTGAACTATCAGAGTCATTCATAGTGGGGCGCGGCATCAGGCAGGGCTGTGTCCTGGCCCCCTTTCTCTTCTGCCTTTATACAAATGGGCTCGAGGTAGAGATGTTGAAGGGGGCCCAGGACCTCCCCCGAGTAAAAGATCGCCTGGTGCCAGCGCTCCTATACGCAGACGATGCGGTGATATTAGCACGCACCCCACGGGAGCTACAGAAAGCACTGAATAGGTACGCAAAATTCATGGGCAGTTTGGACCTCCACATAAATATCCCAAAAACTTATGCCATGGTGGCAGGTCAAGGAAAGAAACTGGGGAAGAGTATTTTTCTTGATAATGAAAAAATAGAACCAACCGCCCAATACCCTTATTTGGGGATTATGATGGATGAGAAGCTTAACTGGAAAGCGGCTGTAGAAGCCCGTAAACATCAACTTCTGCGAGCAATTGCTGCCCTTATAAAATTCGCACAGAAGCTAGGAAAGAGGCCAGCAGTAGAGTTTCTCCATATCTACAAAGCAAAGTGTCATTCCACCGCACTTTATGGGGCGGGTCTGTGGGGACATAAAAACACAAAAACCCTAAAGGTAGCAGAGAACACCTTCATGAGATTTCTTTTGGCGGTCCCTAAACGAGTATCTACCTTCACATGCCATGCAGAGCTAGGAATGCCCCACATTGAAGATTTGGCAAAGATCGAACCCATACTACTTTGGCGTCGTATTTGGACGTCAACGAAAAACTCCTTCACAAAAGAGATTGTGACAGATTGTATGTCACTGGATTATATGGAAAAAATAGAATGGCTGAAATATGTAAAAAACCTTCTTACTGATCTGGGGATGGCCAAATATTACTCTAACCCTGAAACAATTGCTGCGATCTAGAAGAAAGATCTAAAAGTAAGGGCTTTGAGCCATATAGAAGAACTACGTATCAGCACGGAGATAAAGAAACCCTCAGTCCAACATTCCCTGACAGTTATGACCACTGTAGAAATGGAACCATATTTGACATATGTCGAGTCACAATTTGAGCGTTTTTTATTGGCAAGATTTAGGCTAAATATATTTCATAGGGTTGTAGCTTTTCCTAATAGAAACAGCTGGGACGAATGCTTAACGGCGTGCCCCTGTGACGAAATGTCTGAACAATCAACGATCCACTCTGTATTGTTCTGCAAATTTTATACTGTACACCGTAAGCTATGGTTAATTCCCCTTCTGCGAACTTTGGGCCTTAGAAGGTGCCGTCCCGCCATGTTGTGGTTGCAATTTCTGAGCTCCGAATTGACCTGTAAAACTGTGAGCACATTTTTAAAATGTATTTTTAAACATAGAGTAAATCTTTAAGGTAACGTTTGACCTCCTGAGGGGAAAGAATAAGGGAACCCCTTTTAAATGTAAATATATTAATTCTGTCTTAACTTCTGAGAAAATGAATTTTAAATGTTATATTTGAGGAATAATGGCTAGTTTGATATCTATATGAAATGTATTGTGGAAACTCTTTTATGTTTTTTTATGTAATTTGAAAACCGAATAAAGATTTACTTACTATTACTACTTAAGTCAGATAGATTGTGGGCAAAAAAACCATTGGATATGTTAAGTGTGGTTTTAAACCTTTTACGCACAAGACCATCCACAAGGGCAGAGCTGTGGGTATTCTGTACTGCACAGGTACGACAATGAGAGTTTAGATGCAGGTAATCCAACACCAAACGGTAAGAACCATCATGCTTGGTCACAGTAAAAAGAGGGTTATTCATCTGAGACACACAAGTTTCAATTACACCTTGATATTCCAATTGTTCAAGGATTTCTGTGACTGAAGCTTTCGCCTCACGCCGAATGGGATATTGGGGTTGAGGCTGTGGCATAGACCGCAAGGGAATCTCATCATGGGGGGATAATTTATCTCAACCACACTGAGTACAGTACAGAGGAGGCCTTAGACCACTCTTCTGCAAAATTCAGCGCATGCTCCTTTGACACTGTGTGCGCAAAACTAGGGAGGATTACCTCCTCCCCTCTCGGAGCTGCGAGAACAAAAGGTGGGGGCCAGTCAATCTCCGCTAACAAAATGTCATATGTAGTTGTAATATTTTCCCAAAATACCCCTTTTATGGTACGTTGTATGTCACCTTCAATTAAAAGGTCAATTTCAAATAACCTATCAGGGGGAGCTACTCTAGTATCAGCTGTCTCAAAAACAACGAATTTGTCAGTCGCTGTCACCTACAGTAGTGGACGCAGGGCCTCTCGCACTATGGTAATCTCCGCCTTGCTGTCCAACAGCGTCAGCGCCCACGTCTGATTCCGAAGCTGCGTTCTCACTATCTGTGGTATATCTAGCTGTTAAAGCGGCAACTTTCTTTTTCTGAAACGGGGGTCTTTTCTGCGAAGAATCGTCCTGCTTACCTTTTCCGTCTTTCGGTGGGGGTTGGTCGTGACACTGCTGGCCACCCCTTCCTCTGCCGCCACCTCCACCACCGAACGATAAGGCCGATGTGTCCTGTAAAGAACGGGGAGAACGTTGATCAGGAACCTGAAAATGATCAGGTGACTTAATCGTAGCGCGGTCGTGCAAGTCATAAGAGCGCTCAGTAGACGCAGGCACTGGTGACGTGGGACGGGACTCATGTCTCTGTTGTTGTTTTCCCTGTTTTTTGTTTTTGTTCCAATTTTGCTTTGGAGCTTTGGGTTGATCGTCTTTCTCAGACTTCGAACCCTGAGTTTTATTTTTTTTTATCTTTAGTAGAAAAGGGCTTGACACCTAAACTATGCTAGCCTATGGTCTTATAAGCCGCGGTAATAATTCTTTGTAGCTGTCGGGGTTTATCACATCAGGGACTTCGCGCAAGGCATTAGACACTTGCAAGTTCACTGCCTCTTCCTTTATATTAGAAACGACGAGATCGGAAACTACATCAAACGAGTCTCATTCCCAATTCAACCGCAGCCTCAGGTCCGTGTTCATCTTGAACATGTTTAATGACCGTCGGAAGGACAGCCATTGATGGAGTGCCAAAGCACCTCGTGTACACTGCCGCAAAAATTCTACCCCATGACTCGTAGTCACCGGCTTCAGGTACTAAGGCCTTGGGGAAACTAATTGTAAGAATCGTGTATTTTTCCACAGGACTCGAATTAGGAAAAACCGCTTCCAGCTGGTCAAATATCTCGGCAAGCCAGAAAGGCATATCATCCTTATCCTGCGGACGCTTGCCCATAACCACATTAACCATCACAGGACTAAGTTTCATCCCGCTTGGTCCAGCCGGGAGCGCCGCAACACCAGGGGCCCCGCCCTGGAAATTGCGGGTAATACATTGAACCAAGGCCCTCATAACTCCAATTGCAGAAGCATATAGGGGCCTCAAGTCAGCAACAGGGACTGCCCCCGCATGAGGATGCAGGGTAAATCCAGACACAACAGGCCAAGAAGCGCCTGGAATGGACAAAGAACCTAATCTAATCTCCGTTAAACTGTGGGGAAGGGCACCATTAAACCAAACACGGTGCTGCAAGCAGAAATCGAAATTCCCTGTGTCCTATAAGGAACATATTCCACGGGCACGGCTGTGTGAGTGTAAGTATGAAAAAACTGAGCAGCTGCATCCACAGCAGGATATGTCACCCATGAGTAGAAAATCTCAAACGGGTAAGCTACCGCAGCACTCCCGCCAAAATAACGCCATGCCCTCCAAGGTGACATTATATGCCTGCAAGTGATTGCGGACCGCAATGCGACTATGCTGCAGTATGCCAATGTCACCCATAACGACAAAGACAGGATAAGTACAATGCAAAACAATGTAGCACAACTGGGTAGTAATTCAAAAGGAAACCGTTTTGAAAGATTCAAGCCTGAAAAGACCTATGTAACTATAGGTAGGTTTATCCGTCACCTTTGTTAACCGGAAACAATAGTGAAGGGGTTAAGTACTGATATAAGCACTACTCAAGCATCATGAAATAAGACCACAACTGTTAGGGCACCATGTTGCAGGGATTCTGCTCAGACACAGAACTGTGCACAGAGACTCAGGACCTCAATGAATTAGGGTGTGCAAAAAACTCACCTTAGTACCCAAAATCCCCTCCCAGACTAGCATCAGTGTCTCATTAGCTCTTCGTCCTATAGCAAAGTTACCAATGATTAGACAACCCAGAAATTGCGACTTAGGATACCTCAGGTGGGAAACATGAGCATTCTTTTGTTATACTCTCATACCAGCCCAGAACAGGCAGTAAAGGGAGACACAAGCAAGTTTAAAATGTTTATTTTAGCGTCGTGATCTCAGGTGCAAAAACAACAGTTGATGGACAGAATGCAGAACAATGTCATACATTCACCCCAGTACAGAGATCTGGGCCTAAATACATCATTTTTTGCTCACCACATCACCCCAGTTCAGACATGGCCATATGCAAATCAGCCTTGACCCTGTGCCTCATGGGAACAGTCCAGCCCGAACTGCCAAGCCATGTCTTTCCTGGACTGAAATCAAACATCCTAGGACCAGTTTCTGGCTATCAGCCGTCATCAGCCAGGATAGCTTGACTCCAGTGGCGTGGAGAGCACAGGACTCCCGTCTGAGCATACCTGTCCCACTCGGGGTGACAAATGCAAAAACAACAGTTGATGGACAGAATGCAGAACAATGTCATACATTCACCCCATTACAGAGATCTGGGTCTTAGTCCATTGTTTTTTTTGCTCACCACCCCATTCAAGACATGGCCATATGCAAATCAGCCTCGACCCTGTGCCTCATGGGAACAGTCCAGCCCGAACTGCCAAGCCATGTCTTTCCTGGACCGGAATCAAACATCCTAGGACCGGTTTCTGGCTATCAGCCGTCATCAGCCAGGATAGCTTGACTCCAGTGGCGTGGAGAGCACGGGACTCCCGTCTGAGCATACCTGTCCCACTCGGGGTGACAAGTGCAAAAACAACAGTTGATGGACAGAATGCATAACAATGTCATACATTAACCCCAGTACAGAGATCTGGGCCTAAGTCCATTGCTTTTTTGCTCACCACACCACCGCAGTTCAGACATGGCCATATGCAAATCAGCCTTGACCCTGTGCCTCATGGGAACAGTCCAGCCCGAACTGTCAAGCCATGTTTTTCCTGGACCGGATTCAAACATCCTAGGACCGGTTTATGGCTATCAGCCGTCATCAGCCAGGATAGCTTGACTCCAGTGGCGTGGAGAACACGGGACTCACGTCTGAGCATACCCGTCCCACTCGGGGCGACAAATGAAAAAACAACAGAAACCGGTCCTAGAATGCTTGATTCCGGTCCAGGAAAGACATAGCCTGGCAGTTCCGGTTGGACTGTTCCCATGAGGCACAGGGTCAAGACTGATTTGCATATGGCCATGTCTGAACAGGGGTGGATTGATGAGCAAAATAACGATGGATTCAACCCAGATCTGTGACTGGGGGGGGAATGTTTTGCCATTGTGCAACATTCCGTCCATCATCTTGTGTGTTTTGCTATTCACCCTATGTGGGAAGGGTATGCCCAGACGTGGGTCCCGTGCTCACTACGCCACTGGAGTCAAGCTATCCTTGCTGAAGACGGCTGATAGCCAGAAACCGGTCCTAGGATGCTTGATTCCGGTCCTGGGAAGACATGGCTTGGCAGTTCGGGCTGGACTGTTCCCATGAGGTACAGGGTCAAGACTGATTTGCAAATGGCCATGTCTGAACTGGGGTGGCTTGGTGAGAAAAAAAACAATGGATTAAACCCAGATCTGTGCCTGGGGCTGAATGTTTTGCCATTGTGCAACATTCCGTCCATCATCTTGTGTGTTTTGCTATTCACCCTATGTGGGAAGGGTATGTCCAGACGTGGGTCCGGTGCTCACTACGCCACTGGAGTCAGGCTATCCTGGCTGAAGACGGCTGATAGCCAGAAACCGGTCCTAGGATGCTTGATTCCGGTCCAGGGAAGACATGGCTTGGCAGTTCGCGCTGGACCGTTCCCATGAGGCACAGGGTCAAGACTGATTTGCATATGGCCATGTCTGAACTGGGGTGGATTGGTGAGCAAAATAACGATGGATTAAATCCAGATCTGTTTCTGGGGGTGAATGTTTTGCCATTGTGCAACATTCCGTCCATCATCTTGTGTGTTTTGCTATTCACCCTATGTAGGAAGGGTATGCCCAGACGTGGGTCCCGTGCTCACTACGCCTCTGGAGTCAAGCTATCCTGGCTGAAGACTGCTGATAGCCAGAAACTGGCGCTAGGATGCTTTATTCTGGTCCAGGGAAGACATGGCTTGGCAGTTCGGGCTGGACTGTTCCCATGAGGTACAGGGTCAAGACTGATTTGCAAATGGCCATGTCTGAACTGGGGTGGCTTGGTGAGAAAAAAAACAATGGATTAAACCCAGATCTGTGCCTGGGGCTGAATGTTTTGCCATTGTGCAACATTCCGTCCATCATCTTGTGTGTTTTGCTATTCACCCTATGTGGGAAGGGTATGTCCAGACGTGGGTCCGGTGCTCACTACGCCACTGGAGTCAGGCTATCCTGGCTGAAGACGGCTGATAGCCAGAAACCGGTCCTAGGATGCTTGATTCCGGTCCAGGGAAGACATGGCTTGGCAGTTCGCGCTGGACCGTTCCCATGAGGCACAGGGTCAAGACTGATTTGAAAATGGCCATGTCTGAACTGGGTGGCTTGGTGAGCAAAATAACGATGGATTAAACCCAGATCTGTGACTGGGGGTGAATGTTTTGCCATTGTACAACATTCCGCCCATCATTTTGTTTGTTTTGCTATTCACCCTATGTGGGAAGGGTATGCCCAGACCGTGGTCCCGTGCTCACTACGCCACTGGAGTCAAGCTATCCAAGTTGAAGACGGCTGATAGCCAGAAACCGGTCCTAGGATGCTTGATTCCGGTCCAGGGAAGACATGGCTTGGCAGTTCGGGCTGGACTGTTCCCATGAGGCACAGGGTCAAGACTGATTTGCATATGGCTATGTTTGAACTGGGGTGGCTTGGTGAGCAAAATAACGATGGATTAATCCCAGATCTGTGACTGGGGGTGAATGTTTTGCCATTGTGCAACATTCTGTCCAACATCTTGTGTGTTTTGCTATTCACCCTATGTGGGAAGGGTATGTCCAGACGTGGGTCCCGTGCTCACTACGCCACTGGAATTAAGCTATCCTGGCTGAAGACTGCTGATAGCCAGAAACTGGTCGTAGGATGCTTGATTACGGTCCAGGGAAGACATGGCTTGGCAGTTTAGGCTGTACTGTTCCCATGAAGCACAGGGTCAAGACTGATTTGCATATGGCCATGTCTGAACTGGAGTGGCTTGGTGAGCAAAATAACAATGGATTAAACACAGACCTGTGACTGGGGGTGAATGTTTTGCCATTGTGCAACATTCTGTCCATCATCTTGTGTGTTTTGCTATTCACCCTATGTGGGAAGGGTATGCCCAGACGTGGTTCCCGTGCTCACTACGCCACTGGAGTCATGCTATCCTGGCTGAAGACGGCTGATAGCCAGAAACCGGTCCTTGGATGCTTGATTCTGGCCCAGGGAAGACATGGCTTGGCAGTTCGGGCTGGACTGTTCCCATGAGGCACAGGGTCAAGACTGATTTGCATATGGCCATGTCTGAACTGGGGAGGGGGGCTTGGTGAGCAAAATAACGATGGAATAAATCCAGATCTGTGACTGGGGGTGAATGTTTTGCCATTGTGCATCATTCCGTTCATCATCTTGTGTGTTTTGCTATTCACCCTATGTGGGAAGGGTATGCCCAGACATGGGTCCCGTGCTCACTACGCCACTGGAGTCAAGCTATCATGGCTGAAGACTGCTGATAGTCAGAAACCGGTCCTAGGATGCTTGATTCCGGTCCAGGGAAGACATGGCTTGGCAGTTGGTGCTGGACTGTTCCCATGAAGCACAGGGTCAAGACTGATTTGCATATGGCCATGTCTGAAGTGGTGTGGCTTGGTGAGCAGAATAACGATGGATTAAACCCAGATCTGTGACTGGGGGTGAATGTTTTGCCATTGTGCAACATTCCGTCCATCATCTTGTGTGTTTTGCTATCCACCCTATGTGGGAAGGGTATGCCCAGACGCGGGTCCCGTGCTCGCTACGCCACTGGAGTCAAGCTATCCTGTCTGAAGATGGCTGATAGCCAGAAACCTGTCCTAGGATGCTTGATTCCGGTCCAGGGGAGACATGGCTTGGCAGTTCGAGCTGGACTGTTCCCATGAGGCAGAGGGTCAAGACTGATTTGCATATGGCCATGTCTGAACTGGGGTGGCTTGGTGAGCAAAATAACGATGGATTAAACCCAGATCTGTGACTCGGGGTGAATGTTTTGCCATTGTACAACATTCCATCCATCATCTTGTTTGTTTTGCTATTCACCCTATGTGGGAAGGGTATGTCCAGACGTAGGTCCCGTGCTCACTACGCCACTGGAGTCAAGCTATCCTTGCTGAAGACGGCTGATACACAGAAACCGGTCCTAGGATGCTTGATTCCGGTCCTGGGAAGACATGGCTTGGCAGTTCCGGGTGGAATGTTCCCATGAGGCACAGGGTCAAGACTGATTTGCATATGGCCATGTCTGAACTGGGGTGGATTGGTGAGCAAAATAACGATGGATTAAATCCAGATCTGTTTCTGGGGGTGAATGTTTTGCCACTGTGCAACATTCCGTCCATCATTTTGTGTGTTTTGCTATTCACCCTATGTAGGAAGGGTATGCCCAGACGTGGGTCCCGTGCTCACTTCGCCTCTGGAGTCAAGCTATCCTGGCTGAAGACTGCTGATAGCCAGAAACTAGTGCTAGGATGCTTTATTCTGGTCCAGGGAAGACATGGCTTGGCAGTTCGGGCTGGACTGTTCCCATGCGGCACAGGGTCAAGACTGATTTGCAAATGGCCATGTCTGAACTGGGGTGGCTTGGTGAGAAAAAAACCAATGGATTAAACCCAGATCTGTGCCTGGGGCTGAATGTTTTGCCATTGTGCAACATTCCGTCCATCATCTTGTGTGTTTTGCTATTCACCCTATGTGGGAAGGGTATGTCCAGACGTGGGTCCGGTGCTCACTACGCCACTGGAGTCAGGCTATCCTGGCTGAAGACGGCTGATAGCCAGAAACCGGTCCTAGGATGCTTGATTCCGGTCCAGGGAAGACATGGCTTTGCAGTTCGCGCTGGACCGTTCCCATGAGGCACAGGGTCAAGACTGATTTGCATATGGCCATGTCTGAACTGGGTGGCTTGGTGAGCAAAATAACGATGGATTAAACCCAGATCTGTGACTGGGGGGGAATGTTTTGCCATTGTACAACATTCCGCCCATCATCTTGTTTGTTTTGCTATTCACTCTATGTGGGAAGGGTATGCCCAGACCGGGGTCCCGTGCTCACTACGCCACTGGAGTCAAGCTATCCAGGCTGAAGACGGCTGATAGCCAGAAACCAGTCCTAGGATGCTTGATTCCGGTCCAGGGAAGACATGGCTTGGCAGTTCGGGCTGGACTGTTCCCATGAGGCACAGGGTCAAGACTGATTTGCATATGGCTATGTTTGAACTGGGGTGGCTTGGTGAGCAAAATAACGATGGATTAATCCCAGATCTGTGACTGGGGGTGAATGTTTTGCCATTGTGCAACATTCTGTCCAACATCTTGTGTGTTTTGCTATTCACCCTATGTGGGAAGGGTATGTCCAGACGTGGGTCCCGTGCTCACTACGCCACTGGTATTAAGCTATCCTGGCTGAAGACTGCTGATAGCCAGAAACTGGTCGTAGGATGCTTGATTACGGTCCAGGGAAGACATGGCTTGGCAGTTTAGGCTGGACTGTTCCCATGAAGCACAGGGTCATGACTGATTTGCATATGGCCATGTCTGAACTGGGGTGGCTTGGTGAGCAAAATAACGATGGATTAAACCCAGACCTGTGACTGGGGGTGAATGTTTTGCCATTGTGCAACATTCTGTCCATCATCTTGTGTGTTTTGCTATTCACCCTATGTGGGAAGGGTATGCCCAGACGAGGTTCCCGTGCTCACTACGCCACTGGAGTCATGCTATCCTGGCTGAAGACGGCTGATAGCCAGAAACCGGTCCTTGGATGCTTGATTCTGGTCCAGGGAAGACATGGCTTGGCAGTTCGGGCTGGACTGTTCCCATGAGGCACAGGGTCAAGACTGATTTGCATATGGCCATGTCTGAACTGGGGGAGGGGGGCTTGGTGAGCAAAATAACGATGGAATAAATCCAGATCTGTGACTGGGGGTGAATGTTTTGCCATTGTGCATCATTCCGTTCATCATCTTGTGTGTTTTGCTATTCACCCTATGTGGGAAGGGTATGCCCAGACATGGGTCCCGTGCTCACTCCGCCACTGGAGTCAAGCTATCCTGGCTGAAGACTGCTGATAGTCAGAAACCGGTCCTAGGATGCTTGATTCCGGTCCAGGGAAGACATGGCTTGGCAGTTGGTGCTGGACTGTTCCCATGAGGCACAGGGTCAAGACTGATTTGCATATGGCTATGTTTGAACTGGGGTGGCTTGGTGAGCAAAATAACGATGGATTAATCCCAGATCTGTGACTGGGGGTGAATGTTTTGCCATTGTGCAACATTCCGTCCATCATCTTGTGTGTTTTGCTATCCACCCTATGTGGGAAGGGTATGCCCAGACGCGGGTCCCGTGCTCGCTACGCCACTGGAGTCAAGCTATCCTGTCTGAAGATGGCTGATAGCCAGAAACCTGTCCTAGGATGCTTGATTCCGGTCCAGGGGAGACATGGCTTGGCAGTTCAAGCTGGACTGTTCCCATGAGGCAGAGGGTCAAGACTGATTTGCATATGGCCATGTCCAGAGACGTTTTAAGGCATGGGCAAAGTGGGCTCTGGCCCAGGGCCCCAGCCTTTAAGGGGGCCCCCTTACAGGGCCAGCTTTGCTCTGCAGTGAGTCTTGCCTTACGACCTTGAATAATTCTTAAACAAATAGTTTTGAATACCGTTTTCCATTAATTTATTTTTAATGTGGCTGATGTGTGAGAGTCTAATACAGTCATTTTGCAGAGAAAGGTTGTGTTTATGTTTCATGCAACATACATAAAAATATTCTTTTAGATCAAATCAGGACCTCACATATGAGAAATGGGAGGGTGTCACAGAGATTATTTACAGTAATATTAGTGAGCTGCTGCTGTGTTACTATATGGAAAACTCAAGTCAATATCCCTGAATATTCGATATAAACACATTGAAAATTTGGACCAGTGTGTCTGTGCACCGTCAGTGACCTGCCAAAGAGGGCATGAAAGAGCTGAAACTGGATCATTAATTCAAACTTTTCTGAATAGGGGCCCCCAAAATCTCTTTGGCCCAGGGCCCCCAAAGTCCTTTGAACTGGGGTGGCTTGGTGAGCAAAATAACGATGGATTAAACCCAGATCTGTGACTCGGGGTGAATGTTTTGCCATTGTACAACATTCCGTCCATCATCTTGTTTGTTTTGCTATTCACCCTATGTGGGAAGGGTATGTCCAGACGTAGGTCCAGTGCTCACTACGCCACTGGAGTCAAGCAATCCTGGCTGAAGACAGCTGATAGCCAGAAACCGGTCCTAGGATGCTAGATTCCGGTTCAGGGTAGAAATTGCTTGGCAGTTCTGGCTGGACTGTTCCCATGAGGCACAGGTACAAGACTGATTTGCATATGGCCATGGTTGAACTGGGGTGGCTTGGTGAGCAAAATAACAGTGGATTAATCCCAGCTCTGTGGCTGGGGGTGAATGTTTTGCCATTGTGCAACATTCCGTCCATCATCTTGTGTGTTTTGCTATTCACCCTATGTGGGCAGGGTATGCCCAGACATGGGTCCCGTGCTCACTACGCCACTGTAGTCAAGCTATCCTGCCTGAAGATGGCTGATAGCCAGAAACCGGTCCTAGAATGCTTGATTCCGGTCCAGGGAAGACATGGCTTGGCAGTTCAGGCTAGTCCTGCACTGATCATCGCACACAGCTGCTCCACTGCACTGCAATCCTGTCCTGCAGCACACCCTGCTTATCGTGTATGGAGGGTCACCCACAGCTCTGCCAGTGCACCTTACTCCTGTCCTGCAGCACCCCCTGCTCATCATACAGCTCTGCCAGTGTTTACTCCTGCCATCTAGCACTCCCTGCTGTTCCTGCACTGAGACTCGCACACTGCTGCTCCACTGCACTGCAATCCTGTCCTGCAGCACACCCTGCTCATCGTGCATGGAGGATCACCCACAACTCTGCCAGTGCACTGTACTCCTGCCCTGCAGCACCCCCTGCTATTCCAGCACTGAGACTCACCCACAACTGCACCACTGCACTGCAATCCAGTCCTGAAGCACACCCTGCTCATTGTGCATGGAGGGACATCCACAGGTCTGCCAGTGCACCTTATTCCTGCCCTGCAGCACCCCCTGCTATTCCAGCACTGAGACTCACCCACAACTGCACCACTGCACTGCAATCCAGTCCTGAATCACACCCTTCTCATTGTGCATGGAGGGACATCCACAGGTCTGCCAGTGCACCTTACTCCTGCCCTGCAACACTCCCTGCTATTCCTGCACTGAGACTCGCACACCACTGCTCCACTGCACTGCAATCCTGTCCTGCAGCACACCCTGCTCATCATACAGCTCTGCCAGTGCTTACTCCTGCCATGTAGCAACTCCTGCTGTTCCTGCACTGAGACTCGCACACTGCTGCCCCACTGCACTGCAATCCAGTCCTGAAGCACACCCTGCTCATTGTGAATGGAGGGTCACCCACAGCGCTGCCAGTGCACCTTACTCCTGCCACGCGGTACCACTCTAGCCACAGCTCTGGCGCTGTACCCCATGAATGCAACGCACTGTGCTTACACCAAGTGAGTTGCAATCCAGTATTAAGGTCCAGCAAAAATACCCTCGCTGCCAGTTCTCTCTGGATTTCGCTTCTGAAACTCGCCGGTCTGACAATACATTGCAATCCAGACCAGCAGTACCTCCTGATGTTTCAGCAGAAAGCCCCAGTTTATCAGAGCTTCTAAATTCCGACCTAGAACTAACTGTTTGTTGGTTTGTTTGCAGTTTTATATTGTGCTATCTCGACCCAAAGGTATTAGAGCGCTTTACATGAGCACCAGTTGCGTTACAGAGGGACACATTCATTTTTGGTAGGGACAGGGAGAGTGATTTGCCCAGAATCACATAATGGTGAGCTGAGCCGTCGCCGTGACGCGAACCTGTTTTAAAGTCAGCCGCTCTGACCGTTACGCGACATCCTCTCCCGTTGTCTCTATAATGAAGCATCTAACACCCATTCTCAGCTCCACAGCTGATAGATGCCACATGCAGCAAGGCTCATGCACAGCTCAGCTGCATCCCCGGCCTGATCTGCAGGTCTTCTGTCCTGGCACACTCAGCGCTGCCAGTGCCCCTGCCAGTGCACCACATCGCCGGGTTGCAGCGCCTGCAGTCATCGCAACAGAGGAATCCACGCACAGAGCGCTGCTGTCACCACTACCCTCCGAGTCCTACTCACAAATGACCTCATTCAGAGTTTTGATTGACTGGTCCACCTGGAGAGAGGACTGCATAGAAATATCTTCTGAGATGATGCCAGTGTGTGCCCAGCCTCCGAGTGCTGAACATTATTCATGCGTGCCTGTCCCTTGGGAACATGCTGTTCCTGCCTCTAACCCGCCCCGCCCCTAGGAACTTTAACGAGAAAGACAGGCAAGAGAATGACTGCAAAGTTCATGAATGAATGTGATGACGTAGAACGAGTGATCGGAGCATCGAGAGACAAAAGGGCAGAGAGACAGCAGTAGTTCAGAGAGGCAGCTGGTGCACAAACGCTGAGGCATACAGACAGAGAAGTCATAAAGGGGCATATTTACAAGAGGACTGCACCACCGGAACGACACTTTTTTCAAACGTTCTGGTGGCGCAATACCCTGGTCCAGTGCTTTAAATGGGAAAAAATAAGTGCAGGTACTCATTAAAATGAGCTAGAGGTGTAATGAGGGGGCGGGGCGAAAGGCAAGACATGATGATACTTCATGACTTCTATATTAGTTGCAGCACACACCAACACACATGAGAAATGTGTTTATATAAACAAAGCAAGTTAACTCATTTCACAAAATGAAAGAGAAGTGCTATAATATGTTAACTTTCCTATGTTTGCAACAGATGCACCTTCTTAATACCATACTGTTAAAACCATGTATTTTTCCGCACATGAGTAGGAAGAAACTGAAAATACCGCCACGTCGCACCAAAACTCTTATGACAACAAGCAAATGAACCAAATCATCATGACCCTCCTCAGAAGATATCTCTTGTCTCTTCCATAGATCTATCCATTCATCCTACCATTTACCTGCTGATGTCCACCATTTAACCTTTACATTCTGTTGTCTATTCTGTCTTTCATCCATCATTCAGTTTTTCACCATTCCGTCTGTCCACTCTTCATATACAAACCTATCCATCCAACTCAAAACCTATCCATTCATTCTTTCACCCATCCATCTCTTTATACACCCTTTCGCTCATTCATCAATCCTTTCGCTCATCTGTTCATCAACCTGTTCACTCCTTTATTCCACCGCCCTTTCATTCCATCACCCTTTCACTCAATCCCTCCTTTCACTCATCCATCCTCCATCTCTTTCATTCATCCTCCCTCCCTCCCTATCATTCATCCATCCAATCTTTCACTTATCCACCCACCCCCCCCTTTTATCCAATCACCCACCCTCTTTCACCCAGCAATCCATACTTCCACTCATCCACCATCTATACATCCACCCCTGCTCACTCATCCATCCACACACTCACCCACTGAAAATACCCCCACTTCGACCCAAAGCTCTTATGGCACAATGTAAATGAAGCAAATCATCATGACCCTCCCCAGAAGATAGCTCTTGTCTCGTCCATTGGTCTATCCATTCATTCTTTCATACTACCATTTACCTGCTGATGTCCGCCATTTAACCTTTACATTGTGTCGTCTGCTCAGTCTTTCATCCATGATTCAGTTTTCACCATTCCGTCTGTCCACCCTTCATATCCAAACCTATCCATCCATCCATCTCCAAACCTTTCACTCATCCATCACTTTATCCACCCTTTCACTCATTTATTAATCCTTTCGCTCATCTATCCATCAACCCTTTCACTCCTTTATTCCATCCACCCTTCCATTCCATCTACCCTTTCACTCAATCCCTCTTTTCACTCGTCCATCATCCACCCTTTCGTCCATTCTCCCTCCCTTTCATTCATCCATCCAGTGTTTCACATATCCAACCATCATTATTCAAATGAGCCCTGCGGAATAGCTCAGCTGGGGCACAGATCGGGGCTGCAGAAGCGGCGCCTTGGCTGCCAAACACACGTTCCACTCTGGCTCACCAGCACAGTCAATGAGCCTTCCTTTTTATGAGTACCGGTACTCTCCACGGCAGCTGAGAAGTGCCGGTACTCAGAGTGATTAATCTGAGAAGTGCCGGTACTCAGTACCGGTGAGTACCAGCCCATTTAAAGCACTGCCCTGGTCCATATTTACGAAGTGAGGTTAAGCCCCTATGCATGGCTCAATGCCGCTTTATAAATATGGTACCCTTTTGCACAGATATATGTGTAAAAAGAGCGTGCAATGGGTGTTGCTGCGGGCATTCCACCGCAATATGTTATGTTATGTTATGTTATTTATTCTTTTGTATAGCGCAACGGTGACTCAAAAAGAGTATCCCGGTGCTTTAGGTAAGGAGAACTGCTTCACCATAACATAACACAGTAAAAGGAGAAAAAAAATAAGACAGACACAGTAAAAAAGCTACTGAGAGGCCTACTGGGTGAACAACCAGGTTTTAAGACCTCTCCTAAAAGCAAGGAGACTGGAAGCCCCCCGAAGTGAGAGCGGAAGCGAGTTCCACATCTGTGGAGCCAGCAAGCCGAAAGAACGGCCGCCCAGGTGCGCTCTCTTCACACGTGGAACAACCGCCAGGAATAAAGATTCAGACCTCAAAGAGCGAGCCGGATGGTAAAAGGCAAGTCTCTTTTGGAGGTACTTTGCTCCCACCGCGTGGAGAGCCTTATAGGCCAAAGTCATTGCCTTAAAGGCGATCCGTTTGCGGATGGGTAGCCAGTGCAGCGTCAGCAATAGACCCGAAGCGCTAGCTCGTCTATTAAGACCAAAAATGGCCCTGGCCGCCGCATTGTGCACGACTTGGAGCCGCTGCAACAAGTACTCTGGTAGGCCCAGGTACAGAATGTTGGCATAATCTAACCTGGAGCCTATCAGAGCCTGCACGGTCAGCTTCCTGTGTTCCTCCGACAACAAAGGTAAAAACCTCCGCAGCATCTTTAGTAGGCCGAAACAGGTACCAGTCACCCCGAGGATCTGGGCCTTCATCGTCAGCCCCTTGTCCATCTTAACCCCCAAGTTCTTAGCCATGAGGGAAGAACAAGACGGGGGAAACATATTGATGGGCCACCAGGCCTGCCAGCTAGGCTCCGTGTCGCACCCGAAGAAGAGTACCTCGGACTTATCGGAATTGCACTTGAGGCTGTTCAGTTGGAACCATTTAAAAACAGCCCCAAGGCAATCCCGGATACTCTCCCCATCAAAGTCTTCCCCTCTCTTGCAGGAGAAGAGGAGCTGGGTGTCGTCGGCGTAGGATACGATCCGGGCACCAAACGACTCCACCAACGCCGCCAAGGGGGTCATGAAGATGTTAAAAAGGGTCGGGCTCAATATAGAGCCCTGAGGGACCCCGACTCCCAAAGGCGGCATCACGGCGGTGTCAGGAGATGTCCAGACCGTTTGCCGGCGGCCAGCTAGAAAGGAGGAAAACCAGCTGAGCACCGTCCCCCGAAGGCCGATCTCATAGAGTCTTGCGAGAAGGCCATCATGGGGGACGGTGTCAAAAGCCGCCGACAAGTCCAACAACACCAGCATGACTTTGCCCCGGTATCCAACACCCCTTTGATGGTTTCAGAAACCTCAAGGAGCGCGGTCTCGGTGCTGAGATTTGAACGGAAGCCAGACTGGGTAGCATGCAATACCCATTGCTTTTTGAAGCTACCCCAGATGTACTTTTTTTTTTGTCCCCATCTCAGCAAGTAAGCGTCTGCAAATTGGATAGCTGCCCTTCCAACCCGTGTGCCCCGCGGCTGCTGCATTCGCTTTGGTCTAGTACCCAGAACCAGACTTGCTCCTTTGTTGGTGGCATGGTGTAATCATAGGACCAGGAAGTGTTACACAAAGCCCAAACCTCTACTCCATACTATAAAGGCCTGCCAGATATTCGAACAGTTGTCATTGTCACTTCCCAGGTCCAGTCTAGCCATATTGTAGGCAGCTTTAACCCAATCCTAGGGCTTTGGATGCAAAGGGTCTCTCCACTTCAAACATATTTCCCTTCGAGCTATTAAAACAAGGTACAACAATAATCCTCTGTGTGTATGTCTCAACTTTTTCTTCAGTGTGCCGTTGTCTCCAAATGATACTATAGTCATATTTAGAATGACTTTCTCCCCAAAAATACCACATAAGGCTTCCTCAATACCCCTCCAGAAGGCAAAGAGACTAGGACACTCATAGAATATGTGTAGGTCATTGGCATGTATACGGTCACATCTTGGACATTTGAGGTTAGAGAGAGGAGCTAACTTTGCTATCCTGGCTGGGGTGTAGTATAACCGATTAATAACAAAGAAGTGGTTCTCCTTGAGATTTGCTGGCTTAACATACTTGTATAACAGGTTCAGAGAAGGTTCATAAAGATATTCAGTGGCACCTTCCAAGGGGGTGAGGAGGCTGGGATTCTCGTATAGATTTTCACCAATCCTCAGAATCCCTGGTCGACTGAACCTTTTTGTTTGCTAAGAAGTGTAAAGGAATTTCTCTGATTTCATACTAATAAAAATTTTCCATTGCTCAAATCCATCCCAATTCAAAGGACCACTGACTACGAAATAAAGTTTTACGGATTTATTACAAAGCCAAAAACAGATGAGCATACAAGCACCTCAGCAAGAGTTTCAAGAAATAAACTGGCACTAATACAAACATAATCCTACGCAGGAGTCTCAGACGACTCAAAATAAAGAGCAAAGTAAGTTCAAGAAGCATTAGGCAAGCAATAATTGTTCCCAATTGAAGTCTCGACTGCATCTGCTCCAAAGGGAAAGAAAAGATTAGTCTGTATCTGTTAGATCTGGCACCATTGGCGTGGGTCTCCCTTCCATTTTCGCTGTTGTCTCCTCTGTTTTTGCTGGTATTAGATGCTCTGGGTGCTGTGCCACTGCCATTCAGTGCCACAGCTCAAATGCTCCCTGTGTAAATATGACTGTGAATTGGTATATCACTGATTGGCTTATTTGGTTTACCTGTTAGTCCCTAGTAGTGAGGCCTGTGTGTGCCCAGTCTGGTAACCCAAATGCTGCTGGTGGGCCTGCAGCACTGGTTTGCGCCACCCACAGAAGCAGCTTGTAAAGTGTTCCTCAGACCTGCCACTGCAGTGTCTGCATGCAGTCCAGAACTGTCATCTTGGCTGTGAAGTGCCCACACTTCGCAGCCCCTGAACCTTCCCTTAGCATCATGTCAGTCACCCCTATAGTAGGTGCATTGTGTGTGTAAGGTAGGACATGGCTTGATATGTGTAGCATGTCCTGGTAGTGAATCACCCTCCATTTTGTTTTTCACTGCTGCAAGGCTATCTGTTCTCCATAGGCAAGAATGGGAAGACTGGCTATTACATCTTATAGTCATATCTGACTCAGGGAACATGGTAGAAATTCGAGTTTAGTATGCCTGAACTCAGAATGAAAAAATACATCTTTTAGTAAAGTTGGTTTTAACATTCTGTGTTTGAAAATACCACTTTTAGAAAGTGGGTATTTTCTTGTCTAAGCCTTCCAGTGTGTTCTGCTGTTATGTGTATTGGCTGTCTGGGTTTAGAGATGCAAGGCAGACTGATTCAGACCTGGGTTGAATATAGAGAGCTGCATTGAGTACTGGGGAGGGGTAGCTCCTTGACCTGAATAGGGCTGTGCCTGGCAAGGTGAATGCTGGCTCCACCTCCTACTGTGCATCTGATGGCAGACCCCCTCTTTCTGAAAGGAAGGATGCAGCCTGGTAAACAAAGTGCTCCAGGCCTAAGCAGAACTGGTTCTGGCTGGGTTCAGTCATTAGAGACTGTTGAGAACAAAGGGGCATATTATCAAGGGGGTTTATCTCCTGGAACTGATCTCAGCGCCAGGATACCCGCTGGGTGACAGCTGCGCTTAATAAGCATTAAAATACATACATACATACATCTCCGCTTTTTTGGCTTTAAAAGCCAAGAAAGCGGAGATAAAATGATCTCCCTATTACCTAGCTGTCGCTAACACCAGTTAGCGACCGCTAGTAGGAGATAGCCACCATCTTGGGCCCCACTTTGCATGTCAGTGATATTTATCACTAATGACATGCAAAGTGGGCGTGCCAAGATGTTAGCGACTGGAAACAGTCGCTAACATCGCTATCTCCTATTACCAACTTTTGGAAATATTCGCGCTAAGCGCGAATATCTCCAAAAACTAACACCTGCCCTGAGCAGTTCTTAGGCATGTTATCCAATGGGAGGTGGATAACATGGCTAAGAGCATTAGCTCGGTAATGCATGAATATCGCTGACTTTTCAGCGATATTCATGCATTGCGGCCGTTTTTTATCGCATTTGCGATAAACCTTGATAATAGCAAGGTTTATCTGCGATAATTTCTGACGATGCTTAGCGGTAAAAAATTCGTTGCTAAGCATCGTTAGCGATAAATATCGCTTAACGTTGGTAATATGCCCCAAAGACTTTTGGGGTATAAATATCTGTGCCCAAACCCCTGATTTTTGGATTGCTCCTGGATGTCAAGAGGAACCTCTGTCCGTGTTACTAAAGGAATCTACAGTAGAGGACTGTCCTTGTGCTTGTGTGCTGTTTCTTGGATTGGCCTGCAGTAGTTTCCCTTGGACTTGGAAAAAGAGGGAAAAAGGGACTTTTGAGAAACTTTTATTTTGCTCAGCAATCACCCAAGGGCTAGAAGAGAGCTAGACTCCTGCTGGAGTCACAGGCACATCTGACTCCCCCACCAGCCTCCTGATTCCTCCCAGCGAGGATTTCTATCTGCAGGTGAGGCCCCAGTGAGTTTGTGGAAAAGTAAATTTTGTCATGTTCTGTGTCCCTACGCGTCATCCATCATATGTTATCTGTGCATGATTAATATGCATATGTATTCCCTATGTTCGATTAAAGACGCAATTACAGTTGTGTCCACCTCTAGTATGCCAGTTTCCAGTTCTCGTGAATACTACGAATATCAGGCCCATGTGAAGTTACGTTGCCACGTTTCTCAGTGTGCACGTTATTCCATTGTAAAGTCCCCGTTTCTAGGCCTCAGAAGGGCCTGGACACCAGATTCAGCTCCTGTCTCCTGTCTCCTGAAGCCTCGCTGAGGAGCGATACAGCCCCCACCTGTATCCTCGACCCTTCACTTACTTCCTGCCTCGCAGTGCCCGGCTCAGCCTGGCTCTGCCTCTGAGTCTGCCAAGAGTATGTTATGATTCCAGTTATCAGTTCAGTCCTCCTTCTCTGCATTCCTAAAGCTACTGAACTGCATCAATAGTTTCCGTCATTGTCTAGCCTTTACGTCTCCACGTTAGAGAAATACTGCATTTTAATGATCATTTAATATTCTTCATCACGCACTACATATAGAATAATGCATGCTCCAGTCTTAGAGTCTGTTAGCCTCTCCCCTCCTGACTCTTAGTTCATATCAACATGTTCTCTAAACATCAGATACTAGATACTGCTTAGGTACATGTCGCCCTGACTCTCCAGACTTCAGTCTCTGCTCCTAGCACAGAGTTCGAAGCCCCCAGCTTCTCCTAGTAACACGTCATCGCCAGTTTGCGCGCACCATTAGGTCAGAGGTCCCGGCTCCTTAGGTAGCCCCCTCCATGTTTCCGCCCCATTCATGACATATTCTGTTACGTTTGCATCACATGTCTATGTATACGCCTCTGTTACACCTACTTTCACCCTTATCTTTCGCGACTGCTATTGACCACACCCACTGCTACGCCTATTGCAATGTAATGCTATGTGTTTGCGTTATGTATATATGATCGTGCACTGTTATTGAAAAGTTACTCCTTGTCCCAATTCTGCCCCCGGCAGCGCTGCCATCCTATTCCTGTGCAGGTTGTCCTGTTCCTGTCCTTTATGCTGTAATAAACCTGCAAACTCCTACTACCTCGAATCTTGACTCTTATTTTATTGAGCTATCTGTTATTCATTTATGCATTCAAAAAGAGAGGTATTATTTACCACATAATGGCGCCCGAATAGGGACTTGCCCTTTCCCCACGCGCCGGTGAAGCCACGCCGGCCCCCTGACCCTCTGCAGCCGTGACGGAACCATACCGTGCACGTGCAGATATTTCTGCTTCAAGTATCCCTCAGGCCCACGGAGGAGACGGAGGAGGCGGTCCAGCATCCAGACGAGGCGGTGGAGGAACGCGGCGAGTCCCGACCAGAGCCCAAGCCGAGAGTCCAAGGTCCGAGGTATCCGGAGGCCCACCCGTAACAGAAGTCCGAAGTTCGTCCGTCCGGCGTCGAAGCAGTCCAGTCCAGTCCGAGGCCTTCCGTTCTTGCTGCCCGGTGAGTACCGTTGCTGGGGTAGTATCTAGACAGGGTCAATCTAATTGACTCTGGTCCGTGGGTTGGTGGTACACAGACCCACAAACGAAGTGTCCACTTCGGTGGATGCGGGTCCTGACGTGTCTCTGTATGAGACCGGTAAGTTTCGTACTGTTTCAGCAGTGCATCTAGTTTCTGTTCCAGTCAGTTCTGTTCTCGAGAAAATTCATGTATTCTGTTTTCCGTATTCCAGGTAGTATTCTGTTCGAACTGTTATTCTGAATGTTATTCATGTATTTTAATGTCGTGGTATGAGTGCGAAGTGATTCTCGTGTTCATTGTGTATTGTATTGTGTCCAGATTATAGTTCAGTCATGCCACTCTTTTCAAAACTGAGTCAGTTAAAAACCAGAAAAAGTCTGCTAGAAGCAGCAGTTCCTGTCCCTCCTAGGGACAGTCCAGGTCATTTTATGTATCAGAAGCATGGCATAAGTGCCATACTATATCTAGATTTATGGGTAGAGTATACCAAACAGTTAGAAGAAAAGTATAGATGGCCCGTATCGGGTACATGGGATGCCGAGTGCATCATGAGAGTAGAAGAAGCATTATGGAAAAAGAAAGCCAGACAGTCACAGAAAGATGCCATCGAGTTATGGCGCAAAGAATCTCATAGAAGAACCGAAAAAGAAATCAGAAAGTCAGAATTAAGTAGAGAATCCTTGGAACGAGCCCAGGAAAGGGAACTAATCGAGATTGGTGAACGAGTTAAAACTGAACAGTCAGACAGACAGAGGCATGCTCTTATTAAGGGTATGTATCCTCTTCTTGCCGAGGGCTTGCCAAAAGCGACCCCGGAGGCATCCAGTAATTTCCCGCCACCATTAGTTCCGACCAAGCTACGTCACAAACCGACCGCAGCTGATATTTTCATTTCGTCCTATTTGGACGACACAGTCCCAGAATATGCAAATCCTGCTCCGCCAGTCCCTGTAAATCAGGCACTTCCCGCTCCTCCAGACACCGGAGTACCTGTTACGGTACCCCCGGTCCAGCCCGCTATACAAGTCCAGCCTGCATTTCCATTTCCCACTCTGCCAGGACGAAGAGCATCAGTAGACGACTCTAGTTTAGGGGCCGCAGGGGGAGGTACTCCTCAAACCCCGCCGCCACACAAGCGTTTAACGTTAGCCGAATTACATGCACAAGCATCACAGCGTACGCCCAGGCATCAGTCTGTTGCAGAAATAAGAAAAGCCCTTAATGAATGTGGCTATGATCCAGTCCCAGGCGAGGATAGTATGGTTTTATATTCATTACGCGTAAGAAAGGTGACCGAGTATCTAGTCACCCTACCAGATATGAAAGAAGATCTAGACAGAATATATCGTTTCATCCGTACCGGGAATGATCCAGAAAGTATTAGTGATGTCATGTGCCAAAGAAAAGCTGAAGTCCAGCTCATGCTATTAAAGTTTCTGATTAATTGTCTAATACGAGAACAAGATTATCCGACCAAAGATCAAGCCGAAATGAGAACCCTGACAAAGTGGAGTGATAATATAGCCGAGGGTAAGCACAGAACCATCAGTAGTATAGAGAGTATGTATAAGAAGATTCGTAAAGAAATAATAAGGATACACGAACAACGTAAAGCAGCACAAGTAAGCGAGAAAGAAAGTAACTCTGATACTGAAGAGGTAGAGGACGAGAATCCCGACAGAATAGCGTATGTAGGAAAATCTAGATTTCCAGATCGCCATTTGCGCCTAGAACACAAGTCAATTTTTCACCATCCAGCACCAGAACAAGGTTCTCTAGAACAAGTATTTCAAGCTACCGATCACATTCTGAAATCACGAATCGGTTATAGTGAGTTAAGTACTATGCATGAACAAGAACTGGTCCGATCAGCAGTCCGATGGATTACTGATTCTACCACTTTTCCAGACGAAATAGTGGCACAAATGTTTCTGAAAATGCCCCCAGCCGAGCAACGACTGGCGGGTATGTATATGATCCAGCACCTCATTACATTGTATGAGGGTCAACATTCTGATCCAGGTCCGTTACACGATGTCCTGAATGAGTTACTCCAGTATAAATGGAAAGGTTTAGGTACCGATTTAATTAGTGTCATTCTAGAACAGCGCCACAAATACAGAACGTTTTTGAACCCGCATTTTGTTCATGTCTCACCCCCAGAAAGTAAACCCTTTTACATAGACAGACAGAATCCGTTAAGAGAAGTACATCCAGTTAAGACAGACGGTGGTGAAATGCAACAAGTGTTTGTTTACACCCCGATCACAAAGATGGAACTCTTAGAGATGAAAAAGTTAATTCCCTGTCATGATAAAGATCCAGCAGGGTTCCACCGAGAATTAAAAGACATGCTCCGTATGGGAGAATACACGTATCCAGATATCATTAAAATGTTAAAAGTCCTGTTGCCCGCAGGGGTATATGAGAAACTCAAAGAAAAAGAATGGGAGGTGGGAGAGAAAAAGATCGATTGGGCAGTTCTAGAAGCTGAAGACAAGGCACGAGTACCAGGTACCGGTCTTGGAGATAAATGTAAAGAATTACCAGAATTATTAATACAAGTTTTGCCCAGGTTATTGACAACTAGAAAGGAAGACTGGGATGCAATCTCAGCCTGTAAACAGAAACAAGACGAAGATATTAGTGATTATTATTCCAGATTTGAGAAATGTTTTACCATAAACAGTGGCCTCAAGACAAGTAGTGAGTCATACCCTCATCTTTTTGTTACTAAATTAGTCGAGAATTCAAGTCCGCAAATTAAAAACCGAGTTTTGAAAGTCGAAAGTACCTGGCAAGCTAATACCCCGTCCCAAATGTTACAGATGCTTCAATATCACCAGAATAGAATCAGAGAAGAACAAGAACACGAAAGGAAACGTATGAAAGACACGAAAATGAAAGTACTAGTTGCACAATCCGTTCCTCAAGACAGTCAGAAGAGGGGTCCGAATCAAGCCAGTCATCCTGCAGCTCCCGTTAAAGGAAACTGCAATTATTGTAAACAGCCAGGTCATTTTATAAACGAGTGTGCAGTTCTGAAACACAACATAGCTACCGGTAAGACTAAAGAAAGACCACGTCCGCCGAGACAAGAACAAGTTTCACAGACTCCTCAGCCACAGAATGCACCACAGACAGTTACAGCACCGCAGCCTATCGCTGCAACGCAGCATGTTACACAGCAGATGTACCAGTATGCACAGTCTGAGTATCCAGAGTATCAGCCATATTCATGAAACAGCCTAGAGAGGGAGGTAGGCTTGCCTCTCATCGAGATACCTGTAGATCAAGAAGGTCCCTATGTTCACAGTCAAGTATTAGGGAAAGACAGAAAGTTTTTGATTGATACAGGGGCAAGTAGGACCACCATCAGTCACGCCGAAGTTCCAGGGGCTCCGCTCTCAGGCTCTAGAAATGTTTCCCTTGGATTTTCAGGAAAACCTATCGTAAATGAGATATCAAAGCCAGTTACTCTAGAAGTAGGTCCATTGTCCCGCACTACTGATCTGTTACTTACTAAGTCATGTCCAGAAAATCTGTTAGGCATTAAAACACTGAAAGAATTAGGTGCAGTTATATGCTGTTCCCCAGAGGGAATACGATTGTTCCTACGTGACTTCAAGGGTCACTATGTATTACGAGATTTTGATCCCAGATTGTCTAATGTTCCGCAGCATCTATGGGCGCAAGGTCCAACTGATGTCGGCTTTATGCAAATGACACCCCATCGTGTGACTCTCAAGCCAGGTGTAGTGTTACCACGAATCAGACTACAGATTGCCACCTGAGGCTGTAGCAGCCTTATCCAAAATTATTGACGAGCTCAAGGCTCAAGGAGTAGTTGTAGAAACTGACTCCAATGTATGCAATTCTCCGATCATTCCAGTCATGAAACGTACTGATCCGAATGCACCTCCAGTATATCGATTAGTGATTGATCTCCGAGAACTTAATAAATGTATTATTCCGCAGTATCCAGTTGTCCCAGATATCTCTTCCCTGTTGACAGCCATTGATTCCGAAGCCTCATTTTTTACAGTCATAGACCTCAAAAACGCATTTTTCAGTGTTCCCATTCATCCAGACAGCCAGTTCCTTTTCGGATTTTGTTTAAATGGAAGGAGCTATATGTTCACACGAGCTCCTCAAGGTTTCACAGAAAGTCCTAGTATTTACAGTCAAGCACTCAAGAGACAACTAGACAACATTCACATGCCAACTGACACTGCCCTGCTCCAGTATGTCGATGATCTACTGATCACAGCCCGTTCTGAATGTGCTTGCGAGCGAGCATCCCTTACGGTCTTGTATTTCCTAGCCGAGATGGGACACAAGGTGTCCCCTTCGAAGCTTCAATTCTGTGTCCAGCAAGTGGTCTACTTAGGACACTTACTGTCCAAGAGGGGTAGGCAGTTGACACCAGACCGTATTCAGTTAATAGCGAGTCTTCCTCAGCCCAAGACCCAGAAGGAGGTACGTGCTTTTATCGGCCTTACTTCTTATTGCAGACAATGGATTCCTCAGTATGCATTTCTAGCTAAACCGCTGATACAGTTAACGACACAGGAGGCAGCCGTATCGACTGTCCTCCCTTGGACATCTGAACATACACTTAGTTTCAATGAGTTAAAGAAAGCCCTATGTCAAGCTCCAGTTCTAGCTACACCGAACTACAGTAAGTCTTTTACACTTTTCGTCACTGAACGCGAAGGTACAGCATTATCTGTCCTCACACAAGATCAAGCAGGACAATACAAGCCCTGTGCTTATTTTTCGAGCACATTAGATCCTGTAGCCCAGGCTCTGCCTGCGTGCCTCAAGTCAGTTGCAGCCACAGCACTAGCTATCAGACAAAGTGATTCCATAGTATTAGGACACTCCCTGACAGTACAGGTTCCACACTCCGTGGAAGTTCTTTTAAACCGAACACAAACTCAGCACTTGACAATTGCACGTTTAACAGGTTATGAATTGACACTATTCCAGCCACACATAGAAATCAGACGCTGCAATATTTTAAATCCTGCTACACTATTACCATCAGTTACTTCGAATTCTGCCACACACGACTGTGTGGAAATAGTTAACATCATGACAAAGCCAAGACAAGATTTGACAGATATTCCATTTCCAGATCCAGACCTGACACTTTATGTGGATGGTTCATGTATGAGAACAAGTACAGGAGAACTAGTCGCCGCGTATGCAGTGACTACTGACACTGAAGTTATTGAAACACACCGCATTGACACCCTGTCTGCTCAAGCAGCGGAGCTAGTTGCTCTGACACAAGCCTGCATACACGCCAAGAACTTGAAAGTTAATATTTACACCGATTCACGTTACGCATTTGGAGTTGTACACGACTTCGGAGTGCTCTGGCAAGAGAGAGGTTTCATGACTTCTCATGGAACCAAGATTCAGCATGGTCTCCTTATTCAGGCTCTGTTAGATGCCATACATTTACCGACATCTATCGCTATCATGAAGTGCAAAGCACATACGAAAGTTACTGACATTATTTCCCAGGGTAATGATCTAGCAGATCGCACAGCCAAGCTTACAGCTCAGACACCAGACATTCCAGTAAATAAGACACCGACACACATTCCAGATCCGACTACATGTATGACAGTTAAAGACCCTACTCAAGATGTCATAGATATCCAGTTACATGCTACTCCCGATGAAATCAAGAAATGGTCTGAACAAGGAGGGGTCCAGACAGGTCAGGGATGGGTAACAAAGGGTAGAGCCACATGGTTTCTCCCCGACTCTATGGTTCAAGTCATTATTAATACCGCACATAGTCCAGCACATTTAGGAGAAAAAGCTATGTTAGATAGTATCCAGAACATTTGGTTCAACAAGCATTTACGAGCTGCAGCCAAGCAGAAAGTCCGTACCTGTATGATATGTTGCCAGTTTAATCCAGGTAAAAGTGTCCCGGTGGAACAAGGTGGATTCCAGCCCCCTGACCACCCTTTTGAAGTCCTCCAGATGGATTACATTCAGATGGAGCGATGTCGAGGTTTCAAGTATGTCCTTGTAGTTGTATGCGCTTTGTCCAGGTGGACGGAGGCATATCCAGTCCCAGATTACACAGCCGCGACCACTGCCAAGCAGTTGGTTCGTGAATTCTTCCCCCGTTATGGACTCCCTAGAGTCGTATATTCTGACAATGGCCAGCCATTCTCATCTGAACTCATGAAACACGTTTCCCTATTGTTAGGATACCAGTGGAAGTTCCATTGTGTACGCCATCCTGAAGCAGCCGGTCTCGTAGAGAGACATAACCAGACTTTGAAAATCCGTATCGCAAAAGTTTGTCAAGAGAAAGGTGTAGACTGGCTAGTAGCTCTGCCAGTTGCTCTGTTCTACATGCGCATGGTCGTACATTCCAGATCAGGTCTGTCCCCGTACGAGGTCGTATTCGGCCGCCCCCCTAACATGTGGGGTACACCTAGACCCCGAAGTATTACCGATGTTTCAAGTAATATGCTGACAGATTACCTAGCTTCCTTGATGTCTGCCCTCAACTCTTGTCGTTCACAGGTTGCTGCCGCATTTCCAGACAATACCGAGGTGGCACCGCATGAAATCGTTCCAGGATCCATGGTCCTAGTGCGTAATTTCGACCGCTCAAGTCCACTGGAGCCTCGCTGGAAGGAGCCCCGACAGGTCCTCCTCGCCACCCGTACAGCCGTGAAGTTGGAGGGACGCAAAGGCTGGGTGCATCTTTCGCATATAAAGAAGTTTTATGGATTGAAGCCAGTCTTAAAGAACATTTCCCAGGATTCAAAGGACTGCCAAAGTACTATTCTTAAGGACTGTCCCGCAAAAGACATTGCTACGAACCCTTCCCTGTTAGAGAAAACTCCGCAACAGGAATATAAACTCAAGTTAAGGTCTAGTAAAATAAGTCAGCCAGTTTGATTGTCTAAGTCCTCCCCTAGGTGAAACGGTTAGACTGTTTCTGACATGTATAAAATAGACCCCCATAGTGAGAGAGTTAGTCAAAACTCAATTCGATGTATCGTTTTTCTATGTTTCATATTATTTCTCAGTATTATGATTTCCTGCACCAGTTATGCATTTTACCTGTATTTTCCAGTTTCTCATGTAAATAAGTCTTCCAATGCTACAGTAGAGCACACGTTTAGTGATCTACCTCCTCATGAACTCTCTTACCGCCTCGCTATGCGTAATAACTCTTTCATCCGCATGTTACATTATTCACACCAGACCAGCAATGCCACTAATTGTTGGGTGTGTGGTCGACTCCCCCCTTTCCAGACACCGAAGGGAGTTCTGCCACTTTTTCCTTATCCATTTTCACATAATGGTTCGTGTGGAGCATGGTCCACGTTAACGTCATCCTCAACAGATATGTCTTTTCTTAACAGTACATGTTTCCCAGACAAGCAAGGTCTTCCCCACAGAACAGGGTTAGATCTAGAAAACGAAGTTTACAACTTAGGTAATTATTCTTCGAATTTCATGGTCCTGAATGTTCAGTCTGATTCCACTCCAGACTTACCTGCTATTTCAGTACTACCAGTCAAAGGCGAATTATGTGTTAGAAATAATGGTTCCGTACATGTAGGACATAGTGATTGTACTACTATTGTCAAATATAGTGACAGTGGGAAATCTATTTTCAAAGCTTCACGCCATTCTTATTTTATTTGTGGTCAGACTGCATATGTTCGTCTGCCCCTCGATTGGGAGGGAACCTGTTACATTGCCTTCTTACTGCCACCAGTTTTCCTAGCCCCATCTGATTATCATAGAAACACACATCTAGTACACCTTAGACATAGAAGGGAGTCCCCCATTGTCGATTATACTGAAACTGCTCTAGAACAGTATACAGATTTCAATAGAGGTTTCTTCTTCTTTATAGGACCTATCCAGAATAGTAAGCTAATCCGTAGGTTAACCAGAACCCTTGAAGTAGTAGTCAATGAGACTGCCTCTGCTCTAGGTAACTTAACTGAAGAGCAATCTGCTATGAGATTTGTCGTTTTACAGAATCGTCTCGTCCTTGACGTCATACTGGCCGATAGGGGCGGGGCCTGTAGAGTCATCGGATCTAGTTGCTGCATTTTCATTCCAAATAACGCGCCGTCTGTTTATTCAGCTATAACCAGACTCCATAAAATTGCCCATCTGTTACACCAAGATCCAGGCACCTGGACATGGTCCGGTTGGTTCTGGAATATAATTTCCGCCTGGGGATGGAAAGTCTTGTCCTTTCTAGGTATTGCAGTAGCGATCTGTGGTATATAAATAAATAATACCGGATCTATTTTTGGATGAATGAATGAATAACAGATAGCTCAATAAAATAAGAGTCAAGATTCGAGGTAGTAGGAGTTTCTGCAGGTTTATTACAGCATAAGGACAGGATCAGGACAACCTGCATAGAATGACCCAGCAGCTGCTGGGGCTTGGTCTGGGATGAGCGCGCTAACTTTTAATAACAATACATTGACTTATATACATAGCGCAAAACAATAGCATTTACATTTGCAGTAGGCGTAGCAGTGGGTGGAGCAGAAGGCGTGACGCGTAGCAGTCGCGAAAGATAACAGTAAAAAGAGGTGTAACTGGGAGTATACATAGACATGTGATGAAAACGTAACAGAATATGTCATGTATGGGCGGAAACATTGGAGGGGGCTACCTAAGGAGCCGGGACCTCTAACCTAATGGTGCGCGAAAAACTGGCAATGACGTGTTACTAGGAGAAGCTGGGGGCTACGAACTCTGTGCTAGGAGCAGAGACTAGAGTCTGGAGGGTCGGAGCGACATGTACCTAAACCCTATCTGGTATCTGATGTTTAGGGAACATGTTGATATAAACTAGAAGTCATGAGGGGAAAAGCTAACTTGATTCTAAGACTGGACCATGCATTATTCTACATGTAGTGCAAGATGAGAATATTAAATGACCATTAAATACAGTATTTCTCTAACGTGGAGCCGAAAGGCTAGACAATGACGGAAACTATTGATGCAGTTCAGTAGCTTAGGAATGCAGAAGAGGAGGACTGAACTGATAGCTGAACTATAACATACTTTTGGCAGACTCAGAGGCAGAGCCAAGCTGCACCGGGCACTGCGAGGCAGGAAGTAAGTGAAGGGTCGAGGATACAGGTGGGGGCTGTATCGCTCCTCAGCGAGGCTTTCAGGAGACAGGAGCTGAATCCAGGGTCCGGGCCCTTTGGGGCCTAGAAACGGGGACTTTATAATGAAATAACGTGCACACTAAGAAATGTGACAACGTACTTTACATAGGCCTGATATTCGTAGTATTCACGAGGACTGGAAACTGGCATACTAGAGGTGGACACAACTGTAATTGCGTCATTAATCAGACATGGGGGAATAACATATGCATATTAGTCATGCACACATAACATATGATGGATGAGGAGTAGGGACACAGAACATGGCAAAATTTACTTTTCCACATTCCCTCCTTGTCACTACGTTTCATCAGGAAACATCAATTTTTCATGTACATCTATCATTTCATACAGTACCATTTGCTCGTCTCGAATTGTCTTGGAACGGGATTTAGAACGGGGCTTGGAACTAGGAATACAAGAGGTAGCGCACATGCTGCAAATCGCAGGGCCACATTGTATACAGAGGCAGCAGCTAAATATGAATCGCTACTGCAATACCTAGAAAGGACAGGACTTTCATCCCCATGGGGAATTATTCCAGAACCAACCGGACCATGTCCAGGTGCCTGGATCTTGGTGTAACAGATGGGCAATTTATGGAGTCTGGTTATAGCTGAATAAACAGACGGCGCGTTATTTGGAATGAAAATGCAGCAACTAGATCCGATGACTCTCCAGCCCCGCCCCTATCGGCCAGTATGACGTCAAGGACGAGACGATTTTGCAAAACGACAAATCTCATAGCAGATTGTCTTCGGTTAAAGTTACCTAGAGCAGAGCCAGTCTCATTTACTACAGCTTCAAGGGTTCTTGTTAACCTACGGATCAGTTTACTATTCTGGACAGGTCCTACAAAGAAGAAGAAACCTTTATTGAAATCTGTATACTGTTCTAGAGTAGTTTCAGTATAATCGACAATTGGGGACTCCCTTCTATGTCTAATGTGTACTAGATGTGTGTTTCTGTGATAATCAGATGGGGCTAGGAAAACAGGTGGCAGTAGGAAAGCAATGTAACAGGTTCCCTCCCAATCGAGGGGCAGACGAACATATGCAGTTTGACCACAAATAAAATAAGGAATGACGTGAAGCTTTGAAAACAGATTTCCCACTGTCACTATACTGGATACAGTAGTACAATCACTATGACCTACATGTATGGAACCATAACTACGGACACATAATTCGCCTTTGACTGGTAGTACTGAAATAGCAGGTAAGTCTGGAGTAGTATCAGACTGAACATTCAGGACCATAAAATTCGACGAATAATTACCTAAATTATATACTTCATTTTCTAGATCTGAACCTGTTCTGTGGGGAGACCTTGCTTGTCTGGAAAACATGTACTGTTAAGAAAAGACATATCTGTTGAGGATGACGTTAACGTGGACCATGCTCCACACGAACCATTGTGTGAGAATGGATAAGGAAAGAGTGGCAGAACTCCTTCGGTGTCTGGAAAGGGGGAGTCGACCAAACACCCAACAATTAGTGGCATTGCTGGTCTGGTGTGAGTAATGTAACATACGGATAAATGTGTTGTTGCGCATAGCGAGGCGGTAAGAGAGTTCATGAGGAGGCAGATCACTAAACGTATGCTCTACTGTAGCATTAGCAGACATATTTACATGAGGAACTGGAAATACAGATAGAATGCATAGCTGGTGCAGGAAATCATTATGCTGATGAATAATACGAAACTCAGAAAAACGTACATCTGATTGAACTTCGACTGACTCTCTCACTATGGGGGTCTATTTTACACATGTCAGAAACAGTCTAACCGTTTCACCTAGGGGAGGACTTTATACAATCAAACTGACTGACTATTTTACTAGACCTGAGCTTTAACTTATACTCCTGTTGCGGAGTTTTCTCTAACAAGGGAGGGTTGTAATAATGTCCTGTGCGGGACAGTCTTTAAAACAATGTTCTGGCAGTCCTTCAAATCCTGGGAAATGTTTTAGAAACGGATTTCAATCCTTTAAAAAGTTTAACATGAGACAGGTGGATCCATCCTTTTCTGCCTTCCAGCTTCACGGCTGTACGGGTGGTGAGGAGGACCTGACGTGGCTCCTTCCAACGTGGTTCCAGCGGACTTGATCTGTCAAAATTTCTGATCATCACCAAGGAGCCTGGAACGATCTCGTGCGGTGCCACCTCGGTATTGTCTGGAAATGCGGCGGCAACCTGTGAACGACATGAGTTGAGGCAGACATCAAGGAAGCTAGGTAATCTGTCAGCATATTACATGAAACATCGGTAATACTTCGGGGTCTAGGAGTACCCCACATGTTAGGGGGGCGGCCGAATACGACCTCATACGGGGACAGACCTGATCTGGAATGTGCGACCATGCGCATATAAAATAAAGCGACTGGCAGAGCTACTAGCCAGTCCACACCTTTTTCTTTACAAACTTTTGCAATACGGGTTTTCAGGGTCTGATTATGTCTCTCGACCAGACCGGCTGCTTCAGGATGGCGTACACAATGAACTTCCACTGGTACCCTAACAAAAGGGAAACATGCTTCATGAGTTCGGATGAGAATGGCTGGCCGTTATCAGAATATACGACTCTAGGGAGTCCATACCTAGGGAAAAATTCACGAACCAACTGTTTGGCAGTGGTCGCGGCTGTGTAATCTGGGACTGGATATGCTTCTGTCCACCTGGACAAAGCGCATACTACTACAAGGACATACTTGAAACCTCGACATCGCTCCATCTGAATATAATCCATCTGGAGGACCTCAAAAGGGTGGTCAGGGGGCTGGAAACCACCTTGTTCCACCGGGACACTTTTACCTGGATTAAACTGACAACATATCATACAGGTACGGACTTTCTGCTTGGCTGCAGCTCGTAAATGCTTGTTGAACCAAATATTCTGGATACTGTCTAACATAGCTTTTTCTCCTAAATGTGCTGGACTATGTGCGGTATTGATAATGACTTGAACCATAGAATCGGGGAGAAACCATGTGGCTCTACCCTTCGTTAACCATCCTTGATCTGTCTGGACCCCTCCTTGTTCAGACCATTTCTTGATTTCATCGGGAGTAGCATGTAACTGTATATCTATGACGTCTTGTGTAGGGTCCTTAACTGTCATGCATGTAGTCAGATCTGGAGTATGTGTCTGATTGACTGGAATGTCTGGAGTCTGTGCTGTAAGCTTGGCTGTGCGATCTGCTAGATCATTACCTTGGGAAATAATGTCTGTAACTTTCGTATGTGCTTTGCATTTCATGATAGCGATAGATGTCGGTAAATGTATGGCATCTAACAGGGCTTGAATAAGGAGACCATTCTGAATCTTGGTTCCATGAGAAGTCATGAAACCTCTCTCCTGCCAGAGCACTCCGAAGTCGTGTACAACTCCGAATGCGTAACGTGAATCTGTGTAAACATTAACTTTCAGGTTCTTGGCATGTATACAGGCTTGTGTCAGAGCAACTAGCTCTGCTGCTTGAGCGGACAGGGTATCAATACGGTGTGTTTCAATAACTTCGGTGTCAGTAGTTACTGCATATGCGGCGACTAGTTCTCCTGTACTAGTTCTCATACATGAACCATCCACATAAAGTGTCAGGTCGGGATCTGGTAACGGAATGTCTGTCAGGTCTTGTCTTGGCTTTGTCGTAATGTTAACTACTTCCACACAATCATGTGGGTCTGGATTTGAATTAACTGATGGTAACAGTGTAGCAGGATTCAGAACGTTGCAGCGTCTGATTTCTATGTGTGGCTGGAACAGTGTCAATTCATAACCTGTTAAACGTGCAATTGTCAAGTGCTGAGTTTGTGTTCGGTTTAAAAGAACTTCTACGGAGTGTGGAACTTGTACTGTCAGGGAGTGTCCTAAAACTATGGAATCACTTTGTCTGATAGCTAGTGCTGTGGCTGCAACTGACTTGAGGCACACAGGCAACGCCTGGGCGACTGGATCTAATGTGCTCGAAAAATAAGCACAGGGCTTGTATTGTCCTGCTTGATCTTGTGTGAGAACAGATAATGCTGTACCTTCGCGTTCAGTAACGAAAAGTGTAAAAGGCTTACTGTAGTTCGGTGTAGCTAGAACTGGAGCTTGACATAGGGCTTTCTTTAACTCGTTGAAACTAAGTGTATGGTCAGATGTCCAAGGGAGGACAGTCGATACGGCTGCCTCCTGTGTCGTTAACTGTATCAGTGGCTTGGCTAGAAATGCATACTGGGGAATCCATTGCCTACAATAAGAAGTAAGGCCGATAAAGGCACGTACCTCCTTCTGGGTTCTGGGCTGGGGAAGACTCGCTATTAACTGGATACGGTCGGGTGTCAACTGCCTACCCCTCTTGGACAGCAAGTGTCCTAAGTATACCACTTGCTGGACACAGAATTGAAGCTTCGAAGGTGACACTTTGTGCCCCATCTCGGCTAGAAAATACAAAACTGTAAGTGATGCTCGCTCGCAGTCACGTTCAGAACGGGCTGTGATCAGTAGATCATCGACATACTGGAGCAGGGCAGTGTCAGTTGGCATGTGAATGTTGTCTAGTTGTCTCTTGAGTGCTTGACTGTAAATACTAGGGCTTTCTGTGAAACCTTGAGGAGCGCGTGTGAACATATAGCTCCTTCCGTTTAAACAAAATCCGAAAAGAAACTGGCTGTCTGGATGAATTGGAACACTAAAAAATGCATTCTTGAGGTCAATGACAGTGAAAAACATGGCTTCGGAATCAATAGCAGTTAACAGGGAAGAAATGTCTGGAACAACTGGGTACTGAGGAATAATACATTTATTAAGCTCTCGTAAATCAATCACTAATCGATATACTGGGGGTGCATTTGGATCAGTACGTTTCATGACTGGAATGATCGGAGAATTGCATACATTGGAGTCAGTTTCTACAACTACTCCTTGAGCCATGAGCTCGTCAATAATTTTGGATAAGGCTGCTACAGCCTCGGGTGGCAATCTGTACTGTCTGATTCGTGGTAACACTACACCTGGTTTGAGAGTCACACGATGGGGTGTGATTTGCATGTAACCTACATCAGTTGGACCTTGGGCCCATAAATGCTGCGGAACATTAGACAATCTGGAATCAAAATCTCGTAATACATAGTGACCCTTGAAGTCACGTAGGAACAGACGTATTCCCTCTGGGGAACAGCAAATAACTGCACCTAATTCTTTCAGTGTCTTAATGCCTAATAGATTTTCTGGACATGACTTAGTAAGTAACAGATCAGTAGTACGGGACAATGGACCTACTTCTAGAGTAACTGGCTTAGATATCTCATTAACTATTGGCTTTCCTGAAAATCCAAGGGAAACATTTCTTGAGCCTGAGAGCGGAGCCCCTGGAACTTCGGCATGATTAATTGTGGTCCTACTTGCCCCTGTATCGATCAAAAACTTTCTATCTTTCCCTAATACTTGACTGTGAACATAGGGACCTTCTTGATCTACAGGTATCTCGATGAGAGGCAAGCCTACCTCCCTCTCTAGGCTGTTTCATGAATATGGCTGGTACTCTGGATACTCTGTCTGTGCATACTGGTACATCTGCGATGTAACGTGCTGTGTTGCAGCAATAGGCTGCGGTGCGGAAACTGTCTGTTGTGCATTCTGTGACTGAGGAATCTGTGAAACTTGTTCTTGTCTCGGCGGACGTGGTCTTTCTTTAGTCTTACCAGTAGCTATATTATGTTTCAGAACTGCACACTCGTTTATAAAATGACCTGGCTGTTTACAATAATTGCAGTTCCCTTTAACGGGAGCTGCAGGGTGACTGGCTTGATTCGGACCCCTCTTCTGACTGTCTTGAGGAACAGATTGTGCAACTAGTACTTTCATTTTTGTGTCTTTCATACGTTTTCTCTCGTGTTCTTGCTCTTCCCTGATTCTATTCTGGTGATACTGGAGCATCTGGAGCATCTGGGACGGAGTGTTTGCTTGCCAGGTGCTTTCGACTTTCAAAACTCGATTTTTAATTTGTGGGCTTGAATTCTCGACTAATTTGGTAACAAAAAGGTGAGGGTATGACTCACTACTTGTCTTGAGACCACTGTTAATACTGAAACATTTCTCAAATCTAGAATAAAAATCACTAATATCCTCATCTTGTTTCTGTTTACAGGCTGAGATTGCATCCCAGTCTTCCTTCCTAGTTGTCAATAATCTGGGTAAAACTTGAATCAGTAATTCTGGTAATTCTTTACATTTATCTCCAAGACCGGTACCTGGTACTCGTGCCTTGTCTTCAGCTTCTAGAGCTGCCCAATCGATCTTTTTCTCTCCCACCTCCCATTCTTTTTCCTTTAACTTTTCATACACCCCTGCGGGTAACAGGACCTTTAACATTTTAATGATATCTGGGTAAGTGTATTCTCCCATACGGAGCATGTCTTTTAATTCTCTATGGAACCCTGCTGGATCTTTGTCATGACAGGGAATTAATTTCTTCATTTCAAGAAGTTCCATCTTTGAAATCGGAGTGTATACAAACACTCGTTGCATTACGCCACCCGCCCCTTGGACTGGGTGGACTTCTCGTAACGGATTCTGTCTGTCTATGTAGAATGATTTACTTTCTGGGGGTGAGACATGAACAAAATGCGGGTTCAGGAACGTTCTATATTTGTGACGCTGTTCTAGAATGACACTAATTAAATCGGTACCTAGACCTCTCCATCTATACTGGAGTAACTCGTTCAGAATATCATGCAACGGACCTGGATCAGAATGTTGACCCTCATACAGAGTAATGAGGTGCTGGATCATATACATACCCACCAGTCGTTGCTCGGCTGGGGGCAGTTTCAGAAACATTTGTGCCACTATTTCGTCTGGAAAAGTGGTAGAATCAGTAATCCATCGGACTGCTGATCGGGCTAGTTCTTGTTCATGCATGGTACTTAATTCACTATAACCGACTCGTGATTTCAGAATGTGATCGGTAGCTTGAAATACTTGTTCTAGAGAACCTTGTTCTGGTGCTGGATGATGAAAAATAGACTTGCGTTCTAGACGTAAATGGCGATCTGGAAATCTAGATTTTCCTACATACGCTATTCTGGCGGGATTCTCGTCTTCCTCTTCAGGATCAGAGATACTTTCTTTCTCGCTTACTTGTGTTGCTTTACGCTGTTCGTGTATCTTTACTATCTCTTTACGGATTTTCTTGTACATACTCTCCATGGCACCGACGGTCTTGTGCTTACCCTCGGCTATATTATCACTCCACCTTGTCAGGATTCTCATTTCGGCGGAATCTTTAGACGGGTAATCTTGTTCTCTTATTAGACAATTGATCAGGAACTTTAATATCATGAGCTGAATCTCGGCTTTCCTTTGAGACATAGTCTCGCTAATACTTTCTGGATCATCCCCTGTACGGATGAAACGATATATTCTGTCTAGATCTTCTTTCATATTCGGTAAGGTGACTAGATACTCGGTCACTCTCCTTACACGTAAGGAATATAAAACCATATTGTATTCGCCTGGAACTGGATCATAGACACATTCGGTAAGGGTTTGCCTGATTTCTGTAACAGACTGATGTTTGGGCGTACGCTGTAATGCTTGAGCATGTAATTCGAGTAATGTTGAACGCTTGTGTGGCGGCGGGGTTTGAGGAGGACCTCCTCCTGCGGCCCCTAGACTGGAATCGTCGACTGACATTCTTCGTCCTGGCAGAGTCGGTAATTGTAACGTGGGCTGGACTTGTATGGCGGACTGAACCGGGGGAGCTGTTAAGGGCACCCCGGTGTCTGAAGGAGCATGAATTACCTGGTTTACAGGGACTGGCGGAGCGCGAACAGGATTTGCATATTCGGGGACTGTGTCGTCCAGATAGGACGAAATAAAAATATCAGCTGCGGTCGGTTTGTGACGTAGCTTGGTCGGTACTAATGGTGGCGGGAAATTACTAGATGCCTCTGGGGTCGCTTTTGGCAAGCCCTCGGCAAGGAGAGGATACATACCCTTAATGAGGGCATGCCTCTGTCTGTCTGACTGTTCGGCTTTGACTTGTTCACCTATCTCGATTAATTCTCTTTCTTGGGCTCGTTCTTGAGATTCTCTACTTAACTCTGACTTTCTGACTTCTTTCTCGGTTCTTCTATGAGCTTCCTTACGCCATAACTCGATGGCATCTTTCTGTGACTGTCTGGCTTTCTTTTTCCATAATGCTTCTTCTACTCGCATGATACATTCGGCATCCCATGTACCCGATACGGGCCATCTATACTTTTCTTCTAACTGTTTGGTATACTCTACCCATAAATCTAGATACATTATGGCGCTTATGCCATGTTTCTGATACATAAAATGACCTGGACTGTCCCTAGGCGGAACAGGAACTGCTTCCTCTAACAGACCCTTTCTAGTTTTTAACTGACGTAACTTGGAAAATATAGGCATGACTGAACTGTAATCTAGACACAATACAATATACAATGAAAACACGAAATCACGTCGCACTCATACCACAACAGTAAAATACATGAAGAACATTATAAATAACAGTTCGAACAGAATATTACCTGGAATACTGAGAACAGAAACAGAACAGAATTTCTCGAGAACGGAACAGACTAGAATTACTGGATGCACTGCTATAACAGTACGGAACATACCGGTCCCATAAAGGAACGCATCAAGACCCGTATCCACCTAGGTGAACACTTCGTTTGTGAGTCTGGGCACCACCAACCCACGGACCAGGAGTCAATTTAGATTGGTCCTGTCTAGATACTACCCCAGCAATGGTACTCACCAGGCAGCACGGAACGGAAGGCCTCGGACTGGACGACGGACGACGAACTTCGGACTTCAGTTACAGGTGGGCCTCCGGATACCTCGGACCTTGGACTCTCGGCTTGGGCTCTGGTCGGGACTCGCCGCGTTCCTCCACCGTCTCGTTCGGATGCTGGACCGCCTCCTCCGTCTCCTCCGTGGGCCTGAGGGATACTTGGAGCAGAAATATCTGCCAGTGCACGGTATGGTTCCGTCACGACTGCAGAGGGTCAGGGGGTCGGCGTGGCTTCACCGACGCGTGGGGAAAGGGCAAGTCCCTATTCGGGCGCCATTATGTGGTATATAAATAAATAATACCGGATCTATTTTTGGATGAATGAATGAATAACAGATAGCTCAATAAAATAAGAGTCAAGATTCGAGGTAGTAGGAGTTTCTGCAGGTTTATTACAGCATAAGGACAGGATCAGGACAACCTGCATAGAATGACCCAGCAGCTGCTGGGGCTTGGTCTGGGATGAGCGCGCTAACTTTTAATAACAATACATTGACTTATATACATAGCGCAAACACATAGCATTACATTTGCAGTAGGCGTAGCAGTGGGTGGAGCAGAAGGCGTGACGCGTAGCAGTCGCGAAAGATAACAGTAAAAAGAGGTGTAACTGGGAGTATACATAGACATGTGATGAAAACGTAACAGAATATGTCATGTATGGGCGGAAACATTGGAGGGGGCTACCTAAGGAGCCGGGACCTCTAACCTAATGGTGCGCGAAAACTGGCAATGACGTGTTACTAGGAGAAGCTGGGGGCTACGAACTCTGTGCTAGGAGCAGAGACTAGAGTCTGGAGGGTCGGAGCGACATGTACCTAAACCCTATCTGGTATCTGATGTTTAGGGAACATGTTGATATAAACTAGAAGTCATGAGGGGAAAAGCTAACTTGATTCTAAGACTGGACCATGCATTATTCTACATGTAGTGCAAGATGAAGAATATTAAATGACCATTAAATACAGTATTTCTCTAACGTGGAGCCGAAAAGGCTAGACAATGACGGAAACTATTGATGCAGTTCAGTAGCTTAGGAATGCAGAAGAGGAGGACTGAACTGATAGCTGGAACTATAACATACTTTTGGCAGACTCAGAGGCAGAGCCAAGCTGCACCGGGCACTGCGAGGCAGGAAGTAAGTGAAGGGTCGAGGATACAGGTGGGGGCTGTATCGCTCCTCAGCGAGGCTTTCAGGAGACAGGAGCTGAATCCAGGGTCCGGGCCCTTTTGGGGCCTAGAAACGGGGACTTTATAATGAAATAACGTGCACACTAAGAAACGTGACAACGTAACTTTACATAGGCCTGATATTCGTAGTATTCACGAGGACTGGAAACTGGCATACTAGAGGTGGACACAACTGTAATTGCGTCATTAATCAGACATGGGGAATAACATATGCATATTAGTCATGCACACATAACATATGATGGATGAGGAGTAGGGACACAGAACATGGCAAAATTTACTTTTCCACAGATCATATTCAGCTGCTGCCTCTGTATACAATGTGGCCCTGCGATTTGCGGCATTTGTGCTACCTCTTGTATTCCTAGTCCCAAGCCCCGTTCTAAAACCCGTTCCCAGAAAATTCGAGACGAGCAAATGATACTGTATGAAATGATAGATGGTATCATGAATATTGATGTTTCCTGATGGAAACGTAGTGACAAGGAGGGAATGTGGAAAAGTAAATTTTGTCATGTTCTGTGTCCCTACGCGTCATCCATCATATGTTATCTGTGCATGATTAATATGCATATGTATTCCCTATGTTCGATTAAAGACGCAATTACAGTTGTGTCCACCTCTAGTATGCCAGTTTCCAGTTCTCGTGAATACTACGAATATCAGGCCCATGTGAAGTTACGTTGCCACGTTTCTCAGTGTGCACGTTATTCCATTGTAAAGTCCCCGTTTCTAGGCCTCAGAAGGGCCTGGACACCAGATTCAGCTCCTGTCTCCTGTCTCCTGAAGCCTCGCTGAGGAGCGATACAGCCCCCACCTGTATCCTCGACCCTTCACTTACTTCCTGCCTCGCAGTGCCCGGCTCAGCCTGGCTCTGCCTCTGAGTCTGCCAAGAGTATGTTATGATTCCAGTTATCAGTTCAGTCCTCCTTCTCTGCATTCCTAAAGCTACTGAACTGCATCAATAGTTTCCGTCATTGTCTAGCCTTTACGTCTCCACGTTAGAGAAATACTGCATTTTAATGGTCATTTAATATTCTTCATCACGCACTACATATAGAATAATGCATGCTCCAGTCTTAGAGTCCGTTAGCCTCTCCCCTCCTGACTCTTAGTTCATATCAACATGTTCTCTAAACATCAGATACTAGATACTGCTTAGGTACATGTCGCCCTGACTCTCCAGACTTCAGTCTCTGCTCCTAGCACAGAGTTCGAAGCCCCCAGCTTCTCCTAGTAACACGTCATCGCCAGTTTGCGCGCACCATTAGGTCAGAGGTCCCGGCTCCTTAGGTAGCCCCCTCCATGTTTCCGCCCCATTCATGACATATTCTGTTACGTTTGCATCACATGTCTATGTATACGCCTCTGTTACACCTACTTTCACCCTTATCTTTCGCGACTGCTATTGACCACACCCACTGCTACGCCTATTGCAATGTAATGCTATGTGTTTGCGTTATGTATATATGATCGTGCACTGTTATTGAAAAGTTACTCCTTGTCCCGATTCTGCCCCCGGCAGCGCTGCCATCCTATTCCTGTGCAGGTTGTCCTGTTCCTGTCCTTTATGCTGTAATAAACCTGCAAACTCCTACTACCTCGAATCTTGACTCTTATTTTATTGAGCTATCTGTTATTCATTTATGCATTCAAAAAGAGAGGTATTATTTATTTATTTACCACAAGTTCCAGGGCCTCTAGTTCTACTACAGAGAAGAGAGTGCTGTAATCGTCGCTAACGCCTATTTGCGAGCCACCGCAGCTGAAGAGCATAAGAAAATTCATCGCGCTGCTGCCGCCGAGCGCTCGCAAACCGAAGATCATCGCATCGCACGGTTGTGGGCCACAAAGTGCTCGCTAACCCCCGAGATCATCGCATTGCACGTTTGCGGGCTTGTTGAAGGCTCGCTAACCCCGGATCATTGTATCGAGATCATCGCAGCACGACATCGCGGAACGGGCGCCGTGCATCCATCATTTTCCTCGCATCGCACCAGGATTGCCGTTCCCTCGTGGGGCGCCATTTTCTTTTATCGCACCAAGATCGCACACGCAACAGGATCAGCGCATCATCCTCCCCAACACATCGCTGGCCTAGCGTGAAGAAGTCAGTCGCTTTGTCCTGCACGCGCCCACAGACCGGCGCATCATCCTCCCTGCCTTGCGGCAAGGATTCAAAGCATCACCGGCCTAGCGTGGGGCAAATCACTGCTACAGCTCATTTGCGACATTTTGCTTGTTTTGCTACGAAATCCAGGTAGTTTGAAAGTGGGTCGCAGAGACTGAACTCCTATTTGAACACTTTGAATTCTTTTTCCAGCTTTTCAAGAGTACCCCCCTTTTTCAGTATTGGGGCTTTTTACCGTTATTGGTCTTGTGTTAAGTCTATATTTAAAGATACCTATTTTTTATAACTACTTGTGTGGTGTCCCTTTGTAGTGTCCTTCACTGTGTTACTGTGTATGGTCATAAATGCTTTACACACTGCTTCTGAGATAAGCCTAGCTATTAGTGCTACGTTACCACAGGGTTGAGCAGGGGTTATCAAAGGGTGTATCCCCCTTACCCTGACATAGGAAGAAGGGTCACTACTTGAACTGTGGCCAGCCACTGCCAACTAGAGACCCCCATTTCTAACAGTCCCTACACTAACTCTAAGGTGACATCCCTACTTAACATTCCTCCCAGGCAAGAGAAAAAGGTGTCAGCTGTGAAGGTTCCCTAAGAAGCACATTCACTTTTCTCAGGTAGGTAGCCAAAGCTACTGAGCTTGTTCTAAGGAGCTCCTTACTTTCTCCTGCCCAGTTCCCACTAAAATCCCTGTCTAACTGCATCTCCAGCTGGAACGCCCTAGACTGACCCGGACTGACTCCAACTGCTACTACGACTGACTCTCCTTCCTCGGGGCACTTTCCCTAATACAAAATCCCAAAACAGTAGACACGCCTTAGTCACACCCCCTCTGGGCAGGTGTCTGCTTCTGGAGTTTTCCACCATGATTCAATCCTTGTCCAAAAACCGTTGCTGTGTCCTTGGGTCCCAGGCACCTTCTCCGCCAAATGTTGCAGCTGGTCATTCCAGCGCACTCCCTTCATTCTCACTCCTACCAGTCTAACTCCTAAACAAAGGATCATTCTACCTAATGAGCTCCACGTCCTTGCACCTGCAACAGAAATACATGAGAAGCAACCTTGCACACTCTCTAAGTTACAAATTGAATTCTACTGCGGAAAGGAGCCTTTCCCAAGGAAAGGACTACATGTTCAATTCTTCATGTTGGCTAAGCTAAGGAAATACAGTTAGGCCTTTGCTGGCGCTTTCATGTCTCAGGCCTTACACTTTAAATGCATTTCTAATACTATAACATAAACATTATATTCAAAATCCTTCTAAAGGCATTATTCCATTTCATTTTTAAAGCATTATTCCTTCTCATGTTAGAACACCATTTTCTCCTCCGTAGCAACCTACACGTGCAACTTTAATATGGGATGTTCAAGCCTAATACAACATTTTACACATGATGCAATAATTTCTAGGTTACTTAAGGCATATTCTCGAGTACGGCACTACATCAGCCTTCAAATTATAGGAGCACAATTCTACACTTGGCAATACACTCGATTAGTTTTACATTTCTAAGAAACACACGTTAATATAGTCCTCTAAATATGCGGGTGCTGACTACGGGTGGTTATATTGCACCCCTACAATTTTCAAAATAACATGGCGCTCTATCAGTCCCCCCCTTTGATGACCTGTGCCATCACAAACTACACGATCTTTGGGGAAAGGACCGACTTAAACAGAACCTGTTGCCACTCTTCCTCTCCGGAGCATTTCCATGTTCTTAGGGTTACGAAATTGACTGTCCTGCAGCCTTTCCATTCGTCTCTCTTGCACTCTCAGTGATCTCTCCAATCGGCTAGACCTATACCACTTGTAAGTTCTTATCAAGCCCACAATCCAATCACACATGCCACAACTATGATAAGGAGTTTGAAAACATAGCCAAGGAACCCTTTTCCAAGGTTCGCAAGCAAACTCCCCACTTTGCCAAAACCCTTACCAACTTTTTCCCACACAGTTTCCTGAGTCAAATCCTCAATCTCATAATGAATGGCAGTGATGTTACTTATATATTTCTTCAGGTCTTTGCTGTTGTCTGGTATATAAGTACAGCACTCTTGGACCTTCAAAGGTTTACAGACTCCTCCCTCTTTTGCCAGAAGGACGTATAAAGCAAAACGATTTTGCAAAACCACCATCCTTATCGATACCATCTCTCCTTCAATCAACACCAACGATTTAGCTGTTTTCATTGGCAACTCGTCCACACAAGTCGCCAATCTTCTAATCTTTACATCATTCAAAATCACTCCCAAGCTTGGTATCATCGCTCCAAAAATATCTCCAACCACAGCTGCTGCACTTTCATCTCGCTTCACTCTTACATGCTGTCATCCTTCTAAGAGCTCCAAATCTTCTGTATGATAAATCTTGGGAAAAATGATCGCTAAATAACACGTACCATACCATTTCTCAGGCAATCCCACATAGGCATTCCTCCCATAAACAAAATACACAGTTGGAATTATCTGCCCTACACTTTGCAAAAAGTCCTTTACGTAATACTCCAATGTAAAGGTATGCTCACATGTGATCTGCCCCACATTGACATTCTCATAATAGGTCTGTGGTCTACTTATACACAACTTCCCCTTCTGCACTTCATCTAGAGCTATCGGACCATAACTCCCCTTCGACTTGTGTAACTTCTTTTCATCTGTCCAGTCTACTCTACCCTACCCTGTCCTGAATCTCGCAACTGCTTTTGTTTACTGTATCTATCTTCTACTTGATCTATATCTCTTTTCTATATCTGACAACAGGCACTTCAGATTATGGCGATGAGCATAAGCTGTATCCAACTCTTGAGTTGGAATAAAATACGTTCTAAGTCTATCCTCTGATTTGTAATAATCATACTTATTCAAATGCTTATAGGAAGAACTGCATCATAATTCGAAAAGAAGTACTCAAAATGATTTCGTCCAAAGAAAATGCTAAGCAGCAAACTACATGTAATATCATATGTCAGTAGGAGATGATGGTATCTGATACCCTGATCCACTGAAGCTGGCAACTGCATACACACATAAAAATCGTTTGCATCCATTGCATCAATATACTCATAAAACAACTTTGCATACGCATTAAGCTTAAAATCACCTCTAGACAGATCTGCATGTAACCTACGACTCTCCTCATGTAGCAAAGCTCTTTGGTCTTCTATTTTGACCTCTTTCTTGCTAGGAGTAGTAGGTGTAGGTGTTCCCTCTACCTCCGCTGCCTGCTCATGTGGTGCTAAATACAAAACTACAACTACTAGAATTATGAAGAGTATCACTCTTCCTACAAGTGTGCCTACTATGCACCTAGCCCTACGATTTGGGTTTTGAGCCTCCATGGTCTCAGAAATATTTTCAGCTTCTTGGTTCAGCAATAAACGCTCAAAAGTCTCTTTTCTCCTTCAGATGCTTGTGAACCAACTCGAACCACACCTCGGAAAGCTGGAAGTTCCCCTTTTTGTTTCAGTTCCTTCTTTACAGCAAGCAAAAGACAACATTAACCCTTCTCCGTCCTCTGTGGAAAGTCCCTAAATTACTTCTTCTTCCCCTCGGACCTAGGTAAATTGCACTTATTTACAACAAAGTTTCTTTAATCCAAAATAAGATTTGCTCCAACAGCTTCTAGAACATGCTGCAAAAGTTCAAGATGAAGAACAATAGATTCATGAGTTTGGTATTTCAGTTCCAAAGGTAGGGAATATCAGTCTATTCAAGATCAATCAATCAATCAGTGAACTTGTAAAGCGCACTACTTACCCGTGAGAGTTTCAAGGTGCTGATCGAGGGGGTGCCGCTACTGCTCGAAGAGCCAGGTCTTTTGGAGCTTTCTGAAGGTGACCAGGTCTTGGGTCTGCCGAAGATGGGTGGGGAGGGTGTTTCAGGTCTTGGCGGCGAGGAAGGAGAAGGATCTGCCGCTGGAAGTTGTTCGTTGGATGCACGGGACGGCAGCGAGGGCGAGGCTGGTGGAGCTGGAGCTGGCAGGCGGGAGTGTAGAAGTTGAGTCTGTTGTTCAGGTAGGCTGGTCCGGTGTTGTGGAGTGCTTTGTGTGCGTGGGTGAGGAGCTTGAAGGTGATCCTCTTGTTGACGGGGAGCCAGTGCCGGTCTATTAGTTGGGAGGTGATGTGGCTGCGGCGGGGGACGTTGAGGATCAGTCGGGCGGAGGCTTTTTGGATGCGTTGTAGTCGTGGCAGGTGTTTGGCCAGGATTCCTGCGTAGAGTGCGTTGCCATAGTTCAGCCTGCTGCTGACGAGGGCTTGGGTCACCGTCCTTCTGTTTTCGGTCGGGATCCACTTATAGATCCTGCAAAGCATGCGGAGGGTGTTGTAGCATGAGGAAGAGATGGCGTTGACCTGCTTAGACATGGAGAGGGAGGAGTCGAGGATGAATCCTAGGTTGCGTGCGTGGTCCGTGGGTGTTGGAGCTGCTTCCAGTGTGGCCGGCCACCAGGAGTCATCTCAGGCGGAGGGGGTAGGGCTGAGGATGAGGACTTCCGTTTTGTCCGAGTTAGGCTTCAGGCGGCTGCTCCTCATCCACTCGGTGACAGCCTTCATTCCCTCATGGAGGTTGGTTTTGGCAGTGTGTGGGTCCTTGGTGAGGGAGAGGATGAGCTGGGTGTCATCGGCATAGGAAATTATGTTCAAGTTGTGCTGGTGGGCCACTTGTGCGAGGGTGGCCATGTAGACGTTGAACAGGGTCGGGCTGAGAGATGAGCCCTGGGGTACGCCGCAGATGATGTCAGTGGCTTCGGATCGGAAGGGTGGGAGGCGGACTCTCTGGGTTCTGCCGGAGAGGAAGGACGTGGTCGAGTCCAGGGCCTTCTTCTGGATTCCGGCTTCTTGGAGGCGTGTTCTTAGAGTGCGGTGGCAGACTATGTCGAAGGCAGCTGACCGGTCCAAGAGGATGAGGACTGATATTTCGCCATTGTCTAGTTGGCACCTGATGTCGTCTGTGGCTGCAATGAGGGCTGTCTCGGTGCTGTGGTTTCATCTGAATCCGGACTGGGATGGGTCTAGGATGTTGTTGTCCTCGAGGTGGCGTGTCAGCTGCATGTTGGCGATTTTCTCGATGACCTTCGCCGGGAAGGGGAGCAGGGAGATGGGCCGGAAGTTCTTGAGGTCTTTGGGGTCCGCCTTGGGCTTCTTGAGGAGGGCGGTGATTTCGGCGTGCTTCCAGCTTTCCGGGAAAGTTGCTGTGTTGAAGGAGACGTTGGTGACCTTCCGTAGTTGGGGTGCGATGGTTGCGTCAGCTTTGCTGAAGACGTGGTGTGGGCAGGGGTCTGTCGGGGATCCTGAGTGGATGGAGTTAATGACCTTGCAGGTTTTGTCGTCATTGACGTAGGTCCAGGAGGCCAGCTGGTTGGTGCAGGTGGCGTTTGTGGTGGGGTCTGTTGTGGTCAGGGTGGAAGAGGTGTTGCAGCTGTTGTGGATGTCAGCGATCTTGCGATGGAAGAAGGTGGCCAGTGAATCGCACAGATCTTGTGAGGACGGGATGTCGTGGGTGTGGGCGCTGGAGTTGGAGAGTTCCTTCACTATGTTGACAAGTTCTTTGCTGTCATGTGCGTTGTTGTCCAGGGGGGCTTTGAAGGAAGATCTCTTGGCTGTTCTGATGAGGTGGTGATGTCTGCGGATGGCGTCCTTTTGGGCTGCGTGGCTGTCTGGTGTGTGGTCGTAGAGCCATTTCTTCTCCAGCTTCCGGCATGTACGTTTGGAGGTCTGGAGTTCTTCGATGAACCAAGCAGCTTTCTTGCTGGAGTGGTTGTTGGAGGGTTTCTTGAGCAGGGCCAGAGTGTTGGTGTAGTCGTCGATCCACTGTCTAAAGTTAGGGACGGCGGCGTCTGTGTCGGTGGGCGGGTTCTGGGTGAGGGTGAAGGTCAGCTGGTCTTTGGTGACTTTGCTCCAGCAGCGGCTGGGCAGCTGTTGGGTGCGGTGGTGCGTGGTTGGTTTCTTGAAGGTGAAGTGGATGCAGCGGTGGTCGGTCCAGTGTAGTTCGGTGTCATGGTTGAAGGTAATATGGGCGCTTGTGGAGAAGACGGGGTCCAGCGTGTGGCCGGCGGCGTGGGTGGGTTCGGTGATGAGTTGTCGGAGGCCGAGGTTGGCGCGGTTGTCAATCAGGGTGGCTGGGTTGGCGTTGTTGTTGTTTTCGAGATGGAAGTTCAGGTCCCCGAGGAGGATGTAGTCCTTGGAGGCGAGTGTGTGGATGCTGGCGAGGTCGGCGATGGAGTCGCTGAAGAGGGCCCGGGGTCCGGGAGGTCTGTAGATGAGTGTTCCTCTGAGGGTGGTGTTGAGGTCGGTTTGGATCCGGAAGTGAAGGTGTTCGGCGGAGCTGAGGGAGTTGTCTGCGAGGGGGTGGACCTGGAGGGTGGACTTGTGGATGATGGCTATTCCTCCTCCAATTCCGTTGGTGCGGTCTCTGCGAGAGATCTTGTAGCCGTCCGGGATGGCTATGGCTATGTCAGGTGCGAGGAGTTGTTCCACCAGGTCTCGGTCAGGAAGGCCACGTCTGGGGTGGAGGTGTCAAGTAGGTCCCAGAGCTCGATGACGTGTTTGCGTGCGGAGCGGGTGTTGAGAAGTATGCAGCGGAGGTGGTTGGGACCGGTCCTTGGAGGTTTGGTGGTTCTGCCGCAGGTGAAGTTGCAGGTGTGGCAGGAGAAGGGTCCGTGTGTGCGTTTCGGGGCGGCCTGAAAGCAGCGGAGGTCTCGGCCGGTGTCGAGAGCATGGAGGGTGTGGGCGTCGTATCGGATTCTGGCATCGTGGCGGGTGCGGGGTCCAGGGGTTCTGGTGCTGGGCTCGGTCCAGGCGCGGACGGGCGCAGATGGGCTTGCCTCTGGCACACCCGCTGTGGGCGCCTGCTGCACTTCCTCCATAAGAGCGGGAGAGGGAGGGAGGAGCAGCTGGGAGGCGGGAGCGGGGTGGTGAATGGGAGTGCAGGGCGGCGGGCCACAGGGGCACAGCAGTGGGAAAGGACGGTGAGAACGGTTGGAGAGATGACGTGGGGCAGCAGGTGGACACCAAGCAGTGATCCTAGGAGGTAGAACAATTCGGCAGGCAGAAGGGCAGGTCAAGGCAGCAGGAGACACAGCACAAGATACGAATCGCGGTGCAGCTGGCAGCCCAGTGGTGGCGTGGGGGCGACTTGCCTGCGAGCAGGGCAGAGGTCAAGTTGAGAATTCTGCTCAGAATCGGAGGATTCGGAACTGTGATGGTCAGCACTCCTTCAATTTCAAGTCCTGGTACTAACAACACCACATCCAACTTCACGTTAGGGCTGGTACTAACCACTGTCACTGCGCTCAGCCTCCCCGATCTCAGCACTCCTTGCATCAGTCACAACGATTGACACCTCTGGAGTTGCGTACATTTGGCAAGGCACCGTCTTTCGTCTTCATCTCCTCAGACCTCCACAAGCTTGCTCTTCTTTGCCTTCGTCTGATTCAGACTCTTCAGACACTGGAGCAATATCCCTCTTGGAGACCAGTTTCAAGTTCAGTCTCCTCTGTCTCTCTGGCCACTGTTCTTCTGCTCTGCTTGTTCTCCTGCTTTCTCTTTGTTCACCCTGCTCACAACTTTTCTCGACTGAGTCTGACTCTGGACCACTCTCACAGCAACTTCCCCTCTCACAGCGTGGCTTGTCCCCTCCTGTGGCCCTGCCACTTCAGCTGGATTTTCATTAGGGAAAGGAGCTGTTTATTCCAACGGTGCTGAAACTCGCCGGGTGTGGGAAGCATGCACCCAATTCGGCAATCCTCCACACTTTACTGCAGTATTCGGCACCAGGATTACCTGATATGGGCCTCTCCAGCAAACATCCAGGCAGCCCTTTCTCAAGTGCTTCCAAACCAGCACCCAGTCCCCCGGGCTTAGGTCGTGACAGAGACCACTTGAAGCCGGAACCACAGCAGCCTGCATCTGAATGGGACACAGAAAGGATGACATCAGCTAGTCCCTTTCAATAATCAAGGATCAAATCATCGGTGATGCTTATCAGAGCTGTCGATTGAACCGGTGGTAACCTCATAGCCCTCCTCATCAGTACTTCATGAGGTGAAAGACCCGTTCTCCTGTCTGGGGTACTGTGCATACTCATTAACACCAAAGGCAAAGCATCAGGCCATGTCAGAGATGTGGATGAACACACTTTTGCCATTCGAGCTTTCAAAGTCCCATTGATCTGCTCCACTATCCCAGAAGCCTCTGGACGATAACTAAAATTGAGTCTCTGATCAACTTGCAATGCTGTACAAAGCATCTTCATTATTTCGCTATGGAAGTGCGTTCCTCTGTCTGATTCCAAAGAGGTTGAAATCCCAAACCTAGGAATGAGTTCCCTCAACAACAGCTTTGCTACAGTTAGTGTGTCGTACCTACCAGTAGGGTAAGCCTCCAACCACCTTGAGAACACACACACCACAACCAAGATGTACCTCAGGCCATTACACCTAGACATCTCAATGAAATCCAACTGCATTCTATTGAAAGGTCCCCCGAAGCTCCCAATGTGACTCATTGTAACCGCAGTTTTCTTTCCAGCATTCATTTGCTGACACGTAACACACCTCTGACACACAGCTTCTGCCACAGCACGAATTCGCGGATTGTACCACGTTTGTCTGAACACTCACACCATAGCTTCTCTTCCCAGATGTACCGCACCATGAATCTGTCTTGCCATCGGGCTCAACCACTCATCTGGTAGCACTGCCCTTCCATCTCTTGAGACCCAAATGTCCACATCCCCTTTCACACAGCCTGCATTGATCCACACATTCTTCTCCTGGTCTGAAACCTGTTCCTGCAGGCACTTGAGCTCATCCCAAGTATCAGCCATGGCCAAGATCATATTGAACTCGGTTCTTTCTTGGCTCCTCTCTACGTGATTCTCAGTGAATGAACAACCTTGTTTGGCACAGAAACGTGCAACTTCGTCCGCAAAGCGATTTCCAAGTGACACGAAATCTGTCCCCTTTCCATGAGTGGTGCACTTAACAACTGGAATTGCCTTGGGGTGCTGTAAGGCCTCTAGGAGCAACCTCAAAAACTCCCCGTTTCGGATGGGTGATCCAGACGATGTCATGTAACCTCTCTGGGACAATAGTTGTCCGAAGTCATGAACCACACCAAACCCATACTGGCTGTCAGTGTAAATGGTAATTTGAATTTGGCCTGCTGTCAAGCATGCACGAGTCAAAGCAAAGATCTCAGCCACCTGAGCGGAGTATACTCCTTAGGCAGGCAGCTTCAACTACTCCTGTAATGGTACATACAGCAAATGCTGCTCTCAACTGACCAACACTGTCTCTTAAGCATGAACCATCGACAAAGAAAATCTCATCAGGGTCAGGCAATGGCTCATTAACAATGTCGGGTCTCGGTTTGGTGCAAAGCTCAGTCACATCAAGACAATCATGGTCCGCACAATCTTCATCAATTGTGTTTGGCAATGGCATCAGTGTGGCAGAATTCAAAACAGAACACCTCCTAAGGTCACATTCTCTACAGCAAGTATAACCTGCTCATAGCGTGTGAGCCGATTATTGGTCAGGTGCTGTGACTTGGTCCTGGTCATCAACAATTCAACAGAGTGTGGAACATAAACAATTAATGGGTGACCCATGACGATACTCTCACACCTTTGAATGCTGACACCCGTTGCAGCAACGGACTTGAGACATCCGGGCAACGCTGAACCTACTGGATCTAAAATAGCGGAAAAGTAGGGAACTGGTCTACGGACACCTCCATGATCTTGGACTAAAACTGACAGTGCACAACCTTCTCGCTCACAACAGAATAGTGAAAAAAGTTTGTTGCAATCAGGCATCCCCAGTGCCGGAGCACGACAAAGGTCCTCTTGCAACTCTAGGAACGCCTTCATACAGTCATTGTCCCATGGTACCGGATAACTTACAACCTTGTGCGTCAGTCTCTGCAAAGGCTTTGCTTTTAATGAGAAGTTGGCAATCCACTTACGGCAGTAGCCCACCATCCTGTGGTAAATTAAATTACCTGATATCTAATTTCTATGTGGTAAAGTTCAATAAAATAGCTCAATCAAAATAAGAGACACAGAGTCCGTGGCGTCTGGGTTTTAAGGGGTTTTATTCCATAAAATGGAATTGGTTCGAACCAGGTAGCATGATCCATCACCACGAGGGTTCAGGAAGGGAATCATGGACATGTACAATGATTTATTAACAGTACGCAGTATATATAATATCATTACAGTGGTGATGGGTTCAGAAGGCGTAACGGCTGAAAGAAACAAGATAAGAAACATGTGCGTAACAATATGTAATTAGAAGGCGTGCACAAGGGTGTACACGGAGGTGGGTGCCAGAAACGTCACATAGAAGAAGAAATATTTCAGCATTTCAGTCATAGAAGTGGGTGGATCCCTAGAAGAATCCTGCAGTGTCAGCAGAAATATATGGCAGAGATGCGCGCGCAGCAGCATGACGTGTGACTGACGTGGAACTGGAGGGTGAAGGGGACTTGACATTTAACGCTAGGATTAGAGACAGAAGTCTGGTGGGTCAGATCAACTTGTTCCTAAATCATATCTGGTATTTTGTGTTTGGAGAACGGTATTATCTAAAGAAAAGGTCTCTCGGGCAGAGGCTATTCTATACTGACTGCTAATGCGTGCATGTGTGTCTACGTGTAATGCGAGGGCTATGGGCCTACCATGGCAACAGGAGCTATGAATTACGTACATGGAGATAGAAAAGCCGGGCCCTTTACTCTGCAGCTGGGGGGATGTTTACCTAAACTACTAGACAGGAATGTATTTTCGAGGAGCGGAGCAGATAACTTGAAGGCTGAATACAGTTTTGGCAGGCAGTCAAGCAGAGCCGGGCACCACTTGCCGCGTAGAGAGTAAGTCAAAGTTCAGGGATGCAGATGCAGGTCCTCGCTGCAGTTTTCAGAGGCAGAAGTCAGGAAAAAGGCTCGATGGCAGAAATCAGGGCCTTCGCCAGAGCCATGAAAACATGAAAGTGCACCATGTAAAGACGGTGGCACGGCACACTTAGGAACTGAATTATTGATCCATTCATGGCGGATTAGAAAGAGGACATGTTAACGTTGGACGCAAATGTATTTGCGTCTTCATAGCGGGTTATGGAGGGAACTTACATGCGCTTTAGGCACATACATGGAGCCGTTGGGGTACGTAGTAGGGGACACAATTGAGCATAAAAATTCATATTACCTCATTCCCTCCTTGTCCCCTACGGACCCTTCATGATATATCAATCTTCATTAATCCATCTATGTGTTCATATAACATCATTTGCTCTTCCTTTTTCTGACGGGAATTTGAACTTGAACTTGAATGGGGAATACATGATGTGGCGCACAAACCGCATATCGTCGGCCCACATTGTAGACATAGGCAACAACTGAATACTATGAGAAGGGATATCCCTAGGAAGGATAGGACTTTCCATCCCCAAGTGGATAACACGCTCCAGAACCAACCGGACCAAGTCCAGGTGCCTGGATTCTGGTGTATCTGACTAGCAATTTTGTGAAGACGGGTAATGGCTTTATATACTGAAGGTGCGTTTTGTGGAATGAAAATACAGCAACTCGATCCGATGACTCTACAAGCTCCGCCCCTATCGGCCAAGATGACGTCAAGAACAAGACGATTTTGAAGGACAACAAGTCTCATAGCAGACTGTTCCTCTGTTAAATTGCCTAGGGCGGAAGTAGTTTCATTCACTACTGCTTCAAGGGTTCTGGTCAATCTACGTATCAGTTTACTATTCGAGACAGTACCTAAGTAGGGAAAGAAACCTTTATTGAAATCTATATATTGCTCCCATGCCGTTTCAGTATAATCGACAATCGGGAGTTCTCTCTTGTGTCTAGTATGTACTAGGTGGGAGTTCCTATGATAGTCAGGTGGGGCTAGAAAAACAGGTGGCAGAAGGAATGCAATGTAACAAGTACCATCCCAATCTAGGGGTAAACGTATGTATGCTGTATGGCCACAAACAAAATAGGAATGACGGGAAGCTTTGAATGTAAACTTGCCTTTATCACTGAATTTGACTACAGTGGTACATTCGCTATGACCTAGGTGTACTGAACCATTCTTTCTGACACATAATTCACCTTTAACAGGTAATACTGACATAGAGGGTAAGTCTGGCTTGGTTTCGGACTCGACATTCAGAATCATGAGGTTAAGTGTAAAATTACCTAATCCATATACTTCGTTTTCTAGATCGGTCCCTGTCCTTTTGGGAAGACCCTCCTTGTCAGGGAAACATACTTTGTGCAGAACAGTGTTCAGATTTCCCCATACCCAATTGCCTTGGTAAACTACGGAATCAGAATCTAAGGAATTTATTAAACTAAACCATGCACCACAGGAACCATTGTGTGTGAACGGGTATGGAAAGAGGGGCAGAACTCCCTTGTATTTCTGATAGGGGGGGAGTCGGCCACATATCCAACAATTGGTAGCATTGCTGGTCTGATTGGGAATGTTGTAACATACTAATGAATGTATTGTTGCGCAGCGCAAGTCTGTATGCCAATTCATGCGGGGGTAATTCACTGATAGTGTGCTCGATAGTAACATTTGAAGAAGAATGTGTATGCTTGAAAATAGGGTAGTACAAGTTTAACAGTATACTTGCAGCAATAATCATAAGACTCAGAAAAAACATAATCAATAATGTCACTATGCAGTGACTGTGGAGAGATTTACAATATTCACGTTTCTTGAGCTGTTTCTGTCTATCTCTCTCTCTATCGGGGTCTAGCGGGAACATGTCAGAATCAGGTCTAACCGATTCACCTAGGGGAGGACTTAAACAATTAAACTGTCTGACTTGCTAGACCTCAGTTTGGATTTATACTCCTCGGACGGAGTTTTCTCTATCAGGGGAAGTTTAGAGTCACTGAAATCTGGGCAGTCCTTAGAGGGGGAGGGCTGAGAGTCTGTAACTGGAAGCAGTCCATGAAATATCTTGACGTGGCTGGAGTGGAGCCACCCTTTGCGGCCCTCGACCTTGATTGCAGTCCTCGTGGTTAGCAGGACAAGTTTCGGCTCCTGCCAACGGGGCTCCAGCGGACTCCTCTGATCAAAGTTCCTAATGAGGACAAGATTCCCCGGAATGATCCCATGTGGCTTTACATCGGTGTTGTCGGGAAAGGCTGCAGCAACCTGTGAACGACATGATTGTAGTGCAGACATCAAGGAGGCAAGGTAATCTGTCAGCATATTACAGTCAACATCTGTGATTTTTCTAGGCAGAGGAGTCCCCCACATATTCGGTGGCCTGCCAAAGACCACCTCATACGGGGATAGCCCTGTTCTCGAATGCGCTACCATCCTCATGTAGAAGAGGGCAACGGGTAATGCAACTATCCAGTCTACGCCCTTTTCTTTGCAAATCTTGGCGAGACTAATTTTCAGAGTCTGATTGTGACGTTCCACGAGACCTGCTGCCTCGGGATGTCGGACACAGTGAAACTTCCATTGATAGCCGAGCAGGAGTGATACCTGTTTCATTAACTCGGACGAGAATGGCTGACCGTTATCTGAGTACACGACACGGGGCAAACCGTACCGTGGGAAAAATTCACGTACCAGCTGCTTGGCAGTGGTCGGAGCAGTGTAATCTGGGACTGGATATGCTTCTGTCCAACGGGAAAGTGCACAGACAACTACGAGGACATATTTAAATCCTCGACAACGTTCCATCTGGATATAATCCATCTGGAGGACTTCAAAAGGGTGATCGGGAGGATGAAATCCACCTTGCTCTACGGGAATGCTTTTACCTGGGTTGAACTGACAACAGATCATGCAAGTACGCACTTTCTGCTTTGCTGCTGCTCGTAAATGTTTATTGAACCAAAGGTTTTGAATACTGTCTAACATGGCTTTCTCTCCTAAATGTGCAGGACTATGTGCTGTGGTAATAATAACCTGAACCATAGAGTCGGGGAGAAACCATGTGGCCTTTCCCTTCGTCATCCATCCCTGTTCTGTCTGGATCCCTCCCAGTTCAGTCCATTTCCTGATTTCGTCTGGTGTAGCATGTGTCTGTATGTCAATTACATCTAGGGCGGGATCCTTAACTGTCATGCAATGAGTAGGCGTCGGGATTATTGTCTTTGTCAAGTCAGGTGTGTGAGTCTGTGCTGTGAGCTTGGCGGTTCGGTCTGCCAGGTCGTTGCCCTGGGAAATGTTGTCAGTGACTTTAATATGTGCTTTACACTTCATGATGGCTATTGCTGTAGGCAAATGTATTGCTTCTAACAGAGCTTGAATGAGGGGACCGTGCTGGATCTTGGCACCGTGTGAAGTTAAAAAACCTCGTTCTTGCCAGAGGACTCCGAAGTCGTGTACAACTCCGAATGCATAACGGGAATCTGTGTATATGTTAACTTTCTTGTTCTTGGCTAGAATACAAGCTTGGGTCAGAGCAATGAGCTCTGCCGCTTGGGCTGACAGGGTGTCAATACGATGTGTTTCTATGACATCAGTTTCTGTTGTTACTGCATATGCAGCCACTAACTCTCCTGTGCTTGTTCTCATACATGAACCATCCACATAAAGTGTCAGGTCTGGATCTGGTAATGCGGTGTCTGTCAAGTCTTGTCTGGGTTTCGTCATGATGGTAATGACTTCGACACAGTCATGTGCCAAAGGGTCTGTCATATTTAAAGGCAAAAGTGTAGCTGGATTCAATGTGTTACAGCGTCTGATTTCTATGTGTGGCTGAAATAATGTCAATTCATAACCTGTTAGTCGTGCTATAGTCAAGTGCTGAGTCTGTGTACGGTTTAAAAGAACTTCCACGGAATGTGGAACTTGTACTGTCAATTGGTGTCCTAACACTATAGAATCACTTTGTCTGATTGCTAGAGCTGTTGCTGCTACTGATTTCAAGCACGCAGGCAAAGCCTGGGCTACTGGATCTAATGTGCTGGAGAAATAGGCACACGGTTTGTGTGACCCTGCTTGGTCTTGAGTGAGGACTGACAATGCAGTACCTTCACGTTCTGTGACAAATAGTGTAAAAGGTTTGCTGTAACTTGGTGTCGCTAAGACTGGTGCTTGACATAAAGCTTTCTTTAATTCGTCAAAAGCCTGTGTATGTTCCTGAGTCCAAGGGAGGACAGTCGATGACGCTGCCTCCTGTGTTGTCAACTGTATAAGTGGCTTGGCTAGAAATGCATACTGAGGGATCCATTGTCTACAATAAGAAGTGAGGCCTATAAAGGCCCGCACCTCCTTCTGTGTTCTGGGCTGTGTCATATTTACAATTAACTGGATACGGTCGGGTGTTAGCTGTCTCCCCCATTTGGACAGCAAGTGCCCAAGGTAAACCACTTGCTGAACACAGAATTGCAACTTCGAAGGGGACACCTTGTGTCCCTTGTCAGCCAGAAATTGTAAGACTGTCAGTGAGGCATGTTCACATTCGTGTTCACTTCGAGCGGTGATCAACAGATCATCGACGTACTGGAGTAGGGCAGTATTGTCAGGCATGTGGATACTGTCGAGCTGTCTTTTCAATGCTTGGCTATAGATGCTGGGGCTTTCTGTGAATCCTTGAGGTGCGCGTGCGAATTTAAAGCTTCGACCATTTAAACAGAATCCGAAAAGGTATTGGCTATCCGGATTAATGGGGACACTAAAGAAGGCGTTCTTCAGATCAATTACAGTAAAGAACGTGGCTTCAGAATCAATTGCAGTCAATAAAGACGATATGTCTGGGACCACAGGATACTGTGGCACAATGCATTTATTCAATTCGCGCAAATCGATCACTAATCGATAAACTGGTGGTGCACTTGGATCAGTGCGTTTAAGAATCGGAATGATAGGGGAATTACAGATATTGGAGTCGGTCTCTACAACCACTCCTTGGGCAATGAGTTCGTCAATGATTTTCAGTAAAGCCACTACAGCATCTGGTGGTAACTTGTATTGTCGAATTCGGGGTAAGACAACTCCTGGCTTGAGTGTAACTCGATATGGTGTAATGTGCATACAACCTACATCAGTTGGGCTTTGTGCCCATAACTGTGCAGGAACATTCTGTAACCTGGGATCAATATCTCTCAACACATAGTGACCTTTAAAGTCACGTAAAAATAATCTAACTCCTTCCGGAGAACAACATATGACTGCTCCTAGAGCCTTCAGTGTCTTGATACCTAACAAGTTTTCTGGACATGATTTCGTAAGCAATAAGTCTGTAGTTTGTGATAACGGACCAATTGCTAGAGGAACTGGTTTTGATACTTCATTAATAATAGGTTTTCCTGAAAAACCAAGGGAAACATTCTGTGAGCCTGAGAGGGGTGCCCCTGGAACCTCGTCGTGACTTATCGTTGTTCTGCTTGCCCCTGTATCAATCAAAAACTTTCTATCTTTCCCTAATACCTGACTATGTACATAAGGACCCTCTTGATCTACAGGAATCTCAATGAGAGGCAAGCCAACTTCCCTCTCTAGGCTGTTTCATGTGTATCGCTGATACTCGGGATAGTCAGTTTGTGCATACTGGTACATCTGCTGAGTTGCGTGTTGTGTTGAGGCAATTGGCTGTGGCTGGGGTACCGCTATGGTCTGTACTGTCTGTTGTGGAGCATGCATAGGCTGTACATTCTGGGGTACGTGTTGGTGGACCTGATCCTGTCTAGGAGGACGCGGTCTCTCCTTAGTTTTGCCTGTTGCTATATTGTATTTTAAAACAGTGCATTCATTTATATAATGGCCTGGCTGTTTGCAGTAGTTGCATGTCCCTTTAACGGGAACTGCTGACTTATTGGACTGTGTCATGCCGTTTTTCTGACTGTCAGCTGGAACTGACTGAGCAACTAACATTTTCATTTTTGTGTCTTTCATACGTCTTTGTTCATGATCATGTTCTTCCCTGACTCTGTTCTGGTGGTACTGTAACATTTGTAACATCTGGGAAGGCGTGTTTGCTTGCCATGTGCTCTCGACTTTTAATACACGATTCTTAACTTGAGGCAAGGAATTCTCAACTAGTTTCATTACAAAAAGATGTGGGTATGACTCACTACTTGGTTTCAGGCCACTATTAATATTAAAACATTTCTCAAACCTAGAATAAAAATCACTAGTGTCTTCATCGGGTTTCTGTTTGCAGGCTGAGATTGCACCCCAGTCTTCCTTTTTAGTTGACAATAATCTTGGCAGAACCTGTACTAACAATCCTGGTAATGCTTTAGTTTTGTCCCCAAGCCCTAGACCTGGGGTTCGAGCCGTTTCTTCATTCTCTAATGCAGCCCAATCAATCTTTTGCTCTCCCACCTCCCAGTCTTTTTCTTTGAGTTTCTCGTAAATACCGGCAGGCAGTAATACTTTCAATATTTTCATAATGTCGGGATAGGTATAGTCTCCCATAAGTAACATGTCTTTTATTTCACGGTGAAAACCTGCTGGATCTTTATCATGACTAGGTACTATCTTCTTCATTTCTAATAATTCCATTTTAGATAACGGTGTGTACACGAAAACACGTCTAAGGGTGTCATCGGCATTCTGGACTGGATGTACTTCTCGTAAGGGATTCTGTCGGTCGAAGTAAAACATTTTCCTTTCTGGGGGTGGGGTTGAAACAAACTGTGGGTTCAAGAAAGCACAATATCTGTGTCGCTGTTCTAGAATTACTTTAATTAGATCGGTACCTAGACCTCTCCATTTATTCATGAGTAGTTCTATTAGTACATCAGATAAGGGACCTGGGTCAGAACTTTGGCATTTATACAATAAAAGAAGGTGTTGTATCATGTACATACCAGCCAGTCGCTGTTCGTCTGGGGACAGATTCAAAAAGGTTTGTGCTACTGTGTCATCATTATACTTACTAGAATTGTCAGCCCATTGCACTGCTGACCTGGCTAATTCTTGTTCATCCATAGAATTGAGTACATGGTACCCCATCCGATGTTGAAGTACCTTATCGGCAGCCTGAAATAGATGTTCAGGCGTTTTCGGATTTGACATAGCAGAGTGAAAAAGTCGCTTGCTTTCTGGGCGTAACGTTTTATCAAAGGATCTACCCTTACCTACATAGGCTATCGTGTCTTGACTTATTTGCTGCGATGTTTCTACTGTTTTCTCTGATTCATCCTCCTCCTGGGAGGAGGCTAGATCGTCTGATTCGAGTGGCTCCTCAGTTTCTCGACGAGCATGTATATCTATGATTTCTTTACGGACCTTTCTAACCATAGCATGTATACTTTTCTCTCTATCATGTTTACCCTCAGCCATGTTCTGACTCCATCTGTTCAATTTATCCATCTCACTTTGTGGAAATCCTGCCTGATCTTGTTCTCTTATCAGACAATTTACCAAAAATCGCATAATTAAACCTTTGTTCTCAATTTTCTGACGTGACATGGCGTCACCAACACTCTCGGGTCCTTCTCCTGTTCTAATAAAGTGATACATTTTGTCTAGATGTTCTGGCATTTCTGGTAACATTATCAGATAATCTGTAACTCGTCTTAAGCGTAAGGACGCTAACAACATGGGTCCTGACGTACCAGGCACAGTGTCGTATCTACAATCTGTAAGCTGTTGTCTGAGCTGTTCTGCTGCGGCACCTTTAGGTGTCCGCGCCATTGCGAAATCTCTCATTGTCACTCGATGTAACTGTGGCGGGGTTCGAAAACCTCCAGATGCGCCTCCTGAGCCGGAGGCTTGACCATAACCTGGCTGCGTTGGGACCTGAACTATGCCAATCCCAAAAGGATTAGGGTATTTATAGGGGGTGCAAGATTCGGGACCAAAGCTGCAGCGAGGACCTGCTGTTGCGGACCCGGGGGCTGCTGATTATGGGGTGCAGGTACATGTGGGACGGGTACATGGGCAGGTGCATGAGTATAAGCTGGGGCTGCATCATCCAAATAGGAAGAAAGAAAAATCTCTGCTGCGGTCTTGTGACGTAATTTAGTCGGAACCAATGGAAGGGGCAGATTCTTTGGTACTTCTGGGGTCGCCTTGGGCAGGCCCTCGCCCCGAACTGGATACATGCCATTATTAAGCGTACTTAATTGTCGGTCTACTTGTTCTGTTCGAACTCGTATACCTTCCTTGACTAATTCGTTTTCTCGAGTCTTTTCTGAATCTTCTCTATGTTTCTCTGCTTTTCTGAATTCTTGTTCTGTGCGTCTATGTGATTCTTTACGCCATAATTCTATGGCGTCTTTCTGTGACTGTCGGGCTTTCTTTTTCAATAATGCTTCCTCTACTCTCATGATGCACTCGGCATCCCATGTTCCTGAAACAGGCCATTTATATTTCTCCTCTAAGTGTTTGGTATAATCGACCCACAAGTCTAAGTACAGTATGGCATCTAAGCCATGCTTGTGGTACATAAAGTGCCCTGGAGTGTCCCTAGGTGGAACAGGTACTGCTTCTTCTAGAATCCCCTTCTTAGTTCCTAACCGTCGTAACTTACTGAACAGCGGCATTTTTGAACCTTGATACTTGATACTTATTCGAACTCGAACACCATAAATACAATATACACAGTAATGTAGATCAAACAATCACTCATACCACGACATTAAAACCACATATTAACTAGTAACATTTACTGGATGTACTGCTAAACAGCACAGATACACTGCTAAACAGTGCAGACCGGGTCTATGTACCCAAACCCGTCTCGACCGGGGCAAACTAATGCACCCGTCTAGATGCGTCCTCAGCAAAGGTACTCACCGGGAAGCACGGAACAGAAGGCCTCGGAAAACTCGACACTGGACTGGACTCTACTCGACTCGTGACGTAGGTACTTCGGAACTTCGGAACTGGTGGGCCTCAAGACACCTCGGACCTTGCACTCTCGGCTGGACTCGGGTCGGGATCCTCCGCACTCCTCACCGCCTCGTCTGGGTATCAATCGCAGTCTCAGTCACCTCCGTTGGCCTGAGGGAGATACAGGAAATCCTGTGGATGCGCATGAGTGTCCGTCCGGCTGTGGCAGGGGACTAGGGCTGCAACGCACCGCCGGCGCGTAAGGTGGGGGAGTGTCCCATCTGGGGTGCCAATTTCTGTGGTAAATTAAATTACCTGATATCTAATTTCTATGTGGTAAAGTTCAATAAAATAGCTCAATCAAAATAAGAGACACAGAGTCTGTGGCGTCTGGGTTTTAAGGGGTTTTATTCCATAAAATGGAATTGGTTCGAACCAGGTAGCATGATCCATCACCACGAGGGTTCAGGAAGGGAATCATGGACATGTACAATGATTTATTAACAGTACGCAGTATATATAATATCATTACAGTGGTGATGGGTTCAGAAGGCGTAACGGCTGAAAGAAACAAGATAAGAAACATGTGCGTAACAATATGTAATCAGAAGGCGTGCACAAGGGTGTACACGGAGGTGGGTGCCAGAAACGTCACATAGAAGAAGAAATATTTCAGCATTTCAGTCATAGAAGTGGGTTGATCCCTAGAAGAATCCTGCAGTGTCAGCAGAAATATATGGCAGATATGCGCGCGCAGCAGCATGACGTGTGACTGACGTGGAACTGGAGGGTGAAGGGGACTTGACATTTAACGCTAGGATTAGAGACAGAAGTCTGGTGGGTCAGATCAACTTGTTCCTAAATCATATCTGGTATTTTGTGTTTGGAGAACGGTATTATCTAAAGAAAAGGTCTCTCGGGCAGAGGCTATTCTATACTGACTGCTAATGCGTGCATGTGTGTCTACGTGTAATGCGAGGGCTATGGGCCTACCATGGCAACAGGAGCTATGAATTACGTACATGGAGATAGAAAAGCCGGGCCCTTTACTCTGCAGCTGGGGGGATGTTTACCTAAACTACTAGACAGGAATGTATTTTCGAGGAGCGGAGCAGATAACTTGAAGGCTGAATACAGTTTTGGCAGGCAGTCAAGCAGAGCCGGGCACCACTTGCCGCGTAGAGAGTAAGTCAAAGTTCAGGGATGCAGATGCAGGTCCTCGCTGCAGTTTTCAGAGGCAGAAGTCAGGAAAAAGGCTCGATGGCAGAAATCAGGGCCTTCGCCAGAGCCATGAAAACATGAAAGTGCACCATGTAAAGACGGTGGCACGGCACACTTAGGAACTGAATTATTGATCCATTCATGGCGGATTAGAAAGAGGACATGTTAACGTTGGACGCAAATGTATTTGCGTCTTCATAGCGGGTTATGGAGGGAACTTACATGCGCTTTAGGCACATACATGGAGCCGTTGGGGTACGTAGTAGGGGACACAATTGAGCATAAAAATTCATATTACCTCAATCCCTAAGAACATCCTCACTTCTTTCTGAGTAGAAGGCACCATCATTCCCATAATTGCCTCTATCCTGTCTGGTGACACCTTCCCCTTGCCTTTTTTTATACGGTGCACCTCATTCAAGCAGTACTGTAGCTTATTTGGCGACACCTTGTGTCCATTCTCTGCCAAATGGTTCAGTAAGGCAATGGTATCAATCCTGCATGTATCCTCAGTCTCTGACGCAACAAGGAGATCATCTTTGTACTGGACGAGAACAGAGTTCTGCGGCAGTACAAGACTCTCAAGGTTCTTTTTCAAGATCTGATTCAAGATCGATGGAATCCCTGTATACCCCTGTGGCATACAACACCATGTTAAGACACGATTTTCCAGCTTAAACGCAAAAAGAAATTGGCTCTCCTCATGCAATGGAATTTAGAAGAAAGCCTGACAAAGGTCAATCACAGTGAACCATTCCGCTTGACATGGGATCTGAAACAGTATTACAGATGGATTCTGTACCACTGGACAACAGGGAACAACCCGACGCAAATCCTGCACAATTCTGAATTTCCTGCTCGGTTTCTGCAATCCCATAATAGGCGAGTTACATGGACTGCCCATGATCTCCTTCAAGATCCCTTGCTTGATCATGGACTCGATCACAGGTTTTTTATCCCTGCAACTGTCTCTGGGGTCAAATTGTACTGGGGCGTTCTTGGAAAATCGACATTCCGCTTAACCTGAATCTTAACTGGCTCAGCTCCTTTGATCAAGCCTATGTCCTCACCAGTAAAGTCCCACACTTCCCGCGAGACTGAATCTCTCAGATCAAGTTGAAGCTCTTACACTGCCACAGCAGGGTACATTTCGATGTACAAATGTTGATTTGTGACCTTAAAAGCAGTATCATTGTCATTGGTTTGCAGTTCCACTCCTTTAGGGGTGCAATATATGGTGCAATTGAGTTAACACAGGAGATCCCTCCCTAGTAAACAAACAGGGCTCGAATCACACACCACAAACTGATGTCTATCTCGAAACGTCCCTATCTTCACAGGGATCGGTTCAGTCAAAGGGCTTTTGATTTTCCCATTTGCAACACCTACAACTTGGATGGATTGTCCCGATACGGGTAGGTTGAGGACTACTGCAGATTTACAGTAGAACGGGTAGCACCAGTATCAACCTGAAAGGTGGTAGGATCATCATCGACATCAGCTCCACAAATGGTCCCCTCTGGTCTACCTCCAAAACTGCCCCAAGAATGCAGCCTTCCTCCCCCCTCAGGCACAGTTATGCCAACGGGTCTAGGTAACAATTATCTCTGTCATCAAAAAGAGGCATCTGCTGGTATGTCCGAGTCTCTGTCGGGATCCTCGGAGGCAGGGGAACCCGTACTCGCGCAGCCGAAGTCCCCCCTTTCATCGACCTTGGCTTTACTACTGTCTTTGTCACCTCAGGCGCTTGTACCTGCACTACCTCTTCCTCCTGCTGCATCTGATTTGCAGGATTCAAGGGACACTCGCATCTCCAGTGTTGAATCTGATGACACTGATGACACTCAGTGGTCTTTTTCAGAGTTGCCAAATCCACTCTTGGCTTAGAATCCTCTGTGTTTCCCTTTCCCTTGTTCTGACCATTCTGATCCCTTCCCAACGTACCTCCACCTGACTGTACTTGGCCTTCCTTATCGGCAGCTTGCATCTGGACCAACATTAATTTGTCCTTGAGTTTTTTATGCTTCGAATCGACCTCATCACTGCAATATTTAGCATACCTCAATATCTCGTCCAGCGGATTGTTATGCCAACAAATCAAATGCTGCTTGGTTCATAAGCCAATTTTCAGGTCTCAACCCTAGAACAAATTTCGACCGAAACTGTCCCATATCCTTAGGGTCCATTACATCCTACCCACTGTACTGCTTAAAGACTTGCAACAACCTTTCGTAATACTCATGCACGTCTCTTTTGGTTCCTGAACTGTCCGATCTTTTTTCACCCAATCAATGTTCGGTTGCGGTACCTTAGATTTCAACCCCGTGATCACCTGCTCGTACTTTTTCATAACAAGAGGCGATGGGCCATTAGTGACAACATCCCTGTCCAGTTTAGGAGTGGGCCATTCAACAGCAACCTTACAAGCTACCCACAAGTCACTCTGAACCACAATGTCAAACAATGTATTCAAATCAATCCACAACACCTTCGAGATCTAAACAAACCTCTCAACATGCTTGTACCACTCAACTGGGCTTTCTCTACGTTTTGGGAAGTCATTTGTGAGTGCCGCCAAATCTCCTCTACTCCAAGGCTCATGCCCATACCCTCCGCTAGCAACTGATCATAAAGGGTAGTTCCCGATTCCTTGTATTCCCCCTCCCGGACGGGGGGGTTCTGCCGCATTTCTCTTAACACTCTTTGCCTTGGACCATCTTTCTTCCCAATTATCAAGCCTACTCCATGCTCACATCCCTATAATCAGCTCTCTGATGTGGGTCTTCAGTCCAATTACCCTCTTTTCATCCAGATCTTGATCAGTATACTGTAACCGTTGACCACCCTGCAACATTTTCGTTTTAGACAAATCCACTTCATACCTGTTTGCCAATTCAGTTAGTTTCTCATGTGCCAACCTTGCCTTGTGGGTCACATCCTTTGCCAAAAACAACAACTCGTCTGGCTCATAGAGTTCCACTCTCGCTAGAGGCAAGTTCCCTTCTACAATCTCATCCACTTCTGCTTTCAGTCGCATCACATCTAACCTCTTTGCCCTTATAGCTGTCCTAATGGGACCTCGACTAGATGCACCACTCGACTCTCTGCAGTCACTGTCCTGTTCTCTGTACCTATTCACTTCAGATGTGTTCCATAAATCCACTCTATTCTCGGCACTCCCATGATCCCAGTCCTCCCTTTTCCTGTCACTCTGAGTCCCTTCAACCGACTCCCATGTTCTCAAATCTGTCCTCAATTCTCCCAGGGATTTTTTTCTTGGTCCTCTCAGATCCATCTGTCCTCTTGACGAATCTGCTGTAGCTGGCAACGGTGTGCTCGATTCTACAGGCCTCGGTAATGTAACCAACCCATTCGCTACACTGTTCCTTCCAAAGCCAGCACTTCCTTTCATTCCTGTCTCTGATGGGCTTCCATTCCTCACCTACTCTGTATTGTACACTGACACGATGGGACCAATGGTAACCGGCACCCTAATAGCATCCGGTAACCTCTGAGAACTGACACGTTCTGCGTTCTGCATTTCCCCCATTGAGAGCTTTCCCACTACTTCAGAACTCGGTGGAGCTTGTGGTTCCCTAATTCCCTCTGTCAGGGCTGATCTCTCCCCCTCTGACTCCGGATTGTACGGAGGTGGTCTCTCAGATAATAGTCTTTCTATCAAGCTATCATCAGTATCACTGTCTTCATCCTCGGCCTTCTTTTTCTGCGTGTCCCCTGACTTGACCAACAATGGATACAATGTATCCCCCTCGATCGTCTGTACTCTCCATCTCTTTTCCAATGCATCCCATCTCGCATCTTTAAATGCCCTGACTGACCTCTTCACTCATTCTTGTCTCCTGTCCCTGTTTCTTTCGTGTGCCGCCCTAATCCATGCATGTAATGCCTCAAACTGTGTTGGTCTAGGCAAAGGTCGCAAATAAGCCATAATCGATTTCAACTGACATAACACTTTCAATCTAAAAGTTCCATATCTGGGAAAGGTCAATTCCTCATTTTCTTTAGTCATTTTGCACCAATTTTCAAGCCACGGTATAGTATGCAAACCCACATTCGTAGCCATGTAATGAGTTGGAGAGTCCTCGGGTAGAGCCTCCCCCCCACCCCAGGGGCTCTAATTTCTTTTCTCTTTTGAACAAATCTCGCAAAACTTTAAAACATTTCATGATGAAACCAGCGTTTCTCTCTTCTTGTTTACTTCCTGATGACAATCCACCAATCCCAGCGCGGTTTCACACCAACTGCTCTATTACAGCGTGGCACCTTCTGACGTCACTTTTCCTCCGCTCACAGCAGTTCCCCTCCTTTACAGTTCGCTTCTTACTCATGCATACGTCCCATACATACACTGAAATAATCGCCTGTACATCCAAACAATGACTTCGCTGATTGTACGTCCACAGCATGACTGTACGTCCACAGTCGTGTAATTGTCTACCGAAAACTGACAACTGTCTGTCCACGAAACGACCCGACAATCGCCTCAACTGACTAGTTACAAACACTCAGTAACCCACGACCAGCGTCAGTTACTCACACACTCACACATTCGTTCCCCCTATCTCGGTGCAGCGGGCAATTGATGGTACCTCACGATTCTCTTAACAATGGTCGACAATTACGGTGGGTGTCTGGTACACCGTAACTGCTTAAGCTACTCCTTGAGCCTAAGACTTTCCCAGGCTGCGCGCGCTCACAGACTGATCTCCTTTCATACAACAGGCATTCCAACTCTGCAAGACATCACAACACAAAACACCGCAATCTAACAACATATAACTCTATTCATACTCACTCTCCCAGGAACTGCTGCTTTCGCCTCACCGTCACTCTCCGTCAGTTTCCATGAAATGCCGTCTTCCGCCGGTAATCCACTGGACGGTCATCACCTGAATTCTATGGGCCTTGGGGAAATTCTTATCCTAATCTAGAACTCCCTTACTTCCAGAGACAAACCATCCTCTGCTACCAACTAATGATGCTGGGATTCTCGTATAGATTTTCACCTTACCAATCCTCAGAATGCCTGGTCGACTGAACCTTTTTTTCTGCTAAGAAGTGTAAAGGAAGTTCTCTGATTTCATACTGATAACAATTTTCCATTGACCAAATACATCCCAATTCAAAGGACCACTGACTACAAAATAAAGTTTAAGGATTTATTACAAAGCCAAAAACAACTGAGCATACAAGCACCTCAGCAAGAGGTTCAAGAAATAAACTGGCACAAATACAAACATAATCCTACGCAGGAGTCTCAGACGACTCAAAATAAAGAGCAAAGTAAGTTCAAGAAGCATTAGGCAAGCAATAATTGTTCCCACTTGAAGTCTCGACTGCATCTGTTCCAAAGGAAAAGAAAAGATTAGTCTGTCCCTACACTAACTCGAAGGGAGCATCCCTACTTAACATACCTCCCAGGCAATAGAAAAAGGTGTCAGCTGTGAAGGCTCCCTAAGAAGCACATTCACTTTTCTCAGGTAGGTAGTCAAAGCTACTGATCTTGTTCTAAGATGCTCCTTACTTTCTCCTGCCTAGTTCCCACTAAAATCCCTGTCTAACTGCATCTCCAGCTAGACTGCTTTGGACTGACCCAGACTGACTCCAACTCCAACTGCTACTACGACTGACTCTCCTCCCTCTAGGCACTTTCCCTAATACAAAATCCCAAAACAGTAGACACGCCTTAGTCACACCCCCTCTGGGCAGGTGTCTGCTTCTGGAGTTTTCCACCATGATTCCATCCTTGTCCAAAAACCGTTGCTGTGTCCTTGGGTCCCAGGCACCTTCTCCGCCAGAGGTTGCAGTTGTGCATTCCAGCACACACCCTTCGTTCTCACTCCTACCAGTCCAACTCCTAAACAATGGATCATTCTACCTAACGAGCTCCACGTCCTTGGACCTGCAACAGAAATACGTGAGAAGCAACCTTGCACACTCTCTAAGTTACAAATTAAATTCTACTGCGAAAAGGAGCCTTTCCCAAGGAAAGAACTACATGTTCAAATCTTCATGTTGGCTAAGCTAAGGAAATACAATTAGGCCTCAGCTGGCGCTTTCATGTCTCAGGCCTTTACACTTTAAATGCATTTCTAATACTATAACATAAACATTACATTCAAAATCATTCTAAAGGCTTTATTCCATTTCATTTCTAAAGCCTTATTCCTTCTCATGTTAGAACACCATTTTCTCTTCAGTAGCAACCTACACGTGCAACTTTGATATGGCATGTTCAAGCCTAATACAACATTTTACTCATGAAGCAATCATTTCTAGGTTCCTTAAGGCACATTCAGGAGTATAGCACTACAGTAGTCTTCAAATGTTAGGAGCACAATTCTACACTTGGCACTACACTCGATTAGTTCTACATTTCTAAGAAACACATGTTAATACAGTCCTCTAAATATGCAGGTGCTGACTACGGGTGGTTATAGTGCACCCCTACAATTTTCAAAATAACATGGTGCTCTATCAGGGGCCTGATTCCATATAAGATGTGGTGGGGGAGGGGTTCTTTATCCTCTGCCTCTAAAAACATCTTCTACCATTTTGAGATCTCCTTACATTTAAGATTTTATATCTTTGAAGGAATGTTCAACCTCCCAAGTCTCTTGTATTTCCCTCTTTTCTGCAGCAAACCAGAAAACTAACTGCATATATGTAAATATGGTGAAGCCCCCTCCAATTTTAGCTCTGAAAACCTCCCATGGGTGTACCCCCTCCAAAGATACCAAATCTGACCAGATGGGGATACCTGCTTTTTTGAGTGGGATTGCCAGGCTATCCTTGAGGCATTCCGGTGTCCCAGGGGCGTCCCAGATTGGAGCATACTTGGAGTAATAACCTACCCCCCATCTAGTTCTGACCGTATATCATAAACTAAGGGCATCCTTTAGTACTTTCAAACTGACTTTTTTGAAGTACATAGATGCTCCGAATTCATATAGGAAACCTGCTCCGCCTTCCTGCCTTATCATCTCTGCTAAAAGTCTGCCCCAAGTTGACTCATCTGGTTTTGAGATTATCATCCGGACATTTTTTAATTAAAAGACAAAACAATACTACTTATTATGCGGAAGAGCCAGACCCCCCTTTAATCAGCCTATGCCTATGTTTCTTCCAGGCCAGTCTGGCCCCTTAATAAGCCCAGATGAAGCTTGTGATTTTACTATGGATTTTACTGATGTCTAATTTTGGAACGGTGAGGGTAATTGCATTAAAGAGATATGTTAATTTAGTAAGAATAACCATTTTGACTAGGTTGACACTGCTATAAATTGTCAAAGGGAGATTTTTCCAACAGGCTACTAATCAGTCAACTTCTTTTATAGTCCAATTTTGGTTAATCGACGGGATTTTATCAATCTCTTTGATGATTGTGATACCCAAGTATTTAAACTCTTGACTTATGCTATCTTCCCAATTGTCTATATTCCAGAGCATCACCTCAGTTTTAGAGGTGTTAGGTAGGTATCCTGAGAAAGCTCCAAATTCTTCTAGGAAGGCTTCAATCCTAGGTATTGCCCCCGCTGGATAATCAGTATATAAAAGCAGATCTTCCCCGTATAAAGCGACCTTGCTGCTGTACTGCTAGGATTTGAAGGGAGTGATCAGATCATTTTCCCTAATTGTTTGAGCCAGGGGTTCTATATAGATGTTAAAGAGTAGGGGTGAAAGGGGACAGCATTGTCTCGTCCCTCTTAAGATATCAACAATTGGTGTTAAGACCCCACTTCATAATATTTTGGCAGCCGCCCCCTGATAGCGATTTACCAGACTCTAAATAAAAATAGGCACAAAGCCCATTGACCTTAACACCTCCCAAAGATAAACCCAACAAACTCTATCGAATGCCTAGGCCACGTCTAATGCCACTACGGCCAAGGGTTCGGATCGAGATGTGGCAAGATCTATATTGCCAATTAGTTGTTTCGTTTGTTCTTGTATATATGTTTTAGGAACGAAACCTTTCTGGTCGGCGTTGATCAGCTGTGGGGCGATTTTGACCAATCTCCCTGCTAAAATGCTGATGAAGATCTTATAATCAGCATTCAGCGGGGAGATCGGTCTATTGGTGTCCGCCCTTTGAGGATCCTTTCCGGGTTTCAGGATAAGCACAATAGTTGCCTCTTTCCAAGAACTAGGTAACTTACCCTCTGACTGGTTGACTGAGTTAAATAAAACTCCCAAAATCGGTACCAATTCTTCCTGCAGAAGTTTAAATATCTCACTAGGAAGTGCATCCGCACATGCAACTTAGTTGTTTTTACACTTCCTGATTTGTTCTTTAATCTCACCCTCAGTTATTGGGGAGTCTAGAAGGTCACGGCTTTCCACAGTTAGAGCTGAAAGGGATTTCTCTCTCAACCAGATCTTAAGTGCCTCCGTATTAGGTGTAATATCCTCCTTATACAACTCTGAGAATAGTAAGATAAGCCTCACTTGTATGTCCAGTGTATTACTCAAAGTTTCCCCATTTTCATTGATAATTAATTCAGTTATATGTTTGTTTGCACGATTCGCCCTGGCTTTCCATGCCAAAAGTGCTCCTGCCTTCTCTCCATATTCAAAAAGCTGCATGGATTTTGACAGCCACTGTGCTTTGCATTTTTGATCAAGCCTTACTCTAAACTTCTGAAGGGCATTATCGAGATCCCTCTGAAGTTGCGATATTTTTTCTGATGCCCCCTGATTAAGCCTGATCCTTTCTGCCTCTTACTGGGAGATTTTATCCTCCAGAAGTCGTGGATCTCGTGCTTCCTCCCTATTCTTTGCACATATACGGTTATGTAGAAAGCCCCTTATAAATGCCTTGAATGCCTCCCATATAAAGTCCATGGAGGTTGAACCAATATTATCTACGAAATAATTTTGAGTTGCGAGTTTAAGATCTCTTGCTATCTCAGGGTCGGGCAACATAGTCCTTTTGAGTGTCCATCTGGGTCTTACATTATCTCGACTCCCTATTAAATTGAATATAACAGAGGCATGATCTGATATGTGGCTAGGCTGGATGTCTATCGATGTCATGCCCTCTACAATGGACCTGTCGATCAAAACATATTTGTCCATATTTCTTGCTGTGGAAGGTATATTCCTGCTTGTTACCCTTCTTTGCCCTCCACAAATCCACAAGCTCTAAGTCGTGCACCATGATATTTAGGGCCTGACATACCCAGGGTGCCCCCACAAAATGACTCTGGTTAGATCTGTCCTTTAAAGGGTCTAAAAGAACATTAAAGTGTTCACCAATTACTACAGGTGAGGCTACTTCCATCAAGATCCATTGCAGCTTACAAATATATGTGGGGTGATTTGTGTTGGGACCATAAAAGGATACGCATAAAATCCACGATCCTCCAAAGTCTAATCTATCCATTATCCATCTCCCCGTTTGGTCGGTTTTTATAGATTCATTTGTACACCCTGCTCCATGCTTAATCAAAGTGGCCATTCCCTTACAGTGGACTATTTGTTCCGAGGTACAGTAGAGTATTATCCATGAATACCTAGCAAATATTGTGGGATTCTTTATATGGCTCAAATGGGTCTCCTGAATTGAACTTATTGGGGCAGGACTCTAAATACTTCATCACTAGTCTCTGTCTACTGAGGCAACGTAAACCATTAATATTCCACAAGAGGAATTTTAGATCCCCAATTCCCATTGCAGGTTCTCAGCTATTAATGGGGCCCATTGAGTAATAGCTACACCTAATACCAGGAGCCAAGGCAGAGAGCCAGATATTAAGATTGAGATAGAGACATTGTTTTAGAATTTTCTCCCACTGCTCCCTCACCCATGCCCCCCCTTTGCCCACTCTCCCATCTCCCCCCTGTGCCCCTCCCACCCTCTGAAAATTCCTCCCTACTATTTAGGCTGTGAACCCAATCGGCGCAGGGTCCACGGGTCAAAATGAAAAAAAAAGGATCATTACCCTGCTTCCTTCCCAGAGATATCTATTCATTGGGGCCTCCTTATTTCAGTATTCAACCTCCCTTACACCTTCCCTCCTTTCTTAATTTTATCAATAAGATTGTCTGCCGCCTTTACAGAGCGGAAGGTATACATGTGATTATCCCACATGGTACGAAGAGATGCCGGGAACTTCAATTGTTCTCTAGCCCCCAATTTATTTAATTCCACCATTCGCTTGCCCATCTCCCACTGTTTCTGTGCAGTGGCATGGCGTATGACGGACCTGATATTAAATGCAAAGTAATTAGAGAGGGCATTAGATGTAAGTGTCCCTTCCTTCAATACTGTTGATAAGATTGCCTCCTTAACAGTGTATGTATGAAAGTTTATCAGGATTTTCCTGTGCTTCTGTTTTGCTGGATTTCTTTTGTAGGGGTCGCGATGCACCCGTTGTATTTCTTGTTCCAGGTCTATGTTGGGGGAATTTTTTAACACGGTCTGTTTTAATAGTGAAATCACGAACCCCGTAAGATCGGAACCTTCTAAGGCTTCTGGGACATTAACCAGTCTCAAATTATTTCTCCTGGAATGATTCTCCAGCCACTCTAGGTCATCCTTCATTTCCCTTTTCTGGTTTATTAATTTGGGCATTTCTGCTGAGGAGGCAATCTTAGCTTCGTTGATTGTTGGGATTTCCTGCTCGAGAGCGTCGAATTCTTAGGGACACCTCTTCCAATTTCTGAGCTAATGCGGCACATGAGGCCTGTATTGCCGCTTGGTTGTTCTCATACACGGTGAATCTACTCACTATCTCAACTTTAAGCGCAAGAAGAATATCAGCCACTGACCCTGGGCGAAAGGTAGAGAGATGTTGAGAATTTTGGAGTGTTGTTGCTTGTTGAGTTGGCTATAGGCGAGGGCCCTGCTCACTATCTTGCACATCCAACAGACCAAAAAGATTTGATAAATAAACTGTGGGGTGAACAGATGTCTGGGGGCCTCAAATATCGACAGGCTGTACCGCTGTCATTTTATCAAGGGCTAGAGGTATGGGGGATTGCGTTACTACCAGCGGTGACTTATTCTGGGAGTATTGGGGCCCTCCCTACTAGAAATGCAAACAGTGGGAGCAGTAAGAACCTTATAGTATGACTTCAGAGAAGGGGTTATCTTTATTTTTGGGGCCAATGGTTTCTTTCCTCTCCCTCTGCCTCTCCCTCCACTTTTGATACAATCTGAAGAATCTGCCCTTCCCCCCTTCTTTTCCACCTTCTCTCCCTCACCTCTCTCCCCTCCTTTCCTCCTTTGTGTATTTGGCAGGGTTGAAATTGCTGGGGGGGAAATATCTTGAATATTTAGAGCAGTATCCAAAGGAGGTTGGGCAGTCCTGGTCCTAAGGGTGTATCTGCATGTTTTTAATATAAGTGCATCCTTTACTTTCTGCCCTTCTCTTCACTCCATTTAAAATGGGACTCCCCCTCCTCCTCCTGCTTCCCAGGCAGCAGCGGTGACAGTGAACTGTTGAATTTGAAGTCCACAGAGAAATCCACAGGAGAGAAAAGCATGAAGGCTCTTACCTTCCTCTCCAGTTTTACCCAGAGACTCTGAGATCCGTCCAAGTCTCCCACGTCTTACCTGCGTACTCTGCCACTTGCGTCCCAGAGCCCGTCCTGCACTGCCTCGGGTGCTGACTCTGCCTCCAGTGGCCCTGGCCTGGAAGTGGAGACAGGCAGTCATGCTCCGACGCCACTCCCGAGCCGCACCTTCTCAGCAGGAAGCTCGAGGCACCAGCGCATTTTCCTGGCGCTCCAGAGCCATACAACGGTCGATGCGAAACAGAGCGAAAGGAGGGGGAGGAAACGAGGTACAGAGACCCAATTCAAGTCGGCGAGAAGTGGGGAGGCCAGATTCATACAATAATCATTGTCGACGCCCCTCAGATAGATCGGGAGCACACCCGAGGACCGCTCACCAGCGGCCGCTTAGCTGACGGCCACCATGTTCCTCCTACCCCAGATTTACAAGGATGTGAAAATCTGAGGCAGTGCCAAAAACTAACGTCACTGAAAAACAGGAGTTAGATAAATGAAACAAGAAGAAATACTTTTATTTCTCCTTGTTTTTCCTCTTTCTATGTGTGTTGCAATCTGCAGCACACATAGAAAGAGCAAATGACCTTTAAAGATTGTTTATGTGCTGGAAGGGGTTCCTTCCTGCACATAAACAATCATTCCCTGCAACACAGACACACTTTCACCATGGTGCACAGGTGTTGTGCAAGGGTGTCTGCATTGCTGGGATGATTTCCTGCAATGCAGGCACACTTGCACTATTTGTGCAACGGTGCCTGTGTTTGCAATAGGCAGCTATTTTTAGTGCCAGTGCAAGGGAAAACACAGAGGTGTGTATTCTTGTAAATACAGCGCATCCCTGCCGTTTTTCAAATGATGCAGCGCTCCAAAATTGCTTGCATCCAGCCGCGGTACATGCAGATAACATCGGTGGGGCTGGTTAAGGGGGATTTCGAGGGACGATGCAGAGAGAAAATTCAGTAAATCATTAATTTTCCCTCTTCATCGTCCCTCGAAATCCCCCCCCTAACGCAGCCCCAATGCCCCACCGCTGTTACCTGCACAGAACAAGGCTGCTCGCATCGCTGCACCATTTCCTTGTAAATATCCCCAAAGTCTCCAGAGACACAGAAAGTAAATAATTGGATAGGAGTTGCACAGACAGAAAAAACATCGAGAAAGTTAAAAGGACACTGGGGCCGAAGGCACTCAGAGAGACAGGACCATAAATAAATAATAAATGTAACATGCCAGCAGTCCTCAAGTTCAAAGTCTGGAAAAAGACGAATTAAAAAAACTTGTATGTTCGAAAAAAGTCTGCAACATCCCTGATTGGACCAAATAATGAAAACAAGAAACCATAAATCAACAGTTCAGGAACGCAGACCATCAAAGACTAAAACTGAACTTTTGCGATCACAATTCAAGTGCAAAACCATAAGGAGCGTAAAGAACGGTTGGAGACATCACAGCAATAGATGAGATAAAAATCATGACAGCCCAGGGCATTAGTGTGTCGAAAATATATGTATTCATTAGAACTGCTGTACTGTACAAAGTGTAGAAGTTCATAACACACTCAGTGCTGAATTCAACACTCAACTGATCAGAAGACTCCAGACCAAACAAAACTCAGCAGCCAGGCCTGGCCTCAACCTCCCACCCAGCACTCACATCACTCACCACTAGAGCCCCACAGGCTCCCAATCCACAAACAAGCACTCTGCTTGGTCCCACATACCTCAACAACCGCAGAAACTTCCACAAACCTAACAGACACTTCAGCTAAGCCAGACTCCTACTCACACACACACCCTGCGTACGCATAACACGATACGGGGGTCATTCCTTCTCCTACTTCCCTCCTAATACCTGGAACGACATGCCCCTGCATATTAGAGCCACCTCCTCAGTTCTTGAATTCTGCAAGAAACTGAAGACCTGGCTCGTCATCTTGCCTCGACACTGGTTTGGCCCATCTAGCACCTGCTTAAGCACCAGGATATCCTCCAGGTGAGTCTAGCACTATGCAAATTCACATAACATAAAATAACATAGCATAGCATAAAATAGCAAATTATACAATAGCATAACAATACATAAGCAGAGGTCTTCAAACTTTTGTAGGTTGAGCCCTCCCAGCTCACTTTTTTCAGCTGTTGGGCCCTCCCAAAACTTGACAAATTTCTGGAATCTGGTACACTACATAATTTACCGCCGCGCCAAATCCGGGGCCATATCCAGCATATAATGTCCAACATAATAAGAGTGTTTAGTTAAGTGCAGGTTTGTGAGTGGGTGTGCTGAAATGACAGATTATTACATAGCTCAAACCCCCATTTTCCTAGATAAAATGTGCGCAAATTGTTTTTACTAGGATGCTTTGTTTTACACATGACATTGATTGATAACACCACCGACATAAATGTGACGGGTGTGCCCGTTTTTCGTCACAGATGCTCAATCTGTGGATGGATTTTTGAGAATAAGAAGCGAGTTGTCTGAATGCAAGGTGCATTCCAAGACACTTGAAGTAACTCAGAATGTTATTGAGGGCAGAGTAGGGTTTCAAATGTGTTAAACCATGGGTAGTCACAAACTTTCTCTCGGGGGCCAAATTTACAGTGTGGTTTGTGTCCGAGGGCCGCACCGGTGGTGGCAGGGTAAGTGGGGGAGGGGGCGGGGCTAGAGAAAACAAAAAAAAACTGAGGTTGAACAGAGGTCCCTGCAGCAGACGCCATTGTCCACTGAGTTACCAGACCAGGCATATCCACATCTCTCTCTCTCTCCCTCTCTCTCTCCCTCTCTCTCTCCATATCTCTCCCTCTCTCCCTCCCTCTCTCCCTCTGTCTCACTCAGACTGTCTCACTCCCTCTCACTCCCTCTCTCTCCCTCCCTGTCTCACTCACTCTGACTGTCTCACTCCCTCTCTCTCTCTGTCTCTCCCTCTCTCTCTGTCTCTCTCTCTCTCTGTCTCCCTCTCTCTCCTTCCCTATCCCTCTCTGTCTCCCTCTCTCTCCTACCCTCCTCACTCTGTCGCCCTCCCCCCTCCCTTCCTCTGTCTGTCACCCTCTGTCTCCCTCTGTCTCCCTCTCCCTTTCTCTGTCTCCCTCCCTCTCCTTGTCTCCCTCTGTCTGTCTCCCTTTCTCTGTCTCCCTCCCTCTCCCTCTCTTTGTCTCCCTCTGTCTGTTTCCCTGTTTCCCTCCCTCTCCCTCTATTTCCCTCCATCTCCCTCTCTTTGTCTCCCTCTGTCTCCCTCCCTCTCCCTCTCTTCGTCTCCCTCTTTCTGTCTCACTTTCTCTGTCTCCCTCTCTCTGTCTCCCTTTCCCTCCCTCCCTCGCTCTCCCTCTGTCTGCCTCCCTCTCCCTCCCCCCTTTCCCGCCCTCACTCGCTCTCACTCTGTCTGCCTCCCATTCCCTCCCTCCTTTCCTTCCCTCCCTCGCTCTCCCTCTGTCTGCCTCCCTTTCTCTCCCTCCCTCTCCCTCCCTTTCCCTTCCTCCCTCGCTCTCCCTCTGTCTGCCTCCCTTTCTCTCCCTCCCTCTCCCTCCCTCTCCCCCCCTCCCTCCCTCTCCCTCTATCCCTCTCCCTCCCTTTCCCTCCCTCCCTCGCTCTCCCTCTGTCTGCCTCCCTTTCCCACTCCTCTACTTAAGCACACACAAGCAAGCATTTGCAAACATTTGTTCCAACTGAGACACTTTGGTGAATTGGAAAGCTGAAAGCCTTGCTATATTTAGTACGTAAATATACGGTAAGGTACTTTTAATATTATAATTTAAGAACGCATTCTTGTTAGCTTCCTTAACGTTTTTAAAAATATATTTGTATATTTATCAAAAGTACACTAAAAAGTACATCTATCATTGAGATGCGGGAATTGTTACAGTACTTAGCTGCAACCCTCCAAATAGAGGTGTCCTCAAGGCAGTTAAATACAGCTTTGTTATTGTGCCAATTCAAATGGTGGTCTCTCAGCTGATGCTCGTATTCTGCGGGAGTCAAGCAGCACGGAATGTGTAAATTCGCCCCTAATGCATCTGGACTAGCTTGCCTCAACAGTCAGATGTACACCTTGTAGCACTATCATGAACCCTTGACTTGCTTTAGCATTTCTCACTCTTTTAAGATGGGACTTTGCCTGAAAGCGCCTCAAGGTCATCGTAATTCGTGTGCGCTATAGCCCAGCTGACCCCTTGTAACTTCTGCCATAGTGCATGATGGTGGTAGGAGGTAACTGAGCGGGTTCACACATCTGCTGGAGAAACGTCCTCGCAGGCTGCAGAGTGTTAGTTTGAACCCTAGCAGGGCCGGCTGCGCACCGTCCTCCCACTGTCAGGAAAATTACTATCATGGAGATGCGGGAATTGTTACAGTACTTAGCCGCAACCCTCCAAATAGAGGTGTCCTCAAGGCAGTTAAATACAGCTTTGTTATTGTGCCCATTCAAATAGTGGCCTCTCAGCTGATGCTCCTATTGTGCGGGAGTCAAGCAGCACGGAATGTGTTAATTCGCCCCTAATGCAACGTTAGAACATAGTGCTACATAAAACTATAATAAATAATGCACCACGGACGCTTTTAAAAACAAATAGATAAAAAACAATGCCATTTAAAATACCAACAACTTCAAACTTTGCTAATGCGAGACCTATTGCATTGCAAATGCTTGTTCCTCCTTCCCTCTGTCTCCCTCCCTCTACCTCCCTCTATCACCCTCTTCATCTCATCCTGCCTGTCTGTGCCTGGGCTGAGACAGCTTCAGGGCACACACACACACCTGCACCCAAGCACTTCACAGGTCTTTAAAAGACCATTTGTATGTTAATGAGGCTTCTGTATTTCACCTCTGGGGACAGACAATCAGGAATGTGGGTTAAGGGACCATTGGCAAGCACCACATATCAATTGCTTTAAATGTGTCAAATAGAGGCTGCAACAATATGTCCTGTTTCATGGTGTGAATGTTGTGACTTTGCCCAATTTCTGGATGATTTTGTTCTTTACGATTTTGTGCTCTTGGTATGGATTCACTTCATTTCAAAGGGGGGCCGGGCTCCGTGTCAACTTTAAATGCTTCCTGTTTGCAATTGGCGCTGTTCCCATTTTTTCACGAACCATAATTTGCATTTGGGCTCAGTCACCTAAAGCAGCGCCTCCCACGTCACATTGGCTTCTGTGAATATCATCAGAAACCATCACAGACCTCTTTTCCTAAATTAAATGTCCTCAAAAGGCAGTTTTCGGTTTAGCAGAGGAGACTTCCTACTTCCTTGCTGAAGCTGAATGAATTAACCCCCTCCTGGGAGGGTAAACATAATAAAAGCATGGGCACTTCGTGCCTCGTCGATTTCCCCTCCCTCCTCCCTCAACTTGCCACAGGGAACAAAGGTGAAAATAGAGCATAGGTGTGAAATTAGAGAGAAGTGTGCGCCCCCCCAAGGATGGTGTCGCGCCCCCCTAGGGGGGCCCGCCCCACAGTTTGAAGAACTCTGACATAGCATGACATAGCATAGCATAACATAGCATAGCATAATATAATGTAGTATAACAATACATAACATAGCATACCATAGTATAGCATAACAGCATAGCATAACAGAGCATAACATGACATACTATACCATCGCATAACATAACATAGCATAACATAACTAAAACAAAAAAGAACATATTTTCATCCAGTTGTGGTGACCATGCCGGAGATTGTGCCCTCACAGAGTACTGAGTAGATTTGTGACACCAGACCTGCATGACAGTTGTGGGGCAGCGGTGCTTCTTTTGGACTTAAATTTCATCATCAGACTTGGACCTAGTGTAGCTAAGTCATCCTTTTTGCCCTGATTACCCTTATTTGTTGACTAATGCATGTGGTTACTGACTATGAATGTGCCCTGGGCTCTGCTAACTAGTCCAGTGATCTGTCCTATTAAGGAATATGGTAATTGTTATAATTCTAACTTGCCAAGACAACCTACCTGTAAGTCCCTGGTATATGGTAGGGCATGTAGGTTTTTAGACCCCAGTGGACTTTATGCACTTATGTGTGCACTGCTGTAGCACCCAGTGTTATTTTAAAGCCTGGTCTGCCTTGCAGGCTGGTTTTAAAATAAAACTGTTTCCAAATTCGACTTAGGAATAAATATTTTTTATTACATATACATCACCCCTAAGGTCTGCCCTAGGTACCTCAAGGGTAGAGTGCATTGTTGTAAAAATCAGGGACTGTAGAAAATATGTTCTTTATGCTCTTTTAGGGAAAATCAGCCAATGCAGTGATTCCCTATTGTAGTGCTGCTAGCCCTATAGGCTAACCTGAGAAGGCTTTATTAAACTGAATAAAGTCAATGTTTGCTTTGGAGCTAGCTAGCAATATCATTCAAAGTATGAAAATAATGGTTAAAATAAATCCAACAACTTGCCGAGGTCGGATTTATTATAACTATAACAGGAAGGTCATTTTAAAACTTACTATCCTACTGTTACCTAAAGCAGCCCTGTAGCTGACTCTTTTGGTTGACCAGCCTTTGACAGCCTGATCCAAAGCTGCTCCCTGAGTAGGTGTGAAGAGGCTCGGGGCTGAAACAATGCAGACATTTGGTGGAAGAAGATTGGCTTCCTGGTAAAGCCAAGGAGAGAAACAGGGCTAGTGAGTCTCAGAACAGCCCCATTTGCTTCATCCCCAACAAGATTAGACATCTAATTTGATGAGGAGAGGGTCTGGAACGGGAGTGTAGTGAGTTCTTAGCCACACCTTTGTGTTGGGTTACACAGACACACATACCTGGGAGAGATTTTCTCCATTTAGATTTTTGCAGAACAAGGCATTCTGGGTAAAAAATATTCCACACTTTGAAGGAAGTGGTCATAGCAGAGGGAGGTAACTTAGCTCTTTTTGTTTGCGATGTCCCCCTCTTGCCAGCCCAGAATGGAAGATAAATGTGGGAGAGCTGCAGGAGCTCATCAGAACACTGCCTGGAACAAACGAAGGACTGCCATGCGGGGCGTCTGGCTGCACCACAAAAGGCTTGCACTCCGAACGACTGTACCTGCTACATTCTCAAAGCTACAACTGGATTTTCCTACACTGCACAGGTTCATTGTGGGAGATTGAGTCCTAACTCCCCAGAGCCAATCCAGTGTGTCTCTAAGCCCTTGGTTTGTGCTACTGTACACTTCTCTCCCCAAAGGAACCAACAAAGAACAAGATCTGAAAGTTTTTAATCTTTCTACAAAGGATGTATGACATTACAACGCATGCTTTTACCATGCATGCTGTTACAACACAGTTTTTACAACGCATACCATTACAACGCATAGCGCTTTGGGGTGCTGGATAGTGAATAGTTTAATTTACTATTCCATCTCCAGTCCCCGTGGACACTAGGGAAGGTGTTGGATAGTAAATTAAATCTATTCCCTATCCTAGAGCGCCCCCCAGCGCAATGCGTTGTAATGGTTTTCGTTGTAAAACCTGCGTTGTAATAGCACTGCGTGGTAAAAGTTGCGTTGTAAAGGATGTTTCCCTTCTACAAATTTTGCTAAACAGCTCCAGGAGGAGACCGTCTCGACGTCGAGAGTCAAGCAGCTGTCATCAACTCGTAAATCGGCCTGCCCACTCTGGTTTGTCTTTCTGAAAGCTCTGAAGCTCCTAGCCATCGAGGACAAAGACTTCCAGTGGCTCACTGAGGCATTGCGCTGCAGCAGGCCGCCTTCGTCAAAGGGAACTTCGAGTTCAAGAAGCCTGAGGACCCGCTGAAGTTCCCATTGACAAAAGAAAAGCTCCCAGAAAAAGATTAAGGGGCTGATTAAGATGTGGTTAGGAAAATCTTCAGACAATTGAATTTGAGCAACCCATATGGTTTTCTTTCATGGTAACTGGTCGTTCGGAATTGTGTCTGAATCGGTCGGAAACATAGGTCCTGAATCGGATAATCCGAATCCCTTTCGGAGCCTTTCTGGATGGCATCGTAATCGGCCCCTTAGTCTAAAGGTAAACTTTTACCTGGGACCTAGCACTTAACTTATCCAACTTGCGCTCCCACGTGGTCAGACTTAACCTTTGACTTTGACCCACTCCAGCACGACTAGATAGCCGTGAGTGACGCTTTAAGTTTTTGGGCACTAGACTGCACAATGTTTGATTTAATCCTTAAAAATTCATATCTCGGGTTCCCTACATTGGATTTTGTCATTTTGTGTATTTTAAAGATACAAAATATCCTCTGTTCATAAATTGGTGTTGGATTTTTATTGTGTTGTGTCTTTTACTTATTTACTGTTTTAGCGATATTCATTCTTTACACATACCTGTCTCCTAAATTAAGCCAGACTCTTTGTTTTCCAAGCTGCCAAGGTTTGAGCAAGGATTCATTTATGAGACTTGACAGGACCTGTTAGTGATTGTGGCATTATTTCTACCTGAAGGTGAATACCACCACCTACCAATAATATACTTTCTTACATTTGGTGTGCAGTGATGGGATCCAGAACTAGTGTTTAATAACAAACTTCAGTATTTAAGATGGACAATTTAAAATCATTTAGATTGACTTAGGATAAATATTATTTTTGATTTTTAATTTGGAAATTACTCTGAACTCAATTTTTGCTGAAGCTTTTGTGATCAAAACTAAGGGATACTATGGAGCATGATCTAGCTACTCTACCACACTCCAAGTCATCAAGCTTAGGGACCTGTGTAGTGTCAGGGGATTGCCAGCACCCTTCACTTCTAGGGAGGTGGTATTAGTAAAGCCCCTTACAGCCTGGGCAGAGGCCGAGCAAGAGGATCAGACCTCTGATATAGAGGAAGCTCCAGAGATAGAAGGACATGGGGAGTAAGGCCCCCTAAACCTTAGTGATGACCGAGATGAACACCTCTCAGCAGACACAGTGACCAGGGCCTTGTCTAGAGCTAGTGGGGGAAAAGGATCCACCAGATCGGAGTCAGATCTGTCCCTTAGGGAAAGTGGGCTTGAGGCACAGTTGTCTTATATAGTCCTAGAAACAGACAAGTTGCCCTTAGCCAAGAGGAAGTGGGCACGCAAGGAGAGGAGAATCACCAGGGCTGATAGAGAAGAAGATGGTGGCAGCAGAGAGATAAAAGGTAGAATGGTCCAGGAGTGATAGGTTTAACCAAAGAATACCCGAGGGGATTGCCCTAAGTACCAGGAGGGTGATGATATAGACAAATGGATGACAGCTTTTAAGATGGCCCTCAATATGAGGAGGGTGAGTTCTCAATACTGGGGTTCACCCCTGTGGGATCTGATTCCAGTAGCGGGGAGAGGTAAAATCTTGAACTCAGAGGGAGAGGAGGCTGGATTATATCACCACATGATGCAGATCTTGATCAGAAAGTTTGGCTTTAACCCTGAGTAGTACAGGACAAAGTTTCGGGACACCTAGAAAGTCAGTACCCAGTCTCGGTTTTGACTTTGTAGACCCATCTGTCAAGACAGTAGAGGGCTGGAAACAGGGTAAAAATTTAAGTGGTCTTAGAGGGGCTATACAATTTGTTTGAGGAGTACCACACATTGGCCAATTACCCCACAGAGAAGTTACACTAGCATTTAGTTAAGTCTAAGCTGTCTAGTCCCAGGGAACTGGGTGAAACAGCAGATGAGTGTGTTTGTGACAAGGTGGCCAAGAAGAACCAGGAAGGTGTTCAGAAGAAAGGAGGATAGGTCCCCTCCCAGGGGAAATCACTGGGTAACCAAAATAAGAACACAGAAAACCTCTCAAAAGTCTCCCAAACATCAGCCCAAGGAGGGAGTTCCCAGAGCCATTCCACTTACAAGCCGAAGGGGTATCACGGAAGAACTTTTTGAACCCACAATGGCAGGGTTGTGTTCTCAGCTTAGCCCGATTACAAACTCGGGCAGTCCAGGACTCTTGCATCTGACTTAGCGCCGAGACGCCTTAGGGCATTCGTGCGCTTTACAAACTTTTAATCAAATCTTATCGCTTGCAGTCAGGACACAAAAGGGGATATGCAGTCTACACAAAGAAGCCCCCTGCTGATGGGCAGTTCAAGGGGATTGCTAGTGTAGGTGTGGGGGTGGAAGTTTCCCAGAGGTGGGGAAAGGGTTTAAAGAGGCGACCTTAGTTTCCGTGGGTTGGATGGAAGTTGCAATCCTGGCAGCCCCACCCACCCACGATGCCTAAGTACCATCCAGGACAGTTGGTGTGAGTGTTGGAGCCTGTGGCTCCCAGGGCCTTCCAGGACACGTATACTGGGCTCTACTTCATTCTGAGAAAAAGGGTGAGGTCACCTAGTTGGTGGACCTTGGCACCCTCAAGAGTCCCCCCGGGTACTCATGTCAACAGATTGAAACTCCACCAAGACAGGGCAGACATGACTATGCTAATGGTCAAAGATGAAGGAGGGGAGGAGAAGAGTGGGCCTCTACCAGACCTCCTCTCCACTAATGCAAAAGATGGGTCAGTGGAGGGAGTAGTACTCTCTCCCAAATTGTCAGGCCAGCAGCAGAAGGACTACAGGCAAGCATTGGAGCAGTTTGCTGGGCTGTTCTCCCTGACCTCTGGATTCACCACTTGGTGTGTCCAAGACATTGACACTGGTGACGTCCTACCTGTCAAAAACAAATTGTACAGGCTGTCTTACCAGGTCAAAGCCAGTATTAAGGCCCATATACTAGAGCTAGTGGTAATTGAGCCCTCTGGCTGTCCATGGGCCAGTCCAGTGGTACTGGTTCCTAGTCCAATCCCCAAAGGGGAACAAAAGAATTGAGGGTTTGTGTGGATTACAGAGATTTGAATGTAGTCACTAAGAATGATGCTCACCCTGTACCTAGAGCTGATGAGCTTATTGACAGGTTGGAGGCTGCAAAACACCTGAGTTTATTTGATTTGACCTCAGGTTTCTGGCAGATTTCCCTTAGTCTAGGAGCACAGGAGAGGTCAGCATATTCAACCCCCAGAGGGCCACTTTCAGTTCAAGGAGAAGCCCTTTGGCTTGAAGTATGCTCCTCCCACCTTTCAAAGTTTGGTGAACAGAGTCCTGTCTGGGTTGAACATTTTCAGTGCAACGTATTTGTGTAATATAGCTGTATTTAGTTCTACCTGGGTGGAGCACCTGATCCACCTGAGGAAAGTGCTTTAGGCCTGAAGTAGGTGGGCCTGACTATCAAGGCCAACAAGTGCCAGATAGAGCAAGGTTCAGTAGTGTATCTAGGCCACCTTTTAGGTGGAGGCTGTGTACAACCTTTCCTGCCCAAGATCTAGACCATCATGGATTGGGAAGCTACTAAGACCCAGTCACAGGTCAGGGCCTGTCTTGGCCTGACTGAGTACTACAAGAGATTAGTGAAGAACTAATGGGCCATTGTGGCTACCCTGACAGAACATACCTCACAGAAGTAGCCCAAATAGATCACTCTGAAGGAGGCTATGTGTTCAGTACCAGTGCTACTGGCAGTTGACTACAATAAGGAGTTGTGCTTCAGAGCAAGGGATTGGGGCAGTACTGGGACAAGTAAATAAAGAGGGCCAAGATCAACCAGTTGCCTGAATTAGCAGGCAAATACTCCCATAGAGAACAAATATGGAGTGCCATTGAGAGGGAGGTCATTGCCGTGGTCTGGTGCATAAAGAATCTGAGATCATAGCTGTTTTGTACTCACGCCCATTTTCAAACTCACCACAGACCTCTCAGATGGCTCATACAGATGAGGGGGGAGAACCCAAAACTGTTGAAGTGGTCCATTTCCCTACTTTGGATGGACTTGACAGTGGAACACAGACCTGGGACAACCCATGCCAATGCAGATTGACTTAGAAAAATATAAATACAAACGAAAAATATAAATACAAACATTTTTTGGCCACAAGTGTGAATTGACCTTTGCTGTATCAGAGAGAACTGTTCTACTTAACGTAATGTGAGACAATGTGATGTATTTACATATCAGACTGCTATAATTTATTTTCATATTCAGTATGAGGGGTGTTTGAAGTGGACGTACGTATGGGTATGTGTGAGGAGTAGAATGCTATGTGACGAATTGTAGTGAGTTCATATAGATAAAGTATAATGACCATGTATCTTTTTTGAAATCTTTATTCATATAGAAAATGGATTATCTTAACAAATAATAATAATAAATAGTACTTTTTCACTTTTGTATCAATATACATGGTTCACTGTATTGTATTGTATGTGCTCCCAGCCTTGTTCTGTTTTAGAATAGTTGACTGAGATCTCTTTTTGATTTGTTAATGCAGATGGACTTTCCAGGTTTTTCCACTTATATGATGAGGACTACCAGGGTGTAGGTAAGTTGCACATCACCTCTCATCTGAGGGGGAGGGAAGAGGGGTTGGAGGCGTGTAGGAAAGTCATCCTTTCTGCTCTGACCACCCCATTTTTTTTATTAATTCTCGTGGTTGCTGACTCTGAAAGTGCCCTGGACTCCGCTAACTTGGGCCAGGGCCAGGGCTCTGCCCTCTAAAGGTGTATGGAAAGATTGTCCCTTTTTGATTTTTGCAGAACAGAGCATTCAGTGTCAAAAATGAGACACACTTTGCTGATAGCAGTCTTAGCAGAGGGAGGTAATTTTACCCCTTTCTTTGAGGTGCCCCCTCTTGCCAGCCCAGAATGGAAGATAAATATTAGAGAAGCTGCAGGAGCTCCCCAGAAGACTGCTGGGGACAAAAGAAGAAGGACTGCTCTGCTGGGCCCTTGGACTGCTCCAAAGAAGGCTTGTACTCATAATATCGGCACCTGCTGCATTCTAAAGGCTCCGCAAAGAAAGGACTGTGCCTGACTCAGAGGAAAATTATTGGACTCCCTGAGCAGCACCAGGTACAAAAGTGCTGAAAGAAGTCACGTGCAGCAGACAAAACAAGGACTACCGCAGCTGACCAGCTACAGCTGTATTGTCCTGACCGGCACATGTGCATTGTGGGAGATTGAATCCTAGCCCTTATGAGGCAATAGATAGTCTCTTAACCCTTGGCTGACGCTACTGGACATTACAATCCCCAAAGCAACAAACGAGGAACAAGATCTGAAAGTTTTGAAACTTTCTACAATATTTTGCTGAAAAGCTCCAGGAGGAGACCGACTTGTTGAATTGGCCTGCTCACTCTGGTTTGTTTTTTTCTGAAAGCTCTAGAGCTCCTAGCCGTAGAGGACAAAGACTTCTAGAGGCTCCCAGATGCATCGCGCTGCAGCAGGCCGCTGTTGTCAATGCAAACTTCAGATTAGAGAAGCCTGAGGACCTGCTGACGTGCCCATTGATGAAAAAAAAGCTCAAAGAAAAATACTAAGTGAAAAGGTAAACTTTTGACCGGGAGATAACGCTCATGCTATCTGACTTGCGCTCCATTGCTGTCTGGCAAAACTTTGACTTTGCCCTGGTCCAGTTCAACCAAATAGCCATGAGTGGTGCCTTCGGCTGTTGGCTTTAGAATGCACAATTCTTTATTTAACCTTTAAAAATCCATATCTCTGGTTCCCTGCATTGAATGTTTATTGTTTTGGTGTTATTTTAAAGATATAAATATTCTCGATTTTTATAAATTGGTGTTGGATTTTTGTGTTTTTGTCTTTTATGTATTTACTGTTTTGATGATATTAAGTGCTTTACACATTCCTCTCTCCTCAGTTATGTCTGACTGCTCGTTTGTCAAACTACCAAGAGCTGAGCGAGGATTAATTTACTGAGACTAGAATGGACCTATTAGTGATTGTGGTATTATTACTAGCTGAAGGTGAATCCCCACCTACTAATAATCCATTTTCTACACCCAGAAAAAGAGAAGAAAAAAAAACAGTATGAAAAAGGAAATCAGTGGCAAAGGGAGAAAACAGAGATGAAAACCAAACTGCAAGAGTGTGGTAATTTCATACAAGAAGTGTAGGGTAGTGTAAGAAAGAGACATGAAGCAAAAATAACTCAGTCATAAAATATCTGGGGAAAGTGCAACTCTAAACCCAAATAGGCCAGGGGTTTATTTACCATTTTAACTCAAGTCCTTTGCATTGTGGAAAGTGCTGCCTTCTTGGTGTCTCAAAAGACAAAAAACGAAGGGGATTATTTATGAAAAAATCATGCACCACAGCGCAGCAACTCGCCTTACTGCACTGCATGATAGGAAAGAAAAATGGCAGGAATAGCCCAGTTTAACATTATACACCACATTCCTGCTTTTTCCCTGCACTGGCACACAATGTGCTGCCTAGCACCAATGAAGGCATCTTTGCTCCATGGTGCAAGGGTGCCTGAGTTCAAAGCTGGATTGTTTTTGTGCACAAAAACAATCCCTTGTGGCATTTTCCTCTTCCTCTGTGTGCTGTAGGATGCAGCACACATAGAAAGAGGAAAGAACGAGGAGAAATAAAGATATCTCTCCTTCTTACATCTCACCAGGGAGGCATAGCATTTTGACAAATTCTCAGATCTACCAGTAAAGGTGAATGCGCCAATATCCATGGGTGGATGAGTGGGTGCACCCATGCTTCACCCGTGGAACGCCTCCCTGGAGCAGAGTAACACAACGCAAACATTATGTTACTCTAGAATATCACGCCACTCAGGGCCACGCAAGGTGGCCTTGCATGGCTCGATAAATCAGACGACTTAAGAGTTGCATTGCTCTTGCGACCCGTTGTCTGTGGCCCCAGGAACATCTGTATTTGGCACATCTGACCTTCAGGAACCTCGGTTGCAGACTCCTAAGAAAAGCTTTGGGCTCCTACACTTTTCTTCAATATAGTTTAAGAATTAGGATGGACCAGCATCTGTGCAAATGTGTTTATTACTATGTGTTAGCAGTGAGTGTGTGTCTGTGTGTGTGTGTGTCTGAGATATGTATTTGTGTGTGTGTCAGGGTGTGGGTCTTTGTGTGTTTGAGTGCGTGTGAGGCAGAACGAAGAAAGTAATGAGAGCCATCGAATATTCAGTGCAGGACTGGGAACAGAAACCGGCCCAGGCAAACTGCTCAGTAGCCCCCCCCTCCACTGGGGTGAGGGGAGTACAGCTGAGCAGTTTGCGAGGGCTGGTTTCGACCGATTTTGTTACAGGGGGCCGATATTGCCAACCCCTGGTAACAGAAATGGATCCCCAAGGGACCAAAACCGGCCCCCACCCTTGCGGCCTACCGGGGAAATGCCCTGTGCCCGCTATGGCCAGTCCGGCCCTGCTTATATTATCTAAAAGCACACCATTATATATCCGTTCATTATGTAGCTACAAAACCCAATGATAAAGACAGGTCGGGAATTCATGATTATTAGGCCTTGTAGCAACTACCAAACTCAGGAAAAAGAGAGGAGAAAGGAGCTCAGTTGAAACATTTGCCGGAAGTCAAGAAACACTTCTAGAGCTCAACTCCCCTAGCGCGATCTACAAAACAAAAATAAAGATGTTTTGTTTCTAGGTCACAATTTTAAAAGCTCATTAGACAAATTCTATTGCGTAATGTCTTCTGTATTAACTAATGATCCTTATTCATGAAAGGAAAAAAAGGGCAACACGTGTTTGGTGACTAATATGTGATGCAAATGTCTCTTCTTCAGGGCCAACTCATTCATTATTTAAGATGCCTGGTACAATTTTTTTGTTTAATTTTCAGCAACCTGATTATTAGCACTCCGACGTCATTGGAATTCCCGTTATCAGGCCTGTGTTTGTTTTAATTAAATTAAAGGTTTCTAATCAGACAGCTGAAAATCAAATAATTTCAAACCCTTATCAGACCCAGATTATGAGCATTTGCTGCTTCGACAAGCACGCCAGACGAATACGTGAATTCTATGCCAGACTTTGGGAACTTGCAAGAGCTGGCACCCTACGAGATGAGCAAGATGAGGTCGGGCTCGGTTCATTTGGGCTGCTCCTCTGCCAAACTACGAGAGCACCTACTCCAAGTTCTGCACAATACAATGGTGGATATCCTCATTTTGGGACAGTCGAAAGAGCTGTCAAAGTCATGGGTGGCGGGATCAAGACTGATATAGTCAACCGGATGCTGGTGCCACATCACCCCACAATCAACAAGACCACCCACAGACGTCACAGACCAACAGGGTATGCAGATGGTGTAGAGGTGCCACCCCACACTCAGGAGACTGCCAGCAAAAGGAAAGAAATGCTGCGCTTGTGGGAAGATGTCCCATTATGACAAGATTTGCTGATCAACACCCCTGCCAAAAGGGCACAAGAAGAAAGCAACCAACCGCGTAGAAACAGAGTTGGTGTTCACAGACGATGACAACGATGCCTCAAAGGAATATGTCACATTACAAAACATGCCATTACATCGCATGCCGTTGCATCGCCAACCTTTACCCCGACTTTCTGTTGGGGGAACGCTGGAAGTTGGAATATATTAATTTTCTATTCCAACTCCAGTGTGTGCAACAGTAGGGAAGGTGTTGGAGTTAAATCATCACATTCTATCCACTGCTGCACACCTTTTTCGTTGCAATGGTATGCAATGTAATGGTTGCGTAGTAAAGGTTGTTTCCCCCTGGAAGAGAACCATTCATGCCATACATCCAGTCCAACCAACACAAAACAGTGCTCACCATGCTAAGTCACAATAGAAGGACAGCCGCTCATGGCCCTTGTGTACAGAGGAGCATCGATCAACATAGTACCCCTAGCCCTACACTAGAAAATGCCATGTTCGCTGGTGCTTTGCCCCACAACCAGCAGGGTATATCCCTTCGGCACCACTACTTGCCTCCCCCTTTCTGAGATCTTCACCACCATGATTGGGCACCAAGGCAGTCCACAAGGGGCAAAAGTATACCTTACCAAAAGCAGGTTGGACATGCTCATCAGCTGCCATACAACCGAGCATCTCTGGACAGTGCACTTTGCCTTTGGGATCTATGCAAGCGCAGTAGACTCTCTCCTTAGTGAGTTCAAACATATCTTCTAAAGCATTGGATGTCTCAAAGACTGTGTACCTGTGCATCAACCAGTCTGTTCATCCCATAGCCCTGTGCCACCGCTGGGTTGCGTTTCATCTTCAACCAAAAATAGAAGTAGAATTATAGAAGCATTAGGTGGCAAGCATAATTGAAAGAGTGGAAGGTCCAATGCCCTGGGTCTTACCCATAGTGGTTACCCACAAACCGAAGCATAGAGAAGTGAGAATATGTGTCAACATGAGACTCCCAAACCAAGCCATAAAGCAGAAATGACACATAACCCCGACTGTGGACGATACTGTAAGGGAACTCTTCAGCTCCCTTTGGTTCTCGAAGATGGACCTGAGAGCCGGCTACCACCAAATCCTCCTAACACCTGAGTCCTGACATGTGACAACATTATCCACTCACTTCGGTTTGAGGTGATACACGTGTCTCAATTTTGGCATCTAAAGTGCCCCGAGGTGCTTCTGGACATCAATCAATCAATCAATCAGCCATTTGTAAAATGCACAGCTATCTTGACAGAGGTGTCCCGGCGCTAAGAACAGACTAAATAGAAAGATCAGTCAATAATACTACCCCTGCTTAAAAAGCCAAGTTTTTAAGGCCTTCCTAAACTTATGTTCTGTTTCTATCAGGCACAAATAGTTTGGCAGTGTGCTCCACAGTTTGGCGGACTTACTGTGAAGGACCTGCCCCCTTGTAGAGTCTTAGCATATCATGGGGCGCAGGGGACTCGCAGGTGGTTAGATCTCAGGGTCCGCTCATGTCGATATAGGCTGAGCCTCTGCCTGAGGTAGCCCGGGCCTCCGCCGCTCCCGGCTCGGAAGGCAAAGGTCAGCGCTTTAAACTCTATCCTCCTGGCCACCAGGAGCCAGTGTAGCTGTCTCAGATGCAGAGAAATATGATGAAGAAAGGGGAACCGATGGATTAGCCTCGCCGCCGCGTTCTGGACCATCTGTAGTCTGTGAATGACGGATGCGGAGCCGCATGTTACCAATTCCGCGCCAGCCAAGTGTGCAGCATCTTGATTGCACGAGGCCTCTGGCCTGCGGGTAGTGGCCCAGGCCTGGCGTAGCAACGTGGCCGATCAGCAACACAACATACCCATGCAGCACTGCGCTGTCAGTCTGGTCCCAGGCCATGTATCTCAATATGGGATCTAGGTATTTAGCATGCAGAGGTGCTACCTCTATTCACAATGAACATATTTTAATAATTACCCCAATCCGATATACCGGATTCCCCAGCCTTACCAACATTTCAGTGCATAAAGTATCAGTGTGTGCAGGAAACATTGTTCACATTAAATCCGTTTGCAGGGTTTTTGTCCAGCAAAGAGGCCCGAGAATTAGCAATAAGACAAATTTCTCATGTTGTTTATAGCAACATAGTTAGCTGAAAAAAATTGCTGATTTAAATTTTCAGTAAAATAACTTACTGAAAAAAAATGTTTGTGTGTTTTTCGTCCATAAAACAAAAATTTGCTATATAACAAGATCACATGATGGATGCAATTTTTTCCACCTATTTTTACGAAATGTGTTGAATTTGTTTTCTGCAGTTTTGCGCACCCCTAGGCACTGGAGAAGAAAGACGTCGCTTCTGACGTATGGAGGCTCTAGTGGAAAAGGGGAGTGGCTTAACAGGAGGTGGCTCATTTGTATTCGGTGCACAGCATGCTGGGACAATGAAGCTAGGCACGCGGTAGAATGCGTCACCTCTGCCCTACGGAGGCTCGAGTGGAACAGAAGAGTGGCTTGGCAGGAGGTGATTCATCTTTGTTTATGTGCTATGTATGAGGAGACAGAGAAGCTGGTTTGAAACTGCCCCGAGGCACCTGCTGGGTGTATCTCCACAGAGACCTGCATAATAACAGAGCGAGGTGTGCAGAAGACCATACTTAGTGCTGGCATGAACCCAACCAGTTGACTATATAAAATCACGTCACACGTCATGAGAGGCCCAAGGGCGAAGGGTTGAGGAATGCAGGATGCTGACCTTCTTGGCGATTGCTTTACCAACACTTTTGGGCCCCAATATGCTGAATTTACTCCTGAATTGCTTGTCAGACTGGTGTGGCCAGGTATCTTGTGTTCTAGTTGTGGAGGGTGGTGACACGGGATAGGTCCTCGAAACCCCAATGCAATGGGGGTTCAGCATCAGATATTACCTCCCATGAGGTTAGCCGCCACACCCTGGCTTCTCCTGATTGAGCATGGATTGGTTCTTCATGAACTTCTGGTTCGAATTAAGTGGCACATTTTCCAATGCTCTTATGTTTTGTGACTACATACAAGAAGTTGAATACATGTCAATGTATTGTATTGTATTTTAATTACATTTATATGGTGTTTACTATTCCTGACAATTTGCAGAAAATAAGGAGTAGCAATAGCAGAAAGGAATTGGCAATAGCAGAAAGAATTCAAGTTTATTTATCAGACAATTGAAAATTTGTATTTGTTACAATTCATTTTGTTTTCTTTTCCTTACTGCAAATAGCTTCATTGCTTAATACTACATAACGACTGATGCTTCTCGTATGACCGTATTTGTATATTTATGTACACTAAATGATTGGATGTCATTTTGTCATATGTATTTATGTATTTTTGTTAAAATTCTTTGTCAAATGTTTTTGTATAAATTGTATGTACGTAGTGTTTTTCTCATGCAATCAATGCTTTAACTTAATGAGATTTATATGAAAAAGTAAATGGTTTAAATAAATTCGACCATACAAATCATAACAAGGATTTGGTTTGTTGCTCAAAATATAGCTATCAAAAATCGCAGGGCCAGCATTTCTCTTTTTATAAATTATACTATTCCTGACAAGGCATCTAATCACTTTTTTGGCGAGTAGCATGCTACTCCGGAAACCATAAAGGATTAGTGGTGAATTAGTGTAGGGAAATATGAAATTAATTTGAGGTGTGGATGTTAGTCTGTTATTTGGATTTAGAAGGATAGTTGAGGGATAGAATAGGGGAAAGGTTTGTATTTATATATCGCTTGCTACCCCATATGAGGTATTGAAGCGCTTTTCGGCGAGTAGCATGCTACTCCATAACCAAAAAAGGATTAGCAGTGAATTAGTCTAGGGAAATATGAAATTAATTTGAGCGGTGGACATGTTAGTCTGTTATTCGGATTGAAATGGATAGAGGAGGGATAAGTTTGCATTTATATAGTGCTTGCTACCCCTGATGAGGTGTTGAAGTGCTATTTGTCTGGTAGCACGCTACTCCTGAACCCAAACAGGATTAGTGGGGAATTAGTATAGGGAAATATGAAAGAAGGAAAGGTCTAAAAAGTTTGTTCCCTCTTTTTTTGGAGTTCATAGCAGTAGGAGGGGGTTTGGTATGAGTAAAGGGGACGTGGAGGGGGAAAGAGTCAGAGGGAAGGGTTTAGAAAGGCTTGTTTGTATAGATATTTCTTCAAATATAGTTGTAAATACAATTATATCATGATCACCATAACTATGATCAGAGAACAGCATCTCATGTGTACCTCTAGTAGTTCTCCGCCGACTTTCTGAGCAATTTATGCATTGGTGACTTGTTAAACTCCAATGTCGGAGTCCCAGGTGGCTACTGGTTCTGTTATTTGTATAGAGTTCTGCTCAAACACTCTTTATGACCTTCAAATGTCATTTACACTATGCCTTATTCTACTGTTTATATGGATAATCCAACATGCTGACAATGGTCCTGCATGTCCCAACTACCATGGCTTCCTCAACTCAAACCTACCTGTGTCTTATCCCTTTAACTCCCAATCTTAGCATTGTTTAGTGGAACCCACACAACGTAACTACGCTCCTGGAGAGCCTGTGGTGTACTCTGCCCAGACTCAATGCACAGTATATCATCTGTCTTCTCCTGCATTACCATTGTTTGTTGGTATGCATGGATTTGGCGTTTTTAACCCCTTGGCCGCGGTGGTAATTCCGCATTGAGCGGGCGCAGCCCCCCCCGCCCCCTAGCACAGCGCGGCGCCAGGAATGGTTCCGTCACGGCCCCGCCCGCTCAATGCAACGCAGGCGGGGAATCAGCGCCGCGGCCGTGACGGAACCATTCCGTCACCAGCACATCCCCACCGTGGCTCGTGACGGAATGGTTCCGTCACGAGCACGCAAGGGGTTAAAGCACATACCGAGGAACCTAGCTTTTGAGCACTGTACAGGGTGCAAGCCCAGTGGGGATGAACACAGGAGAGGGGAAGAGCAAGGAGTAAGAGCTAGTGGAAGGGGTGGGGCATCAGCCTATCCTTGATGAAGTGAGGTTTCTGTTTGTCCCTGAAGTGTAGGGGAATTTGTGCATTTCTGATGCCACAGGAGATGTTGTTGCAAACTTAGAGGGTTTTATCTGAGAAGGCTTGTTTTCTTGTTTTCTCCATCCTGCAGTGTTTAGTCTCTAATCTGGGGATGCTGAAGATCCTCGCCTGGTGCTCACCACAGTATTGCTAGTTTGGTAGCTAGATTCACAGAGGTCTTCATGTAAAGGTACTTGTAAGAGATGCAGCTGATTTTGAAGATAGTACAAGGTGGTATTTCTCTCTCACTCACAGCATTCAGGCATATTTTCTACCAAATAAATGTGGACTTCCCTTGATTTATCTCCTTAAGACATGCCAGCAGTATTTTTTCTATGTCTAAACAAATGCAAATTAATTAAAGGTCACATCTGCTGCACTCCAAATAAAAGAAGGGATCGATGAAGATAAAGTCAAATTAGTCCTTCCAATTTCGCTCATGCTTCTACTTTTCCTTATAGGACCTAGAGAAATATATGTGCTAGAGCTTCCAATCAGCCCTGCAAATCGGCTGGTTTGGAAAGTGTTCAAATAGGTCAATCCAATGTTACCCAAATTGAGTCCACCCTGGTTAAAAAAATCATCAATGCAACTTTTAAATCGGAACCAATCAAGTAATCTATGATTAGCTCAGATAATTACAGGCTTTGTCTCACTTGCCACTCATGGCAAAGTTGGCAGAGAAGGTGGTGAGCATGGTTATTAAAACATTTATTGCAGAAGTTATTGAGTTTCGGATCCTCAGCTGGCCTTATTCAGCCTGATAGAAGTGCATGAATGGCTTGTAAGAGATGTGCACACCTATCTTTTTCTAGATGAGAACAAAAGAGGGACAGTTTTTTTAGACATGACAGCCTTAGGGTGGTCTTCCCCACAACCTTTTGCCTTCTTCCTCCACTCGTCTGGCATTGCTTAAATTGGCATTACGACTCCACACACTTTACCACTGCTAACCTGCTCTCTCCCCTTAGCATGGTAATATTGGGTACTTTATTACATTGTATAAGAGTAATTTCCAAATGGAAAGATGTAACTGATTCAAGTACTGTGTCTCAGAAATGACAATTTAAAATCCAAACTTATGGTGAAGTCGGGTTTTAAATTGCAATTCTGAGAATGCCACTTTAAGAAAATTGGCATTTTTCTTACGTTAGCTATTTGGTGCCTGCTGCCCATCTCTGATTACATATCTGGGATGGGTGGCAATTGGACTTTGTGCGCTCCCTCTAGACAGCCACACACAATGGGAGCATAGGAGTGACTTGATGAGCCATCCTGGCAGGATGGGAGGGAGGAGTTGGACCCAGCCTCACTTACACCTGAATAGGCTGTGTCCTGTCCCCACACAAAGGGCTGCATGGACCCCTTTAGTGAGTCTGGATCCGGAGCAGGAAGGGTAGAGCCTGTGTGAACTTCAAAGTCCTCTCTTTGAAGTCTTTCTCTCTTGATAGGCACCACTGAGTATAAGTACTAAACCTCAGACACCGCCACTTCAGTACACTTCTGTACCTGTGGATACTTTTCTAGGAAGAATGGTTGAGGGGCTGCTGAAGGACTGCAACTCTGCTGGACTACTGCTCCGCTGTGCTGACCTGCTGCCCTCGATTTGCGTGAGAAGGAATGGACCTGCATCACTTGAACCCAGAACCCAGAGTGACTGGAAGGGCCAGTAGGCTGGCCTCCTGAGCTGAAGCGTCAGGCACATACAAGACTTCCAACCACTCTGCTTATGCACCTGGACTGTGGCACTTAGGAGTCTACCCTGCCAAGGGATGTATGACATATTCACACATGCTTTTACAATGTATGCCTTTACAACGCGGGCAATACAACAAATGTGTCGTTACAACAAGTGCCATTACAACTCAAGTTGTTACAACGACTTGCCTCAGGGAAGTGCTGGACTTCGGGATAGTATATTTTACTGTCCCAACTCCAGTCTGTGCAACTGTAGGGTAGGTGTTGGATTTAAAATTCAAAATGCGTTACCTAAAGCAAGTCATTGTAATGACTTGCGTTGTATTGGAACGCGTGGTAACAGCACGTTTGTTATAATGCCTGCGTTGTAATGGCACTGCGTAGTTCTGTCTGTGTTGTAAATACTGCCAAGTGGTGCCACCCCAGTTCTGGACCCTTGGATGTGGTCCTAAGGTGCTTGCCAGCAGAACGGGTGCATCCTCTCTGCTGAGTGATGCATCCCCAAACTGAACCAACCTATTTGCTTGGCTGAGTGGTGCATCCTGGAGCAGAACCGATGAATCGCTGCTGTTGCGTCAACTGGACACATCACCAAAAAACACACATCACAAAAGACTTGGATCACCGCCGCCTCACACATCTTGGGATCGATGCATCACCTTTGGAACTGCCAATGCCACTGCGCGACACTTTACCCAGTGCAAGTTCCTCATTTCTCTCATCAACCCAGCACCTACAATGATGCTGAAACTCTGCGTTGCAGCGTCACCGCTCATTCAAATGGATGGATGTATGACATCACAATGCATGCTTTTACAACGCATGCCTTTACCACGCAACTTTTACAAAGCAAGTTGTTACAACGACTTGCGTTGGGGGGCGCTGGATAGTGAATTGTTTAATTTACTATTACAACTCCAGTCCCCGTGGATAGTGGGGAAGGTTTTGGATAGTAAATTAAACTATTTCCTATCCTACAGCGCCCCCCAGCGCAAGTTGTTGTAACGACGTGCGTTGTAAAAGTTGCGTGGTAAAGGTAGTGCGTGGTAAAAGTTGCGATGTAAACGCTGTTCCCCAAATGGATGCATCTTCTCAGCAGCGCCACGCATCCTCAACACTGGACGTCTCATCGCAAGCCCTGTCAACAGGATCCCAGACGTCGATGCATCAGCACCTCTCACCGCAGCCCCATCACAACTCGGAACCAACTTATTACCTCCACTGTGCGACGCATCATCGACGTGGATCCACGCAACACTCCGCAACCAGGATTTAAGTTACTTTGCTCAGCGAGCCTAACTGGGCCCTTGTAGCTGGCCCGAGCTCCATTGCAGTTGGCCTGAACTTATGACTTTGTACCGGTCCGGTGCGACTAGATGACCTCAATAGTGCTTTTTGCTTCTTGGTGTTATTTTATTTAGGAAGACGGTCACCCAGGCCCTCGTCACCAGCCGTCTGGACTACGGCAACTCCCTCTACGCTGGAACCACCGCCAAACTCCAGAAAAGACTCCAGCGGATCCAGAACACCTCAGCACGACTCATCCTGGACATCCCCCGCCGCAGCCACATCTCCGGACACCTGAGAGACCTGCACTGGCTCCCGGTCAACAAGAGAATCACCTTCCGGCTCCTCACCCACGCACACAAAGCCCTACAGGACCAGGATACCTCAACAGCCGCCTCAACTTCTACGCTCCCAAACGCCAGCTTCGATCGACCAGCCACGCCCTCGCCACCGTCCCCCGCATCCGAAGAGCCACCACAGGAGGAAGGTCCTTCTCCTACCTGGCTGCCAAGACTTGGAACTCCCTCCCGACCCACCTCCGCCTGACCCAGGACCACCTCGCCTTCAGGAAGCAGCTCAAAACCTGGCTGTTCGAGCAGTAGCGGACCCCCCCCCCCCCCCAGCGCCTTGAGACCCTCCGGGTGAGTAGTGCGCTATATAAATGCTATGATTGATTGATTTAAAACCTTTGAAATTCAATAGCTCCAGTTCTTCTGATTGGATTTCTGTTGTTTTGGTCTTGTTTCATGTATTACATTTTCTATACTGTTCTAACATGGGTGGAATCTTTTTGTGTGATATTTTCACTGATTTACTGTTTGAAGTGTTTCACAAATACTTTGCACACAGCCTCTAAAGTTAAGACTGACTGCTCTGTGCCAAGATACCAGAGGGTGAGCACAGGTTAATTTAGAGTTTGCCTGCCTCTTTCCTTGACATGATTGCGGTTGCTGATTGACCAGGGGTCATACCTCAGCCAATTTCAAACACAGCTGCTGTTTAGGCTACTGTAGAGCAAATACGATTTCCAGATCAGTTGGCACAGGTTGGAATTTTAGGTGAAGTGCTGGAACCAAAACCTGCATTTTTCTGGCGCCTTATGTTTTCGGAAACTGATTTCACAAGGAGCACCACATGCTCATATTGCTCGCACATTTTGAAACATCTCCCTTAAACCTCTTTCCTCCCTGATCTGCACTTATGGATTCTGAACGTCTCCTTAGACCTATGATACTAAGATCCTGCTGCAGTTAGATCCTGGTGCATCAAATTCAGGCTATAGTTTCAAGGAATGCCCACTGGAGATTGAAGATGGGATGTAGAAGCATTGGCATACGCTTGAAATCAACTTTCCTTTGTGGGTCAGGCTCCTCAACCAGTAAAATGTGTAAGGATATGAGGTTTAAAATTGCTTAGGATTTGTCCTTGATCAATAAGTACCATCTTCCTACTTCTTCTACACCAAAACACAAAAAAAGATTCTGCGTTGTATGATCATATGTATTACCTCAAACCGGATAAATAGATTGTAGCATCAAGACTCAGTATTTCTTGTAACTGGGCCTTACACAAATAGCAGCTTGTATACAAAATGTTTTGGGTGTAGAAGCAACACTCAGGAACTGAGAGCATGTTAGCTATGTCCACGGAGATCTGTATTGGAGCCCAGGAGAGCGCAGGTGGTATCTCATTGAGACCCTTTTTTATGCAGCAATTTACAAGCAAATGTTTTAAGGATAAGCCTGTGATTGGGGAATCTACTAGATGGGGTACCCTGGATTGAAATAAAAAGAGGCATTTTTATTCCTAAATGTGATGCATGGACTTCAGTACCATTGGCATTTATGGCCATAGATTTCCAAGTGACTTCAGAAAAGGCATAGAACCTGGCTGTTTTGGCAGTATCTGAATCAGTCCTGGTGGGCCTGCATCAAAATAAATCTTGCTCTGGAAAATGCTCATTGAAGGGCAGATTTATCAATATTTCATGCAGCGCAGCAAGCTACTTTGCTGCTCTGCCCTGCATGAAAGGAAAAGGGCAAAAAGTCTCTGTATTTAACATGATACAGCGCATTCCTAATCTTTCCTTGCACTGGCGCTCAATGTGCTTCCTAGCGTCCCTTGGGCTGTGGTGCAAGGGTGCCTGTGTTGCAGACAGGATGTTTTTTTGTGCAGGAAGGCTCTCCTCTGAGACCTTTTCCTCTTTCTAGGATGGGCTGCTGCACAGGTAGAAAGAGGACTAAATGAGGAGAATTTTTCTCCTCATTACTAGGGAGGCATAGATTTTGAAGCCACCCCAGGTCTACCAGAAATGATGAAACTGGGAATACATCAAAATCCATGGATGGATGCGTGGGAACTCCCACGATCCAACAGTGGAATGCCTTCCTGGGGCAGAGTAATGCAATGCAGTGATTTGCACTGTGTTGCGTTGCTTTAGATTTATCAAGCCACACAAGGCCATGCTTGGTGGCCTTGCACATCTTGATAAATCTGACTTAGTAGTTGCGTCACCCTTGCGCTCCCTTGCAAGGGCGACATTTTCCCTTGAGTGTTCGAGGTACACACCACGGAATATTCTACCAGCTGCCCAGAGGAACATTTGGGATCGCTAGGCATTTCGATGTATCTTAGAGACATACTTCTTCAGGCAATTCTTTAGCCAGGTGGTCAAGCCGTGCCGTGCAACTTGGTTTCATAGCCCCACTCTCTGCAGCAGACCAAGTGATGCATTTGTTGTGCATGTTATGAATGACTCAAATATCCAGTCTTCAATATGTTTCACACCATAGTGCCAAGAATGAACAAATTCTACATGAAGAAGAATAGAAAACAATTGGCCTGTGTGATAACCCCCTAATTACCCTGAGGCTGATGTATAATATTTGGTGGTCAATGTGAAGGCCTTGGACCTATGGGTAAGAACAAGTACTCATGCTAGTAGCTCTAGTTTCCCTACTCCTGAGGCTTGCCACATTATTAGTCTCACCCTCATTCTAGGTATTTTCAGGGCATCATTTGAACTGATGGTTGCAGGTGGAGCCCACCTCATCTGACTTTGACCCAGAGCGAGATAGAAAGAAACATACAAAAGGGGGAAAGAAGGAGGAAGGGAAAGAGGGATAAACAGAGACAAATGGAGAAATCAGGGATGAAAAAGAACCAGCAAGAGTGAAATAAAAAGGCATGGGGGTGGCAGGTGGTGGATGAAATAGATGTGGGGTGGAATCAAACCTAGGCACCTTTAGTATTTGCCCACTCGAACGTTCTTTAGCACCAGCTCCAGATTTATGAGCAACAATTTGGACCCGGAAACTTATTCTTTGACAAATTAAGCACTGCATTTGTAAAACAGCTGATTCATAAAAGTTGCTGATGAGTTGGGGAAGCAAAGAGAGGAGCATGTGGGTGTCAACTTTTGGTGCGCGGACCTGATGCTCGCCCGCTAAATAGCACATATAAAGCAGTAGAGACCGGTCCCATGCTCTTCCAAAACTCATACATTTCTGTTTGGTATTGCGAAATACGTTGGCTATGAGTGCCGGCTATGATTAGATACCTTCACTTTCCTCTCACAAGCCAGTCCAGACAAGCTCTCCTAACGGCTCACACTGGAACTGGGGCTGCCACAGTAGTGTGCTGTATAGGAATGCTGTCATGGTTAGTGCAGGGTGTGGCTATGGCATGAACAGACCATCTCCAGGAGAAACAGAGAAAACTATGACATAGTCACCTACCCTGGCTCCTTTCATCCATGACTCAGACACAGCCTGTCATTCACAGGTTTTTATTACTGATGACTCATCATGCACACCTGTGATGATATGGAACTATTTGTGCAAAAGAAAGATTTTCAAATAGTTTTGGATGATGCATAGAGCTGGTGTGCTTGTAAACGGGAACCAGACTCTGCAGCCAGAGCAGAACTTTGGGTCGGATATACATCTCGGTGGACAGGTTACTCCATCACAACGATGATGGATATCCCATCCGCCGAAATATAAATCCCACAGGATACAATGGGATTTATATTTCGGTGGACTGGTTATCCATCACCATTAAGACTGAGTAACCCGCCCGCTGAGAAAGAAATCAGGCCCTTTGTCACGAGGGACCATTGACAAGATTTATCATTAGCTAGTTTGTATTGCAATGCAGTGATTGTGCTGTTTCTGTGTTTTGCTGGCACAGTGCCGACAGGCTAGTCACAAGGAATTGTGGAAATCCTGCCTCATGATTAAGACTCCCTGTTTTCCGTTTTTACTGATTTCTACAGATTTTTTACAGATAAATACAGACACAAAACCATTTTTTTCCTTGTCTGTATTTATTTTTAAAGTTGGATAAAAACAGAAATTGAGGGCTTTTTGAGTGGTTCTAAATGCAATTAGGCATGACTGCCAGGCCAATAACTATATAGATTAATAGGTTAGAGGGTTAGAAAAAAAGGAATTTTAGTAAAGAGGCTTAAACAGCAGTAGATATGCACAAGGTTGATACTGAAATGTGCATATTCTCATATAGGTGCATTGATTTATCTTCTGCGGATGTTCATATCACTGAAACCTTGCAGGCATTCAGGCAAAACTGCATATTAATTGTTTAAATAAATGTGGAAATATACCAGTTTTAGCTTTTTGTTTTTCATAAATCCCACAATAAATATGGATAAATAGAGATAAAGATGCCAAAAAAGAAATATGGATAAATACAGACGGAAATGCCCAAAAAATAAATACCATAAAACAATGAGCCAAGGGTCCTTCTCTGAGTTTTTGTGACCAGCTGTCAGTGGGGAGATTGAAGAGTGCGAGGGGTAGCAGACGTCCATCTGTGCAAAGTGTCAATGTTGTGAGCACTCTTCTCTTCTTTAAAGAGACAGTTGAGAGGACATCAGGAGTAGCGTGGACCACTCCAAGGAGCAGCTGTCTTCTCCCCCCGTAACCCACAGCTGTAATTGACACATTGGAAACTGTCGTTCACTGATAGGTTTCCTTGTGCAAATGATTCCTGATCCAAAGAGGCAATCTATAACCGTTCAATGCTTTACACCTGCATGTGCACCTACGGGGCATGGATATATTTCATTCCAAATGACAAGAGAGGTGGAAGTGCAATGTGACATGGTCTAGCGTGCGTGCCGAGAACCGGGCATGGCCATACTCAGTCCAAGGTCCTGAATCTGGCATGTGACCTTAGCACTCAGCTTTCATCTGTAGAACCACAACACACCAGACTTAGCTTTTCTGCATTGGGTGCCTGTTAAGAAGCAGGGGGCATATTAACAAGCGGCAGCGATAATTATCGCTGACTGCTGTTAGCGTGAGAAAATCTATCGCCGGCGATAATCTCCATGTTAGGGTTGTATTAACAACCCTTAACGCCATGGAGATAAAAATCCCAGCGATAGCGGGGATTATCACCGTTTTCAATGGAATACCGCTGGTTTTCCAGCGATATTCCATTGAAAATGGCGATGACCTTGTTGATAGGGCAGAGTAATCTTAGCCATGTAATCCACCTCCCATTGGATTACATGGCTAAATCAGGTTACAAGCAGGCGTTAGGAAAGTAGCGTTAACTGTGGTTAGCACAACTTTTCCTAATGCTCTGCTTGTTAGCGTGCAGCTTGATAAAAGGAGAAATGTTGCTTAGTGACATTTCTCCTATTATTTTGCTCTGGAACGCCCCCATTGCATCTCATTAGAGATGCAAAGCTGGGCGTTTTTGAAAGGCTTGCTAAATCAGCAAAACACGTGATAGCGTGTCTTTGCTGATAAGGCGATGAAATTATCGCCGCTTTTCGTCCGAAAACAGCAGCAGAAGCGATGATAATTTCATATCTCCTCCTTGGTAATATGCCCCAAATTCTTTTTAAATCAGTGTGCTCGCCACATAAGCAGGTCTTCACCCCTCATGGGTCCTTTCTTCAGGATAAATGTAATTGTTATATTCCTGGCTACTCGCTGAGATATGAGGACAAGTTCTTCTTGAATATTCCAAAGTTCTGCCCAAAGACCATGACCCTTCTCAACTTCAGTTGCCTCTAGAGGGAATCTCTTACCATTGGACTCATACTAGCACTCCGGTTTGTAGCAATTTTAGAAACAGGTGAAGACCTTGTTGTTTTCTGTCCTATAACTATTGCCTTATTGCTCTCCTAATTTTTTGGCTTCACTATTATTGTGTGATATTGAATATTTGGGGGGATTACCCTAGGTGCTGCGCTTTAAATCTAAAATAAAAGTGAATAAATAAGAATGACATTTGAAAGGAAAGCACCTCAAACCTGTTTCAGGGTCAATATTTCCTATCAGGGAAATGAGTGAAAATATCGAATTAAAACCTTCCCTTTTTGTCCTAGTTCTGAATTCTCCTTGACCAAGGAAGGTTGCTCCACAGAGAGATACTTTGACCCAGGGCTTGTATCAGTCAGACAGACAGTCTCCCAGAGGCAAGGGGACATCACCAGAAATCTCAGGAACTTTCTGGAGGAGCTGTGGGTCTGCCTGGCACCAAGGCATCACCTGTCTGCTCCAAGAGTGAAGGAGAGGGCTCGATCCTGCAGAAAGAAGAACTCTCTGGGATGAGAAGCTCAGCCATGTTCCCGGTGTGTGGAGCACCCAGAAGAAGCTGACGTTTGTGATGGAAGGTGCCCAGCTCTGAATCAAGCTAAATGGGGTCACCTGGTTCATTAATGAACTTCATGAAGCAGTAACAACTCCAAGTACCAGTGTGCTCTCAATTTTGCAGATCCATAATAGGACAGATCTGACCAAGGTTGTGGCCTGGTAGCCTCGGATTACCCCATGCCCCCCCTCTTTTACCGGGGTCTGTTAGTCACAAAGACATTAGTTACATGCATTGTCACTTTAGTAGATCATGTTTCTGTTTTTACCCACACCAGATCTTCCAGCTACTTTGTTTACTGCAAGGTTTGCAAGGGTAAACATTTTTCATATGTCAGACTCCATGTAATTTACTTGATGCAGTTTTATATAGCGCAGACTTGGCCCAAGGGCATTAGGAGACCTTACATGAGCATAAGATTGTATTGCACATTTTTTAATGTACAGTGAGAGTATGTGATTAACCCAGCATCATAGGATGTTGAGGGAAGGCTGGTGCTCTCACCTTGTTCCCTAGTTCCAAAGTCATATTCTATACATATCTCTCAGACTTTGAAGTGCTTACCTGAACTCATGAAGCTGTCTTCCAGGATTTATCAAATATATGTTTAACACCTTCCATGCTCATGACGAGCTGAGCTCGTCATGAGTTGCGCCGCTCGCATGCTCATGACAAGCTCAGCTCGTCATGTAACGCGGTGTTTTTAAAAACGCCGCACAGCGCAAAAAAAGCCGCCGCACGCATGCGGTTAAAGTGTATAAAAAAAGGTTTGGTTTGGTTGTTCAGCAGACCAGTGCATCCACTCCACAATGTTTGACTTCATGACCACAGGCTTGACTCCCAGCGTGTCCACTTATCCTTTCATTCTTCACAGGTCGATAACATGAGGACCATTGAATTGGGTAACACTAAACTCCTGCTACTTAGAGCAAAGGAGTCCCACTGGGAGACATGCATGTTGCAATCCCGCAGGACGAATTTGTTAATGCTAGTGTGTTTATCTTTGACATTCCTAAAGTGCAAACCAGGCTACCCAACAAAAAACAAAGTGATGTACAATAAATAGTACCGTCCATTTGCGTGGACCCACGTAGCAATAGCAACAATATATGCATATAAATATATATTTCAGCTCCACACGCCTGCCCTACAATCAAGACAGACTCCAGCATGCTCGAGATTGCTCAAGGACGTTTTATTGGCAAAAACCAAACGGTAACGAGTTTCAGCAGGCGCAGCTGCCTTTGTCAATCCTATCGTGGTTGCCATTTTGATTCCATTATATACATGTTCCTGTGCCATTCACAAACCTTAAAGTGACAGTGCTTACTAAACAATATTAAAGTGACAAAGTGCCTTTAAATCTTAAAGTGGCACGTGCTAATCGTCACAGCATGGATCATACTTTGCAACACAAAACTTGATTGGAGGCTAAGCCCACACATTAATGTTATTGTGACTGCTACGCTGGGTTGACTCCCAAGAGATTTCATACTCAATCTTGGTACCAAATTCATTCTAGATACTGTTGCATCAGAAAGAAGACCCTAACTTCATTTTAACAAGGGCAATGACTAATAAAGGGCAAGTGCCCAATGCGACCCATTGCCCCCCAAGCTTGTTATAAACCGGGGCCTCAAGTACATCACGGGCTAGTGCTCATTGTAACCCAGTCTTTCACAATTATTATGCAGTTGAACAGTAATCCTGTCTCTCTTCACATTGCGTTAAAACTAAAATGCTGCAACAAAAGCACAAGATTAAAACAAAACATAACACACACAAATGTGCCCCACCCCAAAAGAAAATTATAAATTGCACCAACATGCAATGCATTATTCACTGTCTGGATTATTCTGGGAAACAAATTGAAGCAGCAACTACATTCTTAAAGCTGGCTTCTATATACAATGGATGACTGGATGGGAGAGTTTTGGGAAGCTATCTATAAAAAAAACTCATTCTCACAAATTCTTATGCTACAGGTGGACATATAAATCCTCTTTAGTGTTGAGGCCATAAGGAATTTTTGTGTTGAATCTCAGGATGTATCTTGATTTTAACTGCCTCAAATACCTCTCTCTATTGCCACCCCTTAGTCTCACTAGCACTTGATCTAACACAACATATTCTGGGTTGTTGATGTCACTTTTGTGGACTTGCTCAAAGTGTCTTGCAACAGGATACGTCTGATCCTTGTGCTTGATGGCTCAGATGTGTTGTAGGATACGTTCATGTACTCGTAAAATGGTGCTCCCTATATACAATTTGTGACAACTATATTTCAAAGCATAGACGGCATACTCACTCCTGCATGTTAGCAGATTCAATATCTGCCATTTGATGTCAGAAAATGGCAGAGGCACTTCAGTTGCATTCACCCAAAAGTTACATGTCCTACACTTATGGCAACTTTGAAATCCTTTGCTCCCACTGTGCCAACTCTGCTGCTGTTTGAATCCGGGAGTATTGTTAACTAGATAATTTCTCATGGACGTTGCCTTCAGGAATGTCAACAGGGGTTTTTTATGTATCCTGGGACCTATGATTGGGTCACTACAAATCAAGTGCTAATGTTTTTGAAATATGGCACGAATCTCCTGATGTTGTTTGCTGTACCCTTTGATGAACCTTATGGGTTGCCCTGATATCAATCTGTGTGTGCCTTTGCTTCTCTTTCGTAAAAATGAGCTTCTCTCTAGGACTCTTTGTGGTATCTTGTACTTGGTGCCATGCATCTTTCCTACTTCCCTGCCTTGCTGCTCAGCCAGAGTGAATGTGTTGTGGAATGCTGATGCGTGTGATGTAATAGAATGTTTGGGAATGCCTGGTGGATGAGTGTCAGTTGGGAATATGGGCTGAGCAGCAAGGGAGCTGCTCCTGGTGGGGCTCGCACTATATTCTTCAGGACTCTTCTTGATTATTACCATCTTTAATAAATCACCATCTTCATCTACACCTCGGCATTTATGGAATTATTTACATTACACCACTCTTGTTTGCCTTAACTCCAGCTGACTCCAACGTGGCCTTACTATGCCCTCTCCTTAAGAACCTCTCTGCTAATTCTGTTTGTGCCTTCTGGAGCTGTTCAGTCTTGCTGCAGTTTTGCAGCTTATGCAGATTCTCTGCATAGGGTGTACTGTTTTTAAGCTTCGTCGGATGAAACCTTCGAGCTTGCAGCATCGTGTTGCCCGCCATGCTCTTCCGGAATGTTTTAGTTTGCAGAGTCCCACCCACCACATAAATAGTCAGATCAACGAACCCTACCTCTTTCTCACTTATATATGAGGTGAAATGGAGATTAAGCTCACTATCATTCAATCATTATCTCACCCAAAATCTTCAGCTGGGGATCTGTCACCATGCCATAGGACGAATAAATCATCTAAATGGCATGACCATAGAATCATGTTGCTAGATGGTTCAGTGGTGAATTTCATTGGCTGCTCCTGCTCCTCCCATCAGCCCATATGCAGATTAATACAGCTTGGGGCTAAGCAGGTGCCCATGGTTGTACCCCTCATCTGTTGCTGCAGAACAGATCCAAACATAAATATGTTATTACATAGACACCAATTGAGCATAATCAACAGCATCTCTTTATGCTTGTATAGTGTTATTGGCCGTGACTTAGTAAGTGTTGCACTGCCCTTAATCTGTCTGTGTGTGAAATACTAGTATAGAGGGATGTCACATCAAGTGTGATCATAATGTAATCCTTTTGCCATCCTATATCATAAATCTTTTTCAGAAAGTCACCTGTATCTCTGGTGTAAGATTGTAACTTTTTGACTGGAACCTGAAGGAAATAGGCTAGATATTTAGAGGTATTTTCGAAGAGACTTCCTATGGGAAAAATGATGGGCCAACCAGGTGGTACACTGATGTCCTTGTGCACATTCGGTATCAAGTAGAGAACTGGTATACTCAGATTCTCTACTTTGAGGAACTTGAATTCTGCCTGGGAGATGCGACCCACTGCTCTCCAATGGTTCAAATCAGTGTGAAATTTCATGGTTACCCCCTGTAAGGTGTTTTTGTCTACTCATGCATAGCAAAAGTGGTCACTGAGTTGGCTTAATGCCTCCTCCTGATACATAGCTAGCGGCAATAACACCACATTGCCCCCTTTGTCCGCTTGTCTCACTACTATGTCAGGACGGGAGTGTAACTTTGCCACCAAACTCATGTAATTTATTTTGGATGGATCGGCTGTTTCCCCAATCTCAAAATGTGAGTAAAGTTTCTTAAGGTCCTGAACTACCAGATCAGTAAATGTGTCAATGGAATCTTTAAGGACCATAGGCAGGAAAGTCGACCTGGGTTTGAATGGAGTTCTAACAGGCCTACCATAAACATACAAATCCTGCTCCCTAACCAAGACATCATCTGTGAGTTCAGTTGCATCATCCCTGGAAAGACTATCCCAGGTCACTTAATAAGGTGAGGTCGGAGACCTCCAGACTCTCACCACCTGCCGGTGCCTCTCCAGTTGTTTGCTAGTTGCAAAAAAATTGGCTAGCCTGAGTTTGCGTATACATTTTAAGCAATCAATTGTGGAGAAGTGGCTCACTGGTTAGAGGAGGCAGACCTGAAGCAGAGGTCAGAACCGGGACCAGGGTTCAATTCCCGACGCGGCAGGGTCTTGAGCCTAAATATCCACGGACTCGATAATTCTCGTTTCGGTGCCTACTCGAATCACGGGTTCACACTCTGCAGCTCTGGGCATTAGCCTGCTTAATCTCCACTACGTCCCTCCCGCGGCGGGATGCCTGGCTTTCACCTTGGGGATGCCCAGTACGGGTATCTCACAGGGAAAAGCCAGGACGGGTTCCCAAGGCAAGCGCCGAGATGCCTACGGGTAATCGAGCGCTATATAAGAACGCATAATAATATTAATAATAATAATTCTTGTTTGGACGTAGTCCATGTTTTCTGAGAGACAGTAAGATAATCCACATGAAAGAATATTAATTTCTCCTGTATTTAATTCGAGGTCAGTTAGGTTTATTGCATTGCAGTCTGAAGTGTACAAAGTAATTGGGTCTTCATCTGCGCTCCCTTGCTGGCCACTTGTCCTTCCTGACCATCGGTTCTTCCTCTGCCTCTGAAGAACCGGGTTATTTAGAACCCAGCGGTGCCAGGGGACACACCCGAAGTCTCCGGATTCACCTGTCTCAGAACTACAGAAACGCGGACTCTTCTTGGTGACGTCAAAGATAAATTTTATTGGCTGCAACCAGTAACAGAGGTCCACGAAGTACAATGGCTGTATATTCGTAGGAGACTGCTCAATCTTACAAAGCAAGCCATCCCTTTTATCTCAAATATTGTGCTTCAGGCAAACATTCCTTATTTACAGTTGACCAATCCCATGTGTACACGACAAAAGCATTGCATGACAAACCCACATTTCATTGTCCAGCCCACTATCTATTACCCGAAAGGCCCAACACTCTTCATCAGATAAATCGGACGGACCCCTAAAAAAAACGGGCACCTCCTCATCGTAAAAGGACCATAAAGAAAGGAGCAGAGACAGGTGTGAGTAAGATAAGACATAGTTGTATGCAATAAAGGGTTTTTATGACGTCCTGTGCCTTGATCCGTAATCTTGATCAGCTACTGGGAAAGGAACTGGTCTAACAAGTTTGGCTTCGGGCAACGGAGTCAGCTTGCCCAGGTCACACAAAAGTCAGCTAAAGGTGTACGTGTCCCAAGGACTCGTTCGGCCTTAGTCATCGGCCTATGTGAGGGCAACCACAAAATGGCTGTCGTACACAAAATGGAACCCAAGGGTTCAGAACGGAATCCCTGGTTTCATGGTGATCTCGTCACTCGAACATGACGAAAACACTCGTACATATTATACTCGCCATTTTCGGTCCGCTGATACCAAAATCGTCATGGTACGACGACATTTATGAAACGGGTTCAGAATTCACGGAACCTCAGACCCTCCTTTTGCCCTTACATAGGCAATAACCTAAACCCATGTCAGTCTGAATCTAGGTCTATACTCATCAGATCATCAAGATGTTGCTGTAGCATCATCCTATTACTTAGCACGTCTTTTGACACAGGTCTCCTTACACACGATGTAGCACAGAGGCCACATATAGCAGGAGCACACTGGACACAAAGACAGAACAGGAAAAGAATGGCTAAGATCATCCCAGTGACCATCAGAATTTTCCATCCCCAGGCGGATATCAGTTCCCAGAACCATCCCATCAATGACCAATCTCCTTTACCCACGTGTATAGATTCGGAGATCTTATGCAGTTTGGAAATGGCCTGGTACACTGTCGGAGCATTGTCTGTAATGAAAACACAGCAACTTGATTGGATCACTTTACATACCCCTCCTCTATCTGCAAGTATGACGTCTAACGCAACCCTGTTCTGCAGAGTCATGAGTCGATCCGACTGGAGCTCAGCAGTCAAATTACTAAGGGCACCGGCAGTTTCAACTACGGTGGACTCAACCACTCTCGTCAATTGCCGTGTGTTCCTGCTGTTAACCATAGGTCCCCAAAACGGCAGAAAACCCTTCAGGAAATCTCCTAATTCCTGTGCTGCGGTATCTTCCTTTCTGAAGACACCTCTAACAATTCTCGTCTTGTGGTAATCTGCCGCAGCTGTGTAGGTGGGAGGCAACAGGAACGAGACAAAACATGTGCCCAAGAAATCAGGGGGCAACCATGTGTACGCTCTATCGTGACAGACAAAATAGGTACCCTTAGCTGCTAGAAATGATGGGGAAGTCTTAGACGCAAAAACATATGTCTCTGTACAAGTACTCTTCCCTAACTGAGCTCTCCGATTCTTGCCATTACCTTGCAGACATAGATCACCCTGATGGGGTACGATCCAAATCGGAGAAGGACTTTTCACTCGCTGTTTCTCACTCAGACTAGCTCCATATCCGGTCATGTTCCATCCAATATATGCTAGCGTTTCATCTCTCGGGATAGTCTCATCGGTATCTATTCCTCTAATCATATCGACTATTCCCTTAACTAGAGCGCTATTCTTTGGATTGTCTTTTACAGAACGTAGGGGGTGGACTTCACGAGCATAGATGAACATCGTTCTGTATCCCCATACAGAACCATTGTAGCTAAATGGCAGGACTAGGTAAGGAATACCTTTATCAGTAGTATGAGGCATAAGACCACACACCCAACAGTTAGTTGCGTTCACTACTAATTGGTGTTGGTGCAGAAGCTGAACAAAGGAGTTATTAACGAATTCCAATCTCCTAATGGACTCATGTTCAGGCAGAGGATGAAAAGAATGCGAAGAAACAGTAGAAGAAGGTATGGGCTGTGTAGTGGGTGCAAACGTCACTTGAAAAGAGAATATAACATATCCCATTAAAAACATCATTAAGCTAAGCAACATAAAAAGACACAATATTAAAAAACATTTTCTGCTCATGATTGTACACATTTTGGCTCTAAAATTCATTTCTTCAACAGGTCTCTCCATCTTGAAAAACTCCATCCTCTAACCGTGCTGCTCGCGGAGGTAGGGTGTTCCGTGCTAAGGAATGCGTCTGTCAGTCCAGGGAACGCCCAAGGACCAACCAGAACCGTCGACCTTGTGTCTTCGGCTTGCACTCCAAAGACTTGACGCCGCGACCCTACAGCTGAACCCGGATGGCGGTTCGAAAAACAAAAATCGGTCAAAACAGTTTCTCAGATGGGAGAGCTGAACTTTCAAAAATATCAAAGAAAATAATTTTTATTTGTCCATAGTTCTCGACCTCAAATTATAACAGCTTTTCTCAGGTAATGTCTGGTCTCGGAATAATAGTTCAGGCTCGGTAGTGTCCAATCGAACTGACCGTGGCACAGCTTCTTGCAGAAGATCGTCACTTTCACGCTCAGAACTTGTCCCAACTAAACGTGCATCGCTAAAAGGCAGAAAACGAGGCACAGTGTCAGTTTCTGAATCAGGAATACCCTCCTGGACCCACCGGTCGTACCGCAGAGGCAAAGGGACCCTCTTACAATGTACGCCGTGGATCCAGTTCTTTTTTCCTTGCACTCGCACTGCAGTTCTCGTGGATAAAAGCACCAAGAAGGGACCAATCCAGCGGGGCTGATCGTTCTTCGTTCACTGGAAGTTCTTGATCAGCACCCACGAGCCAGGATCGATTGCATGTCCTGGATCTTCAGAAGCCTGAGGCAGTGTATCATGAACCTGTTGGTGTAAGACACGGAATTTAGCCGTCAAATCATACAAGTAATCAAGCAGTACAGGGTGTTCAATCTCGCTGAATTTCGTCGGCCTCGGCACTCCCCATATGCTGGCCGGGCGACCAAACACAATCTCATAAGGGCTAAGTCCTACTCGGGAATGCACATTCATCCTTGCAGACAAAAGTGCTAATGGCAAAGCATCAGGCCATTTAAGACCAGAGCTCGCTTGTATCTTGGCCAGTTTCAGTTTAAGAGTGCCATTATAGCACTCTACTAGTCCAGCTGATTGGGGGTGATTTGCAGCATGGAACTTTTGGCGGATTCCTAGCCCTTCCACACTCTCTTCATCACTTGACCCACAAATTCACTCCCGTTATCACTCCAGACCATCCTCGGCAAACCAAATCTAGGGAAAAACTCTTTGACAAGGGCTTTAGCTGTGGACAAGGCAGTATTATCTTTAAGGGGATATGCTTCTACCCATCTCGAGAAAGCAGAAACAACCACGAGTACGTATTTTAGGTTGTTTCATCTCTCCATGTGAATAAAATCTAGCTGCAAAACCTCGAACGGATACGTCGGAGGAGCAAAATGACCAGCTGGAGTTGGAGTTCCCTTATCAGGATTGTACTTCAGACAAACCATACAATTTTTGACCACATTCTCTGCACACTTAGGAATTCCAGCATTTTGCCATACTGGAGCCAACAACTTACAGATCCCTTTCACACTGATATGAGCCATTCCATGCGCCATCGTAACCACTGCAAGCACGTACGCATCGGGTAACAACCATCGCTGATGCTCGAACAACTCGACCCAACAACCATTCGTATCCAATTTACCCGTGCTCTCTCTCCACACACTCAACTCTTTTCCGGTAGCTTCAGCTTGAATCGACTTCACACTCTCTATTGTATCCTCACACATTCCTCTATCCGGAACCCATCTCGCCGGACCCGCAACATACATTCGACTCATCACATCTCTCGTCGTTTCTTTCGCAACTTCATCTGCAAACGCATTTCCGCGACCAACGTCGTCGGTAACCTTCTTGTGTGCACTGCATTTCACAATCGCAACTTGCAACGGAAGGTAAGTGACTCCAGAAGCTCATTCACCAACTGCCCATGTTGTATCTTTGTCCCATGTGACGTAAGGAACCCACGTTCCTTTCACAAACGTCCAAAACTATGAGCCACACCAAACGCATACTGGCTGTCGGTATATATGGTCACTTTCTTTGCTTTTGATAACACACATGCTCTCGTAAGTGCAATCAACTCTGCTGCTTGGGCTGAATTATGTGGGATACGTGCAGCTTCAACAATCGTATGCAAAGTCGTAACAGCATATGCCGCAGTCGTATCACCATTCGGAAGCTTGAAGCATGAACCATCCACCCATAAGGTACCATCACACTTTGCAAGAGGAGCGTCCCTAAGATCTATTCTCCCTTTTGTTTCTTCCTCTGTCCTGAGAAAGCAATCATGCTGTTCAGAAACATCTGTCTCTACTGAAATCGGCAACAACGTGGCTGGATTCAACGTATTGCATCTCTTTATGTGCACATGACTCGCTAGGAGTGTCAGCTCATAACCTGACAATCGAGCACTAGTTAAGTGCTGTGTCTTGGTCCTGTTTAACAAAGTATCCACTGCATGTGGAACCATCACGACCAGTGTATTATTCATCACCAAACCAGCAGACTGTCGGATAGAAACCGCTGCTGCCGCTGTGGCTCTCAGACAACTCGGCAACGCTCTAGCTACCGGATCCAAAGTCGAAGAGAAATACGCACATGGACGCTGCTTGTCCCCAAAAGACTGTGTCAACACTGACAACGCACACCCCTCTCTCTCGTGGACATACAATGTAAAGGGCTTACTGTAGTCGGGGGTACCCAGCACAGGAGCCGAACACAATGCATTGCACAATTCGGAAAAACTTTTCTGACAATCTTCAGACCACGGGAGAGGATTCGGTGTATCTTTACAGGTCAATGCCACCAGCGGTTTGGCCAGCAGAGAAAAATTTGCTATCCATTGTCTGCAATACGACGTAATACCCAAGAAAGCAGGCACTTCTCTCTGTGTAATTGGCACACTCATTTTCGCAATCGCTTGGATTCTTTCTGGGGTCAATCTTCTTCCCTCCTTCGATAAGAGATGACCTAAGTAGGTCACTTCTTGTCGACAATACTGTAACTTCGAAAGAGACACTTTGTGATAGAAATCAGACAAATGACGCAACAATGACAAAGTAGCTTTCTTACAAATTTCCTCAGTATCCGCAGCGACTAACAAATCGTCGACATACTGAAGAAGAGCAGCACCATCAGGTAAAACAATCGTATCAAGCTGTGTTTTCAAAGCCTGACTATATATTGATGGACTCTCACAATAGCCTTGAGGAGCGCGCTTAAACCGGAAACTTCGACCTCCTAAACAGAATCCAAAAATATCCCTACTCTCCTCGGCAATCGGGATGCTGAAGAAAGCATTCTTCAAATCAATCACCGAGAACCAAGTGGCCGAAGCTGGAATCATTGTCAGTAAGGCAGTGATATCGGGAACAACAGGAAACTGTGGCACAACTATCTTATTCACCTCCCTAAGATCAATCACAAACCTGTAAACAGGTGGCTGAGAAGAGTCAGTGCGTTTCAAGACAGGCAAAACAGGACTATTGCACACATTACCTCTTGTTTCTTCAATTACATCTTTCTCAATTAGATCATGGATAATCGCTAGCAACGCCCTTTCACCGTCACTGGAGATCCTATATTGGGGAATGCGTGGCATTTTAACGTTTGCTTTCAGCGTCACAACATATGGCGGAATCTCCAAAAGACCCACATCGTTAGGACCAGTCGCCCAAAGAATATCAGGAAGAGGAGACAATTCCGTCGGAAGTTTATCTTTCGACAAATAGATCGGAGAGACCACTTTCCTACCCAATGTAAGTTGTACTCCCGAAGGAGAACAATACAATGTCGCATACAATCTTTTCAACAGATCCAATCCCAACAAGTTCTCACCACAACCTGTCGTCAGAATAAGGGGTGCTTCAGGTTCACGAGGTCCAACAGAAAGAGGCAAAGGATTAGAAATCGGGTTTCTAACTGGGGCACCAGAAAAACCTACTGAAACATTCGTTAAGCCAGACAAAGGTGCGCCAGGGAGTTTAGAGTGTATAATAGAACTCTTCGTAGCACCAGTATCCAACAGAAAAGGCTCTGACACACCTGATGTAATCACTTCAACATAAGGTCCACTCTGATCTACTGGAACTGAAACAACTCCCTCTCTTTGTCCATGGCTGTCCTAGCAATCGTCACCATCCACATTCTCACCTTCAACATAATAGTCGTCAGCATAGTACTGAGGCGTCCTACCAGATGCACCATTCTGCTGATCAAAACTATTCATCGTATTCTCTGGAGGAAAGGAACGCGCGTTCTGGGGAAAACCTCCACGTCCCCTACCTCTAGGAGTTTGCTGAACACCTCGACCTCTTACACCCGAAACACCATTCATACGCTGTAACAAAATAGGGCAACTATACTTGAAATGACCCTCTTCCTTACAATATGAACACTGATTGGGGCCTACCAGAAAACGCTGTTGAGGAGATTCGAACCTTTGCGAGTTTCTCTGAAACTGATGAGGCTGCTGATAATCACGCTGATTATTACGGGGCGGATACGCTTGCTGTAAAAGCACCTTCGTCTTCAACTCTTTGGTTTTCTTGTCTGCTCTATCCTTCTCATCCTTATCCCTATTTTGTAGTACTGCGCAGTAGCCAATATCTGTGCTGAAGAGGAAACGGCCCAAGAACTCTCTGAATCCTTCAACTTCTTACATAATTCAGGAAGTAAATTATGTACAAATTTGTCAACGAACAACCGTTGACCTCCTTCAGTACTCATATCTTGACCACTATGGTCGATAAACGTCTCTTCAAACCTAGTGAAGAAATCAGACACTGTTTCCTCTTTCTTCTGCTTACACGCAGACAATTTATCCCAATTTACTCGCATAGCAGGCATTAAAGTCTTCATGTAAGTAACGATCTTACCAGGGAGTTCTGATACTAAAGGCTCAGGTTTAGCACCACCAACTTGTCGGCCATCTGCAGCAGCAATATTAACCCATGAGTCACCTAACTCTTGCGCATGATCTGTATGACGAATCAATCCCCATAAAGGCTGTGGAACCACATTTCCAAACAACATGTCTATATCCGCTAAATTCATAACACATGAGTCTGCGGTCTGTGATAATTCCTTGTAATACCCTGCAGGATTTTTACGGGGGTCAGGTAAAGTCTGTTTAAGAGCCAAAACTTCTGCACGTTTCCACGGAACATGTACCCAAACACGTTGAAAATGAGCCGGTACAGCATCAATGTTATTAGCGGCATCAGCCGGAACTGCTTCCTTCCATACCGGAGGAACCTCTCCCATTGGGTACTGTCTCACCTTTCTCCTAACAGAAGGATCAGGCTCAAACAGCGGTTGAGAAAGAGACTCGCTCCTAAACGACAACAACGTCGCAACTGCTTTCTCAACATCGGAACCCACAATCGTACCTTTCGCAAACTCGAACCGTACACGGCACAACTCAGGCGGCGTTTGTCCCAGATCATCATTTTCCAATTCTTCATAAAGAAAATCACACATTTTGTCAAAAACGTACCTCTGCTTCGGTGCTTCCCATTGGCGGAACACATCCATAACAGATTCTAACTCATATCTTGTGGGATCAGTAACCCACTTATGCGCCAAATGATCCAATACTCCCTTCTCTCTAGAATCAGGCAGTTGGCTACGCAACTGTTTACGCTCTGAAACAGGGGTCGTATTAAACAGCCCAAAGAAAGGAGTAAAAAGACTAGTAACAGTATCAGTCATTCTCTGTCAAACAGAAGGAGAGGTTGACAGGACAGGAGATAAAGCGGACTGAGAAAAGGTCAACATAGGAGCAGTAACAGAGGAGGTAGCAAGAGCAGGTGAAAAAGTCGCAGGAATTAAAGGCGGAGCAGGTACCAAAGTCGGCGGCCCTTGAGGAGGTTGTGCCAGAGGAGTAGGAGCCAGCTGGAGAGGAGATGGCTGTGGAATAGCAGGAGGCTGCACAACTGGAAGTTGCACAACTAAAGGTTGCGGAGGTGCTGTAGCACTCTGCGCATAAGGGGGTGGCGAACTCAACAAATGTGACATTAGAGGATCTTTCTCAAGCTCCTTCGCTGCATCTTGCTGAAGAGGCGGCAGAACTGGATAGCACTTATCAATCGCCATTTTACGTTGCCTGTGCAACTGCTCACTCGCCTGTTCTTCTTCGTTATCTTTAAACTGCATAGCAGCTTGCATTATCGAGATACCCTTCTCTCTTTTATTTCTCTTCGCTAATTTAATTTCTTTCTGTTTGGCTTCCTTTCGCCATAGGCGGAAAAAGTCAAACATCGCCGGCCGGGCTTTCTTCTTAAAGAGTTTAACCTCTAAATTAGCTAGAACTTCAGTGTCAAAACTACCATATTGGGGCCATTTGAGGACACCATATTTCCTAGTGTACCTAACCCATACTTCATTATACGTGATAGGGCCCACGCCGTGCTTCACATAGAGTTCATAGGTTGGAGTTCCAATTGGAGGAACCGGACACGAGTCCTCCAATCGGGAATCCCTATTACGACCACAACAAAACAAATTTCCAAGTCTGCTAAGACCAGGCATCTTCGCTCAATAGTCTAGCTTCAAACTTCAAGGGAATATCGAATACGATAGTCTCGTGAATACACAAGTCCCTCGGCTTTGGTACTTGCAAGTCCCAAATCAAAGATCCTAACAAGTCAAAGATCCCAAGGGATACCCAAAACTAAGGACTGGGAGACGCTCCACTCATACTTAACTGAGGTATCGATGACGTCACCAGAAGACCTGTCTATCGTCTCGCTCTACAAATCGTCTAAGGCTCCAAGACAGGGCGACAGTCAGGGCAGCAGTCCTTCGTAGCCGTCGGAAAGCGGGGAACCTCGCAGCAAAGACTTTCGGACCACGACGACATACAGGGGTCGATGAAGTGGCTGGCCTTCCTCCAGAATTTTCAAACGAAGCTCCTCACGATCGCCAGGCTTGGACTGGTACCGCTGATGGCGCCCCACGTGGGGCGCCAAATGAAGAACCGGGTTATTTAGAACCCAGCGGTCCCAGGGGACACACTCGAAGTCTCTGGATTCACCTGTCTCAGAACTACAGAAACGCGGACTCTTCTTGGTGACGTCAAAGATCAATTTTATTGGCTGCAACCAGTAACAGAGGTCCACGAAGTACAATGGCTGTATATTCGCAGGAGACTGCTCAATCTTACAAAGCAAGCCATCCCTTTTATATCAAATATTGTGCTTCAGGCAAACATTCCTTATTTACAGTTCACCAATCCCATGTGTACACGACAAAAGCATTGCATGACAAACCCACATTTCATTGTCCAGCCACCATCTATTACCCGAAAGGCCCAATACTCTTTATCAGATAAATCGGATGGACCCCTAAGAAAAACGGGCACCTCCTCATCGTAAAAGGACCATAAAGAAAGGAGCAGAGACAGGTATGAGTAAGATAAGACATAGTTGTATGCAATAAAGGGTTTTTATGACGTCCTGTGCCTTGATCCGTAATCTTGATCAGCTACTGGGAAAGGAACTGGTCTGACAAGTTTGGCTTCGGGCAACGGAGTCAGCTTGCCCAGGTCACACAGAAGTCAGCTAAAGGTGTACGTGTCCCAAGGACTCGTTCGGCCTTAGTCATCGGCCTATGTGAGGGCAACCACAAAATGGCTGTCGTACACAAAATGGAACCCAAGGGTTCAGAACGGAATCCCTGGTTTCATGGTGATCTCGTCACTCGAACATGACGAAAACACTCGTACATATTATACTCGCCATTTTCGGTCCGCTGATACCAAAATCGTCATGATACGACGACATTTATGAAACGGGTTCAGAATTCACGGAACCTCACCTCTTTCGCCTCCTCATTATTTTCTGGCTTCCCAGCGGTCTGAAGTTTGTGTTTCGGTCCCATTGTAAAAAAAGGAGCTCATCCTCCACTGTGGGTATTTTCCCCATCAATTGTCTCCCATCTTCCCTATCCGTGTCCACCTCCGAGCTGGTCTCCTCATTTGTAGGCAGTGACTTTCATTGTAGGTTCTGAGACAACTTCTGTCGCCTGATACCTTCAAATCTTTTAGAGAATTTGAAGATTTGGCCTCGCTGGTAATCCAGTTTATCCTGCCTGAATTTGGTGGCTGTGCGGTCTTTAATGACTTTTTCATACTTTTTCACTCTCTCTTGTATTTCAGAATGCATTTTCTTAATTGCCTCCTGCTTCTGTAATTTATCCAATTCTTCATTGAGAAGCTCAATCTCTTTCAAAAGTGTCTGCCTGACAATGTCTGCATATTTAGCTAATATGGCAAACATCCGTTTTGAAGAATCTGCGTTGTTTTCTGCCCATTCTCTCAACATCTCTGGATGCGGGTTCTTATAGGTGGGGCAGTGGTATAACAAAAGTTTGAGGGGCCCACTACAATGTACATGGAGGGCCCACCCTCTGGATTTTATCCAGGGCGCTTACATTTGAGCACTGTGCTGAGGGGGGCCCCTGCAGCTGGGAGGCCCGCTGCCCCGTGGGGATGCAGGGGCCTATGTTATGCCCCTGAGGTGGAGGCAATGAGAATCCTTAAGCCTCTTGCTACCCAGCTAACTTCTAGGTACCGGGTTAGAGACCTGCTCTCCCACCATTTTGATGTCTCACGTTTTAGAAGTTTCTCCAATGCTTTAAAGATCTCCTTATGCCTCTTGGGCTTCGTTGTCCTGCCCTCAGCACCAGAGCTGCTCAGTTCCCCAGCTACATCGGTATCCCTGAACAGTCTTTCAGTGTCAGTCTCTCTTTCCCTAATCCATCATTTTAGCAACACTGTTGCCAACAAACGTATGTCTCCATGTCTCGCTTTGCCGAATCAATGCAGCTCTCCTCTCTCCCCTTTAGCACTGGATAGCACAATAAATATGTATATATATATATATATCCAACAATAGCAGGTACTCAAAGTGAGGGAGACCACACAAGGAAAGGTGAGTTCAGGGTTTAATCGTCATCTGCCAGCACATGAAGAAACGATACAGAAAAGGGGGTGGTGATGAACAGAGTGTCTGAATTAAGCAGACCACTCTTACCCAGTCCAAAGATCAGGGCTTGATCCATCACCGTTATTTATCTCACTGCCCCATCCCAGCTCAGAACCTGGCTATATGCAAATCAGTCTGTCCCTGGCCCAGTGCATCATGGGAACAGGGCAGACCAAACTACCAAGCCAATTCTTCACCAGAAAGGAGACAAGCTACCGGGGACCGGTTTCTGGCATTTCAGCCTCTTCGGCCCGGCTTGCTTGAATCCTGATGGAGCAGTGAGAAAGGGACTCATGTCTGAGTATACCCTGCCACACCTATAGTGGCCAAAAACGATACAGAAAAGGGGGTGGTGATGAACAGAGTGTCTGAATTAAGCAGACCACTCTTACCCAGTCCAAAGATCAGGGCTTGATCCATCACCGTTATTTATCTCACTGCCCCATCCCAGCTCAGAACCTGGCTATATGCAAATCAGTCTGTCCCTGGCCCAGTGCATCATGGGAACAGGGCAGACCAAACTACCAAGCCAATTCTTCACCAGAAAGGAGACAAGCTACCGGGGACCGGTTTCTGGCATTTCAGCCTCTTCGGCCCGGCTTGCTTGAATCCTGATGGAGCAGTGAGAAAGGGACTCATGTCTGAGTATACCCTGCCACACCTATAGTGGCCAAAAACGATACAGAAAAGGGGGTGGTGATGAACAGAGTGTCTGAATTAAGCAGACCACTCTTACCCAGTCCAAAGATCAGGGCTTGATCCATCACCGTTATTTATCTCACTGCCCCATCCCAGCTCAGAACCTGGCTATATGCAAATCAGTCTGTCCCTGGCCCAGTGCATCATGGGAACAGGGCAGACCAAACTACCAAGCCAATTCTTCACCAGAAAGGAGACAAGCTACCGGGGACCGGTTTCTGGCATTTCAGCCTCTTCGGCCCGGCTTGCTTGAATCCTGATGGAGCAGTGAGAAAGGGACTCATGTCTGAGTATACCCTGCCACACCTATAGTGGCCAAAAACGATACAGAAAAGGGGGTGGTGATGAACAGAGTGTCTGAATTAAGCAGACCACTCTTACCCAGTCCAAAGATCAGGGCTTGATCCATCACCGTTATTTATCTCACTGCCCCATCCCAGCTCAGAACCTGGCTATATGCAAATCAGTCTGTCCCTGGCCCAGTGCATCATGGGAACAGGGCAGACCAAACTACCAAGCCAATTCTTCACCAGAAAGGAGACAAGCTACCGGGGACCGGTTTCTGGCATTTCAGCCTCTTCGGCCCGGCTTGCTTGAATCCTGATGGAGCAGTGAGAAAGGGACTCATGTCTGAGTATACCCTGCCACACCTATAGTGGCCAAAAACGATACAGAAAAGGGGGTGGTGATGAACAGAGTGTCTGAATTAAGCAGACCACTCTTACCCAGTCCAAAGATCAGGGCTTGATCCATCACCGTTATTTATCTCACTGCCCCATCCCAGCTCAGAACCTGGCTATATGCAAATCAGTCTGTCCCTGGCCCAGTGCATCATGGGAACAGGGCAGACCAAACTACCAAGCCAATTCTTCACCAGAAAGGAGACAAGCTACCGGGGACCGGTTTCTGGCATTTCAGCCTCTTCGGCCCGGCTTGCTTGAATCCTGATGGAGCAGTGAGAAAGGGACTCATGTCTGAGTATACCCTGCCACACCTATAGTGGCCAAAAACGATACAGAAAAGGGGGTGGTGATGAACAGAGTGTCTGAATTAAGCAGACCACTCTTACCCAGTCCAAAGATCAGGGCTTGATCCATCACCGTTATTTATCTCACTGCCCCATCCCAGCTCAGAACCTGGCTATATGCAAATCAGTCTGTCCCTGGCCCAGTGCATCATGGGAACAGGGCAGACCAAACTACCAAGCCAATTCTTCACCAGAAAGGAGACAAGCTACCGGGGACCGGTTTCTGGCATTTCAGCCTCTTCGGCCCGGCTTGCTTGAATCCTGATGGAGCAGTGAGAAAGGGACTCATGTCTGAGTATACCCTGCCACACCTATAGTGGCCAAAAACGATACAGAAAAGGGGGTGGTGATGAACAGAGTGTCTGAATTAAGCAGACCACTCTTACCCAGTCCAAAGATCAGGGCTTGATCCATCACCGTTATTTATCTCACTGCCCCATCCCAGCTCAGAACCTGGCTATATGCAAATCAGTCTGTCCCTGGCCCAGTGCATCATGGGAACAGGGCAGACCAAACTACCAAGCCAATTCTTCACCAGAAAGGAGACAAGCTACCGGGGACCGGTTTCTGGCATTTCAGCCTCTTCGGCCCGGCTTGCTTGAATCCTGATGGAGCAGTGAGAAAGGGACTCATGTCTGAGTATACCCTGCCACACCTATAGTGGCCAAAAACGATACAGAAAAGGGGGTGGTGATGAACAGAGTGTCTGAATTAAGCAGACCACTCTTACCCAGTCCAAAGATCAGGGCTTGATCCATCACCGTTATTTATCTCACTGCCCCATCCCAGCTCAGAACCTGGCTATATGCAAATCAGTCTGTCCCTGGCCCAGTGCATCATGGGAACAGGGCAGACCAAACTACCAAGCCAATTCTTCACCAGAAAGGAGACAAGCTACCGGGGACCGGTTTCTGGCATTTCAGCCTCTTCGGCCCGGCTTGCTTGAATCCTGATGGAGCAGTGAGAAAGGGACTCATGTCTGAGTATACCCTGCCACACCTATAGTGGCCAAAAACGATACAGAAAAGGGGGTGGTGATGAACAGAGTGTCTGAATTAAGCAGACCACTCTTACCCAGTCCAAAGATCAGGGCTTGATCCATCACCGTTATTTATCTCACTGCCCCATCCCAGCTCAGAACCTGGCTATATGCAAATCAGTCTGTCCCTGGCCCAGTGCATCATGGGAACAGGGCAGACCAAACTACCAAGCCAATTCTTCACCAGAAAGGAGACAAGCTACCGGGGACCGGTTTCTGGCATTTCAGCCTCTTCGGCCCGGCTTGCTTGAATCCTGATGGAGCAGTGAGAAAGGGACTCATGTCTGAGTATACCCTGCCACACCTATAGTGGCCAAAAACGATACAGAAAAGGGGGTGGTGATGAACAGAGTGTCTGAATTAAGCAGACCACTCTTACCCAGTCCAAAGATCAGGGCTTGATCCATCACCGTTATTTATCTCACTGCCCCATCCCAGCTCAGAACCTGGCTATATGCAAATCAGTCTGTCCCTGGCCCAGTGCATCATGGGAACAGGGCAGACCAAACTACCAAGCCAATTCTTCACCAGAAAGGAGACAAGCTACCGGGGACCGGTTTCTGGCATTTCAGCCTCTTCGGCCCGGCTTGCTTGAATCCTGATGGAGCAGTGAGAAAGGGACTCATGTCTGAGTATACCCTGCCACACCTATAGTGGCCAAAAACGATACAGAAAAGGGGGTGGTGATGAACAGAGTGTCTGAATTAAGCAGACCACTCTTACCCAGTCCAAAGATCAGGGCTTGATCCATCACCGTTATTTATCTCACTGCCCCATCCCAGCTCAGAACCTGGCTATATGCAAATCAGTCTGTCCCTGGCCCAGTGCATCATGGGAACAGGGCAGACCAAACTACCAAGCCAATTCTTCACCAGAAAGGAGACAAGCTACCGGGGACCGGTTTCTGGCATTTCAGCCTCTTCGGCCCGGCTTGCTTGAATCCTGATGGAGCAGTGAGAAAGGGACTCATGTCTGAGTATACCCTGCCACACCTATAGTGGCCAAAAACGATACAGAAAAGGGGGTGGTGATGAACAGAGTGTCTGAATTAAGCAGACCACTCTTACCCAGTCCAAAGATCAGGGCTTGATCCATCACCGTTATTTATCTCACTGCCCCATCCCAGCTCAGAACCTGGCTATATGCAAATCAGTCTGTCCCTGGCCCAGTGCATCATGGGAACAGGGCAGACCAAACTACCAAGCCAATTCTTCACCAGAAAGGAGACAAGCTACCGGGGACCGGTTTCTGGCATTTCAGCCTCTTCGGCCCGGCTTGCTTGAATCCTGATGGAGCAGTGAGAAAGGGACTCATGTCTGAGTATACCCTGCCACACCTATAGTGGCCAAAAACGATACAGAAAAGGGGGTGGTGATGAACAGAGTGTCTGAATTAAGCAGACCACTCTTACCCAGTCCAAAGATCAGGGCTTGATCCATCACCGTTATTTATCTCACTGCCCCATCCCAGCTCAGAACCTGGCTATATGCAAATCAGTCTGTCCCTGGCCCAGTGCATCATGGGAACAGGGCAGACCAAACTACCAAGCCAATTCTTCACCAGAAAGGAGACAAGCTACCGGGGACCGGTTTCTGGCATTTCAGCCTCTTCGGCCCGGCTTGCTTGAATCCTGATGGAGCAGTGAGAAAGGGACTCATGTCTGAGTATACCCTGCCACACCTATAGTGGCCAAAAACGATACAGAAAAGGGGGTGGTGATGAACAGAGTGTCTGAATTAAGCAGACCACTCTTACCCAGTCCAAAGATCAGGGCTTGATCCATCACCGTTATTTATCTCACTGCCCCATCCCAGCTCAGAACCTGGCTATATGCAAATCAGTCTGTCCCTGGCCCAGGGTTTAATCGTCATCTGCCAGCACATGAAGAAACAGCAGCACTTTTCATGTGCTGGCAGATGACGATTAAACCCTGAACTCACCTTTCCTTGTGTGGTCTCCCTCACTTTGAGTACCTGCTATTGTTGGATTTTAGCGGCTGGCTTCGGTCGCGAGAGAGACCCCCGGCAGATTAGCAGGTCCTGTCTGGATGCCGATGGTGTTTGGAATCACAGGAACAAGGAAGTGAGTTGGCTTAGTTTGCAGGACGACGCCTACTCACCAGAGATCGTCATACACAAAGCAGGGCACACGATGGCAGAGTGCCTTTCAATCCACCCACTTGGGATATAAACATGGTAATTTTACAAGCAAGCGGGAACATTTTCACGCACTACGAAACCCAGAAGACATTGGTTTTGGCCACGCCCAAGGGCAGGTATCATTTCCAGGTGCGTGATTCAGTGCTTGCTGCAATTTCCAACACACGCCGCTGAAGAGGGAAGGATGATTCCCGAAACGCGTCCGGCGTTTAAATTTGGTTATGAAAAGTGCTGCTGTTTCTTCATGTGCTGGCAGATGACGATTAAACCCTGAACTCACCTTTCCTTGTGTGGTCTCCCTCACTTTGAGTACCTGCTATTGTTGGATATATATATATATATATATATTTTTCAGTTCCATAAAAGTTTCCGCTTTACCGGGGGCCTCCGACGCTGCAGGGCGGGCTCTCAAAAAACAGGAACGGAGATCCTGATAGTAAAGTCACCAAAGAAACGGAGAGCCCACAGCTTGCGTGTTCACTTCAAACCGACATTCTATTGAGTCAGCATCACGTGGCAGTTGTATCCACCTCTTTTAAACCTAACATGTTTCAGCGCCCCAGCGCCTTGATCACAGGTGAGTATAATTCCATCCAAGTGGTCATGTGGTCGGAGATGAGAACTACAGTACCCACAATGCACCATATGTAAATTAAAACACAGTCTCTGGCAAAATATGAATTTTCGCTGAATTAGCATTGCATATTGTCAAAGTCCGGCATATTTCAAATGGCATGTGAGAAAGTCCATTAAAAGCATAGTGCTCTTCGCTGCCACATGATGCAAATAAATGCTTGAAGGGAGACCACGAAGTCTGCACGAAGGAAGCAAAACCTCCTTCACTCCCTTTCTCTTCTGCTTGACACAATAGCATGGCAATCCCTTTTAGCTTGTTATCGCAGGAGAGCGCGTCATGTCCCCTCAATTTAAAGTTCCAAAAAAGTTTCCGCTTTACCGGGGGCCTCTGACGCTGCAGGGCGGGCTCTCAAAAAACAGGAACGGAGATCCTGATAGTAAAGTCACCAAAGAAACGGAGAGCCCACAGCTTGCGTGTTCACATCAAACCGACATTTTATTGAGTCAGCATCACGTGGCAGTTGTATCCACCTCTTTTAAAACTAACATGTTTCAGCGCCCCAGCGCCTTGATCACAGGTGAGTATAATTCCATCCAAATGGTCGGAGATGAGAACCACAGTACCCACAATGCACCATATGTAAATTAAAACACAGTCTCTGGCAAAATATGAATTTTCGCTGAATTAGCATTGCATATTGTCAAAGTCCGGCATATTTCAAATGGTATTGTGAGAAAGTCCATTAAAAGCATAGTGCTCTTCGCTGCCACATGATGCAAATAAATGCTTGAAGGGAGACCACGAAGTCTGCACGAAGGAAGCAAAACCTCCTTCACTCCCTTTCTCTTCTGCTTGACACAATAGCATGGCAATCCCTTTTAGCTTGTTATCGCAGGAGAGCGCGTCATGCCCCCTCAATTTAAAGTTCCAAAAAAGTTTCCGCTTTACTGGGGGCCTCAGACGCTGCAGGGCGGGCTCTCAAAAAACAGGAACGGAGATCCTGATAGTAAAGTCACCAAAGAAACAGAGAGCCCACAGCTTGCGTGTTCACTTCAAACCGACATTTTATTGAGTCAGCATCACGTGGCAGTTGTATCCACCTCTTTTAAACCTAACATGTTTCAGCGCCCCAGCGCCTTGATCACAGGTGAGTATAATTCCTTCCAAGTGGTCATGTGGTCGGAGATGAGAACCACAGTACCCACAATGCACCATATGTAAATTAAAACACAGTCTCTGGCAAAATATGAATTTTCGCTGAATTAGCATTGCATATTGTCAAAGTCCGGCATATTTCTAATGGCATTGTGAGAAAGTGCATTAAAAGCATAGTGCTCTTCGCTGCCACATGATGCAAATAAGTGCTTGAAGGTAGACCACGAAGTCTGCACGAAGGAAGGAACGAAGGACTCTGAGATCCTACTGAGTAAGTTAGACCTCAAGAGTGCCTACTGGGCTTGGGTTGACAGTCAGGAGAATAGTAACCATAGGCTAGGTAGGCTGACTGATGATTTTCGTCTATACAAACAGGCCCCAAGCTTAGAACCCTACCTCGACTTTATTCAGAAACCCAAAGATAGGGCTCTTTACATTCAGTTTAGGTTAGGCACATTACCTGTCCGAGAATTCACTAGCAGTTGGAAACCCCCGTACCAGACCCAATCATCCTGTCCCCACTTTGATGAAGTAGTGGAAAGCGTCCCACACCTTATGCTCGCCTGTACTGCTTATGTAAAGCCGAGAAAAAAATGGTTAGTTCCGGTTTGCTGCCAACTAGGAACCAGGAACCATTGTGAGGCCCTGAGAATATTACGCACAGATACTAACACTACTCTGGCCTGTGGGGTGGCCAAATTCCTCAGGTGGTCATGGGTGATCCGCTTGAAAAAGTTATGTGTTGGATGAAGTTTTCTCCCAAACTGAGTTTTAACTCTGTATCAAAGCTCCGATCATTTAATTCAATCTTAAACAATATGTACTGTATATTTTTTCTTTTAATGATTTGATGGTAATTGATTTTATAACTATGTACTCTCCTCCTTCTGGATGAATTGCTTTTTAGGTCTCGTAGACCTATTGCAGCCGAGTTGCCTGTGAAGCGACATACACAGGTGCACGAGCAGCTACAGACAGGTGCACGAGCATCGATTTCCCAGCGTGGGCGCGCACGCCCAGCCCCCCGGAGCCGTGCACATCTCCTATCTCAGTCAGCCATGCCTCTCTCAGTTCTCAGTCGCGCGCGCACACACAGGCACACACACACGCTCACACACACACACACGTGCACACACCCCCCCCAACCTACTCATGGACTCACACACACACACAGTCACACACACGCATCCACCCACTCGAAGTGGCCATCTCCTGTCTCGCTAGCCTGATGCACCCAAACACAGTGTTTACACAGTGTTTACATGTCCCCCTACTCACCGGGCTGACTCTGGACTCCCCCGCTGCTCTCCAGGCCTGTTTTTCTCCGCAGGTGTGTAGGGTCAGCGGCTCAGGCTCGGCAGCATCGGGGCTATCCAGGACGAGTTTCCTAGACGTCCGAAGATGTGCACGCTCACAGCAGCGCGTGACTGAGTGTGCGCCCGTACAGCTGAGGTGCACACACGCGCTGCCGCAGAGACCGGGGCAGGTGCACGAGAAGAGCAGACTACAAACCCAGCTCGCTCTGCGATATCCACCAATGAGAGGCCGGATGACGTGTGTGGCTCTGGGCGCATGCGCGCAACTGGAAACACCTCTCGTCACAGCGTGCGCAGACCGGGTGACACCAAAATGCACAATAATGGGACCCCCGCCCGTGGGCCAGCCTGCACCGGAGAGCCCGCGCCCGGAGCCCAGGCAGGGACAGCATGGCATCCATAGAGCACTTTGACCCGGTGACCACCAACGTGACGGCCACTAAGATCGGGATCACAGTGTCCTGCAGGTAAGACCCCCGTCCGTGCAGCTGATCCTCACACGCACCCCCTGACACACCCACCAGCGGACCCCACACACACGCACCCCCATCAATTCCCCCTGAGATATAAACTGCCCAGCGCCCTCGCACACAGCCCCCGGCCGTCGTCTGCTCGTCTCAGCCATGTTTACTTTCGTCATTAGAGCTGGGCTTAAAATCCAGTGATGTGTTAGTTAGCTTAAAGCAGTCCCAGGGAGTCCTTTAAAACATTCAAAGGAGCATCCTGTTCACAGCGGAGAAAAAAACCAATGGAGCGAGGACCCTCCGGCGTCGAGGTAGTAGTGACTTCATAAATGACGCAGTTACATCACTGTTTATTGATAGTCAATTAGGATTTAATGTTGGTGTTTTAAGGTGAGATGTTTTTGTCCCTTACTGCTTTTTTAAAGACTTTCAGCACTTGTTTCTTTCCAATCTTCCACCAATTTAACGAATTCACAAACTGCAGATCCTCTCTGCAAGACATGAGGCTCTTCCAACAATTTAACGAATTCACAAACTGCAGATCCTCTCTGCAAGACATGAGGCTCGGAAAGAAAAGGTGTAAAGCTCCCAGAAGCCCTGTATCTTGTTGCAGTGCCAGCTATGACGACAGAGTGACCAAACTTCTAGAAGCCTTGTAGAGTGATGTCACCATACACATAGCAGTGTTAAAGCTCCTTGAAGCCTGTAAACTGTTTCATATTACATGCACCATTATAGCGCTACGAAGCCCTGTATGCTATTGTTAAATCGCATATACAATGCCAAAGCTCCAAAAAGTCTGAATTATAGTGTTATATCAAGGGTGTTTTAAGTCTTCTGTTATGCTGGGACATCACTCACCAATTATTAAAGTTCCCAGAAGCCAGTGGGTTTGCTGTGATGTCACACAGCATGGTTCAGCTCCTAGTCCGTTTCTATCCTATTCGGATATATACACACACATCACAGGCGTGTGCAGGGCTGACACCCGTGCACCAGTTTCTATGTGCATCCTGCTGAACTGCTTGTGTGTACTTATGACGCAAGAGCCCGTGACATGGGGCAGGCTCTGGGTCCAACCCACACGTGGCTTTGTAATGAGAGCAATCTCTTCGCACTGGTGCTGTCTAGTACCCCAGTACTTTCTCATTGTAATTACAGTGATGACGACCCCGCCTGGTTTCAGCCTCACATGTCTCCCAGCTGCATTCTATCAATTAAGCCAATAAATACTTCATGTTGGGGAGAAAAAAAAAGAGCTGCGTACTCCCCTCACATTTGTGGCTGGGTGGCTCCCGCGTACACCTGTTGGCAGGGGGCCCTACTCTACACTACTCTCATTGTGCAAAGTCTGTACATCGCTGTAGCATTCCATTATGCACAGCGTGCCTGTTCCACTATGCACGGCTGTCCTGTGATCACAGTAGGCAGAACCCATTTGGGTACTGTCCTGTCCCGTATGCACTATCTTCTTCGTACCTCTCTGTGCACTGCTGCTCTGCATGCACAGTTGTATTCCTACTCTCTGTGCACTGCTGTCCTAGGTGTTGTGTGTGGGGGTGACAGTCGTGTTCCTGCCCCTCCATGCACTGGTCTGCATGTACAGGTTTGTCGACCGTGTCCCTCCTTGCACTGCGGCCCTCGGGGTGTTAAAGGGGCGGTGTGAACAGTCAGGCCCTGCAGGTGTGAAGTGTTTTACTCCTGCACTTCCCGTCAGTGCTGCCCTGAGGGTGGTGCTAATGGCTGAACACTACAGACCCTCGTTGCACAGTTGCCTGGTGTGTAACATGTTCTCCTCGGTTAAAAGGTTGACTTTGGGGAACTTGCTTTGATTTTAAAAATGTTCATTGCGCTTAGAAATAAACCCTGAGTTCTGGGTCTGGGCATTTCAAACCCCATCTGGGAGGGGCGAGCGGGCTCTGAGTCATCAAGCCCACAAGGCAAGTCACGTAAACTCTCACCTGAGTGAGCCAGAGATCGGCCTAAACTGAGCCATCTCGGGCATTAAGATATGACAGCACCTTTAGTTTTACTCAAGTGGTCAATACGTTCACCAGTGAAGTGGAAGGGCCCCGACATCTCAGAATTAAAGATACCCAATCTTCGCCTCTGGGACTGGCAGCTCTTCGCAAGGTCTGTCCATGTCCTCGTTTTCAACATTCATGCTGCATGCTGCAATGAGGCCAACCCTAACTCTGTGAGGCCCGCCTCACTGTGGGCCAAGAGGAAAATACCATCAATGCTGATGCTCTCATGCAAAACATCTCCAGCCTTAAATTTCACCACATCCCAAGTGCACACCTTTGCATCTCCTAGACCAAATATAAAATGGTACACACGCAGCATTGCCCACATTGTTCATTTAATGATACAGAAGGTCTAATTGTCCAATACTCTCAAAAATAGGTCATTAAAAATTGCAACTTACAGAACGATCTCAGTGGCAATTTTGGTAATAAAGCAGTTTGGATGGTGTAAAAACACAAATTACCTCACCCACTACAGTTGCTGTATGCTTACACTCCAGTCCTGCATCTCTGACACTAGCGATCCCTCCCAAAATATGCAGCAAATTAATTTTATTTCTCACAACAATCATCCTCTTCAGTACCCCAACAGTACCAATGAATTTCGCTTGAGCCATTCTTCAGCCTCATGTTTGTCCTATTCTTAACCAGTCTTGGGTCAATCTGCCTCGGGCTCTAAACCTTTTAGGGAGGGTTCCAGAGACAAAGCCCTGGTACAGGAGGCAACTAGTAGATTGCACAATACCACACCTAAGCTAGAAGATGGATACTGCTTCATTAGCCCTGGTTCAGTGGTCCAAAGAAAGAGGTCCTATTCCAAGGCCCTGCTTCAAATTGAGATCCTTCTCCTGGGTCCTGATGACTCTTCCTTCCAATTTTATCCATTGACTTTGGATTGGCTTCATCCCACTCCATCAAAAAAACAACTCAATCTCTGAGTCTTGTTCTAACCGTAGGATTTACAAAAGCGCCAGTTCATTGCTAGTGACTCTATTTTATTGCCGACTTTGTGTTTACTCTTTTGGGAATTTTCGAATCCGGTTCCTCTTTAAACCTGCATACTACTAAAGCAAAATATTTCCTTTTTTTACCGTTGGAGGAGGTTGGTTTTACAAAAGCGACTGTTCATTGCTGGTGACTCAGGTAAGGGACATTTTCAGTGATAACAAAGATGTCATAAATGTTAAACTATAGTATACTATAATACTTGTAAGCGCGATGTAAAATTTCTTGGTGTACGCCGCTGCTCATCGCTCACAGACATGTGCTGTAGTACCTCCTGCTTACTCTGCTTATTAATCTACTAGGTCTGTACCTTTCACTGTAAATAGCTAGTATTTTTCTTGTCTCTCTCACTACCTTATAATTGTTGCTCCGTACAAACATTGTCACTCAGCACCACCACAGCGTCACTCAGCACCACCACAGCGTCACTCAGCACCACCACAGCGTCACTCAGCACCACCACAGCTTCACTCAGCACCACCACAGCATCACTCAGCACCACCACAGCGTCACTCAGCACCACCACAGCGTCACTCCGCACCACCACAGCGTCACTCCGCACCACCACAGCATCACTCCGCACCACCACAGCATCACTCCGCACCACCACAGCATCACTCCGCACCACCACAGCATCACTCCGCACCACCACAGCATCACTCCGCACCACCACAGCATCACTCCGCACCACCACAGCATCACTCCGCACCACCACAGCATCACTCAGGGGCCCACAACATCACTATGCGCTACCACAGCATCACTGAACGCCACAGCCTCACTCGTCGCCACCACAACATCACTTTGCACCATCACAGCATCAATCTGTTCAACCATTCAACAACAACTGGTTCAAATATGTTCTCTCAATGTTTTAAGCTTTATTACAAATGTCACAGAAAGATGTTAAAATTTCACTTCTGTTCTTGGATTTTCGTCACAATAAAATACACTGAACACAATCTTCACAAACGTTATTTACAAAAGTTTAAGCTATTTCTATTATAAATTACAATAACTTTTATTTAAGTATTAATTATTTAAAAAAATTAAAAGCCATTGTTATTTGTAAAGCAATAAATCTAAGTCACGTAAATACAACACATATTGCATTACAAATGCTATGGGTGTCACGTTTGCCAAAGTTAAAACTATTGGAATTGTAAATGACTAAGCTATTAATTTAGCTATTTTCAAAACCAACACAGAAATAAAAAAACTTGCCATTTACAATACCAATATCTCAAAATTTCCCAATGCGAGACCTATTGCATTGCAAATGCTTGTTACTGATTGTATAAGAGGGGAATACGTTTTATCCTGTTGTGTTTTAAATTTTGTTTTTAATTCTTTTTAAACAAACAACTTGGAAAATGCTTTTATGATATTTCTATATCGAAATAAAGCTTTGATGATGATGATGATATATATATATATATATATATATATATATATATTATGCATATATAATATACATACACGTATATAAATATGCTGCCTAAAGCCCAAAATCAGGCTCAATTTTGCCAATAGTGCATTGTATTTCTTATTTAAAATAAATCATATATAACAACATTTCCATGACATAGAGAAACGTACTCTTAACATGTCTGAACACAGCCTTTATTTTCAAGGAAAAATGCAAGGTAATAGCAGGCAGATTAGGCCGGAAGGCTGCATATTGAACATTCACCAAAAGATTGGGGCCGTGCCTTTAAGACCTCCAGGCTCCCATCATGCCCCACAGGTGACAGTTAGGTCAGGTCATTTTAACTGCATATTACATTGCATAGTGATCATGAGGAAATAGAGTGTTGCTATAACCATGGTATTCGTCCGGGGAGGAGGGAGGGTTGCTTCTGACTTTGATGAGTATACCCCTGAAAGAAAACTAGGATTACAGGTAAGTAACTTATACTTCTCTTCCAGGGGATATTCATCAATATATTTAATCAAAAAGAGGGCGGATGAAGGAGCTGTGATCCATTCAGTTTCTTTGTCGTAATACAAAAATATCTAAAGAGGAATGGATCTTGGATCAATGGATACTCATCAATAGTCATAAGCACTGAATAGAGTAGCAAGCCCATCCCCTGAACCCTACAGACGAATACCTACATAGCAAATGCACTCTGAACAGCATGTTAACCAAACACATTCCTCAAGGGGGCTTGCCCAAACTGGGCATCGGTCTGAGTATCAGAATCTATACAGTAATGCGGGCACATGTGTGGACTGAGCGCCATGTAGCCGCTTTGCATATCTCCTGATTGGATACATTTCTGAGAAGGGCTGTTGTAGCGGCTTTATCTCTCGTAGAGTGAGCATTTGGTTTGCCAGGGAGCTGCTTATGAGCTAACTGATAAGGTTTTTGCCACTGACAACAGCTGATCTTGCTGTCTTTATGTGAATTATATGCCCAACTTGAAGAGGTTGCATGCCTAGCTTGTAAATTTTACTTTGTAACCACCTGTCATCTTTGGGCCCCTCTCCCAGTTTTTGCCTTTATTTGAGAGTACATGGTGCACATCATCCCTAGGTAAGAATTCAAGCAGTAACTACTTCAGACTTGCGGGCAGTCCTCATGGATTTATCTCTCAGTCTAGTGGTTTCTGGGATCCTCCCTGCTTACATAATTCATTAGCATTCAATCTGAATCTCAGATCTACACCATTCTTGTCAACTGATTATCCTGTTTTGTAGGATTGGTGCATGGGCGGTTCCTGATCTATTACCACCACGGCCTTCCCTTGGTTGGCAGCCATGGCTATTCTTGGACATATCAATGAGATGCCTGTTAGCTCACATTTTCCAACGGTGAATATGTAATTGTAATTATAAACTAATTTTGCAGCCGTCACATAAACTATCAGGCCTGTTCTCCATGGTCTGGGCAACTCCATGTCCTGGGCAACCTGGGATCCTCCCCGTATCAGTCACAGACCATTATCTTTCAGCCATAGGGACTGATTGTACCACTGAATATCGACATTAAGAAAATTCTGACAATATTTTTTCTTCAATATTTTGTCCTGGACATTTAGTACTATGGAAATTCTAACTTTGATTGTTTAGTATTCACACCCATGGATTGTCAACTAATTCACAGATCAATGAAATGTCACGTACCTCCTTTTTGGGCTTCACTAATAGGGGGTAGTGATGGTGCAGAGTCAAGGCTTACTTTTCAAAATGATCCTAGTTTAGAAACTCAGATGCTTCTAACACATAAACACAATACACCGAGATTTGTATGCAGAGACTTTACTTAAAAATAAGATAGCTCTGCAAAAATGTGATAACTCACAGGTAATTGAATTCAACACAAAATGGAGATAATATAACACACAGATAGAACTCAGTGTAAATGAACTGTCAAATAGGGCACAGTTACTATTTACTCATGTGGTTTAAGCACATGTCTGGTTTGCGCTAGAAATTTAGAATGTGTCTGCGAGTGTATCTTATTCTAGTTGGTTTTAGCAGTGGATAATCGCTGCTGAGCTAAGTGTTGTTCGTGAATGGCCCAGGTAGTTGTGCTGATTAGTTGTTTGAGCTTGTGATTCAAGCATGAATATAGAGGAAACACTATGCCCAAGGCGGTGGCGTGCCATTGAAAGAGGCGTAAGTCTCAGGAGCTGCTGGTGGGCGCAAGCCACCACCAAGGCATGATACGGAGTCAAATATACAGATGTGACTTTTGAGGCCAGACATTTGGCACTTGAGATGGCCACACAGTGCTGGATTTCTGAGTGTTCACCGCATCTTTGCACCTTGGATAGGGGTGTACCACAGCCGTGGGCAGAGGTAAACAGCCTGAGTTCACCCCATGACACATTGGCAGGAAACAATCTGCAAATGTGGGGTACTCAAGGTCACCAAATTCTGTCTCCTGTTGAAGTCCCTAGGGACAAATCTGTAGCTCTAAGTGAGCCGAGTATGCCCAGACGTGGGTCCCGGGCTCACTGTGCTGGCTGAAGAGGGGTGAAACCTCGAAACTGGTCCTAGGATGCTTGTTTCCGGTCCAGGGAGAACCTGGCTTGGCATGGAGAGCAAAAGAATTATGGATTTAACCCAGATATCTTGACTGGGGGTGAATGTTTTGATGTTTTCTGCATTCTGTCCATCAATTGTGTGTCTTTTGCTTTCTCGCCTAGTCTAAGAGCCACCAGAAGTACTCCGCATCCTACAATACCTTGCTATTAACCAATATGCTGAAAAGACCTAACAACACCCTAAAGTGTTGTCACCAAACCATATCCTTGAGCTCAGATCCTTCCGGGATTGCATTCAGACCAAGATGTCTGCAGTGTATCTGAAAGTAAACCCAACAAACAGTAAGTTTGTCGTCATAACAGGAGGAGCTACTAAGTCTATCTTGTAGGATAGTCTCAACAATTTGAATTTAGATTGCTTTTCCACATGGTTTTACTGTGTAAAGTCAAGCCTTTCTTCCTTCCATGAAATTCCAGTTCACAGTCCTGGCCCTTGTCTTGTCACACTCTCCTGAAGGCAACACTCTACTCTCCCATTGGCATTTTCGGCACCAACAAAACCAGTTCTCAAGTAGTGGCTCAATTATCAACCAAGGTTTCAACTGCATCACTTCTTTCTACCTGCCAGACTCCACTTCAGAATTCATTGTATGATCTGTAAGGCACTCCGCTTAGTAAGCCAGAGCCTTGCTTGTAAACCCACTGTGTCTGGTGCCAACCCCTCTACCCGGAATACATCCCCGGCTAGGCTGGAAATTCAAGAGGCTCACAAAGAATACGCCAGCCCGCTGGCCCTCCCAACATAGGGACCACGACTCTGGAATGACTTCCATGTTGAGAGATGATAAGGGTTGGGAGCCGGCTATGAGAAGGTCTAACAATGGCCAATGCCCATTCCTCACCCTCATAGTGGTAGTTATACATGTGTAATATTACACCTCCTTAGGTCAGTACAACACATTAGTAAAACAATTATTACCAATGCAAGGCACCCTTTTGTGAATGCCTTGTTACTCTGGCCATTTGCACACACTAGTCATCTTTACACGTGAAATGGCTTTGTGAAGGGTCCCTTAACATATTGGTTCCCTGCCAAGTGTGACGAGGTCAGCAAGTTGCGACTTTTTAGCCAACAGCATTCAGTGCATTGGATTCTGGAAGTTTTAGTTTCACTTTTAATGTTAAGGTGTAGTATTCACCAGGAAGGTTCTGTGGATTTGAGGTACAGAGTGAGGCTCTATGTTCCCGGACTCGTATGGTGTCGTAAGATACACATTTCCTCTGTTTGTCAAATTTAGAGGGAAGCCAATAGTCAGTAAAACAATACAAGCAAGTGGCAAGAGTGCAGTGGTGCAGCGACCTTCTATTTGACTCAAAACTGAAATAAATAGAGGTCTCAAGACTTGCACCAGACTCCACAGTGAAAGGAACATGTTGCTACATTTTAAAACCGATAATGGGCCAAAACCAAAGCTCCATCACATAAGTAAAGTTCTGTCCAACTGAGTCCCTAAACCAAACTCTCCAGAGTACAATGGATAAATGCATCCTGCTCACAGGCAGCTCTTTGAAGCTCAAGGGCTCTGCCCCAGGGCACTAGGCGCTTCATCAGAAAGGCACAAATATATGATTTGATAAGGTTCTTTGTCCCCACCTTGGTTGCCCCTAATAATGCTGTGGGTGGCAGAGATTTCTCTGTGGTGGCTGCCAAAGTTTGAAACACCCACACAAAGTTACAAACGTGGCGTTTCAGTGTGGAAGTGGTCTTCACCGATATTGCACAGCATAATATGTTTTAGCTCCTCGCGCTCTCTTCGAAGCAGCATCTCTGTGTCTGCGGTGAAGTATGCATGAGTCCTTTCCATAAAAACAAGGTATGCAAATCAAAAAATGAAACAATGTCATTTGGGCTACCTAAAATAGAAACTGAGTAGAACCTTATTTACAAAGACACTAATTAAGTTACTAATATCTTGTGTTATTCAAGGACACGCCTTTGACAAAGGTACAAACAGCAAAACGGACTACTCCCAGTTAAAGGTGTATTTTGATTGGTGGATTTAGTTTACAAGAGCCTGAGTCCTACAGTTGTAGTAATATGCATGTTGGTAAAAATGCAAGTGGGAACCTTCCACTTCCTGTTGGAAGCTTTTTAACTATTGTAACTATGAAACAAGAAAAACTAGTCGTCTACCTACTGCTCAGTCTGAACTCCCTACTTCACATACAGACCTGGCAGTGGAAAACCCTCCTTTTTACAAGCACTACTGAGAAACACTGGTCTCGCCTTTTCTGCTCATTGGCTTCACCACTGCTTTTATTTTCAGATGATGCTTCACAGCATCGGTAGAAAATCTATGCAGCATTGACCAAAAAAGAAAGATGCAATATATATGCAATAGGTCTCCCGATGTGAGGATTAAAGCTATTGGCGTTGTAAATGACAATGTCTTTTACCCATGTGTTTTGGAGTGGAATGGATGTATGTGGTGTGAAGTGGTATTATGTGGGTTGGATTGGAATTGTTAGTTGTGGAATTGTGTGGTGTGGAGTGGATTTGTGTGGCATGGCATGCAGTGGAATTATGCAGGTAGTATTTATGTGGTATAGAGTGTACTGGAATTATGTGGAGTGAGATTGTGTGTCATGGACTGCAATTATGTGGATTGGTATTTTGTGTTGTGTAGTGGCATGTAGTGGAGTTTAATTAGGCGGTGTGCTGTTGACCTTTGTGGCATGATGTGGAATTCTGTGGTGTGGATTGGATGTATGTGGTGTGTTGTGCAATTATGTTGCTGAGTTGAATTATGTGGTTGTTGACTTACGTGGTGTGGAATGGAAATGTGTAGAGTTGAATTGTGTGGTGTGGAAGTGTGTAGTTTTGAGTGAAATTATGCTGATTGGAATTATGTGGCATGGTGTGGAGTGTATTTGTGTGGATTGTTTTACCAAGTAAGTTGATACAGCAAAAAAAGAATATTGCACAATGCCAAGCTGTTCTGAATACAGTGGTTAGTGCAGTCACCAGTAACACTCGGCATGGCCATAGTAGGACTGCCTTTAGAGCTATGCACATGTCACCAGTGCACATAAGAATGATGTTCAAAGTGTTGACATTCACCAGCAAGGCAACTTGTGTAGGTGCCTGAGAATACTTACAGATGTCTATAAACGTCTAGCAGCAATGCAGAACCCCGCGCTTGTGTGGAAATTGTGTGTATTTGTGTGGCTTGTTTTACCAAGTAAGTTGATACAACAAAAAAAGAATATTGCACAATGCCAAGCTGTTCTGAATACAGTGGTTAGTGCAGTCACCAGTAACACTCGGCATGGCCATAGTAGGACTGCCTTTAGAGCTATGCACATGTCACCAGTGCACAAAAGAATGATGTTCAAAGTGTTGACATTCACCAGCAAGGCAACTTGTGTAGGTGCCTCAGAATACTTACTGATGTCTATAAACATCTAGCAGCAATACAGAACCCCGCGCTGGTGTGGAAATCCGTTATTGGTTCCACTTATTATTAATCACATTAGGTCTGGAAGATTGAAAAACAATCACTTATCAGCTAGGCCAGCTGTGTATTACTGAGGAACATATTCCATTTAGGATGGCACTGAATACACAGCTTTTTCAAGCTTTAGATACATTTGACTGTATTTGAAGCGCTTTGATGTGTGTGAGCCTTGAGTTGTTTATAAGTGGAAAGATTTTATTGTGTTGTATTTGTATTTACATAGCAATTTTCCACCCCATAAGGCTTTGATGCCTCTTGTGGGTGAGTACTCGCATACCACGCCATGCTCATTTTTATAAATGTGGGTCGATAGTTGGCAGAGGTAGGTACCTTTGACCAAGCAAGGACCCTTGCTCCTAGTCAGTGTAAGGGGGCTACACTCCTAAAATAACCCCTCCCCACCCCCTTGGTAGCTTGGCATGAGCAGGCAGGCTTATCTCAGCGGCAGTGTGTAAAGAATTTGTGAACACATACAGTAATACAGTGAAAACACTACAAATGGACGCTACACCAGTTTAGAAAAATAAGTAATCTTCATCTAGACTTAATACAAGACCAAATGACAAAAAAACACAATACAGTAATACAAATATGACTTTCAGATGGTAGAAATAACTTGGTTCAATGTAGATGGTAAAAGCAACACTTTACTCTCAAAGTACCTTGGATGCTTCACGCAATAAAAACAAGAGTCGCTGAGAAGGTGATGCGTCGGTTCCTTGCTTCGGGGGAGGTGATGCGTTGGTTCCCTACTGCAGGGCAGGAGAGGTGATGCATTGTTTCCTTACCGGAGAGGAGGTGATGCGTCGGTTTCTTACTGTGTTCCGGTTACGATGGGACAAGATGGTGCCTCGATGCGACGGGACGATCCGGTGCGATGAGACAAAATGGCGTCTTGGATGTGATGCGACAACATGGATGCGGTGTTTGCACACCGGACGACCGTGTGCCGAACTCAACAGGCCCTGTGACACACTTCTCCAGTGATGCGATGGCAACCTCTGCAGCGGCGACACGCTTCTCCGGTGATGCGACATGCTTCTTCGGCAATGCGACTGCAACTGCTGCGGCGGCGACACGTTTCTTCCTTGTTGAGTCGCGCTTCTAGTTCCCAGCGACATGCAGTCTTCAGAGAGCCCAAAACAACAGCCAGCACTTCTCTTCAGGTAGAGTTCCCAGCAAGGAAATTCAGGGGGAGCTGGTGGTGAAGTCTTTAGGTCCCTGAGACTTCAGAACAGGAGGCAAGCTCAACTTTAAGCCCTTTGGAGATCTTCCTCAAGATAATAAAAGTACAAACAAAGTTCCTTTTGTCCTTTCCTTGGCAATAACTAACCACTGCAGGCCAACCCCAAACAGCAAACAACACAAGGGCAGTCTCCTTCTTCAGCTTCCTTGGTTTCTCTCCTTGGCAAAGGTTCGTCTTGATTCCCAGAAGCGGTTTAAAGTTCTGGGGTCGGGCCCCAATATTTATACTGCAAAATCCTTTGTTCTCTGAAGGCAGAGAGTGTCTGTGCCCAGCCAAAACCAGTTATGTCCTCCCTGGTGCAGCTTCCTGGCAGGAGGTGGAGACAGCATTGTTGAAAGTAGACCTGGCCCAGGTAGCTAAAAGGAAATCTCCTCCCCCTACTCTCTATTCAATGCAGGGCCTATTCAGCCAAGCCCTGACCTATCAGACCGCTGGAGCCAACCCCATCGCCAGTCCCCTTCACTCACAAACCGGACTTGGAATACACAAACCTAGCAGAGGCATGCTGGATGGTTAGGCAAGAAAATACATACTTTCTAAAAGTAGTATTTTCAAACCCAGATTGTAAAAATCACCCACACTAAAAGATGTATTTTAACATTCTGAGTTCAGGCATACTAAATGTTATTTTCCTATCTTGTTCCTAGGGTCAGTTAGGATTATAAGATGTTATAGTCAAACTGCCCATTCTGGCTCATGGGAACAGATAGCATTGCAATAGTGAAAAACAAAATTGGCTGTCATTCACTATTAGGACATGCCACACACATCATGGCATGTCCTATCTTTCACATACAATGCACCCTGCCCTTGGGCCTATCTTTGGGGTGACTGTTATGTTATGTTATGTTATGTTAAATGTATTTTTGAGCGCACAGCTGCCCCAGCAAAGGGGCGTCCTGGCGCTGTATCTGAAAAGGAACATAACAAACAACAAAGTAGGAAGCTAATAGGGGAGTGGGAAAAGATGAGTTTTCATAGCTTTCCTAAAAGCAAGAAGGTTTTCTAAAGAGCGAATGTGGACTGGAAGTGCATTCCACAATTTGGCGGCCAGCACCATAAACGATCGTCCACCCAATCTGCATTTGCGAAATCGGGGAATAGATGCCAAACTTTGGCCAGCAGAGCGCAGACTGCGCGAAGGGGTGTAGGGAGTCAGGAGGTGCTGAAGAATGGCAGGAGAATCAGATTTCAAGATTTTAAAAGCAAAGCATGATGCTTTAAATTCAATGCGTCTGATGACTGGCAGCCAATGTAGTTTAGCAATTGTACTGCGGGCTGAGCAGAACCGTGGAAGGCCTACCAGGGCCCTAGCTGCCGCATTCTGGACCCGTTGAAACCGCAAGACTTCCTCCTGATTAGCGCCCAGAAGCAGTGAGCTTGCGTAGTCAAGTCTAGATAGTACACTTGCTTGAACTACCATCTGGCGAGTGGGGGCATCAAAAAATTTGAGGATAGGCCTCAACCCACGTAAGATGCCGAAGCACATAGATGCCACCTTCTTAGTGTGACATGAGAAGGTAAGTTTGGAGTCCAGCCAGACGCCAAGGTTCTTTAATTCAGACACCGGTTTTGGGGGGAGTCCTAACTCCTTAGGCCACCAATTTGCACCCCACAGATCTGGCTGTTTACCCAGTACCATCACCTCGGTTTTTAGGGCGTTGAGCTGTAAGCAGTTGGTCGTTAGCCAGCTAGCAACTGCCCTCAAACCATCTGCAAAGTTGGATGCCAGTTGGTCGAAATCTCCGTTAAGGGCCACCGCCAACTGGGTATCATCGGCGTAGGATACCATTGTGAGACCCCATCTCTTCGCAACCTCCACTAATGGTTGAACATAAAGGTTGAAGAGAGTGGGGCTCAATGCCGACCCCTGCGGAACTCCTTGGGTGATGGCACGGGATTTAGATCTGAATGGTGGTACAACCACCTGAAAGGAGCGTTCCGAAAGGAACGACTGAAACCAGTCTAAGGCACTGCCTGAGATACCAGCCTCCCTAAGCCTTTGGACAAGAATGGAATGGGATACAGTGTCAAAGGCGGCACTAAGGTCCAAAAGGACCAGTGCCGCCGTTTGACCGGCATCTAGTACAGAGCGGAGATGTTCAACCATATACAGGAGTGCCGTCTCTGTACTGTGTCCAGGTCTAAAGCCGTTCTGTGTGGGATCCAATAGTTGAGCTGAAGTCAGATGTTTTGATAGAAGATTATTCACATGGGACTCTGTGATCTTTGCCACCCATGGAAGGAGAGAGATTGGACGATAGCTCTCCGGCTTCGATGGATCCAGTCCAGGTTTTTTTATAATAGGCATAACACAGGCGGCTTTCCAGGCAGGCGGAACTGAACCGGTGATTAGGGATTGCTCCACAAGATGACGAATGGGAGGGAGGCAAAGGGGCGCTGATTCCACAAATTGGGCCGGTCTTAAAGGGTCATCTGGGGAGCCAGATTTAACCTTGGCCACCAAGAGGTTGAACTCTAATTCTGATGGTATGGGAAGAGCGGCCATACCTAGAGACTAACATGTAGAAAAGGGAAGGTTTCAGGACAGGCAAGTGGCACTTGCCAAGTCAACATGGCAGTCCCAGACTGCACACATGCTCTGCAATGGCAGGCCTGCGCCGTATTTTACAAGCTGCTTCTGTGGGTGGCAGAACCAGTGCTGCAAGCCCACCAGCAGCCTATGATTTACAAGCCCTGGGCACACATGGTGCACTGTACTAGGGTCTGGCAAGTAAATAAAATGAGCCAATCATGGAGGCACTAATCCAATACAACAATTTACAGGGAGATCATATGCACTTTAGTACTGGTCATCAGTGGTAAAGTGCTGAGAGTCATAAAACTAACAAAATCATGTCAGAAAAATACAGGATGTAGGCAAAAAGTTCAGGGATGACCCTGTAAAAAGGGCCAAGTCCAACACTCATTTTATATATCGGAGACTGCAGCTAAACCCTAATTTGTCATTCTGTTTATCTCAAGGTTACTTTTCACAATCAGCAAGCAGCCTGCCATGCCATTTGCCATGTTATCTGTTTTATAAAGTTCCTGGAAATCAAATAGGTCATGCAAGATATCCTGAGGAGATTATGGAATCTGTAATAAAGGCGGTCATTCAGTTGCTCATGCAATTATGAAGTGGCCATGCAGAGGGTAATGTGGGCAGGCAGATATATTGTTATTTAAACCACTGCATATATATATTTTTTGATTATATGTACACGTTAAACGAGGAAGGATAATGTGACTTCACGATGCGCTGTATAACGCCAATAAAATAACAGCACTGAACTCAACATCTCCCTTAATTTAATGCAGGAGAATATGACCTCCTTTGTACAGCTTCTTGATTAAAAATAAGCGGCACACTGACTCCCCAGCGTTTTGGGCAAACCACTCACCTGATTGTGAGCTTCTGAGTTGAAGAGCATTAGGACCCACAGTAGAGCTGCAGAAAGTATGCAAGTGGGAGGGTTGGGACGTGCACAGTTTAATGCTGTGTTTTGGCACACGCTTCCTCTGGAGTAGCTGAGAGTAGCTGAGAGGAATCTATTTCCTCTCACCCCCTGCCTACTTGCTGTGCCCCTATATCTCATTACTTTCACAAGGCCCCCATTTTATCTGCTTCTCAAAGACATCCTGAAATGAGCCAATTATCTGCCCGTCCAGTGCCTCGATTTGTACGTCACTGATTGGTGAATTTGAGGCTGATGTCGCTCTATTGTGAGGAGATGAGCTGCTCTCAAAGAAAGGCAGTGTACGGCCTTGTTAACAGAACCTGCGGTCGCTAGAGGAAGTGGTACTCATTAGTAATGAAGCCAAAGAAAGGCCTAAGTACAATGTCAAGAATAAAATCTTGTAAAAGAAAAAAATCTTTGATGGGTGGGAGGTGGGGGGGCGGAAGATCAAGTTGAACAAAATTGTGTGGCGAGCTCCTTACAGTCTTGCATAGTAGAAAAACGGTCCAAAATACTTGAACGGTTGGGAAGTGGTGGTGGTGGGGGGACATCTGGGAGCGGAAGCTGAACAGCACCAAAGAACGAACAGGCAATAAATAATAAATAAGCAGGAGGGAGGAGGAGGAGTAAGCTGCAGCCCAAGGAGAGGAAGCAAGCATGGTTACAAGCGAGTTCCTGAGCATAAACACACAGAAAGAAAAGAAGAGTGGTCACAAAGTAATGAATACCATGATGTGTAAGAGCACATGTAACAGGCAGACTCATGGGAAGTTAAAAAAGTCAAAAAGGAGGAACTACTAAGCATATTAACCAAAGAAAAGCAGCCATTTACGAAGGACAGTCAACAGAGCCAATGAAAAAGATGGGTGGTGTATAAAGCCCATATTCTAGATACCCTACAACATCACACTTAAGGAACGCCAGCCACTACTGGCTCTAAAAAATGATGAGTCCATAATTCTCAAACCAGCGGACAAAGGGGGTGGAATAGTGGTCCAGGATCGCACAACATATGAGGCTGAAATCAAGAATCAGATTAATGAGACTAAACACTACAAGAAACTCGACGGCAATCCACTTCCCAAGAGTCGCCAAAACATACTACAGGTCACTACTAAAGCAAAGGATGAGGGTTACATCACACAGAAAGAATTTGAATTCCTCAACGCCAGTAACTCTAGGAACCCAGTGCTCTACACGATACCACAAATACACAAGAGCACAACCAATCCACCCGGCCGCCCTATACTATCAGGATGCGGTTTGGTCTTAGAACCACTAGGATCCTACATCGATTTTTTTATACAAGATTTTGTACCCTTACAAGACACCTATGTAAAAGACACAATGTACATGATCAATCTAGTTGACGGCATGGCATTTGATCAAGGCAGTGACTTACTAGCCACTCTCGATATAAGCTCCCTCTATACTAATATACCCCAGGAGGAGAGCATACAAGCAATTGAAAGCCTCTTGGAAAAAAGACCTAGGCCTACACAAGTACCCACTAGCTTCATCATCAGTCTGCTTTGCTCAGGCACGACCATGGGGGCAATTTTTGCTCCGAATCTGGCTAACATATATATGAATTACATTGAACACAAATTCATTCTCACTAATGACAACAGGTACCGCTCCAACATTAAATGTTGGAAGTGGTATACTGACGATATCTTCGTCATTTGGCGAGGTACTGAGAGTGTATTTCAACAGTTCGTTACTGATTTGAATACAGTACAAAAGAATCTCATATTCACTTCAACCACACATGAATCATCAATAGCATTTCTAGACCTTAACATCAACCATTAGAATGGGGCTCCCTACACCTCTCTCTACAGAAAAACCACAGAAAGGAACACACTCCTGTCCCATTGCAGTCATCACCCACGGGCACTAAGAGACGTACTTCCATTCGGACAGTTCCTTAAAACCCACCGTAACTGCACACACAAAGCAGATTACATGCAAGTAGCGGAAACACTGAGACTAAAGCTAGTATCTAGAGGATATCCAAACAGACTAGTTAAAAGATCACTTTAGAGGGCCTGGCATTGCCCCAGGGACGAACTATTCAAGACAAAAGAGAAAAAGAGCATAGACAAAATAGTGTGTGTAACCACCTTCAGCAATCACACTAATCAAGTACGAAACCTCATCACAAAAAACCGGGGTATTATACAAAGTATAAACCCCACCCTTGAAGTACCTCTGTTTGCATACAAAAGAGGAAAAAACATTAAGGACCATCTTGTAAGGTCAGCAACTGATAGGAAAGAGCTGACACACAATACTCTCATAAACGCATGGGGCCTACCTAAAATCAAGGGCCACCACATAAGCTGTAACTGCGTCTCCTGCGAATTTACATTCAATACCACCATGTTCGAACATGCCAACATAAAACACACGTTGAGCGGCTTTTCTAACTGTAATACACGTAACGTTGTGTACTGTATCTGGTGCCCATGCGGTCTACCTTACCTAGGCCAAACACAACAACCAATTAAAGCAAGAATCAGCCAACATAGCAGCAGGATCCGAAAGTCTGTTCCCAATGCACCTTTGGTGTCTCATTATAATAAGAGAAATCACAGCGCGGATAAATTGAAGTGGCAAGTTATAGAAAACGCCACTCTACCTGAAAGAGGCAGTGATCTAGCAAACATACTACAACTGAAAGAGTGTAGATGGATAGAATACAGTTGAGGAGTGGAGAGGCTATGTCACCACTTTAAATCAATAAATCAATAATTTTGTGCCTGTACACCTACACATAGATTATTGACTCCAGTAACACCTCATACTCCTCTTCCCCGGTTATGCTGGCACCAACACAGGCCATCTCCCCTCTCAGACACCCTTGGGACTGGTCCATATCACCTGGAATGTGTCACGCTGAATCGGCAACCTCAGCTCGAAAGAATGTGAGTATGCTATGAACCATGTGCACGCAACAGTACGCCAATTCTAAAGCAATACTATACCAGAATGTATAAATGCAACATATGATTGTAGTCATCAAATTGTAGATTATACCATGTTTGTGAAAGGACAATCGTAATCCAAGCAATGTATAACAATGTAACACCTTACCATGCACATGTTGCACCTCAAACATATCCTTCCCTACATCAGTACACTAAGGGAGGCGCGACGTGCAGAATGTGCCCAGGCCAGTGCGCCAAATATATTGTTTTTAAAACATAAAGACCACAAATAATAGTGACACCAATACAAACTGTTGATACTGGCCGCCAAGTAATATAAGGTCGCATTATAAACACCAATCCCTTTACCGATAAGAGACAAGAAGACGCTGCTTCGCCAGCAAGCAGTTCTACAAAACGTAATCACTACGTCCAAGACGATCACTGGCAACCACAGGCCCGTGCCAGTTACCATGACAACAAGCACCCAATCGGTGGATTGATCACGCTCCCTGCGCTACGCACACGAGGCACACGGGGCCTTCTACATAAGTAGCAGCTAGATTCATCAAAGTGAAATCGGCTCGCAAAAGCCAGATTCTGAGAATCTGGCCCATTGCGAGCGCAATTTTTGCATTTGGGATTCATCATCCCAAATGCAAAAATCGCAATCATAGAATCACAAATTTGCGAGGAATTGCATTTAAGGAATCTCTATTTGAGATTCCTTAAATGCAATTCATGAAACATTTAAAAATTGCGAATTCGCAAATTTGGGCCGCTATTTACCGCGAAGTCAAACCTCGTGGTAAATAGTGGAAACTTGGAAAAATGCACTTAAGTGCATTTTACTGAGTTGTATGTTACACACACACATGTCTCAAGGACATGTGTGTGCCTAGGTGAACAACCTTTACAACAAAACTTTTATAACGCACTACCATTACAACGCGGTCATTACAACGCTAACCATTACAACGCATTACGCTGGGGGGCGCTCTAGGATAGGGAATAGGTTTAATTTTCTATCCAACACCTTCCCTAGTGTCCACGGGGACTGGAGTTGGAATAGAAAATTAAACTTATCACTATCCAGCACCTCTAAGCGCTATGCGTTGTAAAGGTTTGCGATGTAAAAAACGCGTTGTAAAGGCAGGCGTTGTAATAGCCTGCGTTGTAACGTCATACATCCGTGTGCCTAAGACCAGCATCCAATGTCATTTCAGGGGTGCAACAGGGTGTCCATTGGACACCCCTGCACCCTTGAAATCGCAAAATCAAAATGCACATTGATATGTCTTCCCATTCATTCCTATGGGCCTAATGAATGGGGAGTTATTCCTTATTTGCGATTAGCAATTAGCTAATCGCAAATAAGGAAGCTGTAGGAATCGCAATAAATATTGCGATTCCTACATGAATCCCGTTTTGCGAGTCTGTAATAGCGATTCCTTATTATTCGCTATTACAGACTCGCAAAACTTGCCGATGATGAATCTGGCTGTAAGTCTTCAGCAAACGCTCTGTGTCATTGCACCATGAGCGGGAACTGAAACGCGGAGGCCGCAGAATTCTCCACGGACCTCTGTATAAGTCGGAGATTGTTCCGTTAAAAGGACTAATCAAGTAAGTCAGCCCCTGAGCCCCCACGCTCGTCAATCCCTGAGCTAGACAGGGCTATTACTAATGACACCGCACACCCTTCCATCTTTTCAGCAGGACTCGGGAATCTCCGAGTACTACACCTTCATAGAGCCATTGCAGGGACTCGCTAGAGCCCGTTTCTGGATTTTGAAATAGAAGAGCCAGCTATCTTCACCACACAGTGAGGTAAGAGAGGATATATTTTTTTTAAATGCGTGTCCAGCACAAAATAATCGTGCGCTAATGAGCCATAGTAACAGTGTATAATTTTCTCCCTTGCCGACTGTAACAAGAACCCGTCAGGGTCCTCACGTGAGCCCCTTTCATTCCTTTTCACCGCCAGGTTACACCACTCACGCAGTAGCTGCGCCATAAGACATCAGGTAAAGGCCTCTCAAAATGACCCTATTAAGTTTCTCTCATATGTGCCACCAACATGGGCCTAATGCTCTCCTTATTCCTTATAGATGTCCCCACAATCACAGTCCTGAAGAGACCCCTCATACATAGTGAGTCGAAACGTTGTCGACAAACCTTACAGATCAGACCTATTCACAACCACTGTCATCTTACACTAAGGCTGTACATAAATGAATGAAATTTAAGGCCGATGTCTGTCTTCATGAAAAACGTACATTATACGTTGTAAATAATCACGAATGTTGTTTTGTTTTCATGTTTTCACTTGGGGGTACAACGCACATAGTGTAGCGCTTTTTGAATGTAAAAAAGTGTTTTATACTATTGAACTGTATATATTAAATTACCCTTCGAATCTAACTGTGTAGATTGTCCCATCTGCCCTCTGATATTGACATGGTTTTTACATGATTTACTGCCATTGTGCGTACTGAGTATCATAATTGCGTCTGTATTAGCCACTAGAACCGTTGTTTCTTCATATAAACTCAATACCCTGGGTCCAAGTGAGTAGGGTTTCCCCTGTCCTTTGTTGTGACATATTCTAGATACAGCATGTCTGGAAGAGACAGCGCATGCCCTGCCTAGGTGAGACCTAAAAATGCACAGCGGATAGGCATCATGAAGTTACTGGCGCCAACGTCATTCAGTATGCATGTTCATGTATGATTCCATACCGACATGCATATTTCACCATATAGCATGTGTAATGAACAGTACAAGGGCCCGGGGGCGGAGCTAGCCAGCAACCGAGATGGCTGCCTGAGTCCGGAGCTCCTCCGTTCTGAACGTCTATCCTGCATGAATCCTGCGCAGTTGCGGCATTACAGGTGGCGACCTGCAGTGCTGGAGAGAGCGCGACACCCAAAGACTTGCCTGCGGTGTCTCTGACGGAGATCGCGGCTTGTGGGTACGAGCTTTGGTGCCCCGAGTTGGAGCTCATGACGGGCCTGTGGGGCCTGCGGAGCCGCGGCCTCAAGTTTTGCGGCAGCCTCTGTTGAGGACGAGGCCTGGGGAGCGGAGATCTGCGTGCCACCGCGCTTTTGTTTGCACCGTGGATTCCCGACTGCGGTGATCGGGGTGCGTGGACTGTGAGGGGGGTCACCTATTAGCCCTGTGGGGGGCTTCGTTGTTGGGGTGCCCCTTCCCTTCCCCCCACCTTTTTCGGTGCGGAATTCCGGAGCGCCGACATTGGATCTGAGGTGCTGTGTGACTGCAGTGTTCGGGGGATTGACGCGCTGGGAGGCACACGACTGTGGAGGAGGTGTAAGGCTGCCCCTGGAGAACGAGATACTGGTGGTGCTACTGCCGTGGAAGGCGCGAATTTGCCTGCAGTGACCCCAACCCTTACTCATCGCTACGATGCCTCGCACAGAGGAGGGAGGCTGCGGGGTTCACCACTCTCACCCATGACTCTCTGTTGTCTGTGGCGGTGGCGGTCTTCTTAAGGTGAGCGCGCTGTGGGGTCTGGCTGGAGCCCCTGGCCCACGTGCTCCCTGGGGGCCGCTGTCTCTGCGCGAGGAGCCTGCTGCCTGGAAGTCTGGCCTTTAATTGTGCGTGCTGGTGCTGCCTTTGGGGACGAGAGACTCTGTGGCCTATCTGCCTGCAACTGGAAGGTCCTGTGCTGGGCATTGCTAATTTCATCCTACAAGCACATGACCATCTCCCTGAGGCATTGCTGGGTGCCTTAGGACAGTGCTACCTCCTGTTCCTACTGTCTGCGTTGCTCCCCCTCCGCGAGGCTATTACCCCTCCCGTGGGGTGCTGGAGTTGGGAGTGGGCCTTGTGGATCTCCTTAGAGTGGCGGCTGCCTTTGGGGTGCGCTTTGGCAGTGAACCTGCGCCTGTGGACTAGAGGTGTTCTCCTGAGGCACTATGGGGCGCCCGGACAGGTCACAGCCCAAGCTTTCCTTCGGCCACAAAGGTTCGAAAGCAGTGGACGATGCTGGGAGTAGCGGAGCGGTGGATAAGACTGCGGCGGTTGAGACGCAACAACAGGACCTGTGTGAGATCCTCCTTGCCATGGAAAAAAATCTTCAAGGGGGTATGGCTAATATAGGCACGAAACTGGACGCTCTCACCTATCGTATGGATCGCATGGCTGAGAGGTTAGATAAGCATGCGGAGAGACTCGACATGTTGGAGCGCCGGCTCACTGAAGTCGAGGAGGGCCACACCTCACTGGAGTCGGATAACAAACAGATTGGCAGGGCCATGCAGTCTCTCCTGGACAAGACTGAGGACTTGGAGTCCCGCTCGCGCCACTGTAACCTGCGCGTCATGGGTCTTCCGGAGAACACCCCAATGGGCAACATGGAATTGTTCATGGAAGGGCTCCTGAAGCAATTACTAGGCGACAAGGCATTCTCGCCCATGTTCATAGTTGAAAGAGCGCATCGCTCCTTGGGGCCTCGGCCCCAACCAGGGGCCCCTCCGCGGCCCATCATCGCCAAACTATTAAATTACAGGGACCGAGATGTCGCTCTGAAACTGGCCAGAGAAAAGCAGGCTTTGCGATATGAGGGCTCAACCCTGTCCATTTACCCTGACTTCACGGCGCGGGTGCAGGAGGCCCGGAAGCAGTTTGCCCCTATGAAGCGCCAGTTGCGGAATCCGGGCGCGGATTACGCGTTGCAATACCCAGCAAAACTACGCGTCAACAGGCAGGGTAGATCCCTGTTCTTCACAGACCCCAAGGCGCTCCAAAAGGCTCTGAGGGACTGGCAGAGGGAACAGTGTTCGCCGTGGCGTGAGGAGGACCCTCTGGAGGGGGGATCCATGGAGGAGCAGGACTGAATGCTAAACGCTGCGACCTTGCTGCTGTACGGTCGTCTCCCTCCAGGCTTTGTTGATTGTGCCGTGGGGTGACTGGTGCGCATGGCCCCTTCCATTTTTTGTTGGCAGGTAGGTATCTTCACTCAGGGGCCTCGTCGATGCTGTACTGGAGGGAACGACGCCTACTCTTCAGGTATTTGCTGTTATATTCTGCCGGACCTATGCCCTTCTGCTTTAAGACTCTTAGTGATGACATTCTGCTTTCAGTTCCATATACCGGTATGTTATTTGCCTTCTGATGCCTTACATGGACTGTGGGTTTTAGTTTGCCCTTCACAGTATGTCCTGATACCTTTGGAAAAGCCTGATTTGGTGTTCCTTAGATATATATGTTAATTCATGGTTGACAGTCTTTTTCCATTGTTGCAACTGTGCATGGTGTGGTATTGACACCACCTTATTCTTTAGAGTTCTGGAGTGGGGGGTGACGGGGGCATTGTGCGTGCTGTTGTTGCTGAGTGTTCTTTGCACTGTTATTGTTGGCTACATCTTCCCCCGTGTGAATACCAATGAGTCCAAAGTTCTTTCGCAGGGGGGGGGGGGGAAGGCTACATGGGATGTGCGGTGTGTTTGAGAATGTTTTGCTTATGGGGTGTGTGTGAATATTTTTCGGGGCAGAAGGATGAACGCGGCCTAGTTGGGGAAGGGCAGGCGTGGGAGGAGGGTTGGGACAGAGATTTCATGGGGATTGTTAGTATGCACTGTTTTGATTTGGTTTTGTTTTTAGGGGCTGGCAAGTGGGCTGGGCGAGGTGACATTGCTGTGCACGAGATGCTTCGATTACTTGTATTGTACATGGTAGGTACGACTCTTACATGCTCACTATGGCAGAGGACGTGACAGCGGGAGACACCACTCCTGACACACTGAGATTCCTTACTTGGAACGTGAGGGGACTGAACGATCATCGCAAAGTCCGTAAGGTCCTCCAATACATTGCCAGGCATAGGGTAGATGTTGCGGTCTTGCAGGAAACCCATCTCCCACCGGATAGCCCCATCCTCCGCTATCGGGGGATCCGGGGTAATGTACATGCTGCAGGCTTTACTACTCATGCCAGAGGGGTCCTTACTTGGTTTAACCCAAAGTCCTCACTGGCTTGGACACCAATTGATACTGATAGGGACGGGCGCTTTGCGATCACTGGCTGCCACGGCAAGGGAATGGACATGTGCATAGTGAATACTTACGGCCCTAACTTCGACCTACCTAGCTTCTATACTGCCCTGGCGCAAAAGATCCACACGCACGTTGGCAAGACCACTTTTTGAGGAGGGGATTTTAATTTGACTCAGCACCCCGAGCTGGACAGGTCGGACGGCCCAAGACGAGCACCTTCAGCCTCTGCGCGTGCGCTATCTATGCAGCTTTCGAATCTTGATTTAGCGTATGTCTGGTGTCATAGACACCCGGCGTAGGGCGGGTTTACGCATTACTCAGCCCCTCATAACATACATACGAGGATTGACTATTGGTTTGTGTCCTCCTACTTCCTTCAGAATGTGCGTGCTTGTGAAATCCTGCCGCGAACCTACTCTGATCACTCGCCACTTTTGCTTTCTTGCTCCATGCCTGTTCAGCGGATCCCGCCTTTTGCCTGGCGCCTCCCCGCTTACTCCTTGCTGGACCCTCTTTTTAAGGAGGAACTATTGACGGCACTGGAGACCTTTTTTGATACTAATGTGGGCTCTGTGGACTCGTTCCAGTCGGTCTGGGAAGCATTTAAGTTGTATGCCAGAGGAGTCACTATCTCCAAACATGGAGGAGTGCTGAAATCAATCAGGGGTCGCCTTGAGTTGTTGGAACGACGGCTTAAAGACTTAGAGATATCGAGATCGCAGTCCGGAGATTACACCATTGATCAGGAGATTGCTGGAGTCCTCCGGGAGTATAATGATGAGGCAGATCTGGAAATTAAACATTTGGGGAAGTATGCTACTGCTAGGACCTACTGTGAGGGCGAGCGTCCGGGCGCTGTCTTGGCCCGCTTAGCTAAGCGTGGTAGGGAGTGCACTTCAATTCCAATGATGAGGTCGGAGGACTCCGAGCTCCCGCTCTTGAACGACATGATTGCGGCGCGCTTCCGGGACTATTACGCAGCCTTATACGCTTCAAGGGGCTCTGCCCCAGAGGAACGTATTGTGCACTACCTGTCCCATATAGAGCTCCTGTGGCTCTCCAATCTGCACCGCGAATTTCTAGCTCGTCCCTTTGACAGAGATGAGGTGATGCTGGTGCTGGCTTCCATGAAGATTGGGAGTGTGCCGGGCAGTGATGGTCTTACGGTTGCATTTTACAAGGCTTTTTCTGATCTTTTGATCCCTCACTTGCTCACTTTGTTTGACGACATGGCCAATTCGGGCTCCATGCGGCCCTCCATGCGGGAGGCCATTATTGTGGCGATACTTAAGCCCGGCAAGGACCCGAATGAATGTGCCTCATACGCCCACTCTCCCTCCTGAACGTTGATACGAAAATCTTTGCTAAGCTCCTATCCAATCGCTTGCAGCCTCTGGTCACCACTCTGGTGGCACCGGAACAGTCTGGGTTCGTCCCAACGCGCAATCTTATTTATAACATCAGAACTGTCTTTCCTGCTTTTCAACACACGCGTCCGGAAGTGTCGGCTGTCGCCATATTTTTGGATATGGAGAAGGCATTCGACTCGGTGGAGTGGGCGTTCCTACACCACGTCCTGAGTAGAATGGGAGTGGGCCTTCTATTTTTACAACTTTTGTCAGTATTGTACTATATGCCAACGGCCCGCATACGTATTGGCCCGCTGACTTCGGACCCCATTGCGGTGGGCAGAGGTACGAGACAGGGCTGCCCGTTCTCCCCGATACTCTACGCCTTGGTGGCCGAGCCCCTTGCATGTGCTCTGCGTGAATACCATAGTCATCGCGCTATCCGCTTTCCCATGTATAATCTTATTGTTTCCACATCCGCGGACGAAACGCTCCTCTATGTTAGGGACCCCGCCACTCATCTTTCTCCGGTTTTGCGGGAGGTGGTCCTCTTTGGATCTCTCTGGCATTCAGGTAAACTGGACGAAATCTCTCATGTTCCCGCTGACAGCCGCCACGGAGGAGTTTGAGCCCGAGTACCCTCTGCTGTGGACTACTGAGGCGGTGCGGTTCCTCGGAATTCGTCTCCACACGGATTCAGAGATTGTCCTTCGGGAAAACTATGGCTGCGCTGTATCTAAACTGGAAGATGACATTGAGAGATGGATTTCCCTACCACTGTCGCTATTGGGGCGCATCTCATTAATGAAAATGGTAGTGCTCCCGCGCTTTCTATTTCTGTTCAGTACCATCCCTATGGTCCTTTCCATCCACTTTTTTCGCAGACTCCAATCCCTGATGGTGCGTCTGGCTTGGGCTGGTAAACAGCCTAGAGTTGCTTGGCATATTTTAATACGACCGTATGCGGCGGGTGGCCTGAACGCGGCGGACCTGGAACTCTATTACCGCGTGGCGCAGAGTGCCCACGCCTATTTGTGGATTCACAGCCCGCAGGACGCTCCTTACGTTCGTATCGAACGGATAGTTACTGAGCCGTCGCCTCTACCAGCCTTATTGACGCAGTTCCGAGATCGCCGTACGGGCTTGCTCGATTCTTTGCTATCGGTGGTCCATGCCTGGCACTTCATGACTAACGCACAGGCCTGTTTGTTATTGTATTCCCCGAGGGCGAAGCTTGAATGGTGCCATTGGCTGGCTCCCTGTAGGGAGAAAGGGGTAATCCTAGCCCTTCGCCAACTCGCCATTCATATTATGGGCGACTTGTTCGTGGGTGGCACGGCGCGTACGTGGGACGACGTGGCCCTCGAGGTGGCAGACCCCCCCCCTCTTGATGGCGCGTTTCCAGTTCCACAGGGTGCGACATGCCCTGAGGGACCTTCTTGGAGCCGACATGGAGGAGCCGGTGATGGTTGCCACCTTTGATTATGTGATTACTGCCAACTCGCCTCTGAAAATAATATCTAATCTCTATCGGATAGCCCAATCTGAGCTATATGCTGACTATACGAAGCCGCGATTGGCCTGACAACACGACCTGGGCATTGACATGAGCGAGGAGCTGTGGCACTATTGCTGTGCTAGTGTTAGGAAGGTCTCGCTCAATGGCCGCCACAGGCTCACACATTTTAAGTTCCTGAACAGGATTTATTACACGGTGGAGAGGCTCCATAGATATCGCCTCCGCGATTCTCCAGAATGCGAGCGCTGCCGGGCCCCACTGGCGGACTTTCTTCACGTTGCTTGGTCATGCCCCACAGTTTACTCCTTTTGGCAGTCGGTCTATAGTGAACTTAATAGAGTTGCGAATTTAACCTTAATTCCGGACCCGTTGTTAGCCCTTTTGGGTTATTCCAAACCCTTACGTCCTTTGCAACAGAGACTTGTTGACATGGCGTTTCTTGTGGCTAAACGCTGCATTGCAAGAGCCTGGATAAGAGGCCCTCCACCCACTATTAACGTATGGAAGAGAGAACTGGTATATTGTTGCACACAAACTGAGTTATACAATGATCTGATGCCTCCTAAGAACAGGCCGAAGAACTTCTGGGCTGCGATACTTGATGGTACGTTCTTACCAGAAGTGCAAGATGCTGCGGCTGAGCTCAATGATGATGCACGGGAGGGGATGAATGGGGTTGCAGAGGATGATTCACGCAACAAGCCCGGTACGACAGGAAGGTACTGAGGCGTGTGCTATGATGTGTCGATCCAGTGAGGGGAGGTTTTAGGAGGGGCGATTTGGGAACGACTGCTGGTCTTTTTTGTTCCGAAATCGGTATTTACGGTAGCGATGTATATGGTGCGAATGTCTCCGCTGCCTTACTGCCATTATATGTACTGTCAATGCATTTAAACTGCTGATTGCCCTTCTGCCACTTGTGATTGCCTTATTCTTTGTATTGTTTTGGTTTCTTTACTTGTTCTTAAAATTGCAATAAATAAATTAATAAAAAGAAAAACAGTACAAGCGCCCTTTATTTTTTATTTTTTTTACAATCCTTGACGAAGGACGCGACTTGGCATGGCAAATAAAATAATAACAAATGAATTGCCCTACAGTGCATTTCAGCTAGTGGAGCAGCTTGGCAGCTAATGGGAGCTATTGGGTTCTTCAATAAATTAAAAAAATGTAAACAAAATAAATATGTGTGTAAGCAACGGAAGAGTGGGAAGGAATCAGCAGGGAGTAGACGGGGAATTAAATAAAATAACACATACTGCAGGAAGGGGGCGGGTATTGGTTGGGGTGGAAAGGCAGATGGGAAACGTTAGTTAGTTAGCTGGTAAACATATGCATTCTCAAGCAACACTTAACAAACATTTTTTTAAGCTTATCCCCTAAAAAGGGACGAGTGGCAAGATACAAGTCAGTCGATCGAAATAATAGTATAGTAGCGATACTCTATGGGAAGAACAAACACAACAAGAGGAAGACAAGTCGTCAAATAAGAAGTAGGCAAATGAGAGTGACAATAAAGCCAACCAATGGTTATCAATGGACGGGCTATATGACCACTCAAACGTTTTGATATAATTGACAAGAGACTTGCACCTACAGACAGCTAAAAAAATTATGGTAGGCGAAACATAAAAATGCTTGTACAAGCTGCTCTGCTCCACTTTTCATTACTGTGTACTTTGGGGTAAATGTATTATTATTTCATGCAATGCAGTACAGCTACCGAAATTGCTGCACTTAGGGCAAGAGCTGGACAGCACCACATCTCCTAAGAAATGGCACAGCTGCTCTCTTCCCCAGTGCTAGCACACAATTTGGTTGCCTGTGCCATGTGCACATACTGCAGAGGTGTGTGTGTGATATCTAGCATAGATTTTGTTCTCGATTTTGTACAAAACACTATCCGTAGACTAATTTTAAACATTTCCTATTTTATATGTGTGTTGTGCAGTGCAGCACACATGTAAATTGAGAAACGTTGGGAGAGCCAGTGACTAAACATCCCTGCAGGTGCACATACAAGCATACACAGTTCCTAATATGGCACCATGCAGCTATCCACAAACCAGCAATCCCTATGGGGGTCAAATTGATTTGTGCAAGTGGTGTGTGTGTGTGAAAGACCAGTTGGACCCCCTCACATCATTTCAAATACCTTTTAGGCAGTGCTTTGGGGAAGGTAAGATCTATAAGAGTATATCAGTGTCATAATTTAATTGGAGGAAGAATTAAAAGTTAAAGAACACCTATAAGGGGAGGGGGAAACCCTTTCAATGTTGAAAGACATAACCAGATGTCATACAGACTTATTACTGACAGAATGATCAGAAAGAGCTTTACTAACATTGAAACAAAAATTCTATAAAACGCCCAACAAAGTCGATGAGGTAAATACATATCTTGTGGTTCCTGTACTTAATTAAAGAATTCGATAGGAGGTCCATCCCAGCGTTCATTCTAGTGATTGACACCAGGGGTCATATTACGAAATACGGTGTGCTCTCATTGTTTGATCTGGGCACACCTTTCAAATGGTGTGCCCAGCTGAAACACTGAGAGTGTGCTACATTCTACTGAATGCACTGCCCCGAGGTCAGTCAAAAGATCGTGCTGCCCTGGAGGCAGTGCATTCAAGTGAAAGATGGAGCAGATTTGAAGCAGCCACTTCAGGTTTCACTGTGCAAGCGTCAACCTGCCTGCACATTTAAAGGGAATTAGAGATCCCCTTGCAGCCTGGTGCAGTGTGTTCATAGGACACCCTTTTCCTCCTCCAGTGGACGCACTGAAAATGTGCAACCTTTTAGGTGGTGCACTGTCAGTGCACCTCCTAACAGCTTCTTTGCCTGTGTGCGCATTTCTATAATGCAGGCACATGTGCAGATGCAAAGGGATTGCCACATTTGCATGGGGCCACGCCCCCATGCAAATGATGGCACACCCTCTGGTGATGGGACTTATGCTATGTGAGCGTCAGCGCTATCTGTATTACAGAAAAGACTGCACAACCGTCTGCGGCCCTTTCTGTAATACCAAAGTGCCCCGGGTGGCACAAAGTGGGTGCCCATGCCCGTTGTGCCCCCGGGCACTTTCCATAATTCGGCACCAGAAATGTATTTAACTGCTCGAAGTGGCCATTTCTTAAGGAAGTATTAGAAAAGATAAAAATGAGTTCCTATATGTAGATACACATTTGGTCAGGATACAAGTTGTGGTTACTGGGGATACATCCGAGAAATGTTGCCTCTTTATGAGTACACACCTAAGGTGCCTTCTACCTCCGCTCCTTCTTGCCCTCTCAGTCGCACAAGCCCCGATTATCAGACAAAGCCCAGAGGTTAGAGGAATGGATTTCAGTGGCCTGTCGCACAAGATACATCTCTTTATTAATAACATACTTTTGACTATTACAAGCCCTGAGATTCTATTTTCAGAGTAACTCAAATTCTACAACAAAAGTATACAGATTTCGAGTTAATTTTGCAAAGTCAGAGATGATGGGAGTTCAGATAAGTCAACCAGTTAGAAACGGTATTGAGACTCCATCATCATGTAGATGAGAGAAGGCATGTATTTAATACTAGCTTATCCGTCGCGCGTTGCTGCGATCTCCGAAGAAAGGAAATTCAAGGAGCACACCCCCACCCTTACTCGTGAGGCGCTCAGACCTGGTCTGTGCGTGTGATGGATACAGTGAGAACAGTAAAGCCCTTCCAAAACAATCCTTTGCCAATCCTAACTCCCCTTACCACCCTCTACATTGCTATACCCTACCAACCGGTGACCCTTTGCTTATACTTATACTTATACTTCAGAACTACTACCATGACCAACCAGCATTCTTAGGACCCCGAGTCTGTTGCTTTACTTCCCTTGAGAGTCCAGAAACTCTTTAGCTTTAATTTCGGATGAGAAATAAATCGTTCTCCCCTCATTGATAATTTTAAGTTGCGCCAGGTTTATCAGGTAGGCCTGCATCTTCTTCTCGATGAACGGTTTAATCAATTGTCTGAGTCGCCAGCGTCTCTCCACTGTGGCGTGGCAAAAGTCCGGACGAACAAAGAAAGATACCCCGTCCACATTCCTCTTGGCGTCTGGTCTTGCCTTCTCCGAAATTACCTGCCTAAGCAAAAAGGTACTCACCAAGATAAGAATTGCTCTGGGTTTATCATCCCCCTTTGCCCCCCTTTTGATTTTGAACGGGAAGCGGTGTGCTAGTTGAATTTCTGCGGCCCAATCCCAGCTTGAGAGCTCGGGGAATGCCTGCCCGAATAGTTTAATGGCATAGGCCCTTGTATCGGACCCTTCCATTTCCTCGGGTATCCCAAGGATCCGGAGGTTGTTTCGCCTGAGCCGATTCTCCATGTCCTCCAGCTTCCACTGGATGTCTGTTATTTGGGAGGTTTGAGCTTCGACCTTAGTGGTTGCCGCTGCGGCCTCCACCTCTGTCAAGACCACTCTGTCTTCTAGGTTAGTCACTCGATCCCCCAAGTTAATGCAGACCTTGGATAGCTTCCTTACTACACCCTGCATTTTCCTTACTGCCGCTCTAGACTTTCGACTGTCCTGCCGGGCTTCCTCCCTATGGGCCAGGATCTCTTTATGGATAGTCTCTAGAAGCGACATCTGGGCTGCCGCTCCCCCCGGACTGCCCTGCAGGGGCATAGCCGACGAATGGTCCCAGCTTAGCTCGCCTTGAGAGTGCTCTCGAACTTATGTGATTTCACTGTTGTCACCGGTAAGTCCAACTCATGATCGCTTTCTGAGTCCAAATCTGATTCCAGGTTGGAGCTGTCCTCCTCCTCTGACCATTCACCCCCCTCCGACACCGAGAAGAAGCATTCACTCGGGACTTTTTCGTTCTCTTTGCATTTTTTTCAGCTTCAGGGTGAGCTCCCGGATGCTCCTGGCATACTTTTGGCGCCTCGGCAGACTCTTGCTCGACCTGAGCATCTACTATGCGCTCAGCCTCGTTCTTATCAGCCCGATTCACCTGACTTATATCACCTTCTTTGGGGTCTCCTGTATCTGGACAATCCTGGTCAATTGTGTGACTAAAGCACTGAGGTCCAGCGTTTATATCTGCTACCTCACCTTCAATCATTTCTATCGTTTTGTTACTGTTCGTGGGATCACTCTCTGCGCTCTCAAAAACGTTAGACTTTAATGCCTTGGTACTTATGACTTCCCCAGGTTTCACTTGTTCTAGTCCACCTTGGAGCACAGGGGCCACATCCTGATCGCTTGGTATTAGCGCGGCTACATTCTCAGCTATCGATATGTCATTCCCCCCTCCTTCCATTGCTGACGGGGTATTTTTTTATCCCTTTTCCTTAACCACCTTTGAGAAAAAGTCAGCAATAGGGGCAGTGGGGGCTGCAGCCATGGCTTGTCTTGTTCTAGACGCAATTTGCTTCTTTACCTGAGGGGACTGCATTTTCGGCTCTGCTTCTGCTGGTATTGATGCCGTCTCGCCCCCTGTCTTCTTTTTCTTTTCTGTGGCAGTTTTGTTTGCTGTGTTCACTTTAGGAGCCATTGCTTTGGCTTTGCTGTCAGCCCCGCTGTACTTTTTAATATTCTCTGTTACTTCCCCGCTTGCGTTCTGCTCCACTCCCGACTCCGCCGACTCTGCCGATTCGGAGTCAGTTCCTGAGCCAGCCTCTGACTTCACTCTCACCGATCTGCTACGCGGGGTTTCACCCTTGCCCCACCTCCTCCTCCTCCACCGCTGATGCCGGAAAACAGCGAGAGCCGACCGCGTCGGTCCCAGAGATCTCCTTCCAGTCTGCCCCGGGTCAGCTTTCCCGACACTCCGCCTCGCCTCCGACTCCGTACAGCTCCGCAAAACCTCACCGGCAACCCGCTCACAGACACAGGCACAAACCGCAATTGGGGATCGGATCAGCTCGCGGATCAGCTGCCGTGCGGTGCCGCAGGTAAGCAGGAGGATCATCAGTTTCTCCCAGCCATTCGAGCCGTTCGAGCCATTGATTATATTTCTCCCGCTATCACATTACTTTCTGCTTATTTTCTGTCTTCCACCGTCATAACTACGCAATGTAGAGTTTTAGCAGGGTTCTTCAAGGGCTTCACTGTTCAGCTGCTTTCGGCCTCAGCTAGCGGCCGTGGGGGGAAGGGGTAGGGGTGAGGGGGAGGGATGGTAGGGGAGAAAGCAAAAAAAATGGAGATAAGGAGTTTTGAAGAAGATAGTATCAGAGCTAGTAGTTTTTTGCAGAAGATAATCGCAACCCAGGCTCTACAGGGAGAACTAGATCAAAAGCATGGTAAACATAGCAAGCATGGCAAGCATTAATATTTGCACAGCTAATGTAGGCGGCCTGAATGATTTGAGAAAACAACATAATGTGGAGTATTTTGTAAATTCTAATAATATTGATATCCTCTGTATGCAGGAGACCCATCTCCCTTGGGCTAAACGAAATATGACGAAAATGAGGGGGTATGAAATTCTATCTTGCTCCACACAAACGTCAAACATAAGAGGGGTCGCCATATTGGCTAAACCTTATCTGGGGGGGCCAAAAGACATAAAGCCGATAGCTCCGGTAGATGGGCGATAGTAGAACTCAACCTTGGGTACACTCTTTGTGTGGTCTATGGGTCAAACCAAGACGACCCAGAAGTTTTTCATTTTCTGGATGGAGAGCTAGCTAATTGGCCAACACCCATAATAGTCTGTGGGGACTTAAATGTATCGGTGGATTGGAACGATCCGGCGGCCTACGCTGGGCGGAAACCAAGGGTGTTCCGAGCCCTAGACTCCCTTAGGAATTCCCATGGGCTTACGGACGTCTGGGGGTATAAGGAGCCTCTTGACCCAGGCTACACCTATTTCTCTTTCCCTAATGCGAAATACACCAAGCTAGATTACTTTTTGATCTCCTCTGTGGAAACGAATAAGGTTGACATCAGGAAACTCCCTAAATCAATCTCAGACCACAATCCACTGATTATGACTTGTAAAATACCCAGTATAGAGAGGAAACAAACCAGCTGGTCTTTTGAGCGCAAGTTATTGTTAGATACCAGATTTGTAGAACACCTTAGAAAATGGGCAGAGGAGTTTTATGATGCCAACCGGTATAGCTCATCTAGGAATTTGGTGTGGGAGGCCTTCAAGGCCTCGCTGAGGGGAGAAACATTTAGTTGCTCAGCTAGGCTTAGGAGGGAGGATAGGAGAGAGGTTGAGACGTTGATGGATGGGCTTGCTATGGCAGAAAAACAGCATATTAGGGAAATCAGTCTAGGGCAGGAGGGTCATGGAAGCCTTACAAGAATCACAAACATCAAAGCTAACCTCCAGAAAATAGTTATGGAGAAGGAGGCTAGAAGCTATCAGGTATCAAGGGCTAGACGTTATGAGACAGGGGAGCAGGCAGGAAGAGCTTTGGCCCTGCAGATAAGACAGGAAAGGACAAAAAACCTAATCTCGTGCATACAGGAAGAGGGTATCGAGTTTACAGAGCCAAAAGAGATATTGAGAGTATTTCATGATTTCTATCAAAAACTATACGACGAAGAGGAGCGGACAGGCGAGCAAAGCTCGGGTTATGCGGACAGTGGTCCTAGATTAAATGTGCAGGATCGGGAATAATTGGACAAAGATCTACAGATTACAGAGGTAACAAAGGCCCTTTATGAGTTAGCTGCGGGTAAGGCTGCAGGTCCCGATGGGATACCCCTTGAGGTATATGTGTGTTTAGAAAAACAGATTGCCCCTGTTTTGCTTGATCTATTTAACGGGATTCTACACACAGGGAGTGTACCAGAATCTTGGAAAGAGACGAAAATCATTATCTTCCATAAGAAGGGGAAACCCAAGGAACTACCAGGATCATACCGTCCCATATCACTCATTAATTCAGATACAAAGCTATATTCAAAGAAATGGGCGAGTAGGTTGGGGGGGATCATTCGCCAGCTCGTATCCCCGTGGCAGCATGGGTTCGTGCCAGGGAGGGGCACCACGGACCATATCAGAAGGGCAACAGCATTGTTCGATGCTTAGGGTGCCGCGGGGGAGGAGATGGCTATGATCCTCCTCGATGCGGAGAAAGCCTTTGACCGTGTGGTCTGGGACTATCTTTGGGGCATTTTGGTAGGCAGAGGGTTTGGTAGCAATTTTCTGAGGGCAATTAAAGCTATGTACCTTAATCCGGTGGCTAAAGTTTCAGTTATGGGGCATCAATCTGACAAAATAACAATTAAGCGGGGGACGCGCCAGGGGTGCCCCTGTTCCCCGATTCTGTTCTCTATGTACATTGACCCCTTTATACAAAGAATCCTGGCCTCACGACAAATAAGCCCGGTGGTGGTTAACGGATTCACCACTAAACTGTTAGCCTATGCAGATGATCTGGCAATAACAACTGTGGACCCCCATCAAGCAATGTCGGAGATAGTACAATTGGCTAATGAATTTGGCAGCTGCTCCGGGTATAAGCTGAATGAGGGGAAAACCCAGATAATTTGTACAAAAAACATCAGGAAGAGGGAAACCTTGTCCTTGGGAACTGTTGGAGCACTGCGAGGAGGCTCTGTCATCTTTGCTGCCTGTCGTTATCGGATCCCTGAAACCGGGAAAGACCTCACATCTTGCCGGACCCGCTGCGCGGGTCCCGCTGCGCCAGCTGACTGTGGGGTGTTTGGAGGGGAGTCGGACATCGTTGAACCCCTTTCACATACCGGCAGGGCTGCGAGCAGCCTAGCAGGGACTCCATTGCCCAGGAGTCCCTGCGTGCTACACCTGTGGCCGCTCTCCCTGCCGGCCACGCCCCCTGACATCGTGTAAAGCTGCTGTGTTCACTCCACCCATTGGGAAACCTTGTCCTTGGGAACTGTTGGAGCACTGCGAGGAGGCTCTGTCATCTTTGCTGCCTGTCGTTATCGGATCCCTGAAACCGGGAAAGACCTCACATCTTGCCGGACCCGCTGCGCGGGTCCCGCTGCGCCAGCTGACTGTGGGGCGTTTGGAGGGGAGTCGTACATCGTTGAACCCCTTTCACATACCGGCAGGGCTGCGAGCAGCCTAGCAGGGACTCCATTGCCCAGGAGTCCCTGCGTGCTACACCTGTGGCCGCTCTCCCTGCCGGCCACGCCCCCTGACATCGTGTAAAGCTGCTGTGTTCACTCCACCCATTGGGAAACCTTGTCCTTGGGAACTGTTGGAGCACTGCGAGGAGGCTCTGTCATCTTTGCTGCCTGTCGTTATCGGATCCCTGAAACCGGGAAAGACCTCACATCTTGCCGGACCCGCTGCGCGGCTCCCGCTGCGCCAGCTGACTGTGGGGCGTTTGGAGGGGAGTCGGACATCGTTGAACCCCTTTCACATACCGGCAGGGTTGCGAGCAGCCTAGCAGGGACTCCATTGCCCAGGAGTCCCTGCGTGCTACACCTGTGGCCGCTCTCCCTGCCGGCCACGCCCCCTGACATCGTGTAAAGCTGCTGTGTTCACTCCACCCATTGGGAAACCTTGTCCTTGGGAACTGTTGGAGCACTGCGAGGAGGCTCTGTCATCTTTGCTGCCTGTCGTTATCGGATCCCTGAAACCGGGAAAGACCTCACATCTTGCCGGACCCGCTGCGCGGGTCCCGCTGCGCCAGCTGACTGTGGGGCGTTTGGAGGGGAGTCGGACATCGTTGTACCCCTTTCACATACCGGCAGGGCTGCGAGCAGCCTAGCAGGGACTCCATTGCCCAGGAGTCCCTGCATGCTACACCTGTGGCCGCTCTCCCTGCCGGCCACGCCCCCTGACATCGTGTAAAGCTGCTGTGTTCACTCCACCCATTGGGAAACCTTGTCCTTGGGAACTGTTGGAGCACTGCGAGGAGGCTCTGTCATCTTTGCTGTCTGTCGTTATCGGATCCCTGAAACCGGGAAAGACCTCACATCTTGCCGGACCCGCTGCACGGGTCCCGCTGCGCCAGCTGACTGTGGGGCGTTTGGAGGGGAGTCGGACATCGTTGAACCCCTTTCACATACCGGCAGGGCTGCGAGCAGCCCAGCAGGGACTCCATTGCCCAGGAGTCCCTGCGTGCTACACCTGTGGCCGCTCTCCCTGCCGGCCACGCCCCCTGACATCGTGTAAAGCTGCTGTGTTCACTCCACCCATTGGGAAACCTTGTCCTTGGGAACTGTTGGAGCACTGCGAGGAGGCTCTGTCATCTTTGCTGCCTGTCGTTATCGGATCCCTGAAACCGGGAAAGACCTCACATCTTGCCGGACCCGCTGCGCGGGTCCCGCTGCGCCAGCTGACTGTGGGGCGTTTGGAGGGGAGTCGGACATCGTTGAACCCCTTTCACATACCGGCAGGGCTGCGAGCAGCCTAGCAGGGACTCCATTGCCCAGGAGTCCCTGCGTGCTACACCTGTGGCCGCTCTCCCTGCCGGCCACGCCCCCTGCCCTGTCCCAGCCCTAATTTACAGGGAGGAGTAACCGCTGCGCGGAAGCGCGCGGGAGCGCCCGGGGCGAAGACCGGGCAAAGAGCGGGCCGTTTGAGGCCGTTCGAGGACTGAGAGGACTGGACTGGGCCACCTCTTTTGGCCCTAATCTTCGGTCCATTTGACCACCTATTATGTCATCCCGTGAGTATAAAGAGAGGGCTGCTAAGTCTAAACTAAAAAATGGTACCCTAGATGACTTTATTACTAGGACTCACACAGCCATAGACACAGAGATTGCCAAAATGCAGCACCGAGTTTCCATTGAACTGGATGCTGCAAGGAGACTGTCACAGGAGTTAACAGCGGCCAAAAAATCTTCACTAGGGTCTATAGCTTTCGCAAAAACCCCTGATCGTTTAGTTGGCCCACCTCTTACACTGATCGAAACTAAGTCAGATATTCATCAGCCATTAGTACCCACTATATCCATACCGAAGGAGGGCTTACCTTCAGTATCCTCTAATTCCCTAAAAACTTCCATGGTCGGGTTAGATGGGGAAGAGAAGGAGGGTAAGGGAGGTTCCCCGGAAATGGCGCTAAGATCAAAATCCACAAAGCTGAGTGAGGGAATTTCTGACATTAAACAGCGAGGGCCACATACCAAAAGGAAGCATAACAACCTAACAGCATATGCAAGGAAAAAGGCAAAGATTGCGAAGGCACAGTTATTCACCAAGGCACCATCTCCGTTACCCCATGATCCACCCCCAATGATCAACATGCAGCCTTCTGATTTAACATCAGAAATTGTCATGGATTCGTTGGCGGTAACTCATGACAACAAGAATCTCGTAATAGAGAATGAAACTAGTGGGGTGCCATTCTGTGTCATAAAAGGGAAAGACGTCGAATTCCTGACTGTGGTATGGGAAACACTCAAAAAGCTCTTAAATCCCTTTGAAGAGAGACTCTCACAGATAGGATCACAGCTCTTGAATATGGAAAAAAGCATTTCAAACTTAGATAAAAAACCAACTCATAAACACGATAAGGACCTTATGGCCAGTTTTGAGAAGCTGATAAAAAGCCTGTTGAATCCCCTGATGGAAAAAACTCAAGTTATTAATCTAAAACTAGATCAACTGGAGTTTTTAACATCTAAAAACACTGCTCTATTGGAGAGTTTTGTAGGTAATAGCAAACAACCCGTTGCTACTGGTGGTAATAATAGTAATACTAGTTTAGCAAAAAAGGGTGCTAAGAACAATCAGATACAACTACAGCAACCTAAAACTGTAGTGTCTGCAGATCTTAACGGTATCACCCCTTGTATAGCACCAGCCACTTCAACTAAAACTAAGGCGGCGATCACTGCTGGCTCTAGGTCAAATAACCCTATGGTGGTGGCCACACCAATAAACACAGCTGCCCCGACCCTGCCAAATACTGAAGGGAAAGAAACTCCGGTTAGTAAACATCTAGTCCCTAGCAAAACCCCCTTACATGGTAAACAGATCTATGTAAATATACCCCCGGAGTCTGCCCCGTATATGGCAATTTTAACAGGTGTTCCATTAATTGCAGAGAACAAATATGAGAAAAGGGAGGAACTTTTAAATAAAAAAATTTTTGGCTAAACACCAACAGGCCTTTATCCGAAGACACTGCCACAAGAATTTTAAGTGTGCGGAGAGTCCCCTGGGTTGGGCCAAGCAAAAAAGATCTGGAGGGAGATTGCATCCTGATTAACTTTAGAGACATTTGGGTTAAGGATATCATTTGTAGTAAAGCGAGGTTTGGTAGGATGGGGGATATTCAGTGTGTGGGACTTGAATATTTCTATCCCAATCTTTACCAGACTGTCCCAAACCCCAAACACCGTGGGTATAGAACAAATGGCAAAAATCACCTTGGCTGGGCACATAACCTGAACATGAATCAAGGCCCACAAAATTATCACGCCCCTTGGCATGAGACAAATGGCCCGTTCATGGGACCATCAAGTATAGGCCCTTTTACACAAGTTCCTTTTAACCCACGAAGATCAAGGTTTCAAGGTGTAGATTACCCAGGATGGAGCTTAAATAATAGTATCCCATTGATGAACCGCTTTGACCCACTAATGGGCATGGATGTGGTAGACTGACCACTAATTGGGTCTGAGGGCAACGCGTTTACCATCCTAGATTTGGGAAAGAAGGAAGATTTAGGGACACCTTTCAATGATGATTCAGCGTTGGTGACTGTTGATTGTGATATTGTGAGTATTGGCCCCCCTCATGTAGAGAATGTTGTCACGTTTGGGGGAAACATTTCCTTGGGTTGTGAGAAGCACACATTATTACCGCCTGAACAAGACCCCTCCAGTACAAGAGATGCTTTGGGAAGTAACCATGGGATACAGGGTCCATCCTTAATATCCTTAATATCTTGGAATATCTCCGGATTAACAGGCAGACTGGAAGATGAGGCATGGTTAGATTTTGTGGAAGCCCATGGAATCCTGTGTCTACAGGAGACGTGGACCAGGACCACCTGCGACATTGAGGGTTTTCAATCGTTCACTGTTTTGGCTGTTCCATCTACATCTGGGAGGGCAAAGGGTGGTATAACGACAGCGCTGTCTATAAAACTACAGAAGTTGAAAACTTCGAAACTGGTGGACACAAACTGGTACCAACTGCTGTTATTAGAACACCTTTTCCCAGAACCTGTGTTGTTAATCAATTGGTATTATAATATCTTTAATGGATATGACATCTCGATAATTCAAAGTTTGGAGGACGCAGTGGGTAAAGCACGCAGCAGGCACCCTTCATCGTCTGTCATCTGGGTTGGCGATTTCAACTGCACGTTGTGCAGTTTTGGAGGCTCGAATGTGTGTGGACTAGAGGATTCGAACGCTCAGCCCTTGACCCACTTCAAACACACACCCCAGGGGGATGCTTTGAACAATATTATCATCATGAATGACTTGTGTGTGGTAGACCCCTGGTCTGCCCCCGATACACCGCATATACCAACCTTTCAGGGTACTAGGGGGGAGATGAGCACAATTGATTTTGTCCTGGTATCCAGCAGCTTTTTTAAGTATGTTGATAAGTTGGAGGTGGTGGCCAATCCCGCAAGTGATCATAATCCCCTAATGTTGTCATTGTGCGTGCCAGCACAAGAATCACCAAGGATCTGGGAACAGCCAATTAAGTATAGTAAAAATCAGGGTCTCACATTGAAATGGGGGAAGGTAAACGCGATAAAATTGGAGGAAGACATTGTTGTTAACTGTAAAACGGAAATGGATTTATGTCTAGCCCCAGTATCTGACCCCCATCAGGTTATTGAAAGCTTTGAGAAATGGTGTGGTCATGTAGCAAAGCACCTTAGGAAACCCAAGGGGAAGGGAGGCCAAAAGGCCTTTAGATGGTTTGATTCCGTGTGTTCTGCCACACACCGATTGCTAAAACTAGCTCTGTGCCAAAAACCAAGAAACAAAGAGCTCGTAAGAACTAGCAGAAAGGCCTATAGGGATGCTATTACAAAAAGAAAGCAGGACCTAAAAAACACTGCCTGGGAAGACCTTGAAAAGGCTGCAGAACTAAAAGATAGTAGACTCTTTTGGGAGGTCCTAAATCGACCCCTTTTTAAGAGCGACAATAAAGAATCTATAGTCATGCAGGTCACCGCTGAACGATGGGTTCAACATTTTACTAAGATTTTTAATCCCAACTCCATTTCAATAATGACAAGTACGGAAGGGACAGGGGATTTGGTGGCACCTCCCTCGGCTTTGACCCTCAGCTCTTCACTCACACTGATAGAGATTGAGGAAGCCTTAGGGAAGGGAGCATCATTAAAAGCTCCAGGCCCAGATGCTGTCCCCTTGGACCTTTTTAAATCTAATATTAGTTTGTGGGCACCCATATTACTGAATGTCTTTAAGGCTGTTGTGGTTGGGCGCATCCCTGGTACATGGGAGAAGGCAACCGTAGTGCCGATTTTTAAGAAGGGCGATAGGTGCGACCCACGTTGCTATCGCCCGATTTCCTTAATAGATGCCTCATGTAAAATCCTGGGCAGGGTAATCCTAGCAAGATTAGAAAGTTGGGCAGATTCTACAGGACTTATAGTTGACTCCCAATATGGTTTTAGGCGTGGAAAGGGGACTAACGAGCAGTGCCTTAATCTGGCACTAATTCTAGGCAAGTACATGAAGGCAAAAAAATCCTCAGTACATCTTGCCTTCATGGACTTGACAAGTGCATTTGATACTGTTTGTAGACATAAGCTGTGGCGGATGATGGATGACATGGGCTTTGAGGAACCTTTGGTCACACTGCTTCGCAGGTTACATGCAGCGACAACTGTATCAATCAGATTTGGCTCTGGAGGTGAAATGACAAAACCAATTCCTTCGACTGAGGGTGTGCGTCAAGGATGCATTTTGGCACCTTTTCTTTTTCTGGTTTATACAAATGGGCTAGAAAAGTATCTATTAGACCAGGGTTGTGACTTCCCAAAAATTAAAGGCAAAAATATTCCCATGCTTTCTTATGCAGACGATACTGTCCTAATGACATTAACAGGAAATAGCATGCAAGTATGTTTAGATGCCTTTAATACATTCATGCTTGACCTTGATTTACAGGTGAACTTTGACAAATCCTTTGTAATGTCTTGTGGCCCTAAAGGGTCAAACACTAGGAAGTTCGTGGTAAATAATCGAATAATTGGAAAGGTGGAACATTTTAATTACCTTGGTAACTTGTTTAATAGCAAATTAGGCTGGACGCCCGTTATGAAGGTTCGAGCCCAGAACATGACACGGGCCATAGAGGGCATTTTTCGTTTCTGTAGTAAATTGGGGCAAAAACATGTTATGCACCTCAAAACCCTCTACACTTTAAAATGTCTATCGGTGGCCACCTATGGGGCAGGGGTGTGGGGCACCGAAACACCATCTGTGATACAGGTGGTGGAAAATAATTTTATAAAAAGGGTCTTATCAGTTCCCAAAGGCTGCTCAAACATTTTTTGCCATGAAGAAATTGGCATGGTGAGTGTTTCTGATACGATTCGCCTGTCCCCTCTACTGTTATGGGGTAAAGTTTGGCAATCTGAAGATCTGCATCTTACTAAAGACATTATTACCGATTGCATGGCTTTAGAAAACTCAAAACAGATCCCCTGGTTGTCTTATGTTTGTAACATGTTAAACAAGATTGGACTGGGTTCTTATTATGACAATCCTGAAACAATAGAGGGAAACTATAAGGCGGACATAAAGGCAATGTATTGGAAATTATTGAATCCACCATCTCCGGACAATGCTATTGCCACTGTTTATGTTCGTAAACCTCAACCTCAGTTTTACCTAACATTTACCCTTAATGTTCAATGGCGATTCCTACTAACAAGGTTTAGACTGGATATTTTGCACTTTTTGCTTGCATTCCCTAAACAAGGGGGTTGGTGTGAGAGGCTGCCCCCCTGTACATTTAATAATAGGGATAGCCAAAGCACTATACATGTGGTCCTTTTTTGCTCCTTATATCAAGAGCCAAGATTTCGGTTTATTAAACCAATCTTGAAGGGGAGGCAACCCTGTACCTATAAAGAAGGGTATGATTATCTGTCAGCACTATCCTCCGTAGAAACTTGCTGTGCCATGCTAAATTTTATTAGAATTTCGCTAAAGATCAGGAAGGCCTACGGGTAGTATTATACTATATAAAATATTTTTTGGTGAAAATCATGTTTTATATATATTTTTGTAACTGTCATTATGTCTTTTTGTAAATCTTGGAAAATTGTGCCTATTAAACAAAAACTTTTTCTTATCCTATGAGGTATGATGAATTGTATGTTCAGTACTTTTATGATCCATTTTATGAATCGAATAAAGTTTTTGAAATGAAATAAGTGATCAAAGGTTTGTAGAGTGTGCCGTATATCTCGGGGTCAAAATTAATTCATCCGTCGAGAAGATGGTTGAAGAGAACTATCTTCCACTGCTGGGCTCAATCGAAACAGAGCTCAGAAGAATAGATGTGCTGCATTTATCCCCGATAGGTAGGGTGAATGCCCTAAAAATGACCATGTTCCCCAAAATACTATATCTTTTCAGGGCTATTCCCGTATTTTTAGGAGAAACAATGTTCAAGAAAATAGAATCCACATTTGTTAGGTTCGTGTGGCAGTATGGTAAAATTAGGCTCTCTATTAACTATCTATCACTACCGGTGGATAGAGGCGGTCTGTCGCTGCCGAACCTAAAATTTTACCATCTGGCATGCCTTCTTACACAAATGAATATATTGTTCCAGTCCGAACCCCTGCCAGCGGTAGGATCCAATGAAAATGAAGACCCCCCTTCCATTTTCAAGCTACTGTTGGGTAGAAAGGCATTTGGATTATTGCAGCGCGAAGTGGAACGGAGATTCTATAGTAGGACAAGATATAAGATTATTGAAGGGGTTTGGGGGACGTGGAAAACCATTTGTAAAACCTTGGGAATCCCTAAAATAAATGCTAACACTAGCTTGTGGAAATCGAGCTTATTCGCTCACCTAGGCCAGAATGAGAATTGTTCTATATGGAGGATACAGGGGATAAGATGTTTGGGTGATATCATGCTGAGCAAGGATATAATCAGCTTCAATGAACTACAGCGGAGGTTTGGGATTCCTGGAAATCATTGGCTGTTATATTGGCAAGTCGCTCAAACTATATCTGCAATAAGACCAAAATTAGTGCTGACACCAGATAGTCAACTGATTGATTATTTAAAAAGAGGGGGAAGGAAGATCGGTACTGCCTATAACTTTCTGGTGTCGGGGCTCCTAGATGATTTAGATAAAACTGAGATGGCGTGGTCGCATAAGTTGGGGGACCCGGATGTAGATATAGACCTTGCCCTACTCTTAAGTAATAAAATATTTCGAGCTTCAAATTTGAGGGCCCAACATTACAAGACGGTGTTTAACCTTTATTATACACCCACGAAACTGTATGGGTGGGGGTTAAGGGAAGATGATAAGTGCCCAAGATGTAACACAGGTCCAGCAGATTTGGTGCATATGTTTCATGGTTGTCCCAGTCTGGCCCTAATTTGTAGTGAGACAACAATGTTTTTGAGGGGGCTGCTAGGCAATAATATCAACCTATCCCCCACCCTGGTCCTTTTAGGGTCGGACGCCAAACTTAAGGTTGGAAAACACACACAAGCATTGTTATTTATTGCCGTCGCAGTACTTCGAATGCTGATATCTGCTGGGTGGAAAGATCCTAATGCCCCCACGTTTCAGATGTGGCTGTCTAGGTTGTTGGGTATTCATAATCTGGAAGCCTGCCTATATGAATTTCAGGGAAGTAAGAAGCAGGAGTTTGGTAGGAATATATGGGCACCAGTGAAGAACTGGAGGAATTCAGATTCATGAGCCATGCTGGGATGACACATTTTTATAAACCATGATCGTACGTTATTAACTTTTGTACAGCTCTGATTGATTTTATTGCATACTATGAATTTCTATATTTATATTTCTAAATATGTATGGTATTATCTATGAATAATGATAATTAATTTATTGCATATTATGAATGATGTATTAATATATTTCTGGATATGTATAACTGCCTTATCTATTAATAAAAAATAAAAAAAATAAAAAGAAAGGAAATTCAATGAAACTCGTTATAATAACATTCAATTTACATTGTGTCATTTTTATTGAAACCTATTTAATATGGAAAACATTTCAAAGTGTCGTTTTAATTCTATTTATTTATTCGAGTGCTTGTGGATACACGATTTTTTGTTTTTCCGTCTGGTGCGTACATCAGTATTCGAAAGATAATGAGGGCCCTGGGGGGCCGATATTTAAAAAACATTTATGCCAGAAACCTTTGCGGGAGTGTACTCAACAACTTCCCAAAGTTTCCTATCGATCGGATGAATGCTGTTTTAATTCTATTTATTTATTCGAGTGCTTGTGGATACACGATTTTTTGTTTTTCCGTCTTGTGCATACATCAGTATTCGAAAGATTATGAGGGCCCTGGGGGGCCAATATTTTACAAAAAATTATGCCAGAAAACCTTTGCGGGAGTGTACTCAACAACTTCCCAAAGTTTCATGGCGATCGGATGAATGGTGTTTTAATTCTATTTATTTATTCAAGTGCTTGTGGATACACGATTTGTTGTTTTTCCGTCTGGTGCGTACATCAGTATTCGAAAGATTATGAGGGCCCTGAGGGGCCGATATTTAAAAACAAATTATGCCAGAAACCTTCGCGGGAGTGTATTGTGTAGTACTGCATAAAAGACAGACAGACAGACAGACAGACATATTTTCGTTTTTATATATATAGATTGGGGTATCCATATAACCGCAACTCTACAGGGCCTATACAGGGCTAATTATCTGGAGCTCATAAAAGAAGTTAAACATTTTCTGCATAAATGGGACCCCTTATTCATATCATTGATGGACAGGATAGCAGCCCTGATTGCTCATAAGATTGCTATATATCTTCCAGGTCATAGCCATAGATATCCCTAAATAAGCTTTAGGGCAATTACAAAATGCATGCAACAAGTTTATTTGTCAAACGTCTCTGATCCATGCCTGGTGATACAGAGAAGGGTGGAATCAGGGTATTTCTAGCCTTCTATGGAATGAGAACTGTTAAGAAAACCCCCTCAGGGATGTCTTGTGGCTCTTTAGACAATTTATGGCACCAGTGGTGTATGTTTTAGTAATTAGACCTGTTAAGGAAGCACAGGATACACTTAACTATACTAAGGATCTTACTTAGTTTCCATCTTCTCTTAGTCCCCTGCATAAAAACTCCAATTTTACTGCAGCCCAAGGTGAAAAGCAATTTCCTGGCTGGTATAGTGGAGACTCTATAGTGCTGAGAGTTTTTTTCCAGAACCACTGTTTCATCAGTGCAGAAAGGATTATAGGATGAGGGAAAGAGAGAGGCATAGATACTCTCAATGTAGGTACTGGATTCCGGTTCCACAAAACATTCTCCAGGCTTTGTAAGTGCGGTCAGCTATTTTTAGACCAATAGTGGACATATGTCATTACAAGATGTCTAACTATATAGTAGCTGCACCAAACTCCATCATGTTTGGTCTCAAACATGTTGGGATCATACCCCAACACCAATTCCAGTGTTGGAACTATGATCCCATGTACTGGAGGGCCCCTTCGGGAACAATCCTGTACTCCAGGTAACAGCCTTTCAGGGTCTGCAAGCAAGCTAGTGCTGGTGCCAACCACAGGCACCATTCTACTTTCCTGCTGCTGAGCCAAGAGCAACCAGGGGAAGGTCGAACCATAGAGTTCCTTTCACTGGGAGGTGGGACCACCTCATAGACAGGACTTAGTGTAATGGGCTGGGGTGGGGTCGCTTGTCAGCTCCACCATACTGTTGTGAACAGCACATTTGGTGCCCTCCTTGCATACTTCAGTTTGAGACAGTTCAGGAACCCTTGGTTCCCTCTCTGACATGAAACTGGACAAAAGACATGGAAGTATCCTTTCCAGCCTTTCCTCTGAGAGAGACTCCCGAGTTGTTCCAACTCTTTCCTTTGGCTACTTAATGGCTTACCTGTGGGTGGGTCATTAGATTTGTTGCAGGACAAGAGTCAACCCTGAAACTAAGTATCTCTTTACTTGTCTGGACACTTGGACTTCGTTGGACTTCAACTGGAACCGAGACTGCACCAAGGAATACTCCTACTGCTCCTGGCCTCAGTTCTTCAAGGCTTCTTCCTTGTACGTGTCTGTGATTAATTCTGTTTTTTCAACAGACCTGTTGGCATCCAGGAACTCCAACAAAATCTCCCTTGGAATGGAGGAGTAACTCCCCTGCATCTACAGGCACTGCAACAAAGCTGACTGGTCTGCTTCTCCTGTCGACCCGCGGACTTCCAAGGTGCAGCAACACAGGTGATGGCTCTGCAACTGTCTTGAGGCCTGACCTTCCCTCTCTGTAATTTTGAGGACGGTATCACTTGTGGGAAACAATGGAACCCAACCCCTGTGCACCGCGTTGGCTAGCCATTGCCAAGGCTTTTTGGCTCTGCACTCCAGAGATCTTCGTGCTCCAAGAAGCTTAAGCCTCCAGCACCTCTTCCTTCTAAGATCAGTGTCCTTGGCCGAGGGCTTCCTCAAGGCAAAGTATCTGTTATGTGGTACAGATGTAGTTAAAGGTCAGATATGTGTAAGAAGTTAGATTAATATTTTGGGAAGGTGATTGCTGACCTAAAGGAATAATCACAACTCTTGTTTGTATGAGCCCTGAGAGTCACTAAATTACAGTGAGTTTAACCATCCAGTAGCTATTGCACAGAACAGACAGGCTAAACTTGGGGCACTATCTAAAGTACCTATGCAGTATTAAGACAGCACTAACTCAACACACCAAGCAATAAAAAAAACTGAATTAGAAAAGAAGAGAACAATTTAGTGAATAAAATGACACCAAAACAATAAAAAGTCGAGAAGGCGAAACAGATATGGGGCCTGATTTCCGAAGGTAAATTTATGCTTTAGTGTAAGTTTACAATTATTTAGCTATTTGCTATTTTGCAACCTAATTTTACAAGTAGTATCTTTACGACTGTGGAGTGTCAGCACTTAAAAAGATAGGTCTGTCCTATCTTCGAAGAAAAGGCTGTCCCCCTTGGGACAAATAGGAAATTGTAGACAACACCATGGAACCCTGTGGAACTGCCAGTCTGTGACATGCCACAGGTTGGTCTGGAGCTTTTGTAGGTTTTTATTTGAAAACATTTTTTAGTCCCAAAACTGAAAAGTACTTTGTTGTTTTCAGACATGCTGTGAGGGATGCATCTGAAATTCAAACCAATGCCGTAGAAATGCTTGCTGTGTACTTTTAGCAGTATGTTCCCTTGGCTTTAGAGCAAAAGTTTTCAAAAGTTACCAAACTTTTTCCTGTAGCCCAAGTAAATACAAGAGTAGATTTCTAAGACCCAAGCACCTCATGGAGATGGGGTACCTAGAGACTCTGAGGGTGCCAGGCAGACGCCACCAGCAAAGTCCAGTGTAAGTTTCAGCTGTCACTGATCGGCGGGGAATTGTAGGGAAAGGGCATTTTGCAGTGTTTTGTGTGTTTGTAGCCACAGAGCATTTCAAATTGACCCCTGGAGTCCGCTTCTTTTTCCTGTGTACAAGGCAGAGAATGTTCAGTTCTTTAGAGCGTCTCACAGGTCACAGACAGCAGGTCCAGTTCTCTTCTGTTCTTCCACAGGACCACACATTGTTCTGATGGAGTGCCTTGGGGTATCACTTTTATGTCTGTCATTAGCTAGTGAGTGGGGGTGACCGCCGGCTGCTCTCTAACTAATAGAGTTCACCAAGGCTACTCTACCCACTTGCTAGTTCCTGTTTGCCGTACTGAAAACAGACTCAAACTGATTTCTTTTGACAGGTCGCACTGCAGGTTTTACACTTCAGCTGTCAGACTGCTCAGTGTAGGACTTTAGCCATGTTTGCTCTGCCACTGCAGTGCATGGAACAACAGATGTGGCAGTCCACAACTGCCATTTAATTTCTAGTTCCTCGAGTAATTTTCTACACTATATGCTGGGGACTTACAAGCAAGTTAAATGTGACAACTGGGCATACACCGATTTAACCATGTTTAAAAGGGGAGCACAGGCACTTTCCTCCTGGCTAGAAGGGGTAAAGAGCACAGAGTTCTAATGGCAACACAAGTGTCCTGTAAAAGGTGAAAAACCTGGGATTCCCAGGCAAAAAGGTGTATTTCCTACAATAGGTTTATGGGACAGACTATAGTTAGACTGAATCGTATAAGGGAACAAAGGTTGGGAGTAGAATAAAGCAGGGAGTGCAAGTTATAGGTTAAATTAAGGGTTAAGGTCTGCCTATAAATAGTTGACAAAAGTTAGCAATAAAGATGCTCGTTTATTATTTTTTACAGTAATATATATGTCATAGCATATATTATAGCCCTAACTTTATTTTACCTCTCCCTTGTACCACTGCAGTTTGTTTTATTCCTCTATTTGTATTCTAATTGTTCTTTATGGTGGCTGGAAAGCAGCCTGCCGCTCCTTGTCAACCAATATGCACTCTGTACTTTATGACTTTATATCATAATACCCCTATAATGGCCCTGTGCATACCTCAATTAATTAGTACTGGGTACAATAATTCAGAATCTCTTTTATTCCATGTACCCTGATGCAAAGGTGCTGTATATACTTTTTAGCCGTAGAGAGTCTAAAATACAAGGGTCTATGATACTACAGTACATTTGTTGAATAATTTACTGCAACATCAATTTACTATTTGCACCTTCTGCATTTAAACTTATTATTGGGAGTGCTATTGCTGAATGTGGTGGTAGGGCTGGGAAAGCATTCTTTAGAACAGGCTTTTTGTGACCACTTGTTATTTACTTAATTGTATCTACATGGCTGCTTATATTGTTATGGATGATTTAAATGCAAACTTTCAGTAAAATATATAGTTTAAAAAAAATTAAAAAGAAAGGGCTTCTATAGTCTGCAACTGAGACACTGGACATTATTTCTGGGCTTAAGAGTATGTATAAGTTATAATGTTATGTAACTACAATACACTTGTTGATTGGTCTATTGCAATGGCAATTTTTTGTGCCTATACTAAATTACATTTTATATTATTTTTGCCTTCATAACAGCTTGAATTTAAGGGTATTGTTAATCTAGTTATTGCTGTCAGTCAAAGGGACCAAGGGTAGTCGGGGGCGGTAAGCACACATATGGGAGAACCTGAACACTTAGAGGGAGAGGGACAGGTGCCATGTAAAGGCATTGGTTAGTACTGGTGATGCCTACAAAAAGACAAAACTAAGAAGATAATCCAGTTGCAGTGTAATAAATAATAGGAAAGCAAGGTTGGTACTGGCCAATGCTTACAAATGATAAAACGAGGAAAACAAGATAAATTCTATATTTCAATTAGGGCCTCCTTACGATGTCGGACGGAAAGCCTCTGACTGACACCGTCTCGGAAATGGGACCCGACCGACTCACGGTCAACGGTTCCTCCTGACCTATTACGATGCTTCCAAACAGCGTTTGGAAGGACTACTATTGACTTCTGTGGGAGATTGTGTTCCAACCATCACTACAGGCTCCTATGTAGAAAATGGGTGTCTGCAGAAAACTGTGCATCCTGTGGTGGGCACCCCATGCTGCCTGCCACACTGTGCATGGTTTTACAGGGGGGTCCCTTCGACCCGAAACCAGAGGCCTCAGGATGAAGGAGGGCCTTCTAGGGGCCCCCAAAGTCAGTTTCCTATGGCCTTTCCCTGTCAGACAGACCAAGATGGAAGGCTGTCAAAATTCGACATCGTAATCAGTCGGTCGAAAACGCTGTCCCTAGGGCTCTACAGGTCGCCGCTAACTGACTTGGATTCTCTAATTGTCGGTCGGGACCAATTAGGAATGACCGAACGGTTCCCGTTCTGACCGCGGGCATCGTAATTGGTCGGGCAAATTGGATTCCGACCGAACCGGGCGGATGGGTGCTGACTCAGTCTAGGAGAAACCGACTGTGGGCCGGAGGATTTCCGACCGACATTGTAATGAGGCCCTTATTTGGAAAATAGTAGTAGAAAAGTACAAAGCAGAAGAATAAGAGAAAACTGCCACAAACGATAGCTTGCATCATATGTGTAAAATGATCTGTCTGTTACGACAAAGATCTAACAATAAATTAAAGATCAGTTAATCTCACAGCACATTGGAGATACCCATTAACTCTTACAGAAGAAGGGCATGGAGTGAATTTCTGTGCAAGAGGTATCTAATCTTGGACCTCTTGAAACAATAAAGGAGATTTCAATATAAACACAAGAGAGAACAAAGGGAAAAGAGAATGAGGAATAATGGGAAAACTAGGACCGGATTCTGTGAAACAAGAACAGGACTGAAAGTGTGCAGAACAAGGAACACTGAAATAAAAACTAGGAATCTGCACATGAACATGGACAGAATACAGCAGGAAAATGCACATTGAGGTTAGGAATACTGGAGCACAAGTCAAGGAGTCTGCATAAATATAAGGACGGGCAAGGAAGTTTGCAGGGGCTGTAGCAACATAGAACAGAAACAGTGAAATTAAAGTAGCTGCATGAGTAATTGCAAAACAAGCAACACATGAAGTTCAAAGTACAATGAAACTGGAAGCAAGCATTAAAGAAGAGCAACAAGGAAGCACAAGTTCACCAGCTTCTCAGCAGTAAAGACGGTTGCAAGAACAGCAAGTACTGAGCTCTTGGGAAAGAATTAGCTCGAAGCTCAGCGGAGGGGCACAAGTGCAGGCAGAGAGATAGATATTAGTAACTAACCAGGTTTGGGGAATCAGGAGTCCACCAATGGGGGAGGATTGCCCCAAGAAGGGCAACATGGTAAACAGGAACAGATCACAGACTTCAGATCAGAAGAGAAAAGTACAGAAAGCATGTATGTTTGGGTCAAAGGCGCGCCTAGGGCAAGCCCGTCTGCGCCCGTCCGCGCCGGGCCCAGGGCCATGCCCCCTGATCAAATTCTTATCAATAGAAGAAGATAGACCTATTCCAGCCAGGAGCTCCTATTATTAAGACCTTTCACCACATGTAGCACGATCAATCTACATGATGAAGGCAAGACCTGTCCATCTTGTTCACGAACATTTGCTTTCTCACGAATTAGAGCTGTTAGTATGACCTACAACCAACCTAAAATACCAACCCATACAAAATCGACTATTAAAGCAGGTCTAATCAATGTTAGATCGATGGTCAAACATAATGTTCACACAGCAGAATTAATCGAAAGCCAAAAGTTAGACCTTCTATTTGTTACCGAAACGTGGGCAGACGAAGCATCTGATGCCGATCTGACCCTGGTGATTCCAGAGGGTTTCTCCATTTATAGAGCTGATAGAAGAATGAAACGCGGAGGAGGTTTAGCGATCATAGCTAAAGAGAAACTTAAGATCGAAAGCTCAGACAAAGGAAGCAACCCAGATTGTGAAACGTTAACTTTTCAAATAAAAATTACTAACAATTATACATTTAATGGCCTATTGATCTATAGACCACCTAATGCCAAAACGCCTTTAATTGAGCTGCTAAGTCCATTCCTAGAATTAAGTGTGACGAATCTTGACTATACAATTCTGGGAGACTTTAATATACACCTGGAAAAAACGTCTGACCCCAAGGTAATTTCATTTATAGATGAAATGGCAAACTTTGACTAGTACATTTAGATACGCATTGCGCCGGCCATACCCTGGATGGTATATTTACATCATGTCAGAAGATAAATAAAATTGATACGCTCATGGTTCCATGGTCAGACCACAAGATGGTCTCATTCTTTTTAGAAACTACTCAAGATACAGGAAGACCGGTTAAAACTATAAAAAAAACTACATATCATGACTGGTCCAAAATCCAGCCCCAGGTATTTATGGACACCCTATGCTCATCGTATCCAACTCTAGATGCAGACAGCAATAAAGCATTTAAACAGTTCAATAAGTGGCTGGAAAATACAGTCCAACTTACAGTCCCACAAAAGAAAGTTACCTTTAAAAGAAAGACCCCTTCACAACCATGGTTCTCAGAAGCTTTGAAGGAACAAAAACAATCATGTAGAAGAGCAGAAAAAAAGTGGAGAACCAATTACGACGTACAGCAAAGAAAAGAATATAAAGCAGTATTAGCTAATTATAAAAAATTAATAAGATCAGAGAAAAGTAAATATTTTATCCAAAATATTAATGAATCAAAAACTCAAGTAAAGCTCTCTTCTCTACTGTGAAAAAACTTTCAAAAACTGAAAATAATACCTTAGAAGAAATGTCATCAGACTTCTGTAATACTCTTGGCGAATTTTTCGTAAAAAAAGTTTCCGCAGTATATGAATCTTTCAAAAGCAATAATATAGAAAGAGCTAACCAGTCAGACCAGATCACTTCACAATCAGCAATTTTAACAGAACAGTCAGTCCATCTTACATTGTTCCAATTTACATCCCCAACAATGGATCAAATTCAGAAAGAACTACTCACCATTAACTCAGGTAGCCAAACAGACCCTTGTCCACCCAAAATAATGCAAGGCTGTTCAGAACAATTAAGCCTGGTACTGGAAAAATTATTTGACCAAATAATCAAAACTAGCACCTTTCCGGAGGACTGGAAAAAAATATCAATCAGACCATCACTCAAAAAATCAAATTTGGACTGTGAAGAACCAAGTAATTACAGACCAATAGCCAGGATTCCTTTTGCTGCTAAAATACTAGAGAAACTCTTAAACAAACAGCTATCCCGCTATCTGATGGATGGCAACTGGCTGGACCACTCTCAGTTTGGTTTCCGCGAAGGACACGGAACAGAAACTGCTTTAATTACAGCTGTGGAGGAACTCAGAAAAGTGATGGACAACGGAGCAAAGGCTGCCCTGGTACTACTCGACCTATCGACGGCCTTCGATACGGTCAGTCATGAGATTCTTCTAAATCGCCTAAAAACAGCAGAAATACATGACTCGGCAGGCACCCTCATTGAATCCTATCTAGCCAACAGAACTTTTTCAGTAGAAGTAGGGGGAGCAAAATCCAAATCTTTTAATCTACCATGCGGGGTCCCGCAGGGATCCTCGCTGAGTCCTACCCTTTTTAACCTTTACGTGGCCCCTCTGGCTGAAATAATAAGAAACTGTGGATGTACCCCAATATCCTACGCTGACGACACTCAAATTGTAGTGACCATCAGCAAGGATGTAAATGAAACAGCGGAAAAATTCCAACGTTGTATGACACAGGTCAGTCAATGGATGGAAAGAAACTGCATAAAGCTCAACAGAGATAAGAGTGAAGTAATGATACTAGGGGGTGAAACAAACATCTGGTCCCCCACCTGGTGGCCCAAGGACTTAGGTAGATGCCCAGGATCATCAGAAAAAGTGAAGAATTTGGGCTTCACTCTCGACATGAGTCTATCATTTGAAGCCCAAGCCAGTAAGTTGTCATCAACACTCTGGTATATCCTAAAAATGATAAAAAAATTACTTCCATATCTACCACAGGATTCACGTAAAACAGTAGTAACAGCATTGGCCTTGGCGAGACTGGATTACGGAAACGGTCTATATGCCGGAGCAAGGACAAAAATCATAGAAAAATTACAACGTCTGCAAAATGCAGCAGCCAGACTGGTTCTAGGCATACCCAAATTTGAGCCGATTAGCCATAAACTAAAGACTTTGCATTGGCTCCCAATTGCAAAGAGGGTGACATTTAAAACACTCTGCCTGACCTACAAGGCATTTCAGGGAAAGGGATCACAATTCTTGAGACATCATCTGAAACAATATGAACCAACGTGACCTCTGAGATCCGGCCAATTGAAACTAATTACCATTCCCAGATTTAGACAAACAAACTGGGGCGGTAGAAGCTTCCTTGTACACGCAGCACGCACCTGGAATCAGCTACCTCTCGCCATAAAAAGCTGCCCATCTTTAGAAAGAAAGTAAAAACATGGCTTTTCTCTTTATAACTTTAGACACCGTTCAAGGGATGTAAGGATTTACCTAGCGCAAAGACGCCCACGGGCAATCGCACGCTCTACAAATGGACAAATCAATCTATCAATCAATCAGAATATCCATAGGAACCAGGAACCAAGATACTAAAAGGAGCTCCATCTCCAGGGCATGATTTAGGCAAGGTTTAGGGAGAGTACGAACAACATGTATCATAACGCATCAGTAAAATTGGGTGGAAATAAGGATTGAAGTGTGATTTGAAAACATTGTATTGGAATGTGTATTGATATAACCGAATGCAAAGCCAGGAGCTGACAGGGCCTTTGTGAGTGCCACCTGATGGCAGTAAGGCAAACTCCAGACAGATATTTAGTACATCTATATGTTCACCATTTGAAAGCGTTTACATTTGACTATACAGATGCTTTATGGTAAGTTATTCAACATTCCTGTTGTGAACCTTCCAAATTAGGGGCGCACTCATTGGTAGATCTCCTTAGCCCCATTTGAGAATGGAAGTGAGACTAGGCAAACAGACACGGGTCTCTCACTCCTCTGTATGATAAGTCATAATTTGTTTGAAAAAAATGGTGGTGCTATTTGAAAAATCTTCATGAAACTTACAAATAAAAATCACCCACCTCAACTCCTTCCTTGAAAGTTTCGGGGATCCAGCAAGAGGTGGGGAAAAAAAAACTGGGTTCCCAAAATGTGTTTTCCTCATGGAATGTTCAATAGGAATTCTAGGAGGAATTTTGGGAAAAGGCTGAACAGAATTACACCAAATGGGCAGAAAGCTAGACCTTTCCCAAAAACATTTGTTTTTTTTGTTCACTGTTTTTTTGACAAATTGGGGTTTAAAATGTATGGACTCTGATTGGCTGAGCAGGCTTTTATTCCTATTGGCCCTCTCACTCCAACTGGCCACAACATGAAGAGAACTGTGACGGCCTCCATGACAGGACTAGTATAAGGAGGCATGGGAGGGGTACCCTGACCAATAGACTTGTAGGAGGTCCCTCAGGATCTCATCGGGTCAATTATTTATTTATTTTTAAATTGGGAATGCAGTGATCCAGCAGGAGTCTCTTGGTGTCCCATTTGGCAGGCCACTCTATGTGACCAACTCCATGCCGGGCATGGTAAAAGGCTGGGTGCGGTGCACTATTGGCTGCCCAATGAAGTTTGGCAATTTCTAGGGCTACTTTGTACAATGTCAATTCATTAATATGGGAGAAGATCGTGGGTATGTCCACAGGGACACAGACCTCGAGTTCTATGTTGTGGATCCTGAAATACTCTTTATGAATGATCAGGACGTATCATGCTCCTTTAAGTCTGCATGGGGCAGAGCCCTTAAGCAGTTATGAGACCCACTTGCCCTGTCCCCTCAGGATTCCCAGAGTGGTCCACCATGCATGCACTCCAGGGGTGCAGGTCAGGCCCTCATTGGGAATCTAGGAATGACAGTCTCTCTTGCAAGCCAGATGCCTTATCTATGTTATTACATCTACTCCATATGTCCCAGTTAGATCTTGATTGTGGGGCGATTGTGTGTCCAAGTGGGTTCTACCTAACATCAAATCCTCCCTCCTAGGACCATGAATGGCCAGAAGACATGAGAGATACTGACTCCCTTACTTCCGATAATTCTGGCCTTGGGTCTAAGAGGTCTAAGGATTTGCATCCCTCTGAAGTAGCTACTGAAAAGCTGAAAAAAGAATATAGCAAACCCACTGATGGCCAGCTTCAGCACACACATTTGTTGACCCCGAAGATATTAGTCATCTCCTCTAAAAACTTGGTATTTGTAAAGTGCAAACTATTCAAGTCTCAAGGCGCTGATGGCCGTCGGAGAGATTAAGTGAGCTATTGCCCTGAGTCACATGATGCTGACCTGATCTGCCTCTGGCACTGGGGATCAAAGCGTCAGCCTTGTGCTCTGTAGTGAGACTCCATGGCAGCTGTGCCACACCTCTCCTTGGAGTGGAAGTTCTTGTCTAAAGTGGTTTTCTATCTGAAGGAACGTCTTCGACAAGCTCTGGATAAGGAGTTGAGGAAGAACTAAAGAACAGACTGCCCCATGCCAGCTATTGATGGTAAGGTGGCTGCCACCACTGAGTTAGACACCTGCATGGTTACTATCCTGGAATTAATGAAGAAGTATATTAATTGTTCCAGGTGAGCTTCTCAGGGACAGTTTTCGGATCTGGCAGGACCTCTCACAAAGATTAGTATGGCACTTGCACAGGCGACCAAAAAGCCAGGATAGCCAGTTGATCCAGAAATTCTGTCAGGTTTGGTCAATGGGCAGTCTGTATTCTTGGCAATGTGAACTGTGTTTTATCTACAGAACGCAGGCAATCCAACTTAATGAGATTGGACGCTATTCTAGGGAAATTAGCAACAACGATAGAACAATAGACTCCAACAGCCATAACTTGGAGGTTCCGTACAACAAGATCAATGCCATCAACAGAAAGATGTGCAAGTTGATCTCACGACAAATGATCTCGCTTCAGGCAATAGCCAGAATGGTTGGTCTGTTGTCCTCACTGATAAAAGCCATCTGCCCAGGTCTACTTCATTACCAGGACTGGCAAACACTCAAAATAACCAACCTTCAGAAGGTGGTATCTTACATGGAGGAAGTCACATTAATGCAGTAAGCCATGACGGAGATGTTATGATGGTAGGACGACGTGGAGGCGTGGAACAGCTTGGCCATATTTGAATCAAAGCTGAACATGGTCGGGGTGTGGCTTGGCGCCGACTGTGATGGCGGCGTAGCTCTTGCGCTCCTGCAGCATTATCCATGAAATCCGACATTAATCCGAAACCCCGAGAGCAGGACATATACGGATACAGTTCCTGAAAGTAGGGAGCAGAAGAGAGATCGTCTTTTCGGCTCCCGCTGTCCACGACAGCCATTATCCCGGACCGGTGCCAGACTGGACAGCAACGCATTGGCCTCGACAGGGGTGGGCGGAGTTGCGTAACCCGGCGACTCATAGCGCGGCCCGAAGGCTGGAGATCTGCAGTATGCGAGAGCCGCAGCTTGCTGTACACGAAGGCGTCCTGAGATCGTTGTCCGGCCACAGCGAATACAGCGACCAGTGAGGTGAGACCCGGGGGGAATCACAAGCGCCCCCCCCCCACGCGATAAGCGCGATAAGCGCAAAACCATGTGTCCTGTCTCTTGGAGTAAGGCAGCAAAGCCTGACAGGAGGGGGTACCCCTGAGTCCACCATAACAGATGCACAACGTCAGCAGGAGCTGTGGCCCACAGATAGACACTTGAAGTACTGGCATCGGCCTTAAAACCGCCGACGCACAATTTGCGGAGAAGGGGGGCATGCGGGCCTGAAGCTCGGCCATTACGCCGGAGGAGGCACGACCCAGGGAGATCTTCAGAAAGTGCTGTTCCTCCCCCCAAGCGATGTATGCGCCCGCTCCCGAATGCTGCACCATCGCCACAAGAATGGAAGAGTTTCTACCTGAGGAGGCATTTGAAGCGAACAAATGCAGCTCGGAATCCGGCCTCCAGACAGTCATAAGCGCTTGGGCTCAGCAGTTACAGACCAGTGAATCCGACAGTATCATTGGAGGGTACAGTACACACACTCTTTATAGGCGTGAGAAGATATTGAGGGGGAGGAATTGATACGAATGAGGCCCAGCAGGACTCAGGCAGGAGTATAGGCTGGACTGGATTTTAAGGGCCACCTGTACTCTCTCATGAGTGGATGATCACATTGCCAGACCAACGTTTTTGGTGGACCGGGGTATTTCCATCCCAAGGCAGATCGGAACCCTCTGCACTAACGAACATCCTAGACGACAACAGCTGCTGGCCTGCAGTACGGCAGCACTCCTTGCTAATAACGCGACGCATGGCCTAGATATCACACAGCACAATGACAAAACCAAAGGGCAATACTATATCCATCCAAGTCAACAAGATGGACAAATATGCGGTGCTGCTGCAGCTTGCGTCCGACAATGGAACGAGCTCAATCATGGCAGCGATACAAGCAGTCAGAACTAACCTGGAAATGAAAATCGATATGGTCACGATTAAAATGAACCTTATGAGGGCAGATATGCGGAAACCGTCTGAAAGAGTCACAGCCACGGATGAAAATTTAGGAGAGCTGCAGACCGCAACACGTGAATTGGAGAAAAAGGTCCAAAAATGAATCCACCAACATAAAGAAATGGCACTACACCTGGAAGATCAGGAAGGGCGAGCCCGTCGTAACAACAAACGGGTGGTGGGGGTGCCTGAAGGGGCGAAGGGGCCCAGCCAGGATCTCTTTCTTGAAGACCATATCCTGAATCACCTTAAGCCCAAGAGACTCTCCCCACTGTTTTCTATTGAAAGGGCACACCGAGTCCAGATCCGAAGCCTAGGCCTGGTGCACCGCCTGGCACTATCATAGCTCGTATCTTGAACTTTCGCGATCAGGATACAATCCTCGAAGCAGCTAAAGTTAAGGGTGACCTTCCCTATGACAAAGTGACGATCCGATTCTTTCCGAACTTTACTCTGAAAGTACAGCAAGGAAGATGTTCCTTTGAAGGAATCAAATGGGCTCTTAGAGACAAAGGACTTAAGTATTTGATGTTCTTCCCAGCCAAGTTGAAAGTACTTGACGGAGACAAATCTTGGTTCTTTACGACACCAGAGGAAGCGCAACGTTGGCTCGAGGAAGGTCCAACCAAATCCCAACGCCGTAGGGAAGAGGAAGACAGTGGAAACGCATATTATCGTCCCAAAGACTCTTCTTACTGGCGCAAAGACAAACTGCCCTCTCCATTGAGATCCAGGAGTTCCCGATCTGGCAGCGATAAAGCACGTGCTGGAAAATGACTGACTGCATGGACTACAATGGTCTGTAGCTATTTCATTTATTGCCCCTTTATGTAGTGGGAGTGGGGGATTCCCAATTGTATTTAAGGACTATTATTGACCCGCGATGCAGAAGGGGCATTGGTGCCGGCCTGTGAGGAAGAGACAGTTAGGCGCTAACACCGCACGACCCCACGTTCAATGTTTTTTATTTTGGGGATCATAGGCACTCTGCTATTGGGGTGGTGGGTAGTTTTGAACCTACAAGGCAGGGATGCAGGGAGGGGGGATGGGTTATTTATGGGGAGGGGAGGAAGGATACTGTTGACTCCAATTACTGTCATGATGATGGTCTTCATGCTTTCCCCCATTTGAACGAAAGATGTGATATTCTGTTCATGAGGTTGCTCCAAATTCAGTTGTGAGAAATGTTTATTTGCAACGTGGGAATGTTTTAAATGTTAATGTTTTAATTGTTATCGCTCTGCAATTATTGACATACAGTCACTATGGAACTGGGCTCACAATGACCTTCGCTGTTCGACATGTCACGACCACTACCATCTCCAATGACCTCGTCTGATCCAATGACACAACGCACCACAACGCCAACGCTGTCATTCCTCTCTTGGAATGTCAATGGGCCAAGGGACAAGATAAAACAGGGACTGGTGTTACAATTTCTGAAACACATTTACCCGGCAGTTATACTGCTTCAGGACACACACTTGATGGGCTCCATGTGTAAGGCCCTCGACCGGTGGCGGTTTCAATTGGTGGTACATTCAGAATTCACCGCAAGATCCCGGGGGTTGGGATTTTGGTACAAAAATGATTTCCCCTCATTATCCACTGCACTTTTAAGGATGACCAAGGCCGCTTGGCAGCAATCTCGCTTCAATGGGAGGGTCGTATGATCAACTTAGAGTCTGCCTATGTCCCTCCTGCTCTGCACTCCCCCGCCTTTTGAGATCTGGGTAAATTCCTCCTCACACTACCAGATGGGGACTTGATACTAGGGGGCGACTTCAACGTCACCGTAAATGACGCACTGGACCGTACACCTATCCGCCCACGGTGTGTAGGTATCTCCCTAGACGATCTGAACAATACATAGATGTGTCTTGCAGAAGCCTGGCAAGTAAATTGTCAAACAAACAAAACAAATGCAAAAGTTCTTGGTTTATTGTATATTTAAAAAAGGATATGAATTTGTATTAAAAACACACAAGATTAAAAATCTTTGTATTTCCAAACTGTAATGCATGAAATGTTCAATCATAATATTTAGTATGCATTAAATGAATATACAAAAAATCATCATTAAAAAGGTACATTATTCAAACAGTACATGATATTATATTATCAAGGGTGTGGCGAGATTAAGATTAATTCCTACGTGCGTTTCGGCACTATACCAGCGCCTTCTTCTGGGGAATCGAGCCACAGATTCCTGAATCTCTAGAAGCAGATAGTAAATGAGTAATTTACAACTGTTCTTGTCTTTAAAATAAGGATGCAGTGGTTGTTCTGTAAAAGGATAACAATGCTTCCTCAGTTATTCTGTATGTAGTGCTATTTTTGGCGAACGTAGATAGGGGATATTCTTCTACTTCGTCATGAAATCTGGAAGAGGTACTTTTCTCCAATGAGATGAGCTTGATATAGGCAATTGCTGGAGGCGAATGCCGGCCCGTCACAGTATGATATTGTAGTGGGCAGGGTTGCTGTTCAGAAACCAACAGGTAATAAAAACCGGGATAGTGTTTCCGTGGATGCGTTTTGTGGTAGCGTGGACCGCTGCCAGGGTCGTGATGATATATCCGCCCACATCATCGTGTCAGTTCATCCCTGGACGAATTTTTAGACGCACATGGCCTATTGCCCATATGGAGGTTCCAAAACCCACGTGAGAGGTAATACACCTTTCACTCTGGAGCTCATAATAGCCTCTCCCGCATAGATGATTGTGATGGTGGGTGGTCGGCTGGCCGGAAAAGCAGGCAAGGAGTCCGGATATAACGTGCAATTGTGAGGTTTATTGATGTGCTGAGAGTCCTGTGCAACAGAGTCCAAAGGGGCGTGAGGGGAGGTTCGAAGGGGAATACGAGTTCTGAGAAGAAGGGGTGGTTCTTGGGATGTAGGTCCGGGTCTTGGGTGCAGTGCCGGGTCTTCGGATGTAGAGCCGGGTCTTCGGATGTAGAGCCGGGTCTTCGGATGTAGAGCCGGGTCTTCGGAAGTAGAGCCGGGTCTTGGGTCGGGGAGTCCACCGGAGGGCAATGTGAGAAAAACAGGAAAGGAGCCGTTAGTCCCACTGGATCGGACTCTAAGTGCCTCCACCAACACCGGGTCGTGAGGAGTAGCAAGAGGTATTGTGAGGGAAGAAGGGTATGGGGTTTCAGGATACGGATACAAAGGCTAAGGACTGTGGATGAGACGTGTTGGAGGGGGGGGTTGATTAGTACGCAAGGGCTATCTACATAAAAGGTGCTTTACAGGTATATACAGTGTCCTGACAGGGTTAGCGTGCCTAAGTCGTGCTACAAGTAGAAGAAAACACTACTCTATACTATTTACAAGCACCTAATGTGCAACAGAGAAGCGAGGGGTTACTCACGGGCTCCGCCGCAACTCTCCAGGTGAGTTGCGGCCGCTCTTCAGCTTCCTCCCGGGGGACTCCACCAGTCCTTGCACCACTCGTCTTCTTCTCCGCTGTATTCTCCGCTCAATTCCTCCTCTCCGGTCACAAGCTCCTGCCACGATCTTCCGACCACTTCAGTCTCTCTGCTTCCGCCTTTTCTTTCTCCGGCCGGCGTCGGGGAGGCTGGACTTCCGGGGTCAGAGGGATGCACTTCCGGTTCCTGATCGGTCTGGATTGGTTCCTGCAAAACAGTGAGGGGAGGGGTTCTGGGTGTCAGGGACGCCGTTGTTGTCGGATCCGCTGTACAAGGTGAGAGCATTAACGGGGGTAGCTCTGATGGTGTATGGGACAGGGTCCTGGGGGCCATCTCCCGAGGGGCCATTTCACAATGATATACTTACGGCAGTGGATAATCTAGGAAGGATGGGGCAGCCACACACTTACCCAGAGGAAACTCAGATCACTCCCAGGTCAGAGCAGAAATCCGGGCTCCTTGCATTATTCAAAGTTGTATGTACCCCATCTAACCAGGATTCCTCCTGAATTCCAAGATCTGGAAACATTTAGTCACTGCAACCACGCAATATTTCAAAGAAAACGAAGTGGCAGTCTCTTCCCCATTAACATTGTGGGAAGCCTGCAAACCAGTGATAAGAGGTCAGGCTATCTCTCTTATTGAGGAGCATAAACATAGGAAAACACATGCAATAGAGACCTTAGAGCAAGAAATACAGCAATTAGAATCCCAAAAGGCCGCTGGACCCACTGATGAGACAGCACATACATTGCGCATGAAAAGACAGGAATACAAGGAATACCTGTAGACTGACGCCAAGTCCTGTCTGCAAGCAGTCCAATACCGGATCTATGAGTCTGGAGACAAAACAGGCAAGCTTCTTGCCTGGTTAGACAAGATGGAACAGGCGCATAGATGGATAGCACAGATTAGGACAGACGATGGAGAAGTCATGTCAGACCCACAACACATAGTGACTGCACTAGTGCAATACTACGAGTTTATACATCCACGAATACTACCGCTGTACAGGATGCCCTTGCATTCCTTAAAGATATTCGTATGCTGCAGCTCACACCTCAAGAAACTGAGAGTCTAGAAGCAAACATTACGATAGGCAAACTCAAGATAGCCATCTCCAGAATACAATCGGGCAAGGCCACCGTTCCAAATGGCATCCCAATAGAATTATATAAACACACAGCAAACAAGATAGCCCCGTATTTGTTAAACATGTTTGAAATGAGTTGTGACATAGGGACACTCTCTAGAGATCAACGGCTGGCAACTATTGTGGTCATACATAAGCCGGGTAAACCGGTGGAGGAATGCACATCATATCGCCCGATCTCCTTAATTAATGCGGAAGGGAAACTCCTAGCCAAAACGTTGATGCTTAGACTCACACCCCATCTCGCCAAACTGATCCCCCCGGATCAATCGAGCTTTATGCCTAGCAGAAACACAGCCCTGAACCTCAGGTGCCTCCATGGTGTACTGGGCAGAAAACACACTATACTGGAAGGTGCCGCAGTCCTCTTCCTGGACGCGAAGATTGCCTTTGACTCAGTGGAATGGGCCTTCTTATTTGCGGACCTTGAACACTTGGGGTTCGGACCGAAGTTCTGTTCCTGGATACATTTACTCTACGCCGACCCTGTAGCACATGTGGTTGCTTATAGCCACATATCACAGGAGATCACTCTGGGTAGGGAGACGAGACAGGTCTGTCCATTGTCACCCTTACTGTTCGCATTGGTCCTGAAACCACTGGCGGCGTGGATAAGGTGGGACCCCATGGTTCGAGTTCTAAAATGGAGGGAGGAATGGGAAGATCGTGTCTCCCTTTATGCCGATGACGTACTACTGTATATCTCCTCACCCACACGATCCCTCCATGCATTACTCAATATTTGCGTAGTGTTTGGTTCAGTATCCAGGTATTCCATTAACTGGTATAAGTCTGTGCTGTACATATTACATGGAACGCCCCCACGTCTCCCAAAAGACTGCAATGTTCAGATAGACAAAGATTGCTTTAAGTACCTTGGCATAAATGTAACATCGTATCAAGACACATTTTTAGGACTTAACTCACAAGCCCCTCTGCAAAAGCTGAAACGTGACATTAAGCACTGGAAAGCCCTACCACTCACCCTACTGGGTAGAGCGGCTCTTGTTAAAATGATGTCCCTGCCCAGGTTTCTATACGCCCTACACAATACGCCATGTCCAGTCACTGACTCATACTTTAGGGCAGTGAATTCAGAGGTCACTGCTCTCCTATGGGATAGCAAACCGGCTAGAGTGGCAGCGAATAAACTGGTACGGAGTTGGTATGATGGCGGGATAGCCCTGCCTGATTTCAAAGCGTACTACTGGGCTTCACAACTCACAGTCATCAATCAATGGCTTCACTTGCCAAACACATACCCTGCCTATCACCTGGACAGAATGACCCTAGGGAAAGGGGGTGTTAATAGAGCCCTTTACAAAAATTGAAAGGCCCGTGACCTTATAGGCCCGGCGATGCACACTATCCACGTATGGCACACGGTAAACAGACACCTGGGCTGGTCAGGCAGACTTACACAACACACACCCTTGTGTGACACAAGCCAATTAGGAACTCTTGGTAAAAGCAAAGGATTTTAAAAATTTGATCTGATTGGTATCTCCCAGCTAGGGGACCTCTGGTGTAATGGAGAGGTAGTCAGTTTTGCCTATTTACAAGAGCAGTACACATTGAGCCCGAGCGAACAAGTTCAGATATATGCAAATTAAACAAGCGATAGAAGCAGTCCTTCCTATTGCTGAGATGCTCCTGGAATCATCCCCTTTAGAGGACTGACTGCTCACCGACTACCTGCATAAACGAGCGACCTCACTAACAAATACAAAAATCATTAATAACCGGACAGATCCTCTAAACCGGCTCAGAGAGTCCTGGCAGGCAGAGGTGGGAGACATGGACGACCCTGACTGGCGAGAGGCGATGGCATCGCCTAGGAAGGTGGCAATCTCCTCTAGACTACGATTGGTGCAGTTTAAAATACTACATAGGACCTATTACACACGGGTTGTACTACACAAGATAGGTAGTACTCCTGACCCATGTTGCATGTACCTCTGTGGTGACAAAGGTACCTTCTATCACAGCTTATAGGACTGCACGAAACTGGGAGGCAGTGGTGAGTACCATCACAGAGGTCACCGAAAAGCATGTCCCGTATGAGCCTAAATGTTGCCTTCTTAATGTCTGAGGACTGACAGACCTTAACCACGCCGAATTCCAATGGGCAACGACGGGCATGGTAATAACTAAACGGAACATAGCGTAAAAGTGGGGAGTAGAGAACGTACCAACGTTATTGAATTGGTGTAAAGATATGGATATGGTCATGGTTGCGGAAAAGGCCAAATGTATTAATAGAAAATGCCCCAAAAAATGGGGAAGAGTGTGGGGAAAATGGAACATATACAGGGGAAAAACATCTGCACGCCTCCAGAAGAAGACAGCGACATGGACGAAGACATGTAGTATTAGTAAAGGCATATGTGCACCAATGTAGAAATGTATGTCGATTGTCCGTAAAGAAGTGATATCAAGAATGTAGAATTGTATATGCAGATCACTGTTGTTTTCAATAAACTTTAATAAAAAATATTTTAAAACAATAATACAAAAAAAAAAAGCTGAACATGGCCATAAAATCAGATGCCAGCAGCTGGGGCTTGGGGACATGTTGCAAAGATATTGGCGCAGGAAGAGTCTTCCAAGAACATCACTCTGTTTGAAACTCCTGGTGGGCTTGTTTGCAATCCGGAACTTGTCAAAGGACAGGGTAGGCTGTTCAATTCTACTGAAGATCAACAATGTATTGGCAGTCCAGTAGATCAGCAACCGGGGGGGGCACCAGATCCAGACTCTGCTGGAAACTGATTCGGGCTGCTCGGGTACACAAACAAGGCATCCCCCACATGGAGAATGGTTGACCAAAACTGGGAAAATAAACACACGGTGGTGGCTGGCACAGGTAAGAGTAGTGAGGCAGTAGGGGGCAGGAATGGGACAGGGAGGGGGAAGTCGACAGACGACGGGATATGGCAAATTACATTTAAAAATCTATAAAACCACTTACCTTGCGCTCGCCGCATTGCCAACTCAATGGTGAGGCATGCGTAAGGTAAGTGGTTATATTTATTTTTTAATTTAATTTTACCTATCCCGTCATCGACTTCCCCTCTTCCCACCCACCCCACCGCTCTTACCTGTGCTGGCCACCACTGTAAACAACCCCCATCTTTTGGTATACCCTTTCGTGCATTATGAGATATATAGTTTTGTTCTTGGATACCCACAGGTACTGTTTTCGTTCTTGAGGATTCATTCCGCATAAGTATTTTCTGGACGGAGAGACAAGCAGAGATTATTTAATCCTGTACGAGACACTATATTAAGAGAATCCGGAATCATTAAGGTAATTTAACTTATATACACACTGGGTGGGAGATAGGGAGGGGATTACCAACCCATTAGACTAATGGCCATAGACACTGTTTTACTCTCTTTTAGCTTCTCAGTGAAAAACCTTGAAAAGAAATCCATGGGTGGTCTTGAAAACGGAGCCGACCCGTAGGAATCTGGACTTTACTGACACCACATTATTATTACTGGTGGGTGACTCTCTCTATTTGCTATCAATAGAAGGGGAATTAGGAGAAGGTTAGATAATGAAGAATAAATTACCATACACTAGTAGGATGAATGTTTGGTTGATTGGCAGTATGTCTTTGTGTATCTTACCAAGATTATTTTTAATTAGTATGAATGCATAGATACATATATGTGAATCCACCACAGTTAATATTTACACATTAGTGAGCTCTGAATGAATTTATTGTAGAAATGTAAGAATACAGTGATATCGTTCCAAGACGTCCTCAATGAGCTTGCTGTATATTGATTGTGCCATAGGTATCATATATGCTTAGTTGTTTTACAATAATGTTTTTAATTTTGTTTGTATATAATGTTTTTATAACATGTTTTCATGATAGATTTGAAGTTGTGGGAGACATCTATCTTTGTGCCTGAAGAAGGTAGTTGGATCATTAAACCCACCAAAACTTGTTGATGCTGAGTTACTTAGGCACTAAATCAACTCAGCTTTGCTTGAACAAAGACACTTCGCCATCATAGTGTTTTGACCAAGGATTGTTTGGTTCGATTAGCATACCATAATGACAAAATATTTATATGTCCATGATATTTTCTTCCTTATTTCTATATGAATTGTTCGAGATTTTGAATGACTGATTGGTTTTAGAACATTTCTGGTGTGATATTTTGCGACTGTAAAGAATAAGATTTGTTGTGTATATTTACTGTCAAATTGAATGTATTTATTGTATTCTTGACACACTTTTTAAACTGTTTTTTATGAGGAAATTGAATTGTATATCAGAACTTGGATTCTATCAGGATTTCTTGGTGATATTGATGACAAGTAGGTACAAATGGTGTATGAGTTGTAATTAGACCCTTCTGTTATATACTCAAAGATAATTTGATTTTGATGACAGTCTACTTAGTGCACTGTCCCTTTAGGGTATAGGGGGCCCATCTCTTCTGTTTTCTTGACACAATTTTATTGAGAAATATAAAAAATGCTGACGGGCTTTCATTCAGTTTTGCTTAAAGTGCCTCTGCAGATGCAGGTTAGTCAAAAGGATCCCTGGTGATATATTTGGGATCCCTAAGGGGAAGAGAACTAACTACCATTCTTTAAATGAGACCCTTATTTGCCAAACCTTTTTACAAAAGTCACACAAAACTTCAATGTTCTTGTTTTTATCCTTGGGACATGGGAAAATGTCAAGGATTTGACAGAATTACTCTTGTGCTTAAATATTCTACACCCTGCCTTCTGGAAAACAGAAGCAACCAAATTAGAGTCAAATACAATTCTGTTAAATTGACACAAACCCTGAATCAATAAAAAAAAGAGTAGGTGCACTCTATTTTTGATTTAACTCCCTCTCTTAGGAAAGAGTCGAAGAAGCACCACTATAAAGAATACTACATCACAATGCATTAACCGTCCACAACTCAGCTTTCTCACCTATCACACATTGACTTCATGCTTGTCTTTGAACCTGTATAGTGCTCCGCTGCCTTTTGGCTAGGTTCGTGCTTTTGATTTGCTACATAGCTACACAGATCCAAACATTCAAACATCCAAATTCTATTGCTTGGGTTTTCAAACAATGGATTAACACTCACCAAGGCAGGTGGCACACATTCTCATTCCTCTGCAGGTCACTCAGAACAGTGTGAACATGCCCCACTCTATAGTCCAGTAAGATGGCCTCCATTTCCTGCAGTTCCAACTGGATCCTTTATCAACTTCTTAGATTGCCGAGAACTCCTATATTTGGAAAATATCCTTTAAAAAATTGTCAACACTCATTTGGACATTCTTCACCAACTTCACTTCTCTGAACTTTGAACAGATAGTAATTGATACACATGCAGCACAAACCTAGACAATCTAAAAGTCTGCTCTTGACTACCTATTCCCTATGTTTTCTTGTACCATGAGTACAACACACCGGTCTTTAACAGTCATTTGCCTCACACATCCGTTTTCCATTCAATTGACTTTTAAGTGTAATCCAGACCACTGATAAAACTCACTGGGCCCGCTCACAGAACTAACTTAAGACAAAATCCTAAACTTACTACCATTTTGGTATTCACAGAAGGCACTTACTCATTTCGGTATTCACAGCAGCTAAGCGTCCTAACTTTAGGACTACTAAATGCCTTTAGTGAATACCGAAAGTCTTAAAGTTAGGATTTTTCTCAGTTTAGGAGTAGTAAAGTTAGGACTCCTAAATTTAGGACTCCTAAATTCCTTCTGTGAATACTGAAAGTCTAAAAGTTAGGATTTTTCTTAGTTTGGGAGTAGTAAAGTTAGGAGTCCTAACTTTACTACTCATAAACGGAGAAAAATCCTAACTTTAAGACTTTCGGTATTCACAGAAGGCATTTAGGAGTCCTAAAGTTAGGACTCCTAACTTCTGTGAATACCGAAACGAGTAAGTGCCTTCTGTAAATACCAAAATGATTAAGTGCCTGCTATGAATACCAAAATATTTGTAAGTTTAGGATTTTGTCTTAAGTTAGTTCTGTGAATCGGACCAACTGATCTACCCATTGGCAATCTACATACATCCAAGTCAGCTGTGTGCATATTAGAGAAACTGGCAGCTAACTGGTACCCACTCCCCAAATCTTACTATGATATTTGCCATCCTAAGCCAACTTTGAGATACCTGGAACATCTTTTTAGCTCCTTCTACATCTTTTTTTGTCGGGGAAGCCTATTTGTTCATAACATTTTAAATGTTTTGCAACTACATTTTCTTCCTCTGCTTGCCTCCACTTACCTTCCCTAACCTCGCCATAATTAATAGTTTCAATGTAAACTGATGCCACAACATCCAGTTCTTTGTTGTCATCACTCTTATTTCGTCATGACACCTGGGATGACCAATCGCTGTGACATTTTTTTCTCTGGTACGGTACGAACACAACTTACAACATAGATCTTGAGGCAAAGCAAATACAAAAAGAGTCCTATAATCCGCACATACCCGTAATTGCGGCGGTAATTGCGCCACAATAGGATACCTAAATCAATATTTGCAGCAAATTACCATTCTTTGCATGATTACCCCCAAATTCTTGCCTTATCTGTTTTGCTGGATTTTGAAGTCTGTGCACTTTGCTCCTGCTAAACAGGAGTTAAGCTCCCAAGTTAGAGATGCATTTTAACCCTGGCTTTCACCATGCTTGGATTTTCTCCCCCATAATTAGCATATTTAACTTTTCTTTAAGTTTAAGTTTAAGTCTGTAGTACGTGGTGCACACAATACACCAATGGCATGAAAAGGTAAGTTTCACTTGTGGACAGCAGCACTTATTGTGCCATCCACTAAAGTGACAGGCAAACACCTGTGCATTCTGACTTCAGCAGCCTAAAACCTGCTGTACCAATCTATCAAATAACCCATTTTGACAGGTGGGAAACTCCACTTTTAAATAATAATAAGTCTCCCCTAAGAACACATTGGTGCTCACAAGGTACTGTGCATTCTTCATATCTAAAAGTGGATTGTGCGAGAAATCAAAAATGGCATGTTCGTCCAGTAACAAGGATTCTGGCAGGGCTATGCCGCGCGAATACCTAAGGGTGTCTTGGCGCTGAGTGGTGCGATATGCCAATATCTGAAAGACGAAAGAAGAAAATGACTATTGCTCAAATAGTCAGGTTTTCAAGGCCTTCCTAAAGGAAACTAGAGTTGGAAGGGTTCTGATGGAAAGAGGGAGTGTATTCCAGAGTTTGGGGGCAGCTGCCCTAAAGCTACTGCCACCCCACCTGGCCGTGAAAACTCTCGAAATTGCTAGTAGTTTAGCTCCTTCAGAACTCAAATGCCTTTTTGGGACATACCAGTAGAGTAGGTGTCTCAAAAACATAGGGCCAGTATTCTGGAGTGCTCTATAGGTAATGCGGAGGGCTTTGAAAATTATGCGGTTCCTAACCGGGAGCCAATGAAGCTTATGTAAATGATTTCGGACTGTCAAATGCCTAGGGATACCTAACAAAAGACGCGCAGCCGCAGTTTGGATCATTTGCAACTTATTGAGTTGTTTTTCAGATAGGCCAGTATAGAGACCATTAAAATAGTCGAGTTTTGCCAGGATCAGAGAAGCGGTCACTGCTTTCCTGCTATCTGTGGGGATGAAGGGTAGTATTGTTTTTATTGGTTTTCAGTAAGAAAAATCTCAATGAAATGACAGCATTTACCTGTGGTTTAAAATTCAGTTTGTCGTCAACAATCACACCAAAGTTCCGATCCCAGTTTCACCGGACACCAACTCTGAGACCGGTTAATCAGAAAGTTACCAAAGGTAATTACCTCTGTTTTGTCTGAGTTTAATGGAGAAGTGTGGCTCACTGGTTAGAGCAGGCAGACCCTGAAGCAGAGGTCAGACCCGGGACCAGGGTTCAATTCCCGACGCGGCAGGGTCTTGAGCCCAAATATCCACGGACTCTATAATTCTCGTTTCGGTGCCTACTCGAATCACGGGTTCACACTCTGCAGCTCTGGGCATTAGCCTGCTTAATCTCCACTACGGCCCCCCGCGGCGGGATGCCTGGCTTCCACCTTGGGGATGCCCATTACGGGTATCTCACAGGGAAAAAGCCAGGACGGGTTCCCAAGGCAAGCGCCGAGATGCCTGCGGGTAATCGAGCGCTATATAAGAACGCATAATAATAATAATAATAATAATAATAATCTCAGACAGTGGGAGTTCATCCAAGAACTGACTGGCAACATACAGTCTTTGAAGTTTTGCATAGGTGATGCAGAGTTTTTTGATAGAGATAATAGAATTTGTGTATCATCTGCGTAGGATGTCAGTGGTAGACCCAAATATCTTATGAGTGCAGGCAGTTCTGATACAAACATGTTAAATAATGTAGACCCCTACACTGGGGGGGAATCAGATGGGGTGTAATAACACGAATATTTAGTGCACCTGTCAGACGGCTCGTGATCTGGATCACCTGCAATAAATGTCTGTCAGAATAATATAGATAGGGGGCGGGATGGCCCCTGGGGTCACTTCTGCTCCAGGTACTTTCAGCACCCCACTTCATTAATGTCTATATACCATCAGCATGTGCTGCTTGGGAGGATGTACCGTCCCTTCACTGTTTTCCAACAGTACCTGACCCTAAGCTGTGCTGCTACTACCTTGTTCCATGTCCCTTCTCCTAAGTGCCCCTGAGAGAGCACAAGTTTGGGAAAAAAATGTATAAGTACGCCATAGTTACAAGCACGTAGTTAGTTAACATGTACTTTGCACCAGAGTGTTTATATTTAGAAGTGAAATACACCGAGTGTCTTATATTCAGTAGTGAAATGCATAGAATGTTTAAGTAGAGTAACAATAATCATAACTGTGTGAGACTAATGTAGAAATGTTTGGGATGAATATGAAAA